>NC_068931.1:59086236-59727472 GCF_023091745.1 Budorcas taxicolor
ATGATATAATACCAAGGAAGACACATTCCTGCACGCTTTTAATGGACAATGATCATTTTCCAATAATTTGGCACAAAGAATAACAACAAATACTTACTGAGCACTTGGTACCTGCAGATATTTTTAAAAGCACTTTACAAGTATCATCCAGTGGTTAGGACTCCAGGCTTCCATTGCAGGGGGCACAGGTTTGACCCCTGGTGGGAAACTGAGACCCTGCATGGGGCACAGCATGGCCAGAAAAAAAGAAATAAAAAAGTCTGCAAGTAATATCTCATCTAATCCTAATTGTGATGCTCCATCACTGATTCTGTTATCATCTGTTTTTTACGAGTGAGAAACTGAGATCCTTTTTTTGTTAATATTTATTTATTTATCTGGCTGTGCTGGGTCTTGGTTGTGGCATGTGGGATCTTTAGCTGCAGCATGTGGGATCCAGTTCCCCGACCAGGGATCGAACCCAGGCCGCCTGCACTGGGGGCATGGCGTCTTAGCCACTGAATCCCCAGGGAAGTCCCTGAGAGAGAGATTTTCATTCGCTGGCCTAAAGGACCGAGTTATGAGCAATGAGCTGGGTTTGAATTGGGGCACTTTTAGCCCGAGGCTCCATGCTCTTTACACTACACCAAACTGCCCTTTGGAAAAGCAAGGATCTGGGCAGTTTTCTCCTAAGAGGCAGACTACATCTGGGATGTTTGCTCAGGGATGTCAGTAAAGCCACAGAAGGCCCAGAATCCTCCGTGATAATCGGTGACCCTGAGACTACCGTGTCTTGTGTTCCGGCACGATCCTTCCTCCACAGCGCTGTGCCGGCCAGCTGACCCCGGGCGTCCTCGCTGGGGAGTGCTGGCTGACCTCTCTCCTTGCGGCAACTCGGGGCTTTATCCACTGGACCTACCCATCCCTGGGGAGCCGACAGTCCACTGATTCCCGTGGGGATGGGAATGCTGACCTGAGACGACTAATATCCGGTTTCAAAACCCTCAGAGCTCTGGCTCGTTTGCAAACCGTCATTCCCATTCTAGCCCTGGACGCGAGACAGATCTTTATCAAACCTAGAACTCTCAGGGCACTTGGCTATAAGGAAAACATGCAGGGGGCTGGGCGAAGCTTATTTTTGTAGTCACCACAGAGAAATACCTAGCCAAGATGTCTTGCAGACCTCCGAGTCCGGCATAGTCCCATGGGAACACCTTCCACCTGGAAACTGACTCTTTGAGATTCAGAAAGAATAGTGGAAGGTAAACAGTGGCAACCAAGGTTTGCTCATGAAAGTTGGAAGAATTTTGGATCTTTCAGCCTCTCTCCCTCTCCCACCCCTTACCCTCCCCACCCCCTCCGCCCCCCTCGCCCCCCCCAGACACACACAGTCCTCAGAGGTTGTTGGCTTGTAGATATCTCAGATTAGCACAGGCTTGCATTCTTCCACCCTAATCTTTACCAACAACGTGGAATCCTGAAGGAATGTCAGATAAAACGAGCTGCTTTGGTTTCAGTTCATGAAACCCGCATACATCCCTCTGGGTCTGGGGTATAGCAGGGCAATTGTTTGTCTTCCTTTTGCCTGATGGGTGATGTTTGGGCCTGAGTGGACGTTTAGTGTCGTTTCTTTGGTGTGATCGCTGATGACCACCCTGATAATTCATCAGGAAGGGAGTTGAGAGCTTTCAGAGCGTCTTTCAGCTCCAGCGTTTACCTGCAGGATACTTATAATGAGCCTGAAAGTTATGTGTCTGCAGCCAGCCATGTATCTGGCTCTCGAGTCCTCTTGTCCTGATACGAGACTCATGGGCCTGACCCCGCACGCCGGTAGGTAACCCGCCGGTAAAGCCCCTCGAGACCCGCTTGAAGCCGATTGCCTCCCTGGCTGCGTTCTTCCTCCTCGGCCGGTCGCCCCTGGTCTCCTTGGGGTCCTTTTCTCTCTGTCTCTGCTTTCTGCCTTCTACTCCAGTTTTCTCTTCCATCAATCATGTTACTGAAATTCCTCTCTTGGTCAGACTCCATCCTCTCACCCACCAACCTTCTCTTTCTGTCCCCCGCTTGATTCTCTCTGTTGTTCTCCTTCTGCTCCTCTGCTCATCCATGGGGTTTTTTTTTTTAAGATTTTTTTTTTTTATGTGGACCATTCTAAAGTCTTTTTATTGAGTTCATTACAATATTGCTTCTAGTCTACATTTTGGGTTTTTGGCCACGAGGCGTGTGGAATCTTAGTTCCCAACCAGAGATCAAACCCACACGCCCTACATTGGAAGGCAAATGTACCATCCGATGAACCACTGCTGCTGCTGCTGCTGCTAAGTCGCTTCAGTCGTGTCCGATTCTATGTGACCCCATAGATGGCAGCCCACCAGGCTCCCCCATCCTTGGGATTCTCCAGGCAAGAACACTGGAGTGGGTTGCCATTTCCTTCTCCAATGCATGAAAGTGAAAAGTGAAGGTGAAGTCGCTCAGTCGTATCCGACTCTTAGCGACCCCATGGACTGCAGCCCACCAGGCTCCTCTATCCATGGGATTTTCCAGGCAAGAGTACTGGAGTGGGTTGCCATTGCCTTCTCCGATGAACCACTGAACCACCAGGGAAATCTCTCTGCTTCAAGTGCGTCCTCCCCCAAGTATACACGTTTTAAATATCTTCCCTCCGCAGTCCTATTTCTTCCACAAAGTCATTGTTTCTCAACTGGGGTGGGGGTGGGGGTCAGTTTTGTCAGCGAGCAAAAATCTGACGTTTTAGGGGACACTTTAGGCGTCTCAGCTGGGGGCCCGGGTGCTCTGGCATCTGGTGGGCAGACACCAGGATGCTGTTCCAGCTCCTACAATGCACAGCGCAGCCCCGTCCTCCCGCCACACAGCAAATAATTGTCTGGCTCAAGATGTCAGCGCTGTCAAGGCTGGGAAATCCTGCTCTACACAGACCTGCACCCACCTCCCACTCTCATGCGCTTTATCTCCCGTCTCTAAGCCCAGGTGCTGCCCCCTCTCCTGCCCCCAGCCCGCCCCGAGTCCAGCTCCCACCCGCTCATCGCTTCTTCCCTGCGGCTGAGCCGTCCCCGTGGCTGCGTCTCCTTCACGCCTTAGATGTGGTCGGGCCTCGCCGCTTAGATGCCCTGTCTCCACCTTGTGTTCCTATCTTAACGTGGCAGTTGCCTTATCTCTGAGCTGTCCTGCGGTGACGAGAGGAACTGTAAAAACATTTTTCTTAGAAATCTGTTTGTCTTCCCAGTTTTCCCAAACCCTGCAGCCCTGAAGGTTCTGGTTTTGAGTCTCTGGAATGTATCAGACGGCCTCTCTGACTCTCCCCCTCCTGCCTGCCTCCCTCAGCTCACCTGCTGTGGCTGCAGATGCTGTTCTGGGCCTTTCTTTCCCAAAGTGATTTGGGTTTATGTGGTGCTTACATTGGCATGGCGTGGCCTGATTGTACCTGCTCTTCTCCTGCTGTAAGGAGAAGAGTAGGTGCAATACCTTCTTGCATGAAAAAAAAAATTATTTTTTTTTTCTTTTCTGTATTTGCGTTTGACAGGGGCTTCCCTGGTGGCTCAGACAGTAAAGAATCTGCCTGCAATGCAGGAGACCCAGGTTCAATCCCTGGGTCAGGAAGATCCCCTAGAGAAGGAAATGGCAACCCACTCCAGTGTTCTTACCTGGCAAATGCCATGGACAGAGGAGCCTGGTGGGCTGCAGTCCAGGGGGTCACAAAGGACACGACTTAGTGACTAACCCACCAAGGCAATACATACAATTACAACGCCGGGTGTGTTAGCTACCAAAACAAGACAACCACTGTTCCCAGGGAGCTCCAGCTCCGCCCAGGAGGGGAGCGAGACGGCCGACCACAGCTCAGGTGGGCGCTGCACTCGGAGCCGAGGGGCAACCAGGGCAGAGAGAGGGAGCAGCTCGTAGGAGTTTCCTGTGGGTGTGATGAGAATTGATCCCAGCTTAGTGGCTTAAAACCACAGAAAGGTATTCTCCTGTAGCCCTAGACATCAGAAGCCCCACACCAGTCTCACTGCACTGAAATCACAGTGTCGGCAGAGCTTCATTTCTTCTGCAGGTCCTGGGAGCACGATTGCTAGTGTTTCACTTTCTTCAAAGACTCCAGCACAGAGTGTGTTGATTAAACACTTGCTGGAACCAACACTGGATAAAGGAATGGAGGGCCTGGTGGGACTTCCCTGGTGGTCCACTGGTGAAGAATCTGCCTTCCAGTGGAGGGGGCGGAGGTTCAACCCCTGGTCAGGGAACTAAGATCCCACATGCCAGGGGGCAAAGAAGCTGGTGCCCCACAACTTGAGAAGGCCAGCGAAGACCCAAGCGAAGACCCAAGACAGCCAGAAGAGACAGGACTGATAAGCCTCTCGGATAGAACGCAGCAAAGCCGGGACTGCGGAACCAGAGGCCATTGATTTCCAGCTTGTTGCCAGCGATCCTGAAACCTAAGATCCCTCCTTCATGGACGAGCAATCCATGAAGTGGCTGGGGTCCAGCCTCGTGGACCCCAATGTATTAATAGTTCAGTGGAATCACCACAGAAAGGCAGGGAAGCCACCTAGCACCCCCTCCCTACTCCCAGCACCAGAGCCCAAGGCTCTGGAGAAGACCACCATTAACCAGAAACTCAGACGTTTGACCCCAACGCACAAAACGCCTGTGACTCTTTCAGGAGCTCCCATAGCGTGGGGTGAAAACACCGTGCCTCTGTATTTATGTATTTCTCATTTATTGCAAAAACACCATCCACATTCAATCCTGTCTCAAAGGGAAGGGTCAGGAGGCAAGTGGTTTCAACTGCCTTCGCTTGATAGCCCCTTTCTGCAAAACTGGTTTCTTTCTCATCAGGCCAAACTGTTCTCCACACAATGAATGAACTGGAGCAGACTGAGCTGTGTCCTCGACTAGGAAGCTTTTTACCCTTCAGAAGGTATTAGGCCTCGTCTCTGGAAATCAGGACATTTTTCAAAAGTTGGGAAGGGGCCACAGCTCAACAATAGGTGGCCTCCACAACATGAGGCAATTTGCAGCCTGTGGTAATGATTTTTGAGGCTGGCTTTATTTTTCTTCTGCCCTGAATTCCCTGAAATCTAAGGTCAAGGTTAAGAAAACAGAGCAGCAGTTTGGGGGACTGAAGGAAAGCAGTCAGACTGAGCATAAGCCTTCAAAATGCTCTCCTTCCTGGGCGAGCAGGACTTTGGTATAGAAAACTTGGGTGTCAAGGAAGTTTGTTTGTTTTTTTTTCCCTTGAGATTAAACTGAGACCAAAGCAATTCAAACCCCTTTCCCTGAGAAGGGTCACCTTATATTTTCCCACGAGATGGGCCTTTTCCCCTTGGCTGGAGCTGGGGGTGGGGTGGGGATGTCCCTGAAAGGGCCATAATCCTGTTTGTGTGATATCACTGTCTGTTGCCAGGCTGGGGTGCCTGTGCCAGACTAGGGATTATATGCACAGTCTTCACAACTCTGTGAAATTCATGTGCTCCTGGTGAGAACACGGGCCTCCGGGCGTCCCTCTAGAGGTGAAGCTTGTGCCCCATCCTGTTTCAGTAACAGTCCTGACCACCTTTATTGGCTGTTCCTTCTATCCCAAGCACTGTTCTAAGTGATTTTCTGAGGTGATGTCATCCAGTCCCCCAGCAAGCCTGCAAGGTAAACATGATTATCCCCATTTTACAGATGAGGAAAACTGAGGCGTGGACAGGCCGATCGTGCAACCAAGGTCCCTGGATAGTACGTCTTGGGGCGTGGAATCTGACGCAGGCTGTCTGGTCTGGGGGACCACACACTTAGCCACGAGGGGCTGGCTCAGCTCTTATTTACAAAGGCTGTTTTGCACAGGGAGTCACTACCCAGGCCATCCTCCCTACAGAAAGCTCATTTGGGTCCGTCACTATTGGTTCACTGACTGGGCTGGTCTCCCCTCATGGCCTGAGTCACCCAGCCAGAGAGCTTGGGCTTTGCCTGCAGGCAAGGCCTGTGGTTCCCTTAAAAAAAAGAGGAAGTGACTCTAAAGTTCACTCCATGCTGTCCTGCAATAAGTTCTTGCCATGTCTGATTAGTTGGCCAAGTGGGTGATTTATGGAAGCACATTTCCAAGAGCGGTCCCCGCGTGAGCCAAAAGTTCTGCGGAGCTCTGGGGCCGCAGATCGTGCGTAATTCCCGGCAGCCACCTGCAAATTCATGAGTCAACGGGGACCTTAGCGGGCAAATGCTTAGCACCATCAGAGAAACCTCAGGCACCCCGGGGAGGCAGGGATAGGAGCAAACTGACGTGCAAACAAAGGACATTTTACTACATTATTTGCAGGAAAAGAACTCAGGTCCACTTAGGATTTGGCTAGGGCCTCGAGCCCAGGTTTTGGGACTGAAGACAAGGAAACTTGTAAATCTCTGAATATTTCACTTCGGCCTCATACATAATACGTTCCTAACAAATGCTTGTTGAATAAGAAAAGATTTATCATTGCATTCTTCACAAAGAATGAACTTCTCCTATTTCTTAAAGAATTCTGCCGTACTGAAGGAAGGGATTTGAGTATCTTCATTTCACATGTCCCTATGGTGCCATTTGCAAAGTTTTATCATCAGCACCATAGTAGTGAGGAAGGTCAGGGCTCTCGGTTCAAAACCTGAGAGCTGGGGTCCAGCGTCCAGATCAGCCTGCCCACCCCGACCACATTCGCTGCCCCCTCCGCTGGGCTGGAGGCTACCGGGTAGATCAGAAGCCTTGCGGGGCCCACCATTATTTGACTTTCTGGTTCTTTTCTATCAGGCGGCGCTAGTGGTGAAGAACCTGCCTGCCCATGAGGGAGACGCAAGAGACAGAGGTTCAATCCCTCTGGAGGAGGGCATGGTAACCCACTCCAGTATTCTTGCCTGGAGAATCCCATGGACAGAGGAGCCCGGCGGGGTGCTATCCATGGGGTCACAAAGAGTCAGACACAACTGAGCGACCAACACCTCTTTTCTGTCAACCCAGCTTCTGAGGATTTCCAGCCGTTGCTGGCTTTCCTGAGCAGAAGCACAAACAGCAGAGGAATGCCTGAATGTGGCGGAGCCCTAAGACAAAGGCCTTAGCAGAGCCCCAGAGAGAGAGCTAGGCTGGAGATGGAAAGCTGGCCCCCACCCCAGCAGGGCTGAGTGCGGTGGGCCGAGGGCTGGAGCCCAGGCCTCTGTTGGCGGGTGATGTGGGCTTCTAGACCCATTAGATGATGGTTCTGGGCCTCCCCGGGTGGTGTCCAGGGGCTGAGACTCCTCACTCCCAAGGCAGGGGGCCTGGGCTCCCTTCCTGGTCAGGGAACTGGACCCCACACGCTGCTAGTTTGAGTTCGCATGTCACAGCTGAAAGGTTCTGCATGCTGCCGCAAAGCCCTGGCACAGCGCAATGGATAAGCTGATTGAAGAAACTGGGAAATCAGATCCCAGTTCCCCCTGAAGTTCTCCTCTGCCTAGGCACTGCCCCACACTGTCACCACCTGGAGGCGGGGCAGGAAACAGAAGGAACATTCCATCAGAACCCTTCCCGATGGACGCCAGGGGCTGGGAAGCAGAGGAGGAGAGGAGGTCAGAAGTTCTTGTTTAAAGAGATGTTGTGATTGTTGGAGGTGGCCTGGCCCCTGCTGAGAGGTTACTATAACCACAGGGAGGTCTGCCAGAGGCGATGGTGAGCCGCTGGAGGGCTGGGGCAGGACGGGACCCTGCGGCCTTGCATGAAGTCCTCCCTGTGCAGGCATGAGGGGGGCGGGGGCCTCACGTCTCAGGATGAAAGCAACAAACGTTTTACGAGTCTCAAAAAGGAACAGCGACTTCCCCATCCTCCAGGGCCAACAAACCAGGGAAACTGAGTGGAAACGGCTTTCTCATTTCCCACCATGAAACATTAGCAAAAAGCCTTGTAAAAAAAAATTTAAGGGCGAGGGGAGTTAGGAAGCCATGCTTCCCCATCCCTTCCGTTCCCCATCGGGGAATGCCATCCAAATGGTTTTCTGACACCTCATATAATTCAGTCGCGGGAAGCAGCTGTTTGGTTGTATTTTGTTTGGGTTTGTTTTGCTCTGGGGGGAAGTGTCCTTTAGGAGCAAGTCAGGGGAGTGGCGGTGGTCCTCGCAGCTAACACGGCTGCGGGGTGAGGTCACTGTGCTCTAAACTCAGAAGGCATGTGTTGGACACACTCGCAGCTGGCCAAGGTTGTTCCTACTTACTCATCTTCCTCTAGGCTTCCAAAATGTTTTCCTGGAATATGCTCCCGGGGGTGGGGGTGGGGGGAGTGTTATTTATAATCTCACATAATCCTCCTTCTCATACAAAAGCATCCAGTGGTGCTTTCCATGGGAAGAATAACAGCTCATGTGAGTTGGAAGGGATGCGAGGGAGGCACTTGGAACTCTTGACACCTCCAACCTGCGTCCAATTTAGAAGAGTCTTGGCCTCCTGGGGCTGAGAAACCACCGCCCCTGACTCAGACTTGTCTGGGCCTTGAGCGGGGACATCACGGGCAGTCTGCCCAAGACGATGACAAGGATGAGGTTCTGACCAGATGTGCTCCTGTTTGTTCCACCTTGGATCCCTGACTTTACTGCTCCTGGGACTGAAGTGGACATTGAAAGCATTAGTTGCTCAGTCATGTCTGACTCTTTATGACACTATGGACTGTAGCCCACCGGGCTCCCCTGTCCGTGGGATTCTCCAGGCAAGAATACTGGACTGGGTTGCCATGCCCTCCTCCAGGGAATCTTCTCAACTCAGGGATCAAACCTGGGTCTCCCGCACTGCAGGCAGATTCTTAACCCTCTGAGCTACCCCTTGAATCAATGATATATTCTGGAATAGGCATCAACTGGAAACACAGCCGCAGGATGTCTTCAAAAAAGGCAGAGGAGACAACTTAAGGATGTTATTTAAAAGAATCGGAATAAACCAAACTTAGGAAGAGGACAGGTTTTGGAAGCACCCCCTGGGTTCCTAGCCACACTGTACCTTATGAAGTGGGATCAGAGTCAAGTTACTTAACCTTTCTCGTCCTCAGCTTCCTTATCTTTAAAATAGAGACGATGGCAATGTTCATTACAAAGTGTAGCGTGAGGTTAAAAGTGAAAGTGTTAGTCGCTCAGTTGTATCCGACTCTGCGACCCCATGGACAGGGAGGGGCTCTCCAGGCTCCTCTGCCCTCGGGTTTCTTCAGGCAAGAATACTGGAGTGGGTGGCCATTCCCTTCTCCAGGAGATCTTCCCAACCCAGGGATCAAACCCGGGTCTCCTGCACTGCAGGCAGATTCTTCAATGCCTGAGCCACCAGGGAAGCCAGTACATGAAGGTCCTACGCAAGACGGACTACTGGGCCCAACAAACATACTGTGTACATGACCCTGTGAGTATGCACTTAATGACTGCAGAAATCATAAATAAACATTCTCATTTCATCTGACTCTCAGGATCAGAAGAAAGCACTCAGTTATCTGTCTCAGATTTCCCTCCTGTAAAACGATGTGCCTACGCCAAGGACAGGAGCAATGAGTAACATTTAGATAGTGCTTTAAATTCTACTGAGGGGCGTATTACTGATGCAAAATGTCATTCTGCCATCCCTCATCAGTCCTAATGTAAAGAGAAGAGATCTCAGCCTGTTTAAGTGTCTTGGTTGGTGTTGCTCTAGGAGTGTTCCATCAATCATCCCACCAGTGGGTTCGTTTCACATGTTACAATTTCCTCATACCGCTGCGGATACTGTATCAGCGCAGTTGGTTGAAGAAAGCATGTTGGTTACAGACAACGTCTGTGTGTAATTGATATATTACACGACAACCAATAAATCAGTGAGCTCTGGGGTTTACATAAGTGCTTTCTGAAAGATCCTAGTGGCCAATGCTGACTTACCAAGAGTGACGAGGAGAGCAAATATGAAGGAGACCACGTGGCGCTGCTCTCCTTGGTGAGTCAAGTCATTGCCGGTCGGCCTCCAGCTGGAACACGCTGGGCAGACTTTTCTAATCAAGGCACCTTCTGGGAACTGGCTTCTGCTTTGTCTCCTCTGCAGCTGAGATGCACTCGGTTAGCCAAGCTGCGGACCATGTGTGGAATTAGAAAAATGTGTCCTTTCCAGCCATGTTGTCCTATATCACACTCTACTGTTACTGGGTCATATCACTCGTGTTGAAATCCAGAGAAATCTGGGAAATTCCCAGAAAACAGTAGTTAACTCAGGAGGTGTCCTTGCTAAAGTTATGAGCGCTATACGTAGACATGCTGTGCCTTGAGAATGCTCACATGGTACTCTTTAAAGTCTGGAATCTAAACAGAATATATGTTGGGATGTGATCAAAGGGGCAGTTCCCATTATTCTATTCACTAATGCCATCCCACAAGTGCAGAAAGATGTTTTTATTATGTATTCACTGTTTCCAGCTAAGCAATGGGAACAAATACTCATGTGGGGTATTTCAATTACTCAGGGTTTAACTTTCCATTCTCTGGTGGTATGGGTTGAATTGTATCCTCAAAAAAATTTGCTGAGGGGAATTCCCTGGCGGTCCAGGGGTTAAGACTCCGATATTCCACTGCAGGGGGCTCGAGTTCCATCTGTGGTCACAGAACTAAGATCCCACATGCCATGCGGTACATTAAAAAAAATGTATTGAAATTCTAACCCCAACCCCTCAGATGTGACATTCCTTGAAAACAGGGTCATTGCAGATATAATTAACTAAGATGTAGTCATACCAGAGTAACGGAGAAGGAAATGGCAGTCCACTCCAGCACTCTTGCCTGGAAAATCCCATGGACAGAGGAGCCTGGTAGGCTGCAGCCTCTGGGGTCGCAGAGAGTCGGACATGACTGAGTGACCTCCCTTCACTTCCCTTCCCTTCATACCAGAGTACCATGGGCCCTTAATCCAGTATGACCGCTATCCTTGTAAGCAGGAGAAAAGTGAAATGAAATTGTTAGTGTCTCAGCGGTCTGACTCTTTGTGACCCCCACCCCCACCCCCACCCCCACCCCCAGTAGCCCACCAGGGTCCTCTGTCCAAGGAATTCTCCAGGCAAGAACACTGGAGCGGGTAGCCTTTCCCTCCTCCAGGGGATCTTCCCGACCCAGGGATCGAACGCGGGTCTCCCGCACTGCAGGCAGATTCTTTACCCTCTGAGCCACCAGGGAAGCCGTAAGGCATACAAGAAAACACGGCTGTGTGACACGTGACGGAGGCAGTAACCGTGGCGATTCATCCACAGGCCAAGGAATGCCAAGGAATGCTGGGAAACGCCAGAAGCCAGAGAGGCAAGGATCCTCTCCTTCCGGTTTCACAGGGAACGTGGCCCTGCCAACAATCTGATTTTGGACTTTCGGCCCCTAGAACTACAACACAATAAATTTCTGTCGTTTGAAGACACCTAGTTGGTAGTACTTTCTTCGGGCAGCCCTAGAAAGTGAAGACACCTGGTCTGTATGTCTCCTTTAACAACACTTTGTGTCAGCTTGTAGTATTTGATGTCAACATTTTTGATATCAATGATATTTGATGTCAATCTTTATATACCACAAATTGATCCCTTTATATACTGCAAATTGGATCTTCCCCACCCAGGGATCAAACTCGAGTTTCCTATATTTCCTGCATCCCAGACAGGTTCTTTACCCACTGAGCCATCGGGAAAGCCCTATATAAAGGGATAGTTAGGTTAAACATTTGGAACTTAATCCTTAAGCGTTTATATCGGCTAATACTTCAAGCCTCATCCATATGCTAGTATTGCCACACACACCCTAAGAAAGCTGAGCGGAGAAGGCAATGGCACCCCACTCCAGTACTCTTGCCTGGAAAATCCCATGGATGGAGGAGCCTGGTAGGCTGCAGTCCATGGGGTCGCTAAGAGTCAGATACGACTGAGCGACTTCACCTTCACTTTTCACTTTCATGCATTGGAGAAGGAAATGGCAATCCACTCCAGTGTTCTTGCGTAGAGAATCCCAGGGATGGGGGAGCCTGGTGGGCTGCCGTCTATGGGGTCGCACAGAGTCAGACATGACTGAAGCAACTTAGCAGCAAGAAAGCTGAGAGCCGAAGAATTGATGCTTTTGAACTGTGGTGTTGGAGAAGACTCTTGAGAGTCCCTTGGACAGCAAGGAGATCCAACCAGTCCATCCTAAAGGAGACCAGTCCTGGGTGTTCATTGGAAGGACTGATGTTGAAGCTGAAACTCCAATACTCTGGCTACGTGATGTGAAGAGCTGACTCATTTGAAAAGACCCCGATGTTGGGAAAGATTGAGGGCAGAAGGAGAAGGGGACGACAGAGAATGAGATGGTTGGATGGCATTACCGACTCGATGGACATGGGTTTGGGTGAACTCCAGGAGTTGGTGATGGACAGGGAGGCCTGGAGTGCTGCAGTCCATGGGGTCACAAAGAGTCGGACACAACTGAGTGACTGAACTGACCTGAAGTAGTCGACATGGCTCCTCAGAACTCCTTCTGTGATTTAAAGCCTCAATACGCCTCTTGGCCAGGTACACAGTCACCAAATGAAATATATATCCTACCACCAGTCGTTAGAAGAAAATCACTAAACAGTATCAGCAGGAAAGCATATGTTAATATTAGTTCCAGGATAATAAATAAGCCAGGTATGAACTTCCAAGGAATTATTTTGAAAGTTGTTGGTGCACGTGAAGTTTGGCTCCTGCCATTAGCCTTGCTAGAAACAGCTGAGTTGTCTCAATCACTGTGTCGACCAGTGAAAGGTGTTTAAAACCAGAATTTGACCAGAATCAGGGATACACTCCTTTTGTGTCTGGTTTTCAAAGACGTGCATTATAACTAGTGCAGAAGACACCCTCTGAAGAGGATTGAGGGATGAAGATAAAAATAGTTTGAATAAGTGATTGGATAGAGAATTGCTATGTGCTAGAATGTTTGACTGCTATCAACGGTTTGTTTGCAAAACATACTTAACAACACGGGAAATACTTAACATATATTTTGGTGAAAAAAGTCAGGATGAGAAATTCAGATACAGCTTGATACCAATTATGTAAATTCTGTGCATAGAAAAGTGTTAACAGAGACAATTGTGGGGTGGGATTTCAAGTGATTTTTATTCTTTTTACTACTTTCCAAATTCTCAACATAGGCAAAAATTACTTCTCTTATCCCAGTGCAATTTAATGCTTAAAAATGCACCAAAACATTATATTCTGTGGATTATAATATTGTGGATGATGTTTTCTTTCTTCTCATCTTTTGTACTTTTCATATATTCTCAAATATTTCTTATTAATTTCACAATAAAAAAACAAAAATTATATGTTTATTGATGATCTAGCCAGGGCGTCCACAAGGTGTCAGAGCTACTTTAAAATGACCCACGAAACTACTGAGCCACTGAGATGGTGTCATAGGGAGCTCCCAGAATACTTGTTGTGGATTAAATTATGGTTCCCAAGTTCCACACTATTTGTCACTGGACTTGGCAGTTCCTCCCACTGAGGACAGAGAACGTACTTCCACTCCACTGTCACCAGCCCAAGCCTTGTGACTCGCTTTGGCCAGTGGGATGCAGGCCGAAGTTATAGTCTCGAGCCAGTTTTGAGCCCCGATCCTAAGGGGCATCACGTGTCTGCTCCCTGTCTTGCTCATCTGTCATCACTGTGAGAAGATCCTCCCCAAAGGAGCTGCTGCTCCTTCAGCCCAAGTGAAAAAACGCACGTGGAGCAAATCCAAGTCCGAAGCACAGCTAAGTTAAGCAAGACCCACCACCCCAAGAAGAACCACCCAGCTGGGCCAAACTTAAATCAGCAAGTCTATCAACCTGTAGACTCAAGTGAAAGTGTTAGTCACTCAGTATGTCCAACTCTTTGCAACCCCATGGATTGTGGTCTGCCAGGCTCCTCTGTCCGTGGAATTCTCCAGACAAGAATACTGGAGTGGGTTGCCATGCCCTCCTCTGGGGGAATCTTCCTGACCCAGGGACTGAATTCAGGTCTCCTGCATTGCAGACAGACTCTTTATAATCTGAACCACCGCAGAAGCCCATAGAGTCAAGAGTACGAAGGCAAAACGCCTAGTGGATTTTGGAATGACGTATGCAGCAAAGACTAACCGATAAAACCTCATGGACGAAAATACCAGAAAGCTCCTGGATGAACATATGGTCTTCACTTGAATGAACAATGCCTCAGTATGAGGACTGACAAAGTGTCAACCCAGTACGTTAGAAGTCCCTTTCATTGTAGTTTAAAAACAGAAATGGCCCTGAATCTCGTTAAGGTAGATTCTGTGTGTATGTATATAGGTTTCTAATGTATGTCTATATGTACGTGTACATATATATAGTGAAATTACTGACGGCAACAATATACCAGCTCTGGGAGCTGGTGATGGACAGGGAGGCCTGGCGTGCTGCAGGGTGTGGGGTCGCAAAGAGCTGGACACGACTGAGTGACTGCACTGATGATACACCACTGTGTTCATGTTCAGTTGTCTTCTCTAGTTTTTAGTTAAACCCATTAAATATACATTTTTCACTCTGACATATTCTGGTTTCCACTGAAAAATGGTAGTTGGAGTTATAATCCTCAATGTTTACTTACCAACTTTAAAAATCCTAAGACTATTAATCATACTGCACTTGTCTTTGGTAGGCAGATTGGAATTATTCTTCTTTTTGGAGCCAGTTTTCTCAACCTTGACACTATTTGCTTTTTAAGAAAAAAGAGGTGGGGGTGGGATTTGAATCCACCTGCCAATGCCGGGGACATAGGTTCAGTCCCTGGTCCAGGAAGATCCACAGGCTATGGGCCAACTAAGCTGATCACCACGACTACAGAGCCCGAGCTCTGGGGGCCCCATGCTGCAACTACCGAGGCCTCCAAGCCCCCGGGGCCCCTGAGCTCCACAACAGGAGAAGCCAGCGCAGTGAGAAGCCCCCACAGTCAGAAGACCCTGCTCACCACAAGTGCCTGAGTGTAGCCATGAGGACCCAGCACAGTCCAAAATAAGTAAGGAAATATTGTTTTTATAAAAAGGGTCAGGCCAAAACAATTTTTTTTTTTATTGAAGTATAGTTGATTTAGGATGCTGTGTTATCCTGCTGTATAGCAAAGCGATCCAGTCACACACACACACACACACACACACTCTTTTCCATTGTGGCTAGTCCTAGGCTGGTGGATATAGCTCGCTGGGCTGTAGAGTAGCACCCTGTTACTCAGCCGTTCTGTAGACAACAGTTTGCATCTACCGACCCCAAACCCCAGTCCATCCGCCCTCTGTCTCCTCCCACTTGACAACTGCTCACGTGTTCTCTGTGTCTGCGGCACTGTTGGCTTTCTGAGCCAGATAATTCTTTGTTTCGGGGTGTCGTCCGGCGCATTGTGAGACGTTCAGCAGCATCCCTGGGGTCTACCCACTGAATGGCAGTAGAATGCACACTGCGCCCCCGCCGCCCTCCGTGTTGGGACAGCCAGAAATATCCCAGGCTTCCTGAATGTCCCGAAGGGGTGGGAAAGTCACCCTTAATGAGAACCGCTGTTTTAAAGAAGGGAGAAGGCGATGGCACCCCACTCCAGTACTCTTGCCTGGAAAATCCCATGGATGGAGGAGCCCGGTAGGCTGCGGTCCATGGGGTCCCTAAGAGTCGGATACGACTGAGCGACTTCACTTTCACTTTTCACTTTCATGCATTGGAGAAGGAAATGGCAACCCACTCCAGTTTTCTTGCCTGGAGAATCCCAGGGACAGGGGAGCCTGGTGGGCTGCCGTCTATGGGGTTGCACGGAGTCGGACACGACTGAAGCGACTTAGCAGCAGCAGCAGCAGTTTTAAAGAAAATTAGGATTCAGTTTGGCTAAGTCAAATGGCAGAAACCACTGGCCATTTTTAACTAAGTTAATAATAATTCACACAGTGATAAAAATAAAACAAGGTCTTAAAAACAATCCAAAGCTCTGGAACTTCTGATTCTTATGGTCATAAGTATGCTGTTACTGATGAGTGGGAGGAAAACCGAAGATGTGTTAATGGCCTGACAGGTAGATTTTCTGAAAGTGAAAGAAAGTGAAGTCACTCAGTCGAGTCCGACTCTTTGCGACCCCATGGACTATAGCCTACCAAGCTCCTCCCTCCATAGGATTCTCCAGGCAAGAGTACTGGAGTGGGTTGCCATTTCCTTCTCCAGGGGATCTTCCCAACCCAGGGATTGAAGCCGGGTTTCCCGCACTGGAGGCAGATGCTTTAACCTCTGAGCCACCAGATTTTCTGAACCCTTCTCCAAAGTCAGGCTAAAATTTCCCCATCGCACACACTAGCAGGCAGCTCGATGGGACCAGCAATACCCCAGGCATCGTACTATAGGCCATGGCACCCTGACCAGCTTAACACTTCATAAAAATGAACAGGGAAGAGTGGAATTCTAACTATAAATGAGGAATTTCGAACACCACCTTACTCAAAGATTCCATTTCTATCAGACAAAAGATGAAGCAAAATTTAATTTCCTGGCAGTTTATATGCTTTAGCAGGAATGTGGGCAAGAGCCAGTTAAGTGCTGAACCTGACTCTGGGACATGTGGTTAAAATTAAGATCAAAACAGAGCTCGTATTCACGATTATACTCTTTTCAGGGGAACTCAGACGGGATTGAACTCTCCTTTAACGCTGGGATCTTTTAACATTTAACATTGGGTACCAGATCTTCAAACTCTCCATGCAATTTCCCTTTGGGCTCATTCATTAAAACTGACTAAATCTCAGTTTCCTTGCCTGCAGAATGAGAAGGTTGGACTCAACAGGGTCTGTGACCCCTTTCTGCTACAACATTCTTTAAGCTTTGTAATGGTTCGTGTGTCACAACAAAGGAATTGGGCTGTATTGGGGAGTTTCTTATAATAAGACTTGACTCATGCTTCAAGAAATCTGTCCACAAAGGTTTCTTTACACAAGGCAACAAACCATGCTGAGAACCAATGGACTGAACCCTCCCGTTCTCCTTGGAGGCCGATCGAGAGCTTGGTTTCGATCAACAAGGGAGTAGGGAGAATGGGATTCGTGGGTTTGTTCCTGGAAACTCAACAGATTTAAGAAAATCATGCCACAAGAAGACTGGTCCTTTTACTTCACATAGTAATCTCACTACGTCACTAAATAAAGTGAGAAAGAGACCCTGGGGAACTGTGATGAGTGATCAGGACCAAATTCTAAAACCACCAACCCATCGATCGAACATACTGGATGTGAAAGTCTGGGATCAGGCTAAAGGAAGAATTCCCACAACATGGAAAAATACTGGGAAAAAAACCTGTTTCTACTCACAGACATTCCTTATTGGTTCTAGGATATGCTGGAAGGAGAGCCTCCTGGGAGAAAGGAAAAGAGAGAAAGGGAAAATTAAAAAATAGATGAAAAGAAAAATTCCTTCCTCTGTGACTGTTCACCAGCTAAGAGCGAGGGAGCCTCAGTGGAGCCTTTAAAACATGGTTCTCTCGACAGAAGAGGACAAGATGCGCCCTGCAATCGGATGAGAAAAAGACCTACGTCATGGCCTCGACGGGGCTCACCCCATCCTGAGTGTCAGCAGCTGGCTCTCTGCCGCAGCCCTCTACCCTCAAAGCAGCCCCTACACACAGTACCCCCACCCCAGCCAAGCCTCGTGCTCCCGGCGGGGGATCCAGGCTCACTGTAAGCTCTTTGCTCAGAGACACGAAGCTCCGCTTGTTTGCTTTAAAATGAAGATGCAGTCAAGGAATGTCAATTCCTAATTGATTTTTTTAAAGTATCTTCCAGTTCTGAATTAGAGTTTGTATCCAATTTGCGTTTGCAAAGATTTCAAAAGAGAGCAAAATGCAAATAGTCTGATCACGGAAAAATGACCCGAGGGAGGCATTGCAAATCCTTTCTAAGGCGTGCTCTGCAGTTCTACATTCTTGCTTCTTATGGGCACACCAGAAATATATTTTGTTGTTGTTGTTTAAATGAATGGAAAGATCCAGCATTTGGAAAGAAAGAATTGTTACTTGCCCTGTTTGTTCCAATAAACAATGAAACTGCTTGTTGCCCAATAAGAATAAAAACTGACAGTTTGTTAAAAAAAAAACAACAAAAAACCGGAAAACATAAAATCCTGGACTGTGTTTAGGGTGCTGACTGATATTTCCAGACTTACTATGATCCTAAGGGAGAAGTTTGTTTAGGTTTCCACAGTATCAGTGAAAAAATACTTCTCTGGAAAAGCTGCTACACATTGGCCCAAAGTTTTTCCAGTTCCAACTCCAATTATTATCTATTGAAAGCTTTTGGGCTTACGGAACAGCAGTGGATGAGATGGAAGCTGACATCATGGTAAGCTCAGAGACTCACGCTGCATAATTCTGTAATTAGTGACGAGATTAGGCAAAACTGCAAGAATGTGCCGTGTGATTGCGATTTCAGTTCTCTTAACACTGGGTCTGGGACGTATTTTAAAGATTCACTTGGGTTATAGAGACTTTTGCTATGTGTGTGCAGGCCAAATAAAGAAGGGGGTTCAGCTGAGCAATTGTCTGAGCAACGCCAGCAAGGAGAATTTAGAAGGGACCTCTCTGTAAAAGATGCTGGGAGACACAAAAGCGCGGAGGGGAGACGTGAATAAGATACGAGGATGACGCTGAGGGCCCGTGGGAGACAGAGTTACAGACTGGGCCCCCGACCCCTGGAACTGCGGGGATGATGCCACAGCCACCCAGGGGAAGCCCTGAGTGAGTGCAACAGTAATAGTACTGGGCTGGCCAAAAAGTTCGTTCGGATTTATCTGTGCGCTGGCACGGAAGCACCTGGGCAAACTTTTTGGCCAACCCCATGTTAACCTTCCTTCTCTTGGCCTTCCAGCCAACTCTGTTTATCTCTTTCAATTAGACACAACAGATGACAATCTGTGCAGGCCCGGAGTCAGATTTCAATTTCCAATTAATTTCTGTTACAATAAACTAACCTGCTAAACTGAATATCTGATTTTTCTGGCTATTGTGACTAACTGTAATTGGATACAGCATCATTTGTGCTGAAAAAATACTGTTCTTCAAATTGTACCAGCGTTTTCGCTGCTGTGACCTGAACAAGTAGCTAGGGTTTTACGTAACAGACAGAGATATTTGTTGTTTTGTTATAGAGAAACCCAACACCCACTGAACTTTTACAAGTAAATGACTGGATTTATTTGAACATGATAATGTTGCCATACATAATTCCTTTGGATAATCCTCTTCTTACCTGTAATGCCATCAACGAGGCATCAGGTTCTTGGTGTTTCCTGTGTTTGCTTTTCCCATGACCCGAGGTGGAAGTGCTCCTGAGGAGGAAATTCTGCCTAAATAAAGCTGGCAGTGAGGCTGGAGAAATTTGGCACTCTTCACGATGACCTTAGGGGTGTGCTCCCTGGGGTTACTTTGCTCCTTCATGACTTCTGTCCATTTACTCGTTTACTTACTCAGAACCATGCACAGGCAGTGTTAGAAAACAATGACTGGTAAGACAGATAGTCCCTAAAGTGAAGTGAAGCCGCTCAGTCGTGCCCGACTCTTTGCAACCCCATGGATAGTAGCCTGCACCAAGCTCCTCTGTCCATGGGATTTTCAAGGCAAGAAGTACTGGAGTGGGTTGCCATTTCCTTCTCCAGGGAATCTTCCCGACCCAGGGATCGAACCCAGGTCTCTCACACTGTAGACAGACACTTTACCGTCTGAGCCACCAGGGAAGTCCAAAACCATAGAAGAGCTGGTGTTTGACCACGTGTATAATAGAGAGCTCTAGGAAGCAGTTTCACAGCACAGGGGGCTCGGCCCGGTGCTCTGTGATGACCTAGAGGGACCAGGGGGTAGTGGGAGGGAGGCCCCGGAGGGAGGGGATGTGTGTAGACTCGCAGCTGGTTCCCTTTGCTGTGCAGCAGAAACGAGCCCAACACTGTAAAGGAACCACAGTCAAATTTTAAAGAAATCGAGTGTCTGTTGCAAGCTTCCAAGTCCGGCTGTGGAGTTGCCTCCTTTAACCCTCACAGCCTGATGGAGCACCCAGCTCCATCTTACAGAGGACACTGAGATGCTGAGGTCAACTGGCTTCTTCAAGGTCACACGGCTACAAGGAAGCCGGGCAGGGATTCGGGTCTGACTTCGACACCATGCCCTTACTCCTGTGGTCCCCACCTCTTTCTCATCACTCCTCACCACCTGATCTCCTGTTCTTGTTGGGGGGGGGGGGGTCTCTCTACGCTCCACACCAAAGATTCTCTGCCTTTGCCCTTGACAGACCCCCAGACCCCAAATGCCGCCCGACCTTGCGTGTCTAACCTCAGCCCTTCTCCTCATGGCAGGCTCCCTAACCCATCTTACTCCATCAGCCCCTGACAGTGGCACGTGCCGCCCTAGTCCCCTTCATCTAGCTGTCCATCTGATGTTCCAAACTTGATCATCAGTTCCAAATTAGATCATAAATTTCCCCCCAAAGACCTGCATTTTCTCTCATCCTAGCCATGGAACTTAGGCAGAGTTAGGTGATAAATTACAACTGTGTTTTCCATCGCTAAATTGGTGCTATGGTCCCGAAGACATGAATAGATTCATAGAAAGAAAATGTAGATGACCCATTTAAGAAACAGTAAACAGAATGTGCTCGCTTGGCTGAATCCCTTCCCCTTCAATTAGTCACTGTCTTTGCCGGAACGCTGCCTCCCTCCGCTAGCTGCAGCCCTTGTGTGACTGGTTCTTCAGTGAGCGCACAGGTTTGGCTTCCATAACAGAGGCTGACCAGGCTTGTATCTCTACCTGAGGCCTTTGGGACAAGGCCAAAGCCGGAGGCCACTGAAGCACCCACTTAGGCTGCTGTGGAAGGACGCTTGTCTCCCACCCTGAAAACTCACAGACCTCCGTGCCAACCTTTTTCCCTAATACTTACCGTCTCGAGAGGCCGTTTGTCACAGACGTGTATTTCTGCACCGCCTCCCTCAGCAGCTTGGAGCGAGCACTCTGAATAACCGGTGACTCGCCCTGGATTCACTGAGATTAGTGCCAGGATGTCTGGGATGGAAGCTGCCCAGCTTCCCAAGGTGCTGCTCCCCACCGGCTCCTCAGCACGGCCCAGGGCATCCGGGGAGTCTTCTCACTTTGGGGTGTTCTGGCTGAACCCTCGGTTTCCACGCCCCCGCCTAGCCCTTTGCGTCGCTTCTGGAGTATCAGATGCTGGGTGTTGGTGGTCCTGACATCACAGCTCACTGGAGAAGTCTTGAGACAGAGAAAACTTCTACGAGATTTCACTCATTCGCAGCCCATCTCTTTATTACTCGCCGTGTCTTAACTTCAGCTTGGAGAGCTGGCATTTCTTTTCTTCCTGGGGAAGGGGGGTGGGGTGAGTTACAGAGCAAGCTGCTCCTCCGGGGGGGGGGGTTAGAGTGGTGGCCTGCAGCTTAGGGCAGTTTCCAGAGCGTCCTCCTTAGGTGGCCTCTGGGAGCTGTTGCCATTGGGAGACCAAATGGGAGCTAAAGGCTTCCAAGGCCGACCCATGGCACAGGCAGACTGTTTGGGGGCTGATGTCAAATCTGTACCCCCATGCCTCACGTAATCCTTCCCCCTCTCACATGCTAAGTCGCTTCATGACCGACTCTTTGTGACCCCATGGACTGTAGCTCACCAGGCTCCTCTGTCCTTGGGATTCTCCAGGCAAGAATCCTGGAGTGGGTTGCCATCCTCCAGGGGATTTTCCGGACCCAGGGATCAAATCCGCATCTCTTACGTCTCCTGCGTTGGCAGGTGGGTTCTTTACCACTAGCTCCCCCTGGGAAGCCCCCACCCTCACACAAGTAGATGATAAAGAATACCTCCACATCCCTGGAAAGCCCCTCACAGCACCTTTTCTTTCCTCATCTGCTCCCCCTTCCCTCAGACCCTCTGTCAGATAATGTAGTATTTCTGTCCACTGGCAGAGGGAGGATTCCATGTGGTCACAGAGGAGAGGGGCTGGAATTCTCTTTTCACGATTTACTTTCTTTTAGATGACTGTTCCCTATTTCCTCACTCTGGTTTTTCATAATTTGGCTTCTTAAACAGCCTTAAACCACTTCCTACCCACATATTTCCTCATTTGGAAAATACTAATGAAGGCTATGTGACCCTTTGCCTTATTATCAGCTCTTTTTGTTCATCTCGGGTTCGATCCGGAGGGTTTTCCTTGAATTTCTGCAGCTGGTGGTCGTTCTTTTCTGAGCAGAACAGAGTTTGTAATAAGTCTCTGAGGCCCCTTCCCTTCCTGCTCTCTTTAAAGCTGTTGCCTCTAAGGAGTCCTCGGAAATCATATGTAACAGTCAAGTGGTCAGACAGGACACTAGGGCACACTCTTAGTCATCATGAGGATAAAAATCCGTTGAAGAATTAATGGAGGCCACCACCAACCCTGGGCGCCTTGCCAAGAAAGCTACAGTCTTCCAGGGAAACCAGGTAAGTGCAAGTACCCAGTGGACCATTGAGGAGAGACAGTCTCAACTATGAAGTTAGAAGAAAAATTAGACTTACTATAAGTGAGATGTCAGTTTCCTCAAGAATGTCCCGAGTTGAGTCAATCAGTGTACTCACCATTCTTGGTAAATGGGAACTGTTAGCAGGATGAGGTTGGTGACACATAGGTTACTTAAGGCTGAATAATCTGATTTAAAAAAAAACAAATGCTTCCAGGAAGTTCCCTGGTGGTCTGGAGGCTAAGACTCTGAACTCTCGATTGCAGGAGGCCTGAGTTGAAACCTTGGTGGGGGAGCTGGTTCCCATATGCTGCAACTAAGACTTGGTGCTGTCAATGAAGAAACTTGAAATAAAAAAATAAAAATGCTTCCAGCACAAAAGTATGTGCTAATATTCTATACTCTATGTATAAAATGCGTGATATTTATCTGAAAACTCACATGCGCACGGCTGTATCAAGAGGTAGTGTAGTCCAAGAACCGCATGCACTGAGCTTTCTGTAGGATGCCTTCTTGGTCACCGTTTCGTTGACACTGAGCAGGAAACTCTACGTGTGAGTTGCTTGGACATGGGGGGTCTGCAGCTTTCTGCCCCATCATGCAGACACCCTTCGCTGTCACCCTCTGTGGAACATATCGGTGAGTCCCAGGACTGCTCACCATGGGGCAAGAGGACAAAGAGCCACGGGTCCCCTCTCTATGTGTGCTAAGTCACTTCAGTCGTGTCCAACTCTTTGCAACCGTGTGGACTACAGCCCACTGGGCTCCTCTGTCCATGGGGCTTCTCCAGGCAAGAACACTGGAATGGCTTGCCATGCTCTCCCCCAGGATCTTCCCAACTCAGGGATCGAAACTTTTCCTAATCCCATCTTAATCCTTTTTTTTTCCTCCAAACAATCCATCAGATACAGATGGGTAGAAGGGCAAGAAAGAGTTGAAACTGTTTCCTTCTTGTGGTTAAAAGCTTTCGCTCTCCTCCCGCCGCCTGGAGTGTGCGTCCAGCCACTCGCCTCTGGCTGCGCTGCACAGGAGCATGGGGGTTGAGAGGCTCTCCTGCGGCTCCTTTGCCATCACTGTGTCTGTGGCGTCCCTGACATCCACAAATATAAGTCTTTTCGACCTTTTCTCTCGTATGTCAGTTCATTTTCAAAAAATAAAATAGTCGGGAGAGCTGTAAAGTTTCCACCTTATTGTGTTTCAATGGCTTCTCCTCTTTGAAGTCCAAATGCACTTATAAGTGGGCATTTATCCCCTATTAAGCTTCATCTAGTAAAAGGAATTTCACCATCACACAAGCAGAGCATACCACTTAAAAAAATACCTCTGACTATCAGAAAATTTTTCCTTGATATGAATCTTGTCGTTTATACCCCTTGGACCAAGTGTTAGAACTTATTATCTTTTCCACATAAGGGTTTTTGGAATAAAGACAATTATCTTGCCTCCAAATTGTTGTTTGGAGAAAAGAAATAAGCCTGTTTATCCAGGTCGCCTGTGCCCATTTTCCTCACATACGTACAGATTTCCAGCCCTGTCATCATCCTGGCCATGGTCTTCCGGTGTCTCTGAAGGTGTCATGCAAAGAGGTGGATATGCTAAGATCGCCATCTCCTGGTTGCTTCCATTTTACAGATGAGAAAACTGAGGCCACTCTCTAGAGGACTCAGTTCCAGTTCAGTCACTCATTCGTGTCAGACTCTTTGCAGCCCCATGGACTGCCGCACACCAGGCCTCCCTGTCCATTGCCAACTCCTGGAGTTTACTCAAACCCATGTCCATCGTGTCGGTGATGCCATTCAGCCATCTTATCCTCTGTCATCCCCTTCTCCTCTCGCCTTCAATCTTTCCCAGGATCAGGGTCTTTTCAAATGAGTCAGCTCTTCACATCAGGTGGCCAAAGTATTGGAGCTTCAGCACCAGTCCTTCCAATGAATATTCAGGACTGATTTGCCTCACTAGAGGACTCAGCCAAGGTCATAAACAAGACCTTGAGCTTGAATCTCTACTTTCTGTAACAGAGAAAAGACGCCCCAGTGATTTAATCCTGATCTATATTTCCTGATGTAACGCGCACATCTGCCCAGAGACCCGTTTAACACTGAAGTAGGACAGCCTGGGATCCTGCTGGTTTCCAGGTCCAGGAAAATGGTAGCAAAGGGGCTGAGCCTAAAAGACTTCCTGGAAATGTCAGCTGGTTAGTCAACCTGAGGCAATAATCTTCAAGTCCCCTGCTTGAACCCCATTTTTGTGGGAACCGGTGCCTGGTGTGTTTGTTAGTCTTCTGTTTGTGAGGCAACTTGTCTGTGACTCAGCTCCCTCCAGAATGGCCTGATCAGATACCTGCTATTGCCATCAGAAGGGCTTCCCAGCTGGTGGTAGTGGTAAAGAATCTGCCTACCAACGCAGGAAACGCAAGAGACGAGGGTTTGATCCATGGGTCAGGAAGATCTCCTGGAATAGGAAATGGCAACCGGCTCCAGTATTCTTGCCTGGAAAATTCCATGGTCAGAGGAGCCCAGCCAGGTACAGTCCACAGGGACACGGAGAGTCGGACACAACTGAGTGAGAAAGCAGCAGCAGCATTGCCATAAGAAGGCAACAGAGGCTGGAATTAGAAAGATGCTCACATTCATTTAAATCTTCACCTATGACCCATTCAAATGTTTCATTGTAAGCTCTCAGAGATGTGATAAGGAGATCATTCTTTCTGGAGTATACAAACACATAAAATTTCTAGAAAGGGATTCTAAACGTTAGAATTCCAAATTATCTCAATGGTTCCAAACTGCTCGAAGCAAAATAACTATGAATTCACTTTAAGAAATGCATTCTACCTGGCACTTTTAAGTGACCCAGAAAGTCAAGTAACCTGTGTGTTTCAACTCCAGTAAGACTGGAGTTAGGGCAACAGAGCAACTGCAGTGGCTGGAAATCTGATAGATGAGTGACTCCGAGTCTAGGAGACCCAGCCCGAGAGAGGGCTGTGCATAATTCGGGAGGTAACTGCTATCACAGATAGGGCTTCCCAGGCGGCGCAGCGGTAAAGAATCTGCCTGCCAACACCGGAGACGCAAGAGATGCACGTTCGATCCCCGAGCCGGGATGATCTCCTGGAGAAGGAAATGCCAACCCACTGCAGTATCCTTGCCTGGGAAATCCCATGGACAGAGGAGTCTGGTGGGCTATAGTCCATGGGGTCACAGAGTCAGACACGGCGGAGCCACGGAGCACTGTCTCAGGTGCCCAAGGAGGTTGGTTTATTAACAAAGGAAATGAAAACAGGATATGAAAGAGCTATCTTCACTCCCGTGGAAACTGCAGCAGTATTCACAACGGTCAAGGTGCGGGAACAATCTAAGGGCCCACCAACACAGAGGATGGACCGAGAAAAGGTAGCATGCACACCAGTTGCTAACGAAGGGAAACTGTCTCTCCAGCTCTACCCAGAGGAGCCACACGTACTCCATATCATTAAAGTAGCATCTGGGGCTCAACTGTTCTCCAGAAAGGAGCCCATCCTTTGCTGTTGCAAATAACCCATTACACCTACTTATCTTCCACACGTCTTCTTCAGGTGCAATAGGGTGCCAATTCAATCCAGGGACGTATTAAAATTTCTATCAATTGTTTGTTTATATCAGGGGTTAACAGGCTTTTCTGTAAAAGGTCAAATGGTAAATATTTTAGGCCTTGGGGCCATATGATCTTTGTTGCCATGATTCAACTTGGACAGTAGAGTGCAAAACAGCCATGGACGATTCCTAAATGCAGGGGTGTGTGTGTGTGTGTGTGTGCGCGTGTGTGTGTGTGTGCGCGCGCGCGCGCGTGTGTGTGTGTGTGTGTGTGTGTGTGTGTGTGTGTGTCTGCAGGCTGTTTTTTGTAGGATGACAGCACAATTATTCTTTTTTTTTTTTAACAATGACTCTCAATACAAAAATTTTTACTTCAGTTATTGATGACATTGTTCCTTGAGGCCTTTTATTGCGGTTTAAGACAATTTCTTCTGTCTTAAATCTTTGCACAAGTTCTATGTAACAACGCAGCTTTATTACACTCTTAAGAAAACTCGCAGTGGCTATGCATCTGTCTGACAAATGCAGAGGCTCATTCTTTACTTCATTACTAATCACAGACAGTACTGCCAGCTCTCTGCTGCAGTATGCTGTCATCTACTGTGTTTTGAAAACCAACACATTCTTTAATATACCCGATTTAAATACGTTACACTCGTCAATTTACTCAAGCCCACTGATGTTCAACGAATTACATTATATGCCTTTGTTGCTTCTTTTCTTCTTAGCCTAATTTTGATTTTCTTAAAGTGTGTTCTGTGACACCTTGCTTATAGGCTGGCCCCCCCAAAAGGAATTCTACAGAAAAATCAGTTTGGGAAACATTACAGGCTACATGCCCT
This sequence comes from Budorcas taxicolor, assembly GCF_023091745.1. Lineage (NCBI taxonomy): Eukaryota > Metazoa > Chordata > Mammalia > Artiodactyla > Bovidae > Budorcas > Budorcas taxicolor. The sequence continues at coordinate 59,113,100 of NC_068931.1, forward strand.
GAAGATTTATACCACACTCAGGATATTAAATGTTTGAGAAATAATGTAGCAAAGAAACCTGTTTAAATCAGTTTAATCCAATGTTTCCCAAATGCATTTGGCCGCAGAAAATCTCTTTTTTTCCCCTGCAACGTCTATTGGAGCGTGTTTTGGAAAATCTAGTCTCATGCTGTGACTTACTATCCTCATTAGGGGTCATGAAAAGGCTAAAAAGAATATTGCCTTAAGCAAAGAATAAAGAAAAGCCCAAATTACTTTATGAAATCTACCAAACAGTCAAGGTACTAATGATCCCTGACAGAGATAACAGAGTCAATTAAACAAACTCTCCTTTATTGTAAACAATTTGTTTGTATTTAATGTAATGCCTCATCTTTAAACCATTACCAGGGCTGGCTAGGATAACAGTCACTTCCTCTGTAAAGCTAAGCAGTCTTATATTTGATTCCAAGTCTATAAAAAGGGAATGTGACATTTCTTCCTTTTGCCTGCTTTAGAAAGGTCTAACATCGATCAATGTAATCGGGCTTCCGGAATGAGAAGGGAGGAGTCTGTATCTTCTGAGAGAGAGGAAACAAAGGTCAGTTGCTTGGTTTGGGTCTTCAACTTCTCTTTTCTTTCCCTAGATTTACTGAAATATAATTGACATATAACATCGTATAACTTGGCTTAAAGCCCAACATTCAGAAAACGAAGATCATGGCATCTGGTCCCATCACTTCATGGCAAATAGATGGAGAAACAGTGGAAATAGTGGCTGACTTTATTTCTGGGGGCTCCAAAATCACTGCAGATGGTGACTGCAGCCATGAAATTAAAAGACGCTTACTCCTTGGAGGGAAAGTTATGACCAACCTAGACAGCATATTCAAAAGCAGAGACATTAGTTTGCCAACAAATGTCCGTCTAGTCAAGGCTATGGTTTTTCCAGTGGTCATGAATGGATGTGAGAGTTGGACTGTGAAGAAAGCTGATGGCCAAAGAATTAATGCTTTTGAACTGTGGTGTTGGAGAATACTCTTGAGAGTCCCTTGGACTGCAAGGAGATCCAACCAGTCCATTCTAAAGGAGATCAGCCCTGGGTGTTCTTTGGAAGGAATGATGCTGGAGCTGAAGCTCCAGTACTTTGGCCACCTCATGAGAAGAGTTGACTCATTGGAAAAGACCCTGATGCTGGGAGGGATTGGGGGCAGGAGGAGAAGGGGATGACAGAGGATGAGATGGTTGGATGGCATCACCGACTCGATGGACATGAGTTTGAGTGAATTCCGGGAGTTGGTAATGGACAGGGAGGTCTGGCGTGCTGTGATTCATGGGGTCACAATGAGTCAGACACGACTGAGCGACTGAACTGAACTGAACTTTAAGGTGTGCAATGTGGTGATTTGATGCACATTTCTATTGTGAAATGGTTATCACAATAAGATTAACATAACCATCACCTCACATAATTGCCATCATGTTGCATGGTGGTAAGAATATTTAAAATCTGTTATCTTAGCAATTTCAAGAATACAATTTAATGTTCATTGAATTCAGTTCCGGTCCATTGCTCAGTCATGTCCGACTCTTTGCAACCCCATGGACTGCAGCACACCAGACTTCCCTGCCCATCACCAACCCAGAGCTTGCTCAAACTCATGTCTATCGAGTCGGTGATGTCATTCAACCATCTCACCCTCTGTTCATTATTTACTGTTAATTCTAGTCACCATGCTGCACATTGGGTTCTCAGCATGTCTTCCAGATTTATAACTGGAGGTTTGTACCCTTTGACCAACATCTCCGGTTCCCCAATCTGTGTGTCTGTGATGCTCTCAGAGGCGGGTAAAGCACCAAAATGGTCAGGCTACAGAAAGAGGGACATTCAGTCAAAACAGCAAAATGAATCAAGAACACATTAAAAGACCTGTACCAGGCAAATTTCTTGAGTCGAAAAGTAGAAGAATGGTTACCAGGGTCAACAGACAGGGAGAGATAGGAGTTTTTTTTCATGGGCACAGAGCTCGCATTTGGGATGAGGAAAAAGTACGGGAAATGGGTAGTCGTGATGGTTTTACAGCACTGTGAATGTACTTAGCGCCACTGAATTGTAGAATTAATGATAGAATTAACTGTTAGCTTATATTTTACCACAATAAAGTCACCCCCAAATATTATGAAAGTAGCAGAAGAGAGAAGGACTACCACTCACTGCACGCTGGAACAGGGGCGTCTTTCTGATTCTGACGTTGTTCTATAGTTACATACACTGTAACCACCTGAAGAAACTGGGTGAAAGGAATTTGGGACCACTCTGTACTATCTTTGCAACTTCCCATGACTCTGTAATTATTTCAAAATGAAAAGTTAAAACAAGAAGATTGAAAGAGTACGCCACCGCGACCAGAAAGTGTTTAACTGGAAACACAAAGAAGGGTGATGTTTGGACGTCTGTTACTATTTCACACTTATTGCTGAAATAGAGAAATCACGTGACCTTTGCGGCTACTAATAAAATGCCCTGGTTAACTCTAATGGACTTGCCTCTAACAGAGTTTTTTATTCACATCACCAAAAAGATCCATTTAGACAACAATGAGGCTCAACCATAAAGAATCGCCTGAAATGCAGGAGACGCAGGAGACCCAGTTTCGATCCCTGGAGATTCCCCTGGAGAAGGAAATGGCTATCCGCTCCAGTACTCTTGCTGGGAAAATCACACGGACAGAGGAGCCTCGTGGGGTATGGTTCATGGGGTCACAGAGAGTTGGACAGGACTGAATCGACTGAGCGCACACACACTCAGACAACAGTGAGGCCTCACACTCAAATGCTGCGTTTTTTAAATAAAATCAGCAATAATGTCGGTATCATCATTACTTGGTGTCATTCTGGAGGTTTCGATCATTTCATGGTTCACGGTTATAACTGTGAAAATATGTATACAGAGTGAGAGGCTACTCTTGACTGGGCCATCATCTGTTGAGGTTTGGAAACGTCTTAACTTCTTGGCCTTCTTTTCTCTGATGTAACACTAGAGGATTAATTGGACTCCATTGTTACTTTCAATGTTACTTTTCTGCTTCTTAGTATTGGACACTTGCCTTTACAATTTTTTTCTTTGGAGACCGAAATATACTATGAGCTTCTCTGAGGGCAACAGGGACAGGGCCTGCAATCCTGCTCCGTTCTGCCCCTCCCTCCACCTGTCTCCCACTCGTCACCTCTGCATGAAACGAGCCCGGAAGACACAGTCAGGAAACCAGAAGAGGCCCCTCTCAGGGCTAACACGCTAGGGCTTTTTGAAACACACCAGGTGAGCCGATTTGTGGAACAGAACGCAGCATGACAAAGAAGCAAAAGAATGAAGCCTGATCCCTGGAGGAGAACTTGATTCTCGAGCTGGTTCGGTTCTGGCGTCATGACCCTGAGCAAGGGCCCTCGCCTCCCTCAGCATTGGTCCCTTATCTGTGATGTGAGCACGCTCGCTTTACACTCTGCCTTGCTGTTTACTGCGCCCAGGGTGGGCGAGGCACAGCACGGAAGACGGAGGAAGATGCGAGGAGCCACAGGAACTGCGAGCACGCTTTCTCTCCCTTGACTGGCACAGCAGCAAGGCCGCAGGCATGGGGCACTCTCTAACGGCTGACACGGCAGCGACCACAACGCAGCTCAGCTCTGTGCAGCTCGAGTGTAAAAGCTTTCCTGGCGGCGCTTCATGTAGGGCATCGCATACGCGCAGTGTTTAAATGATCGCCGCTGTTAGATGACCATGTATTCACAAAACGCAGGGCGACAGCAAGCAGCTATGGGGCGAGAGCACCTGGCCACCACCACCTTGGCTCTACACATTCAACAGAAAGCGTGTTACTATGGGCTTATTACTTACTGGGTCCCTGCGACCAGGGAAGACTGACATCTGAGAATGGGTTTCCTTAAGTTCTTGGGGGCACAGGCAAAGCTAACTCATACACGAGGTCTCAACGCAGTGAGCATGTAGATTCCCCAAGAACAACCTCTCTTTGGGGGAATAGACAGACAGATGCCCAGATAGGCAGATAGACAGATGACCTGCCCCGACCTTTCCATTTAAAACAGAACTTCACCCATGACACCTGGGAATGGTAGGCATTCCCCAAGTGACTCTAATGAGCAGCCAAGATGGCAAGCCATTGTCCTAGCAGAACCAAAAGATACATCAGGTGTAATTTCACTCAAAATCAGTCTACAAGGCCCCACCGTGATCTCTTCATCATCTCGGTGAATGATCCTTAACACTTGCCCCTAAACGTTTTCAGGCCAAGCTTGTCTCTGTCTTGTTTCACGGCACAGAACGCTGAGCTCTTAACCAAATACCTGCCTGCACACCTGAGCAGATGCAAAGCTCTTTCTTGAGGGTTGTTTCAACCCAATCTAGGGCTTCCCAGGTGGCAGTAGCGTCTTATGTCTCCCTGCCAAGGTGGGAGACGTAAAAGATGCGAGTTCGATCCCTGGGTCGGGAAGATCCCCTGGAAGAGAGCACGGCAACCCACTCCAGTATTCTTGCCTGGAGAATCCCATGGACAGAGGAACCTCATGGGCTACAGTCCACAGGATTGCAAAGAGTCAGACACAACTACAGTTACTTCGCACAGCACACAGGAAAATGCCCATGATCAGCTGAGAGTTGTATTCTTCTTATTCCTTTCAAAGGGGCCATGCCGTGGCAATGGTTTGTGTGAACATTGTTGTGACAATTAAAAGCAAATCCTTCCCCTTTAAGTGATTAGCTTTTATTCTTTCCCCTTGAAGGATGTTCCATAGACTACCTTTGAAGGTAGTATGTGTAGGTGTATTTGCCTGGTAACTGATGAGCTGATGTAGTCAAGTGCATTCGGCTTCCTGTCAGCCTTTACTGGATCACGAGCTAGGAAGACCCATTTCTATGGTGGGGGGCTGGTTCTGGCCTGTCTGCAGCCTGTGGGTGTTTAAGGAGGAAAACAGCTCTTAGTGAAGGGCTATAAATCATTCAGGCCTTTTAAGATAATGCACAGTTTGGGGAGCAACCCTCCATCTCTTTTGGCCTTTTTTTATCCTTCTTATCTCACTGTTCCAGTCTCATGGAGGCTAAGACTCAGAAAACAGTGCTGGAGTCCAGGGTAAGTTGCATAACTCCATAAAAAGAATGGAACCCAGAGGAATTTCAGGGCAGTGAAGCTATTCTGTTTGATACTATAATGGCAGGTACACGTCATAATATATTTGTCAAGACCCATAGCGTGTACACAGAATGTACAACACCAAGAGTGAATGCTAAATAAAACCAACAATGGGACTTTGGTTGAATGAATGATATTGATGAGTCAGTGAAGTCCACTGGTTCTAATAAACGTTGCTCTCCAGGAGGGGATGTTGACGTGGCAAGGTTGGGTGTGGTGGGGGGCAGGGGATTATGGGAAGAACTCTGTGTACTTTTTTGCTCAGTTTTGCTGTGAACCCAAAATTGCTCCCAAAAAATAAAGTCTATTTGAAAAATGAGGAGAGTTTGAAACTCTGCTTTAAAATATATGTTTTTAATCCCAGAAACTGGAAAGTAGCAAAACAAAATCCTGGGTAATTACCTAGTCTTTACAAAATGCTCTCTTTTATCGGCTATTTTACTGATTCTCTGCCCTCCATTCTTTGCTCTCTTCACACTCTGCCCTGTCTTCTCTCTACTGACAGCTTACAAATATCCTTATCTAAGCCAGACTTATCTCCTAAGCTCCAGGCTCTTCTATCCAAAGGTCTCCAAGAAATCACTATTTCAGTGTCCTTGAGGCACTTCAACATCAACTTGTCCCAAATGGGAAGCCCTGAGTCCCCTCCCCAATTTCTCTTTCTATATTCCAACTTTTCTGTAAAAGAAGTATAACCTTCTCAAGCTCTAGTTGTCCTTCTAAAGCCTCATACTAAAATAACAAGCTCTCACTTCTGATCAAACGTGGTGGGCTGAATCTTGTGGGCATCTGTGTTCCTGCTAAAACCCCAACAGAACTCCATTACAATGGATGGACTTAAAAAGCAGCATAGCCTCACAAGAGCAAGGAGACTGTGAAGAGAAGACTACACAATCTCAGAAGGTGGGAAAGCCCAGGGAACTGTGCTAGAACTAAATAGGAACTGACTTGGGAAACCAAAGACCATTAGGACCTGATCTGGCAGAGGGGAAAACCTAGAAACAAGCTGATTAATACAGATGAACCTGGAAGAGGTCAGGAAGAAGAGGCTCCAGGCACCTCAAAGAAGCAGTCAAATAAAACTGCAGACATGGGAGGCCTCACAAACTCAGCCTTCTGGCTCATGTTTACTTTCTCGAAGAGCGTCTGGAGGATGTATTCTACCCAAATAAAAGAGTAAGCCAAGACCCAAGATGACATGGGCTTTAGCACAAGAGGGAGGCAAAGGGTGTCCTGGCTTGTAAACGACGGACCACCCCAGGACCACAGCTATGCTCGCAACATTTCAGTTCTTTTAATCCTTAACATGGAGGGTTAGAAAAGTTAAATAACTTGTTCAAGATCACATAGCTAGTCTAGTGAGTTTTTGAGTTGGAAATCAAACCCAGGTATAAATGCTGCAAAGACAAGATGGAACATTTCTGTAATTATAGAATTCTAAGTCAATGAATGACTAATGCAGAGAAGAACAGTTTCAAAACATAAGCATACAATAAGAAGTAAGTGAGACAATCACTCGAAGCATTAATTAACCCAGTGTCTGGCAAAAGGGAACCTAAATATTTTGTAACTACTACTTCTAACTAAAAATGTAATCCATTATATTATCATTATTGCCTCTATCAAATGTTTCAGGAGAAACAAGAGGGATTTTTTGGAGGTTGGAGAAAAAGAGAACGTTCCAAGTTGAAGAGACAATATTAACAAAAGAGACGATGGGGAGGACTCACCGTTTCAGGCCTTTGTTGAGGAGTCCCGTCACTACCCAGTTACAGTTCAATGCTTGCCAAGTTTGCCTTGCACATCTGGGATTAGAAGGGAATCTGTTCATTCTCTGTTTCTCTACAATGTGTAAGTCCTATTCCCAAAGCAAATTAGATCATCAGAAAGCAACAACTTTCCTGTCGACTTGATTATCTCCACTTCTCACTGATTAACTCTCATAGAATTAAAATTAATGTTATGTCCTTGGACTTCGCAGAAGAGGAGTCCAGCATTGATTTGAAGAATGTTTTCTTATCTTTTGTAAAATCACACTCACTGTAGATACTGTGGACCATGTTGCTCATCCCTAAAGAGTCTGAAAAAGACTTCTTCCCTAGAAAAGTGTGTAACTGGTTGTTATCAAGCAACAGTGACTGCATGACCCATGCCAGGAGGTTCAATAGCAGTAATCTAATTCACACCAAATACTTCAGCACAGCTCTCCTTTTCCTATTAAAAAAAAAGTCTTCTCTCATATGTTAAAAATATCGCATACTATCTTAGGATAGGTGAGTTTTAAACAAAATTGGATATATTGTTGAATACTGGTATAGTACAAGTGTCCAGAAGGTAAGAAAAAGATGCTACCAGACTGAGAGCATGAGGCATCTATGGTATCCTGAAGGAGGCGATTGCTGGGCGTACGACAGGCGCCGGGATATAGTGCACAGCGTGGAGGAGACAGTCGACGTTTTGTAAGAACTGTACACGGAGAGTAACCTTTAAAATTATATTAAAGAAAAAAGGAGTAAAATCTACATTCCAGTTTATTGCAGGTCCAGTGTCCTTGCCACCCACCTCCTGGCCCTTACATCATTTGTTTTACATCTTTGCTATAGTAGCAGCCCACTTCATGTACCAATTTTTGTGTTTCATTGGCCACTCAGATAGCTAACCCTAACTTCAAGTGGCCAGAGAAGTGAAATCTCCGCATGTCCCCAGAAAGATTGGTAAATAGCCTGAGTGACTCTCTCCAGATCCATCTAGTAGATATATGTGTGCATATCCTCTCCTCTCAACACACATATATTCAGTTCAGTTCAGTCACTCAGTCGTGTCCAACTCTTTGTGACCCCATGAATCGCAGTACGCCAGGCCGCCCTGTCCATCACCAACTCCCGGAATTCACTCAAACTCATGTCCATCGAGTCACTGATGCTGTCTCATTCTCTGTCATCCCCTTTTCCTCTTGCCCCCAATTCCTCCCAGCATCAGGGTCTTTTCCAATGAGTCAACTCTTCGCATGAGGTGGCCAAAGTACTGGAGTTTCAGCTTTAGCATCATTCCTTCCAAAGAAATCCCAGGGTTGATCTCCTTCAGAATGGACTGGTTGGATCTCCTTGCAGTCCAAGGGACTCTCAAGAGTCTTCTCCAACACCACAGTTCAAAAGCATCAATTCTTTGGCGCTCAGCTTTCTTCACAGTCCAACTCTCACATCCATACATGACTACTGGAAAAATCATAGCCTTGACCAAATGGACCTTTGTTGGCAAAGTAATGTCTCTGCTTTTCAATATGCTATCTAGGTTGGTCATAACTTTCCTTCCAAGGAGTAAGCGTCTTTTAATTTCATGGCTGCAATCACCATCTTCAGTGATTTTGGAGCCCAGAAAAATAATGTCTGACACTGTTTCCACTGTTTCCCCATCTATTTGAGTTTTGCCAAGAGAATGCACTGGTCATAGCAAACAACCTCTTCCAACAACACAAGAGAAGACTCTACAGATGAACATCACCAGATGGTCAACACTGAAATCAGATTGATTATATTCTTTGCAGCCAAAGATGGAGAAGCTCTATACAGTCAGCAAAAACAAGACTGGGAGCTGACTGTGGCTCAGATCATGAACTCCTTATTGCCAAATTCAGACTGAAATTGAAGAAAGTAGGGAAAACCACTAGACCATTCAGGTATGACCTAAATCAAATCCCTTATGATTATACAGTGGAAGTGAGAAATAGATTTAAGGGACTAGATCTGATAGATAGAGTGCCTGATGAACTATGGAATGAGGTTCGTGACATTGTACAGGAGACAGGGATCAAGACCATCCCCATGGAAAAGAAATGCAAAAAAGCAAAATGGCTGTCTGGGTAGGGCTTACAAATAGCTGTGAAAAGAAGAGAAGTGGAAAGCAAAGGAGAAAAGGAAAGATATAAGCATCTGAATGCAGAGTTCCAAAGAATAGCAAGAAGAGATAAGAAAACCTTCCTCAGCAATCAATGTAAAGAAATAGAGGAAAACAACAGAATGGGAAAGACTAGAGATCTCTTCAAGAAAATCAGAGATACCAAGGCAACATTTCATGCAAAGATGGGCTCGATAAAGGACAGAAATGGTATGGACCTCACAGAAGCAGAAGATATTAAGAAGAGGTGGCAAGAATACACAGAAGAACTGTACAAAAAAGATCTTCATGACCCAGATAATCACGATGGTGTGATCACTCACCTAGAGCCAGACATCCTGGAATGTGAAGTCAACTGGGCCTTAGAAAGCATCACTACGAGCAAAGCTAGTGGAGGTGATGGAATTCCAGTTGAGCTATTTCAAATCCTGGAAGATGATGCTGTGAAAGTGCTGCACTCAATATGCCAGCAAATTTGGAAAACTCAGCAGTGGCCACAGAACTGGAAAAGGTCAATTTTCATTCCAATCCCAAAGAAAGGCAATGCCAAAGAATGCTCAACTGCTGCTAAGTCACTTCAGTTGTGTCCGACTCTGTGCAACCCCATAGATGGCAGCCCACCAGGCTCCCCGATCCCTGGAATTCTCTAGGCAAGAATACTGGAGTGGGTTGCCATTTCCTTCTCCAATGCATGAAAGTGAAAAGTCAAAGTGAAGTCGCTCAGTCGTGTCCGACTCTTCGCGATCCCATGGACTGCAGCCTACCAGGCTCCTTCATCCATGGGATTTTCCAGGCAAGAGTACTGGAGTGGGGTGCCATTCAAACTACCACACAATTGCACTCATCTCACACGCTGGTAAAGTAATGCTCAAAATTCTCCAAGCCAGGCTTCAGCAATACGTGAACCATGAACTTCCAGATGTTCAAGCTGGTTTTAGAAAAGGCAGAGGAACTAGAGATCAAATTGCCAACATCCACTGGATCATGGAAAAAGCAAGAGAGTTCCAGAAGAACATCTGCTTTATTGACTATGCCAAAGCCTTTGACTGTGTGGATCACAATAAACTGTTGAAAATTCTGAAAGAAATGGGAATACCAGACCACTTGACCTGCCTCTTGAGAAACCGATATGCAGGTCAGGAAGCAACAGTTAGAACTGGACATGGAACCACAGACTGGTTCCAAATAGGAAAAGGAGTACGTCAAGGCTATATATTGTCACCCTGCTTATTTAACTTATATGCAGAGTACATCATGAGAAACACTGGGTTAGAAGAAGTACAAGCTGGAATCAAGATTGCTGGGAGAAATATCAATCACCTCAGATATGCAGATGACACCACCCTTATGGCAGAAAGTGAAGAGGAACTAAAAAGCCTCTTGATGAAAGTGAAAGAGGAGAGCGAAAAAGTTGGCTTAAAGTTCAACACATATATTATTATTTATATATAGATGTGAGAGTTGGACTATAAAGAAAGCTGAGTGCCAAAGAATTGATGCTTTTGAACTGTGGTGTTGGAGAAAACTCTTGAGAGAGTCCCTTGGACTGCAAGGATATCAAACCAGTCAATCCTAAAGGAAATCAGTCCTGAGTATTCATTGGAAGGGCTGATGCTGAAGCTCCAATACTTTGGTCACATGATGCAAAGAACTGACTCATTGGAAAAGACCTTGATGCTGGGAAAGATTGAAGGCGGGAGGAGAAGGGGACAACCGAGGATGAGATGGTTGGATGGCATCGCCAACTAGATGGACAAGAGTTTGAGCAAGTTCCAGGAGTTGGTGATGGACAGGAAAGCCTGGCATGCTGCAGTCCATGGGATCAGAAAGAGTCGGACAGGACTGAGTGACTGAACTGACTGAATAGTCTCTAGGTACCTGCTCCTGTGGTAAATTGAGGAGACCAAAATTTAATACCCAGTTTCAAGTGGATGTCATTGGCACGGTTAACATAGCACAGAGAAAACAGCTAAAATGGAAAGAAACATTCATAAACAGATACAGGAACAGGGCAACTGAATGTGTGGCTATTTTATTTGCCAAATGTCACAGGAGTGTATTTCCTTCTGTGTATATGTGTCCCTCCTTTTTTGACCAAGTGACTCTTTTCTAAGCCCCAGAAGACCAGCATTGGCGACCTCAGTTGCCTTAAGACTTGGAAGTAGCTAGTAGGAAGCACAATACGGTCCAAGTCTCCCAGTGGTTGTCTAGTTACTCAATAAATACTTGATTGACTGAGTAATCCCATGGCCTAGACAAATAGTGTGGCCCTGGAAAGGAACAACAACAAGCCAGATGACAAAAAAAAAAGTTTCCACTCCAAATCCATTTGACCACAGGCTCACAAACTCAGTTACAAGGCTGGAAGTGCTTTTCCCAGGTTAAAGCTGGATCTGATAGCTGGGTGCTATTTATAAACTTTGGGAAGATTTTTTTTTTTTCTAAGATAAAATGTTTGAACATGCTTTTGTTCAGTTTGTTGTCCAAGCTCTTTGATCCACTAATTTCTTTCTTCCTTTGATTTTTCTCAAACCTTCAAAAGAGAAAGTCCACGTTTCATCTGGTGAGCAGCAAATCGTGGTGGAGGGACCCCCTGGGCAGGGAAGCCTGGTGTTTTCCTTAGCCCGAGGCCTAGTGTTCCTCAGAACAAAGCCATGGCCAAAGCATGTGCTCTGGCAGAAGACAAAGGTTTCCTAGTCACGGCAGAGCCTTAGGATTTTGACGGAGAGAGGATGTTTCCAGGAAACATCTTCTTTCAGTCTTTCCCGGCTCTCCATGGTGAAACCTTCTGCTGAGGCAGGGCTCCAGTGGGCAGGACTCGTCAGGGCAAGGCAGGGGCCTCTCCCTGCTGAGCTGAAGTGGTTTTAGCTGTGTCCGTCTCTTCTCGATTAATATTGAGAAAAGAAGTGCAGGAATTCCCTGGCAGTCCAGTGGTTAGCACTCCACGCTCTCACTGTCAAATGCCCTGGGAAGGACTTCGGGGAGGAGGCCTAAACCCCCACAAGCTGCGCTGGGTGCGGCCCCCAAAATGAAAAACAAGTGGGTGCGTGGGTCGGGGGTCCGGAGGTCCTGCGGGCTCCGGAGGTCCTGCGGGCTCCGCTGAGTGGGTAATCAGCAAGCGTTTATCTAGGAAGGCAGGGGTCAAGCCAGAAGAGAGTCAATGGGAGGCAAGTACAGGGTGTGGGAATAGCCCAGGAGTACAGGTGGGGTCTCCTGGGGACAGTCGGACAGGCAGACGCTCAAGCAGACCCCACAAGCCTTGCTCCGAACAAGCCCAGCTGAGTGGGATCCACACTGGGAGCAGTTCACGGATGGAGACCCTTGCCAACGTTTCTTCCGTGAGGCCAAGTACGCAGTATGGGACTTAGCAGGGAGGGACTTACCAGCGACTGTCGGGGGCTCCCTGGGAAGCCCGGTTGGGGGTGGGGGGCAGTATTTCTCTTATCTGAACGGGGCACGGATATTTTGGGGCCCTGGTATGAGAATGAAGCTGAGGAAACGGCACTGTGCCGTTTGGTCCAAGGTTCCTAAGTGACTTGAGAAACAGCAGTCTAGGGAGGCCTTGAGGAGAGAGGAGCCGGCAGCTCCTGGGAGCCACGTTTCTCAACAGGTGGTCCCTGTGTTCCTGGAGGCACCTGGGATGACTTTAGGTGACGTGGAGGAGGACGGTGACCGGAGGAGTCTGGGCGGCTGGGGAAGGGCCGGAGGGAGGACGGGACGCCGAAGGAGCGAGGCGCCATGACAGCTTTTCTGGGGCCTTGGCTTTGAGGAGGCTCCCCTCCGATCCCTGGAGCCCACCGCGTCTATCCTTCTGGCCAAGACTCGGGGTCAGCCTAGGGCCACGCCAAGGCTTTCTAGAACAAAGCAAGGCGACATGGGCAGGGAAAGAGTAGGGCCCCACAGTCAGCGTGTCAGGAGCGCCCAGCCTTGCTCCTCTGTCCCTCACCCCGCTGCCCGGATTCCTGCAGGGACCCTGGACCCCGGTTCTCTGGGATGACTAAGGAGGGAAGGTGGCCATCGGTTTCTCTTCAGCCCCCGCAGAGGTGGTGAGCTCTGTGATCAAAGCGTGACTGTGAGCCACAGGAGAGGCAGAATGTTCTAGGGTAAAAAAGTAGGGGAAGACTGAAAGTGTCAATGCTGTAAAAGACAAAGAAATAGTCTAGGTTAGACAATAAATTCTAGGTTACAACAAGTAAATTCAGTGCCTGGCCTCAGGCCGGACCCTATCCTTGACATATGGGTGAGGGTTACAGCGGTGTGGGTGAGAAGACAGGAATGCTAGATGGGAAATTATTAGGTCAACAGACAAAACTGCAACAGGGACAGTAGATGAGATAAAAGTACTGCTTCTGGGGAAGTTTATGAAATTAATCACTGAGCTGTGGCCTCATGAGACACTCTTCCTGCCCTTAGGAAAGACAGAGAAAGCACAGATAACACAGGCCATGAGGGAAAGTGTTAACCACGGGTGAATCAGGGCAGAGTGGACCATATTAGTTGTTACCAGTAGGAAGATGATAATTTATCACTCAAACCAGAACACTTTTGAGAATGAAAGGGAACCCAATTCATAATCACTAAGCCAGGTCAACAGGTAAGAACCCGGACAATCCTGGACAAACCAGAACCCACATCATTGGTGACCTTGACTAGGAGAGTTCTGGTGACCTGTTGGGTGCAAAGGCCTGACTGATGGGGCTCAGGGGGAAATGGAATGAGAGAAAATGAAAACGGGGCACACATCAAGAGGGGGTTTTATTTTTTTTAAAAAAAGAGTAGTCAGTAGGAATGGAAAGTGGGGCCGTAGTCACCACATCTTAGAGAAAGGAAACAAAACAGCTTTTAAAATCTTCCCATCTCTATATATCAACATGGATGGATAACAAAAATACGCTGTTACTCAAAAACACAAAGGAATTTGGCATATAGTAAAAGTGGTATTTTAAATCACTGGGGGAAAAGTACATTACTGAATGAATGACATTGGGACAATTAAGCAGCTGGAAAGAATGAAGGTGAGAACACTTCATTCACAAATAGTGAATCATTACCACCGCTTGGTGACAGAGTACACTAGGTTCACGTTTATATTTACACCTTTTGTTCTGCTTCTCCCAGGATCTCTGGGGTTAATCAAGAACTTTTAGCTCAAAGACTGTCATCACTGGCCCACTAGATGTCACCCTCACCTAAATGAATAGTGGTCTAAATACAAGCTTCACCTACAAAATTGACACTGAAGAGACCCCAGGTGTCCTTTCCAAGAGCAAATTAGGAATCAGTATTGTATACACATGTATTGATACATCCGGGGGAGGAGACAGGGAGAGGCAGGCTTTCAAGAAGTCTGGCCGGAAGGGAGGCTCCAAACAATGAAAGAAGGCTGTGGATTGGAATCTGAGATTACCACTCAGTTTGCGGCTAAATGTACCTGAATGATGTGAAGGAGCAAGACAGGCAAAGATCAAGATGGTATGAGGAGGTGGTATCAGCAAGTGCAACACCACTTGGTATCAGCAAATGGTATCTTGCTGACAGGCAAAGCAAGACAGGCAAAGATCTGGGGGAGGATGGTACGAGGGGGTGGTATCAGCAAGTGGTATCTCTGGCCAGAGGCAGACAGAGTGCCAGGGCCAGTGGTGAGGACTTGGGGCATGGAGGGTTTGGTAAGTATATCAATTTCATTCTGGATTAGAATTCACAGTAATCCTAATCTATGCCCCAACGAGTAATGCTGAAGCGGCTGAAGTTGAATGGTTCTATGAAAACTACAAGACCTTCTACAACTAACACCCAAAAGAGATGTCCTTTTCATTATAGGGGACTGGAATGCAAAAGTAGGAAGTCAAGAAACCCCTGGAGTAACAGGCAAATTTGGCCTTGGAGCACAGAATGAAGCAGGGGAAAGGCTAATAGAGTTCTGTCAAGAAAACGCACTGGTCATAGCAAACACCCTCTTCCAACAACACAAGAGAAGACGCTACACGTGGACCTCACCAGATGGTCAACACCAAAATCAGATTGATTATATTCTTTGCAGCCAAAGATGGAGAAGCTCTCTACAGTCAGCAAAAACAAGACTGGGAGCTGACTGTGGCTCAGATCATGAACTGCTTATTGTCACGTTCAGACTTAAATTGAAGAGAGTAGGGAAACCACTAGACCATTCAGGTATGACCTAAATCAAATCCCTTATGATTATACAGTGAAAGTAACAAACAGATTCAAGGATTACATCTGATAGACAGAGTGCCTGAAGAATCATGGGTGGAAGTCTGTGACATTGTACAGAAGGCAGTGATCAAGACCATCCCCAAGAAAAAGAAACACAAAAAGGCAAAATGGTTGTCTGAGGAGGCCTTACCAAGCTGAGAAAAGAGAGAAGCTAAAGGCAAAGGAGAAAAGAAAGCTATAGCCATTTGAATGCAGAATTCCAAAGAATAGCAAGGAGAGATAAGAAAGCCTTCCTCGGTGATCAATGCAAAGAAATAGAGGAAAATAATAGAATGGGAAAGACTAGAGATCTCTTCAAGAAAATTAGAGATACCAAGGAAACATTTCATGCAATGATGGGCACAATTAAGGACAGAAATGGTATGTATCTAACAGAAGCAGAAGATATTAAGAAGAGGTGGCAACAATAAACAGAATAATCATACAAAAAAAATCTTCATGACCCAGATAATCACGATGGTGTGATCACTCACCTAGAGCCAGACATCCTGGAATGCGAATTCAAGTGGGCCTTAGGAAACATCACTATGAACAAAGCTAATGGAGGTGGTGGAATTCCAGTTGAGTTCTTTCAGATCCTACAAGATGATGCTGTGAAAGGGCTGCACTCAATATGCCAGCAAATTTGGAAAACTCAGCAGTGGCCACAGGACTGGAAAAGGTCAGTTTTCATTCCAATCCCAAAGAAAGGCAATGCCAAAGAATGTTCAAACTACCACAAAATTGCACTCATCTCACATACTAGTAAAGTAATGCTCAAAATTGTCCAAGTCAGGCCTCAACAGGATGTGAACCATGAACTTCTAGATGTTCAAGCTGATTTAGAAAAGGAGAGGAACCAGAGATCAAATTTCCAACATCTACTGGATCATCGAAAAAGCAAGAGAGTTCCAGAAAAACATCTATTTCTGCTTTATTGACTACGCCAAAGCCAAAGCCTTTGACTGTGTGGATCAAAACTAACTGGAAAATTCTTCAAGAGGTGGGAATACCAGACCACCTGACCTGCCTCCTGAGATATCTGTATGAAGGTCAAGGAGCAATAGTTAGAAGTGGACATGGAACAATAGACTGGTTCCAAATCAGGAAAGGAGTACATCAAGGCTGTATATTGTCACCCTGCTTATTTAACTTATATGCAGAGTACATCATGCAAAATGCTGGGCTAGATGAAGCACAAACTGGAATCAAGACTGCTGGGAAAAATGACAATAACCTCAGATATGCAGATGACACCGCCCTTATGGCAGAAAGCAAAGAACTAAAGAGCTTCTTGATGAAAGTGAGAGGAGAGTGAAAAAGTTGGCTTAAAGCTCAACATTCACAAAACTAACATCATGGCATCCAGTCCCATCACTTCATGGCAAATAGATGGGGAAACTGGAAATAGTGTCAGACTTTATTTTTTTAGGCTCCAAAATCACTGCAGATGGTGACTACAGCCATGAGATTAAAAGATGCTTGCTCCTTGGAAGAAAAGCTATGACCAACATAGACAACATATTAAAAAGTAGAGACATTACTTTGCCAACAAGGTCTATCTAGTCAAAGTCATGGTTTTTCCAGTGGTCATATATGGATGTGAGAGTTGGACTATAAAGAAAGCTGATGGCTGAAGAATTGATGCTTTTGAACTGTGGTGTTGGAGAAGACTCTTGAGAGTTCCTTGGATTTCAAGGAGATCCAACCAGTCCATCCTAAAGGAAATCAGTCCTGAATATTCATTAGAAGGACTGATGCTGAAGCTGAAACTCCAATACTTTGGCCACTTGAAGAAAAGAACTGACTTGTTTGAAAAGACCCTGATGCTGGGAAAGATTCAAGGTGAGAGGAGAAGGGGATGACAGAGGATGAGATGGTTGGATGGCATCACCAACTCAATGGACATGAGTTTGAGCAAGCTCCGGGAGTTGGTGATGGACAGAGAGGCCTGGCGTGCTGCAGTCCATGGACATGAGTTGAACATGTCAGACATGACTGAGCGACTGAGCTGAACTGAAATGAGATTGGAGAAGCCATTGGAAGAGTCTGTGATTTCTGACTTTTCATGGAAGAGTCCTCAGAATCTACCTGAATATAATTCTCAGGAAGCACCCAACATAGCCAACTGGAGAAAATGTCTATAAAATAAGTGACCTACATTCTTAAAAATGTCAATGTCCTGAACAACAAAGAGAGGTTGGGAAAACGTTCCAGAATAAGAGACTCAGTGACAACAAAACACATGCTGTGATCCTGGTCTGCACGCTCTGAGACATTATTGGGGGTATGGACAATGCTAGAAGATGGATTAGAAACTGGATAACATTGTGGCATTAGTAGTCAGTTTCCTGAAGCTGGCTACTCTGTTGTGGCTATGGTTGGGAATATCTTACTTTCAGAGTAAACACAATGGAGTATCAAAAAGTAAAGGAATAAGGCTTAGGGGTTATAAATACTGTTAGAGAGTGGAAGAGAGCCCCTCAGAAGTGAGTCTGTATGTAAATATGCAATAATTTGACCCCTGAATCACCCCTCAGAGGGAGTTACCAGGAGGCTGAAGTTCTAAAACCATGATCCTGAAAACCATCATATTAATGACACAACAGTGTTATATTTCTGTTAATTTTTCACCTCCTGCCCAAAGCAGTTTCTGTGGTTTCTGTATCTCAAGAGAACCTTCAAAAGAAGCCACCACTCCACTCTTGGGAGGACTTAGCTATCTGCTTTTCATCTGAGTAGATGACAGCCACCCTTTGATGAAGTGATAAAAGCTTTGCTCAAGAAGATAAAAGTCTCAAATTTCTCTGAAACTGACATCCTGAAGAGCACTGGCTTTCGCCCAAGAAAATCATCCCTAACGTGTAATCTCTGGTCTTTCAAAAGCTAACCCAAAAATGTGACAACGAATTAAGCTCTGAGTAAAGAGCGGGCATAAATTGCGTTTGCTTAGAGTCACATTTTGTCTGCTGGGTGAAGGTGAATGTTGGAAAATGGGCAATATTCCAAGGGAGAAGGATGGTTTGAGCTGAAATAGCCACTCTTCAGCACCAAGCATCTTTATGAGCATCCATTACCATCAAGATAGCCTGTTAAGTACTATGTACAAAATAAAGGACAATTTAAACCTCTGACTGTGTGGATAATGACAAACTGTGGAAAATTCTGAAAGAGATGGGAATACCAGACCACCTGACCTGCCTCTTGAGAAACCTGTATGCAGGTAAGGAAGCAACAGTTAGAACTGGACATGGAGCAACAGACTGGTTCCAAATAGGAAAAGGAGTACGTCAAGGCTGTATATTGTCACCCTGCTTATTTAACTTCTATGCAGAGTACATCATGAGAAACGCTGGGCTGGAGGAAGCACAAGCTGGAATCGAGACTGCCAAGAGAAATATCAATAACCTCAGATATGCAGATGACACCACCCTTATGGCAGAAAGTGAAGAACTAAAAAGCCTCTTGATGAAAGTGAAAGAGGAGATTGAGAAATTTGGCTTAAAGCTCAACATTCAGAAAATGAAGATCATGGCATCCAGTCCCATCACTTCATGGGAAATAGATGGGGAAACAGTGGAAACAGAGGCTGACTTTATTTTTGGGGACTCAAAAATCATTGCAGATGGTGATTGCAGCCATGAAATTAAAAGACGCTTATTCCTTGGAAGGAAAGTTATGACCAACCTAGATAGCATATTCAAAAGCAGAGACATTACTTTGCCAACAAAGGTCCATCTAGTCAAGGCTGTGGTTTTTCCAGTGGTCAAGTATGGATGTGAGAGTTGATGTAGAAGAACTGATGCTTTTGAGCTGTGGTGTTGGAGAAGAGTCTTGAGAGGCCCTTGGACTGCAAGGAGATCCAACCAGTCCATCCTAAAGGAAACCAGTCCTGGGTGTTCACTGGAAGGACTGATGTTGATGCCAAAACTCCAATATTTTGGCCATCTGATGTGAAGAGCTGACTCATTTGAAAAGACCCTGATTTGGGGAAAGACTGAAGGCAGGAGGAGAAGGGGATAACAGAGGATGAGATGGTTGGATGGCATCACTGACTCAATGGACATGAGTTTGGGTAAATTGGGAGTTGGTGATGGGCAGGGAGGCCTGGCGTGCTGTGGTTCATGGGGTCACAAAGAGTCGAACATGACTGAGCGACTGAACTGAACTGAACTGAACTGAACAAGACATCTATCTTCCTCTGCTTTCGTGTCTTCATACTAGAGGAGTTTGGTGAGGTTCAAAAAAAAAAAAAAAAAAGACCAAGAGATTGTTTTATTTTCTTTTGAGGAGGTGACTGACAGTGCCACAGGGAAACGGCAGCTTTGCAGACCAGTCGTGGGCGGGCTGACTGTTGGTTTTCCCAGTGAAACAGCAAATAAGCACAAACCCTTGTACTGAGAAACTGGCAGGAGAGCAGAGCGAATCCAGTGAAAGGTTATGTCACTGCTAAAGGCAGGATGAAACAGGGTCTCGTTAAGAGAGGTCTAGAGCGACTTCACTTTCCCTTTTCACTTTCATACATTGGAGAAGGAAATGGCAACCCGCTCCGGTGTTCTTGCCTGGAGAATCCCAGGGACGGCGGAGCCTGGTGTGCTGCCGTCTATGGGGTCACACAGAGTCGGACACGACTAAAGTGACTTAGCAGCAGCAAGGCATTTAAGGTCACAATTAAAACGTAGATGTGCTCTGCAGGGGTTTGATGTCTCCCTAGGATCAGCCATTAACACCTCTTCTCACGGAGTTATCAAGGAAGTGAATCATCTATCAGGATGTTGGGGAAATGCTGAGACTTAGGAAAATAAGGCTAGAACAAGGAAGTTTGGATGGTGGAAAAGGCACCGAGGAAACCTTAGGGCTTTCCTAGGGAGGACAAATCCAAGTGGATCAGCACCGTCTGCCGGCATGAGGGTTCACAGGAGACACTACTGGCTGGGGTCTGGCCCCTCCAATCTACTTCACTCTCTTCTCGTCTTCCCTCCCTAGTCTCTCCTTTCCTTTCTCTCGAAGTTACTTCTGCAAATATCGCAGGCTCTAGATGCTGGATGCACCGTCCTAGGCTCTGAGCACACCTTCAACATATTTTGCTGCTGTTGTTTGGTCGCTCAGTAGTGTCCGACTCTTTTCACAACCCCACGGACTGCAGGCCATTAGGCTCCTCTGTCCATGGGATTCTCCAGGCAAGAATACTGCCGTGAGTTACCATTTCCTTCTCCAGGGGATCTTCCCAACCCAGGGATCAAACCCTTGTGTCCTGCATTGGCAGGCAGATTCTTTACCACTGAGCCAGCGGGGAAGACCTGAACACATTTTAGTGCCATTTAATTTCCCAAAGCAGGAT
Source organism: Budorcas taxicolor (assembly GCF_023091745.1). NCBI lineage: Eukaryota > Metazoa > Chordata > Mammalia > Artiodactyla > Bovidae > Budorcas > Budorcas taxicolor. The sequence goes on from NC_068931.1 coordinate 59,133,728, forward strand.
GCTGTCCTTCCTGTACAGCACAGATTTAACCCCATCTTGTTCACTAGGACTCTCAATACGGAGCCAAGAGCACACGGCAGGAAAAGCGTTCACCCCTAAGATGCACACACCAGTGGCTGCACTGACTTGTGACACCCCAGGGCCCTGGGCCTTGAAAACACAGCACATGTGACTCTTGCCACATGGGCGCTTGCGTACAAGCAATGATTATCTACTCCGTTTCATTCACCCTGTCTTGGTCCATTGTCTTTTTTTTTTTAATCTAGAGAGCCCATTGTTTGTTCTGTCGATTTGATTATGGGATTTAAGAATCTCCATGTTTTCTAAATACTTGGTGTGCCATTAGTGTGCTAGGTCAGAGACTGACTGTTACAGCCTTCTCTGTAGCCTATTAAAAAAAAAAAAAAGACAGTGCCCCTGCCCCCTCCTTCCCTGTTGGTGAGAATGTAAAGAATGTAAATTGGTGCAGTTACTGTAGAACAGGATGGAGGTTCCTCAAAAAACTAAAAAGAGAGTTACTGTATGATCCAGAAACCCCACTCCTGGGTATATATCTGGAGAAAGCTCTAATTGAAAAAGATACACGCACCTCCATATTCACAGCAACACTGTTTACAATAGCCAAGACAAAGAAGCAACCTAAATGTTCATCGACAGGTGAATGGATAAAGAAGACATGGTACATATACAAAGGAATACTATTCAGCCACTCAAAAGAATGAAACAAGGCCATTTGCAGTAATACAGATAGACCTTGAGATTACCATACTAAGTGAAAAAAGCCAGGTGGAAAAGACAAATACCACATGATATCACGTACATGTGGCATCTAAAATATGATGCAAATGAACTTACCTACAAAACAGAAACAGACTCACGGAGAACAGACTTGTGGTTGCCAACTGGAAAGGGGTGTGGGAATTGGGAGCTTGGGGTTAGCAGATAAAAATTATTATATGTACGATGGATAAACAACAAGACTACTGTATAGCTCAGGAATATAGTCAATATCCCATAATAAACCATAATGGAAAAGAATATTAAAAAAAAAAATTCCCTGTAGGTGTGTTTAACTCAGAAAGTGCAACTCGCTTCAGTTCAGTTCAGTTCAGTCACTCAGTGGTGTCCAACTCTTTGCGACCCCATGAATCACAGCACACCAGGCCTCCCTGTCCATCACCAACTCCCAGACTTCACTCAAACTCACATCCATCGAGTCGGTGATGCCATCCAGCCATCTCATCCTCTGTCGTCCCCTTGTCCTCCTGCCCCCAACCCCTCCCAGCATCAGAGTCTTTTCCAATGAGTCAACTCTTTGCATAAGGTGGTCAAAGTACTGTAGTTTCAGCTTTAGCATCATTCCTTCCAAAGAACACTCAGGACTGATCTCTTTTAGAATGGACTGGTTGCATCTCCTTGCTGTCCAAGGCACTCTCAAGAGTCTTCTCCAACACCACAGTTCAAAAGCATCAATTCTCCAGCACTCAGCTTTCTTCACAGTCCAACTCTCACATCCATACACGACCACTGGAAAAATCATAGCCTTGACTAGATGGACCTTTGATGGCAAAGTAATGTCTCGGCTTTTGAATATGCTGTCTAGGTTGGTCATAACTTTCCTTCCAAGGAGTAAGCATCTTTTAATTTCATGGCTGCAATCACCATCTGCAGTAATTTTGGAGCCCAAAAAAATAAAGTCAGCCACTGTTTCCACTGTTTCCCCATCTATTTGCCATGAAGTGATGGGACCAGATGCCATGATCTTAGTTTTCTAAATGCTGAGCTTTAAGCCAAATTTTTCACACTCCTCTTTCACTTTCATCAAGAGGCTCTTTGGTTCTTCTTCACTTTTTGCCATAAGGGTGGTGTCACCTGCATATCTGAGGTTATTGATATTTCTCCTGGCAATAAGATACAAGATGATTAATATAATTAATATAATTGCATGTTATATATGAAAGTAAGTAGTTGAGATCATAAATTCTAAGAGCTCTCATCACAAGGAAATTTTTTCTTCTTTTGTATCTACTAATATATGAGGTGGTGAATGTTCACTAGGCTTATTGTAATCATTTCATGAAGTATGTAAGTCAAATGATTATGCTGAACCCCTTAAACTTCTACAGTGCTGTGTGTCAATTATATTTCAGTAGAACTGGAAGAGATGATATATAATTAAAAAGAAGTAAAGAAAAATACATTTTTTAATTGAAGGGACTTATATGGCATCACTGACTCGATGGACGTGAGTCTGAGTGAACTCCAGGAGTCGGTGATGGACAGGGAGGCCTGGTGTGCTGCGATTCATGGGGTTGCAAAGAGTCAGACAAGACTGAGAGACTGAACTGAACTGATATGGCATCTGGTCCCATCACTTCATGGAAAGTAGATGGAGAAACAGTGGAAACAGTGGCTGACTTTATTTTTGGGGGCTCCAAAATCACTGCAGATGGTGATTGCAGCCATGAAATTAAAAGACGCTTACTCCTTGGAAAGAAAGCTATTACCAACCTAGACAGCATATTCAAAAGCAGAGACATTACTTTGCCAACAAAAGTCCGCCTAGTCAAAGCTATGGTTTTTCCATTGGTCATGTATGGATGTGAGAGTTGGACTGCGAAGAAAGCTGAGCGCCAAAGAATTGATGCTTTTGAACTGTTGTGTTGGAGAAGACTCTTGAGAGTCCCTTGGACTGCAAGGAGATGCAACCAGTCCTTTTAAAGGATATCAGTCCTGGGTGTTCTTTGGAAGGACTGATGCTAAAGCTGAAACTACAGTACTTTGGCCACCTCATGCAAAGAGTTGACTCATTGGAAAAGACTCTGATGCTGGGAGGGGTTGGGGGCAGGAGGACAAGGGGATGACAGAGGATGAGATGGTTGGATGGCATCACTGACTCGATGGACATGAGTTTGAGTGAACTCCGGGAGTTGGTGATGGACAGGGAGGTCTGACGTGCTGCGATTCATGGGGTTGCAAAGAGTCGGACACAACTGAGTGACTGAAGTGAACTGATATGGTAAAGAATCTCTCTGCAATAAGGGAGACCAGGGTTCGCTCCCTGGGTTGGGAAGATCCCCTGGAGAAGGGAAAGGCTACCCACTGCAGTATTTTCCCCTGGGAAATCCCATGGACAGAGGAGCCTGGGGGCTACAGTCCACAGATGGCAAAGGACACAACTGAGTGACTAACACTTTCACTTTCATATAAGAAACAAATTGATTTTCCACAAACATTAGAGCACCATTCTAAATAGTGTTAAGTAATCAAAAATCTTCCTAAAATTCAAATTCCAATGTCAGCAGGCATTGTTCAGCATTTCTTTCACCTTTCAACTAGAGTGTTATGCATACTGAATCTGCATATTCCTTGCTATTTTGCTTCACTACTACAGTATTCAGTATCACTTATCCGTGTATTAATCATATAAAGTACATAAAATTTTGCATCATTTTAATGCATTGTATGCATTTATTTAGAATATAATTTTTCCTGGAATGGGTCCTTCTCTTTGTGCTAAAGAAACAGTCTTGGATCTAGAAATTCAAAATGAATAGTAGGAAGCTTGCATTAAGTATGATTATTGTGCATAAGAACACATATATCAAGGCCGGACTAAATTTTGTAATAAAATGTATTGATGCAATACCTTAAGTAACTATTATTTTATAAATGTCTTTAACATGTAGCCCTTTCTCTTTTTGGCAATATTAAATTCAGATGACGATTCATTCACGCTTTAGTAATCAGCAATACCTGTTCATACTTTGATAAGTTCAGGAAGAATTTCTGGTTTAGAAAAATAAGCTTTGGTGCAATACCTGCACATGGCTAGACAGATAGACCCTGCAGGTGGAAGTGATTAGGAAACTGGAACAGAGAAAATGAGCAAAGTGCTGTTTTTTCTGCTGCCCTGAAATATCATAAAAATAAAGTAGTTGGTATAGAGGCAATAAGAAGATCACTGTGGGAATTCCCTGGCGACCCAGTGGTTAGGACTCCACGCTTTCACTGCCAAGGGCGCAGGTTCAATCCCTAGTCAGGGAACTAAGATCCCGCAAGCCATATGACAGCCAAAATAAAATGATAAAATATCACTGTAACAATAGAAACTGTTGCATATGTATCTGCATACCCCCGAGGTGCTTGACAGCCATTCACTGGCTAATTGAGGGGACTTGATCTTCTTTGTTAGAATATCAAGTCAAATAAAAGTAAAGAAACTCAAGGATTACAGAGAAATGATTTGAAGGCAGAAAACCCCCTTCCGGTTTTTTAAAGCATCATGTAGTCATCTGCCTACACTAACCACACCAGCGACCAGCCTATGTCTAAGGCACTTACGGGACATCTAGGAGCACCTGGCCTAGGGGAGGGCCACTCCTACCTGCAGTGAACCACTATTACTTGTAGGGGTTCCCAGGTGGCACAGTGGTGAAGAATCCGCGTGCCAGTTCAGGAGACACGGCTTTGATCCCCTATCTCAGGGTCAGGAAGATTCCCCTGGAGGAGGAAATGGCAGCTCACTCCAGTATTCTTGCCAGGGAAACCCTGTGGACAGAGGAGCGTGGCGGGCTACAGTCCACGGAGTCCCAAAGAGTCGGACACAACTCAGCACACAGGCACGTGTATAATATGTGTCTGTAAAGCTGTATATAATCTTTACATACTTCCACATTTTCCGAGTTTTCTACTACAAGCAAGTTATTTTTATCAGAAAGTATCCTTCTTATAAAGAAATCGGAGGAAGAGGTGTGGGAAAGCAGTTTTTCTCTAAGGATCTGAAGCCACAGTGACGAGTGAACGCATCATGTGTTTTCATCACTCAGAGGGTGATAAAGGACCAAATGGGCAGACCCTGAAGCACCAGAGGTTTCAGTTAGAGAGGGAGATGGCATCCTGGAAGGGGGAGATGGGTGCCTGGTCTGATGAAGGCCTTCCTCCCTTCTAACGGAGACAGCTTGTCCTCCAAACTTCAGCCATTGCATCTTACTCTGACTGCAGCAAAGATGAAAAACCACTGGCCCATCTTTTTATCTACCCTTTAAAATGGACTGACAGTTCTGTTTGAGAGAGCATGGCATGGTTCTTCCAGAAGTGTAAGCGCTCTTGCCATTTTACAGACTCTAAGGTGAAGGGTGCTCCTGGGTAGATAGATCAGACAATATGATGAGATCAGAAACTTGTGTTCCTGAAAAGTTTGCTGGGGAATTGTGCCCTTCCTGCAAAATCAGCTTAAAAAATAGTGTTTAGTCTGAAGGTGGCATCACCGACTCAATGAACATGAGTTTGAGCAAACTCTGGGAGACGGTGAAGACAGGGAAGCCTGGTGTGCTGCAGTCCGTGAGGTCGCAAAGAGTCAGACACAACAGAGGGGCTGAACAACAAGTCTGCAGAGTAATTCTGTGTTAAATACTATTGATAAGGCGCTCCCAGGGAAGTCCGATGGAAGCCAATTTTCAACTGAGTTCACTCTTAAAGGGCTGGAAACCCTGAAAGGATCCCACTTCAAAGCATGGCTTCCTGTGTGAGTTTTCACTCCTTCCTTGGATGGCTTCCTAAGGATTCCAGGCAGCTACACAGCAGAGCATGGGGCCTTTTGTGTGTGTGTGAAAGGACAGACCTGTTCTAGAGTATACTCTGGTTGCTTGAGCCTAACAATAGACAACCTTGCCTTGGGCTGTTCCGGTAACTCCATAAGACCAAGCTTGGAATCTCCGGAGCTCAACACTGCTAGCATTTGTTCCCGTGAGAAAGAGAACTTGCGTGGAGGAGGGTCAGCCAGGTTCCCTCAAACCTTAAAAAGAAACAGCTGTTGCATTCCAGGTGCTGAATTCAGCAGAGAGAAGCCAACTCCTGACCAGGTCCAGCTCTACTGGTGACTTTATGCTAGATTGAAAATTACCCGTAAGTTATTGCATACGTACGTGCTAAGTTGTTTCAGTCATGTCTGACTCTGTTTGACCCATGGAGCCCGCCAGGTTCCTCTGTCCATGGGATTCTGCAGACAAGAATACTGGAATGGGTTGCCATGCCCTCCTCCAGGGGATCTTCCCAGCCCAGATATCAAACCCACGTCTCTTGTGTCTCCTGCGTTGGCAGGTGGGTACTTTGCCACTAGAGCCACCTGGGAAGCCCCATAAGGTATTGAGGGACACGTAAAAATCACTACAGCCAACATTATCTTAATAATTTCTTTCCTTTTGGATTTGATGGAAAATATTCATTGTTGACCTAGACTGAGTCCAAGTGACTACTGTAAATTCCATCAAAAAACCCTTAAAAAGGAATGAAAGGACACTGCAACCACTGCTGGGGATTGTACCCGTCGGACGAACACTGGCAGGGCCAGAGGATCACTGGGCTAAACAGCGCTGGAGCAGCCCCTGACCAGTGGCTTTCATCCTGGCTGTATGCACTTGCTTTTATAGAGAAACAGCTTTAATATACGCATGCCTCGTCTGTTTTAATTTCCGTATAGATGAAAAGCTGCCAACTACTGACTGGAAGAAGCACTAGACTAAAAGGCAAGGCCGCTCTCTCTGTCCCAGCGAGCTTAACGAGTCACAGCTCCACCAGGTCTCACCTTTTCTACCTGCAAAATGAGAGTAACATTATCTACCCCCTCTGACTTGCCTGTTTTTTTTTTTTTAAGCTGCATAATACTTTAACCAGTTTATTTAGTGAACAGTTACATCGGGCTTACTGTTGCTGCTGCTTAGTCACTAAGTTGTGTTTGACTCTTGTGACCCCATGAACTGTAGCTGGCCAGGCTCCTCTGTCCATGGGATTCTCCAGGCAAGAATACTGGAGTGGGCTGCCATTTCCTTCTCGAGGGGATCTTCCCAACCCAGGGATTGAACGTGTGTCTCCTGGATTGGCAGGCAGACTCCTTACCACTGAGCCACCAGGGAAGCCCCACGCAGGACTTCCTACTTCTGTCTTCTCCGGCCTTCATTCTCAAACCCAAACTAGGACTTAACCCACTGGCTCTCCTGTTCGGAGACCTTCAGACTCTGACAGATGTGATAGCGTTGGCTCTCCTGTGTCTCCAGCTGATTGACCACAGATCTTGAGACTTCCTACCCAAAACAATTCATTCAGTGAAGCGTCTTTAATGAAAGGGGAAGAATCAAGCATTCATCATGAATCTTCTGTAAGAACTGGACCCTTGGGAAACTAAATACTAGATGTGAAGTTACTCTTCTTAGACGTGTTACAGATAACCCATCAGCATAGAGGATAAAATCAGAATTGCACCGTTTGGGCCCTAGGCTTCCTGTGCCTGTGCTTTCCTGGGGCCCAGTGGTGCTCCTGTCCTCGGAATCTGGGAGACAGCCACGTCCTTATCTCCTGTTCTTTTCTTTCGTCAGGAGCCAGCTTGAATGGATTCTATGAGACCAAAGGAAATGAGAATTTTGCACACATTCTTTTGATTTGCCTTTGTTTATGGTGCTTGAATCCTGAATTAAAACACACACAAACTTTTTAACTTGAATAAAGTCAACTCTAGGTTTCATTTCCTTTATAAGCTTTGCCTTTAGTTTTAGTCTTCAAATAGCCATTTGCACCTCAAGATTATACAAATATCCATTCATATCTTTTGTTGCTTCATTTTTGTTTCTTTTTCCTTTCTTCATTACCTTCCCTGCATTTCCCTTTGGTTCTTATGTGGTTTTATTTTTTTCCATTAAAATTTCAAATCAGTCTGGATTGTTTTTTCTTTTTTAACACGTATAAAACGTGTGGTACAAGACAGGGGTCAATCTTTATTTTTTTCCAGGGCTAAAGGAAAAGAAGCACACAGACATTTGAGAAAAGCCCTGGAGGGCTGCTTCATATCTACACTAGTCCCAGTTCCTCCATAACTGAGCGTTTGGTTTCAAAAGCCTTGAATCGATCACAGTTCTTCTGAAGCTGGTCCTTTGCTCTTGGCTTGTTCTGTCTTGATGAATTCCTGGGCATGGAAAAAAGAGTGATCGAGAGTTTGTTCTTAAATACTGGTACCGTGGGAGTGGAGCCTATAGTCTTTATACTCCTAATCTATCCATCGCTCTGTATAAATGTCTCCCAGTCTTTCATGCCTGAAATAAATTCAGCATAATCAGTGTTTACCCCTCTTTATTATTATGTTCCTGGCATATAGCACAATAGAGTCTCCTTCTCTAGAGAACAACAAATCCAAGGACATTGTGTTCCATTTTTATGACGAGATGCGTATTTCCCAACAAGAGGCAGAGCCCTCATGTCAAAGGATTGCGTGGATGGTACTTATAAAACATTCCAGCTGGTTAAACGCAGGGCACTGACTGACTAAAGCTGGCTCAGACTCTGAGTTGGCTCTGAACCCAAAACATATTCATCTGATTGTGAACTGGATTAACTTTCGCTCCTTTGAAGCTTTTGCCTCTCACCGTTTTGCTCTGAAGGAGGAAAACGTGTTAGCCATCATGTTGGCCCGCAGTTCACTCTGCTGAACATGGGTGTGTGCTCCCATGGAAAGTAGCCCCGTTCTCATAGGCATGTTTTCAACAGTCTGGTGTGCAAAAAAATGGGGCTGTGTCTATGCCCCTTTGCCTCTTAACCTACAGGTCTGGCTCCCATGGTCTCAACTTTCTGTGAATATTTTTGTTTCAGAATGTTGTTTAGCTCTTACTCCATCTCTGTGTGAACAGTGTCTGACTCCTTCCACTGCCTCTTGAACTGACCACAATACAGAATGAAAGTTCATTTCACATTTCCCTTTAGCCTGCGTGGACAATTACTAAATAGTACCCCTTTTACCATAAGAAAGCGAAGAATTGATGCTTTTGAACTGTGGTGTTGGAGAAGGCTCTTGAGAGTCCCTTGGACAGCAAAGAGATCCAACCAGTCCATCCTAAAGGAAATCAGTCCTGAATATTGATTGGAAGGACTGATGCTGAAGCTGCAGCTCCAATACTTTGGCCATCTCATGGGAAGAACTGACTCACTGGAAAAGACCCTGATGCTGGGAAAGACTGAAGGTGGGACAGGAAGGGGACGACAGAGGATGAGATGGCTTGATGGCATTGCCAACTCAACGGACATGAGTTTGAGCAAGCTCCAGGAGTTGAGGATGGACAGGGAGGCCTGGCGTGCTGCAGTCCATGGGGTTGTAAAAGTCAGCACGACTGACCGACTGAACTGAACTATCTTTTTAAAATTTGAAATGTAGACACAAAAAACACTTTTGGATTCTTGATTAAAAGATAAATCAGGGAATTCCCTGGAGGTCCGGTGGTTAGGACTCTGCCTTCTCACTGCAAAGGGCCCAGGTTCCATCCCTTGTTGGGGAACTAAGATTCTGCAAACTGTGTGGGTGCAGCCAAAAAAAAAGAAAAAGAAGAGATACAACTGACTGTTTAAACTGATACGACCCAAACTGATAGCAGGCATACCTGTTCTTTTTTCTTAAAATTTTATTTATAATTATTGTTTTACTCTGAAAGCTGGGGATCATGGTGGGGTCCTAGATAAAGAAAGTAAATGATTTTTATCCTATTCCTTCTCTTTGCATTGAAGGCGAGGGTGATCCTCCTCTTGCCACTCTCCCCCATCAGTCCACAGCCCCCTGAGCTACTGGCAGCGCCCACCTTTCCTCTCATTCACCACCAACTGCCCGTCTTTTTTCCTGTAGCATCAGGTTGCCCGTCACAGCCAGCTCTCGTTTACACTTTGCAGCCTCCCCCGACTAGATGGCGCTCAGTCCGCCCCACTCAATTCCTCCCTCTTCCTCACAGGGTTCAGACTCAAATCGGGCGCTGCACAGAGACTACAGTCTTCCAGATAGGGCGCCCCTCGCCGATTGTCGAATCTAATCGGTGCTGTCAACCCCTTCCTTCCCTGCACTCATTCCAGCAAATCGCCAGGCAAGACCCAAGTACTCACAGCCAAGATGGTGACTCTACTCGCAATGCTGGGCCTGTAGTTGTGTAAATACACTGAACTAACCCTATGACTGGAGTTCCCCTGGTGGCACAGATGGTAAAGCGTCTGCCTGCAATGCGGGAGACCCAGGTTTGATCCCTGGGTCGGGAAGATCCTCTGCAGAAGGAAATGGCAACCCACTCCAATACTCTCGCCTGCTAGATCCCTCAAAGATGGAATCTATACACAACCAAGCAAAGCACCAACAGCATGCCTGCACGCATGCTAAGTCACTTCAGTCGTGTCCGACTCGTCGTGACTCTATGGACTATAGCCCGCCAGGCAGTACTCTGTCCAGAGGATTCTCCAGGCAAGAATCTAGAGTGGATTGCTATGTCCTCCCCTAGGGACCCAGGGATTGAACCCAAGTCTTGCATCTCCTGGACTGGCAGGTGGGTTCTTTACCGCGAGCGCCACCTGGGAAGCCCTCTACACTGGTAGAGCAGATGTTAAAAATGGTGATGATGGGGGAACCTCCCTGTAGTCCAGTGGTTAGGACTCTGAGCTTCCAATGCAGGGTAAGGGTTCAATCCCTTGTCCGGGAACTAAGATCCTGCATGGCCTGCTGCCCAAACATTTGAAAAAAGGAACTGGGAATAAAGGGAGATTGGTCTGACTGTGACGTATAAAATGGATTGAGAGGGGAGACTGCAAAAACACGCAGACCGTGTGGGAATGTGTATGACCCCAACATGGGATAAGGAGGTGTACTGGAATTAGGAATATACAGATCGGTTTAAGACCCAATGGGATATTAACAGGATTTGGTAGCGACTCCACAAACAGAGAGAAGCAGAAAGTGATTCGATGGCATTTCCCAGGTATGGAGGTAAGGCCATGTGGAGAAGCAGTTAGGAACTCGGTCTTCAAATCCAAACAAACCAAAGTTTAAAGCCCGCATCTACTGATTACCAGCTGTATGACCCTGGTAAAGAGGCTTAATCTTTCCTAGCCCAGATTTTTCTTTTATAAAATGGCAGAGTTATGAGAAATAAGTGAAATGTAAGGTACTTTTAATGGTGCTGGCAAGAAAATACACATTCAAGGAAAGTTAACCATCATCGTGTTCCCTCTGTTCCATCTATCCATCAGAGATTTTCTGAAAGGAAGATGGTACTCTATTTTCCCACAGAAAACTGACCGTTCGTTCCCCAAATGGTTTAAGCCAAAAAGAATATAACAGTTTGTTTCAGTGTTTACCACGGTCACAGCGGCTCATCACGAAACTTCGCTGACAGATAAATCAGGCACCCAGCTGACATATAATAATCACCATTGACAAGAAGGAAACCAGGTTCATGTCACAGCATGATTTGTTTGCCCTTAGTGAGAAACTCTCCCTGCCAAATTGCTTTCTTTTTTGGAAACCACAAATGGAAACCTTAAATTCACCCCCTCCTATTCAGTGAAAAACAAAACAAGTTCAATACTAAAGCAGTTGTTTGGGGTTGAAGTTGATCAACTTTGTTATTGTTATCAACAATCCTGGCATATGTGTATTGTATCATATTATATTTTCAAGAGTATAAGTTGATATCTACATTGGCATCCTTTTAAAAGTCCTTAACTTGCATACCACTGACCAAAGTCCAAACGTTTCAATACCACCTCTGATCACACAAAGTCACTACTCTTGATGTGAGAAACACAGTTCAGTCTTTTCCTGAAATTTTACCTCCTGGTTTTGATTAACTGAAAAGAGTCAAGACAACGTTTTGATAAATGGCAGGAGGCAGATTGTGCTAAGACATTCTCTTCTGGCCCAGGAATGGCCTCGATCTGAGAACATAAGATAAGAAACAGGAAATGAAAAATGAAAATAAAAATCCCCCCCAACTGTAGAGCATATTAATAGTAAATAACCTTCTGGAGATTGTTTCTCTTTAAACATCTGAAAATAGGCTTTTGGTGGCTTCCTGGCTAGATGAGCATAGCTTTTTATGAGAGACAGGACCAGGATCCACATAAATTTAGAACAAAGCTAGATAAGTCACATTTTCTCAGTGAGCATTCTCTTTCTCTCTTCCTTTCATTTGTTATTTCCCTTCAGTTAATAGAGACTCTATCTCCACAGAAAAGAATTTTGTCAAGTACATTTAAAAATTTTATTTGCATATTTATTCACTCAACAAACATTTATTTTAAAATGCCTATTATAGTTGAAATGACTGGAACACATTTTACTTTTTCTCTCTTTCTGTCCTCCTTATGAGATGACTAAGGAATATATAGAGGAAAAGGCCACAGAAGTGTGACTATCCATGGAATTTCCTGGTGATCCAGTGGTTAGGATTCTGGGTTTCCCCTGCGGGAGATACTGGTCAATCCCTGGGCCGGGAACTAAGATCCTGTGAGCCATGCAGCTTTCCAAGGAGAGGGTCAGGGGAAGAGTGACTATCCATTAGCAACTACTTGAGAAAATGGAAGAATGTGAGTCCAGAGAGATGAGATCCCCTGAGAATCCCCACATTCACTCTAAGTGCAGCGACGTTTCCTCCCGGTTGCCCTGGGTGATTCTAGTTTATGCTATGTGCATGCTCAGTCACTTCAGTCGTGTCCGACTCTTTGCGACCTCATGGACCATAGCCCTCCAGGCTCCTCTGTCCATGGGATTTCCCAGGCAAGAATATTGGAGTGGGTGGCCACGCCCTCCTGCAGGGGATCTTCCCCACCCAGGGATGGAAACCACACCTCCTGTGTCTGCTACATTTCAGGTGGATTCTTTACCACTGAGCTGCTGGGGAAGCCCAGTTTATGCTCATATTCCTGGAATAATTATTGATAGGGGTCCCAATCAATCACCAGACATGTCCCAGTTTGGAGATTAAATTATATGGTTTCCATATGTAATGTCATTTGGGAAAATCCAAGATTTCTGTTCAGAGTAAATACTTATTCCTTACTCCTCACGTCTCTCACAGGTAAGAGTATTTCCATACTACACCCCAGACGGAAAGTATGGGAGAATACTTCCCTCTTCTCCCTCTGGTATTCTGGGAGTACCACACCACTTTATTTGTCTCCTGAGAAATCTGTATGCAAGTCAAGAAGCAACAATTAGAACCAGACATAGAATAACAGACTGGTTTAAACTTGGGAAAGGAGTATGACAAGGCTGTATATTGCCACCTTGCTTATTTTCCCTTTATGCAGAGTTCAGTTCAGTTCAGTCACTCAGTCGTGTCTGACTCTTTGTGACCCCTAAATCGCAGCATGCCGGGCCTCCCTGTTCATCACCATCTCCCGGAGTTCACTCAGACTCATGTCCATAGAGTGCATGATGCCATCCAGCCATCTCATCCTCTGTCGTCCCCTTTTCCTCCTGCCCCCAATCCCTCCCAGCATCAGAGTTTTTTCCAATGAGCCAACTCTTCTCATGAGGTGGCCAAAGTACTGGAGCTTCAGCTTTAACATCATTCCTTCCAAAGAAATCCCAGGGTTGATCTCCTTCAGAATGGACTGGTTGGATCTCCTTGCAGTCCAAGGGACTCTCAAGAGTCTTCTCCAACACCACAGTTCAAAAGCATCAATTCTTCAGTGCTCAGCCTTCTTCACAGTCCAACTCTCACATCCATACATGACCACAGGAAAAACCATAGCCTTGACTAGACGGACCTTAGTTGGCAAAGTAATGTCTCTGCTTTTGAATATACTATCTAGGTTGGTCATAACTTTCCTTCCAAGGAGTAAGCATCTTTTAATTTCATGGCTGCAGTCACCATCTGCAGTGATTTTGGAGCCCAGAAAAAGAAAGTCTGACACTGTTTCCACTGTTTCCCCATCTATTTCCCATGAAGTGATGGGACCGGATGCCATGATCTTAGTCTTCTGAATGTTGAGCTTTAAGCCAACTTTTTCGCTCTCCTCTTTCCTTTCATCAAGAGGCTTTTTAGCTCCTCTTCACTTTCTGCCGTAAGGGTGGTGTCATCTGCATATCTGAGGTGATTGATATTTCTCCCGGCAATCTTGATTCCAGCTTGTGTTTCTTCCAGCCCAGCGTTTCTCATGATGTACTCTGCATAGAAGTTAAATAAGCAGGGTGACAATATACAGCCTTGACGTACTCCTTTTCCTATTTGGAACCAGTCTGTTGTTCCATGTCCAGTTCTAACTGTTGCTTCCTGACCTGCATACAGGTTTCTCAAGAGGCAGGTCAGGTGGTCTGGTATTCCCATCTCTTTCAGAATTTTCCACAGTTTATTGTGATCCACACAGTCAAAGGCTTTGGCATAGTCAATAAAGCAGAGGTAGATGTTTTTCTGGAAAACTCTTGCTTTTTCCATGATCCAGTGGATGTTGGCAATTTGATCTCTGGTTCCTCTGCCTTTTCTAAAACCAGCTTGAACACCAGGGAGTTCACGGTTCACGTATTGCTGAAGCCTGGCTTGGAGAATTTTGAGCATTACTTTACTAGCATGTGAGATGAGTGCAATTGTGCGGTAGTTTGAGCATTCTTTGGCAGTGCCTTTCTTTGGAATTGGAATGAAAACTGACCTTTTCCAGTCCTGTGGCCACTGCTGAGTTTTCCAAATTTGCTGGCATATTGAGTGAAGCACTTTCACAGCATCATCTTTCAGGATTTGAAATAGCTCAGCTGAATTCCATCACCTCCACTAGCTTTGTTCGTAGTGATGCTTTCTAAGGCCCACTTGACTTCACTTTCCAAGATGTCTGGCTCTAGATGAGTGATCACATCATCATGATTATCTGGGTCATGAAGATCTTTTTTGTACAGTTCTTCTGTGTATTCTTGCCACCTCTTCTTAATATCTTTTGCTTCTGTGAGGTCCATACCATTTCTGTCCTTTATCGAGCCCATCTTTGCATGAAATGTTCCCTTGGTATCTCTAACTTTCTTGAAGAGATCTCTAGTCTTTCCCATTCTGTTGTTTTCCTCTATTTCTTTGCACTGATTGCTGAAGAAGGCTTTCTTATCTCTTCTTGCTATTCTTTGGAACTCTGCATTCAGATGCTTATATCTTTCCTTTTCTCCTTTGCTTTTCACCTCTCTTCTTTTCCCAGCTGTTTGTAAGGCCTCCCCAGACAGCCATTTTGCTTTTTTGCATTTGTTTTCCATGGGGATGGTCTTGATCCCTGTCTCCTATACAATGTCACGAACCTCATTCCATAGTTCATCAGGCACTCTATCAGATCTAGTCCCTTAAATCTATTTCTCACTTCCACTGTATAATCATAAGGGATTTGATTTAGGTCATACCTGAATGGGACATCATGCAAAATGCCAGGCTGGATGAACCACAAGATGGAATAAAGATTTCCAGGAGAAATATCAACAACCTCAGATAGGCAGGTGATACCATTCGAATGCCAAGAACTAAAGAGCCTCTCGATGCAGGTGAAAGAGGAGAGTGAAAAGGTTGGCTTGAAACTCAACATTAAAAAAATTAAGATAATGGCCTCCAATCCCTCATTTCATGGCAAATAGATAGGAAAGAAGTGGAAACGTGACCGATTTTATTTTCTTGGGCTCTAAAATCACTATGGATGGTGACTGTAGCTATGAAATTAAAAGACACTTGCTCTTTGGTAGGAAAGTTACGACAAACCTCAGTTCAGATCAGTCACTCAGTCACGTCCAACTCTTTGCAACTCCATGGACTGCAGCACGCCAGGCTTCTGTGTTCACCAACTCCCGGAGCTTACTCAAACTCATGTCCATTGAGTTGGTGATGCCATTCAACCATCTCATCCTCTGTCGTCCTCTTCTTCTCTTGCCTTTAATCTTTCCCAGAATCAGGGTCTTTTCCAATAAGTCAGTCATCAGGTGGCCAAAGTACTGGAGCTTCAGCTTCAGCATCAGTCCTTCCAGTGAATATTCAGGATTGATCTCCTTTAAGATTGACTGGTTGGATCTCCTTGCAGTCCAAGGGACTCTGAAGAGTCTTCTCCAACACCACAGTTCAAAAGCATCAGTTCTTCAGCGCTCAGCTTTCTTTATGGTCCAACTCTCACATCCACACATGACTACTGGAAAAACCATACTTTGACTAGATGGACCTTTGTTGGCAAAGTAATGTCTCTGCTTTTTAATATACAGTCTAGGTTGGTCATAGCTTTTCTTCTAAGGAGCAAGTGTCTTTTAATTTCATGGCTGCAGTCACCATCTGCAGTGATTTTGGAGCCCAAGAAAATAAAGTCTGTCACTGTTTCCACTGTTTCCCCATCTATTTGCCATGAAGTGATGGACCCGATGCCATGATCTTAGTTTTTTGAATGTTGAGTTTTTTATGACAAACCTACACAGTGTATTAAAAAGCAGAAACACCACTTTGCTGACAAAGGCCCATATAATCAAAGCTATCATTTTTCCAGCAGTCATGTACAGATGTGACAACTGGACCATAAAGAATGCTGAGCACCAAAGAACTGATGCTTTCAAACTGTGCTGCTGGAGAAGACCCTGAGAGTCCCTTGGACTGCAAGAAGATCCAACCAGTCAATCCTAAAGGTAATCAACCCTGAACATTCATTGCTGAAGCTTAAATTCCAATACTTTAGCCACCTGATGTGAAGAACTGACTCACTGGAAAAGACCCTGATGCTGGGAAAGATTGAAGGCAGGAGGAGAAGGGGACCACAGAGGATGAGATGGTTGGATGGCATCACGGACTCAATGGCATGAATTTGAGCAAACTGCAGGAGATGGTGAAGGACAGAGAATCCTGGTGTGCTCCGCCTATGAGGCTGCAAAGAGTCAGACAGGACTTAGAGACTGAACAACCACTTCTGGCTTCTCTCTGCTCTCTTGAGTTCTCCTCCAAATGGGAGATGGCTGAGCTAACTGCTGAGGCTAAGAGAAGGGGCTGGGTGTGCTCGGCCCTGCTTTGGGCAGCAGGGGTTCCTGGCAGATCTCACTGCTCACACAGAGGGCACACTCATCTGCTGGTCACTATGTGGAGCCTGTGGCCGCCCTTCTGTTTCAGTGCCAGCTTGAATAAATTTGATTAATTTGCCCGGGGAATGATGCCAGTTAAGCCAAGGGCCCTCAGATCCACATTCTTCAATCAACTTAATCAGTAAAATATTGACATTTTAATCTTCATTTTTTGTTTTTGTCTCCTATGTCTTATTTGTTATTTGGCTCCAAATTTGGGTAGGGAGGTTTATTGAACTCCAAAACTCTAATGTCTTTGTACTTTAGCTAAGAACACTGAGGCACGGGCACAAGGGATGACCTTGTGGATTGAAATAAAATATGGAGATTGACGCTTCTGTTCTGAAAAGGGTGGGAAGCTCAAATTTTAGCCTTGGGATGGGGATTGGGGACTGTATCCTGTCTTAAACTACAGAAGCACAGCTTCACGTAATATTCCAAGGAGATTAAAGCAAGGATTAATTCACCAAAATAAGTTTTTGAGCCCCAGAAGGACTGAATGGAAACAAGCAGAGCATCAGCATACAGATCTTTCAGACATTCTTCTGAGCAAGTACAGTAAGATTTACTCTCCACTGTGTGGTGAAATGTACAGGCATGCTCTGCCTGTTCAGAGGAGACCTGGATTTCCTGTGTTAGTTAGAAGGGGTGTGAACTGTTCTCACTAGGGGATGTGTCGAAAGCCACTTCTCTGATCACATTATCAGCAATAAAGCTCTCATTCTGTTCCCCGTTTGCATGCCTCAGTTGGTTTCAAGCTCAGAAGGGGAATAAAAGGATATTATTATCTGTTTCCCTCTCTCCATTACCAACAACTCCAGTGTCCAACAGATACGCCAGGAGTCTATCATTTGTAGAGTTAAAAAATATTAACTGTAGGTTGAAAACTCTCTCCCACCACACAGAGTTTGCAGTCATCCTCTGAGAGCCTTACTAATTATGAAAGAACAGGTGAGGGTCGGTGGATAGGTAAGGAAAGCACGAAACATGGAAGAACAGGGGACAAACCAAGCAGATAAAGTACCCTTAGAGGAAGAGAGACAATGAAGGAAAGAGACAAATTTCTTTAAAAGTCATTAGGACTTCCCTGGTGGTGCAGTGGGTAGGAATCCAGCTGCCAGTGCAGGGGACACAGGTTTGATCCCTGGTCCAGAAAGATCCCACACACCATGGGGCAACTGAGTCCACAGCCCACAGCTACTGAGCCCTTGAGCTGCAACTACTGAAGCCTGGGTGCTTCAAACCCATGCTCTGCAGCAAAGGTGCCCCGTTAGTGAGAAGCCCCACCTTGCAAGGAGAGAGTGGCCCGAACGCAGCAGTGAAGACCCAGGGCAGCAAGAGCAAGCAACACGTTATTTTTAAAAAATCATTGAAGTGCACAAAAACAAAACAGAAGGTGTTGCATTCATGATTAAGAACAGGAAGCAACAGAAAAAGAACTTTTGAAATCAAAAGAAAACAAATTAAAGCTATTGTAACAAAACCCAAAAATTCAATAGAAGTTTTGGGAGAGAGGCTGAGAAAATGTACCAGAAAAAAAGGAATGTGAAGCTAAAGAAGTAGAAAATAGGAGAGAAAAGAAGAAAAGTTTAGATCGGTCTGGAAGGTCCAACATCTTAATCATAAGACATCCAGAAAGAGAGAAAAGAAATAAACATAGACGAGGAAAAGACAGAGAACTAATTCAAGGGAATTCCCCAGAACTGAAGGATGTGAGTTTACAGATTCAACAAATCTCCTGAGGGACCTGGCCAATGAATTTATTTTAAAATTCCAAGGAGAGATCACTGTGAAATTCCAGAACACTGAGTACAAAAATGAGATTCTGAGACCATTCAGAGAGGGGAAAACACACACACACACGTCTCACAGAAAGACAGGTTTCACAAAACAAGTCAATAAGCTAACAGAAAATGAAGAAATTCCCTTGAAATTATGAAAGAGAATGATTTCCAACTAAGAATTTTATATCCTGTTCACATGTCAATCAAGTAGGAAGCTAGACTAAAGACCTTTTCATATATGCAAGGTCCCATCTTCTTTACCTCCCACTTATTTCTCTGGAAGCTGTGGGAGTATAAATTTCATCAGAATGAGTGAGGCGATCAAGAAAGATGACATGGAATCCAGGAAGTGGGACGAACCAAAGAGGAAGAGGAAGAATAACGGGAAAGGGAGATCCTGGGATAACAGCTTTACAGCCGGTCGTGAGAGCAGTCTCAGCTGCAGGAGCTCAGTGAAGCGCTCCAGAAGGGCTGTCTTCGAAACAAAAACAGAAAGAAACTGAGATGCACTTGAAAGTACGGAAAGGAGATGTATTCTGCTGGTGGAGAGTTTGGAGATAGATTAATGATACAAAGAAAACTAAGTGAATGAAAAAAAAAAAGGCAGTTATCATCTCCAAGGAAAATAAAAAGCTGTACAAAAGTATATTACATGACTCACCTGTGCATATAAATGTTGATTTAACCAAAACTTATCACATGCTTATAGTAGTGAGAATAGAGGTGTAAAGAAAAGAAATACTGAGGAAACAGTTTAAGAGAAACAAATGTTAATCTTCTAAATAAGGAAGTCACTAGACAATATCCAAAAATATTAAATATGAATTAGTAATATAAGAATAAATAAATTCATTAAACTATGAGGAGAAATACTAAGGAATTGCTAAAATAGGTAAAAATGATCTTATCTAAAGACTGGAAAATCAATATTGAAAAGAGTTAGGCAAGGGGTATGGTGGTTTTCAATTTTAGTGATCTGACTATTTCACTTTTAAACTGTGCTCATATATCAGTTTGTTTTTCAGTATAAACTAAATCAACAGCTTGTTTTCTCAGACTAAAGTATAACTTGCCTGTACAAGAGATTTGGTTTTCATCCACTTTTTCAAGTATTCCCTCAACACTTCTCTCTGTAAAACTGATCAAAACTGCTTAATAAGAAGTGAAAACAAAGAAAACAAAAATGGGCAACATTCATTCATTTATGGAATTCAAATATCTATGAAGAGTTTACTATAGTTGCAGTTGCCTGGTGTACAATCCATGAATAAAACTGAAGAAGGCCTTGTCTTAGCACAGCTTACTATTCTTTACAGGACAATACCAGCTGATAACTAGAAACAGAAATAAAATTAGAGGAAAATCACGATTTTGCAGCTTCCCTGTATTGATTCAGGCAGAGATCATCAATGGACAGTAAAAACATGTGTAAGATTATTGGAGAACTTGTGATCCACATAGACTCAAAGGAAATTATGAAATTATGAAAGAGAATGATTTCCAACTAAGAATTTTATATCCTGTTCACATGTCAATCAAGTAGGAAGCTAGACTAAAGACCTTTTCACTGCTCACTCTTCACAAAGGGAAAATACATTCTTGCCTTGAAGCGATTTGGTAAATATCACCTGAGGAAAGTGACCAAACTAAATGTCAGTGTGATAAGCCCCTGATGAGACGAGGAGGAAGCATGCAATATCACCAATGTGCATCCTCGGCAAGAGTATTTAGCTCAGATTTAATCATAAGAAAACAATCAGTCAGTTTCAGAATAGAGGACATTCTCCAAAACCAGTTGGCCTGGATGCTTCAAAATGTCAACATCATGAAAAAAAAAAAGAAATGAGAGGCCTGTTTTTGATTAGAAGAGACTCCAGAGGATGAAGACAGCAGTACAGCCATGAGCCTAGGCTGAATCCTGGATCAGAAAATAGAATCGCTGTGGAGAGACATTCGGGGACAATGGGGGAAATCTTAATATGGATTGTATATTAGATAGCTAAAGAACTAATGCTAGTTTCCTCAGGAACAACATTCATGTGATGTTTACGTAGGAGGCTGTGTTACTCGCAGGAAGCACAGGCTGAATAGTTTGGGGGTAAAGTGTTATGATGCCAGCAACTCATTTTCAAATGTTACAGCTGAAATAAAAAAGTGTGGCAAAGAATCCACCTGTCACTGCAGGAGACACAGGAGGCGTGGATTTGATCCCTGGGTCAGGAAGATCCCCTGGAGAAAGAAATGGCATCCCATTCCGGTGTTCTTGCCTGGAGAATCCCATGGACAGAGGAGCCTGGCGGCCTACAGTCCATGGGGTCACAAAGAGTCAGACACAACTGAACACAGAAGAGCTAATGTGTGTGTGTCAGGGGGTGGGGTGGGGGGGTGTCAGTGAAGGTGGGTGGAGCAAGAAAGCAAATGTTCAGTTCAGTTCAGTCGCTCGGTGGTGTCCGACTCTTTGCGACCCCATGCTGAATTTGTGTTCAACTTTTCAGTAGGTTTAAATTTTTTCCAAATAATAGTTGGGTGAAAAGAAAAAAAAAAAAAGCACCAACCATGGCAGGCTTAATGAAAGTACCCTGAATATGAGAAAGTTGGAAAGGGCAGAGGACCAGGGTCATCTGAATGCCAAATGCTCTCTGTTTTTTGAAAGCAGTGATTGCTACATTGTTTTCCATTTCTAAAAATTTCCTAAATTCCAGCACAACAATTAATTCTACAAGAGTTCCAAAAATGCCTGACTGTTTCAGTATTCAAGGCAAATTTTTTCTTTGTACCAAAAAAAAAGCAACAACCCACCACACGCGCACACACACACACAGACACACAGACACAGACACAGATACACACACACACACACAGACACACAGACACAGACACACGCGCGCGCGCGCGCTCCCTGCGCCCACTGAAGGAGAACAGGAGCTTCTGATGGTCGAGAGAGAGTGACGACCCTGCTCCAAGAAGTGAACAGGCCCCCGGCTCCCGGTTTCCCCGCGGTGAACTCAGACCGTGGCTCCCCCCATCAGGGCTGCCCCAGGAAGGAACTGCGCGGCCTGGCCTGCAAGCAGAGGAAGACACCATCTCCTCGTCTAAAAGCTCTGCCCTTAGAGCTCAGAACTCACCAGCGGATGAACCTGCAGCAACATCCACGCGGTCTGCGTGTGCACGACTCAGAGAAAGAAGGCTCCCATTCCACAAACATGATTTCAGGATTACAGGACTAGTTTTCTGAGGACAGGCTGAGAGAATCGGCCCCTCTGCCAGGAACTGAACAACTAGTGGCGATTTCATGACGGCTCTCCAGGGGCCCAAAGAAAAAGGCGACCGGAGGCGCCCCGCCGCCGCGAGAGGCGGGGAAGGAGGAAGCGGCCGCCGGGAGGCCACCTCTTCTGGGACCGTGGCTCAGAGGGTCTGGGCATGCCCGGAACCTGATGCCCCCTCAAGGCGATTCGAGGCTTGGGCACAGTGAGTTTAAAAGAACATTTATTTATCTAGTTAGCCAATTGGAGCTTTGAACATTTTAGTTGATACAGAAAATTCCTAAGTTTTGTTTAATGTAACCACTCGATCCTTTATTTTTCTATTTCCTTTTCTTTGTGTTTTTTTAAACCCACCCACCAGAGAAAGGGGATGCCAAGATCTTCTTTCTGTAGAGAATGCAAACGTTCCCTCATCACGACTGTCTCTGCCACAAGTGACGTGGCAGAAGTTCATCCTGAAGCAGTGGGTCAACCACGGTGGATCCACATTCGACTTGGGAGGGAAACACGGGGTGGGGCTGAGCTAAACGGGGACCTGGGACCCTTTACTTCAGTGGACAGAGGTCTTCTCAAGGAGCGGAACGCAAAGGAGTGATGAGGGACAAAAAACAGCTGCAGGCTTGGGCAGTCAGGGCCGTTATAAGCAATAAGAGGCTGAAAGCTCCTCCGGAGGCGCCAGTGGCAGAGAACCCGCTGACAGTGCAGTAGGCTTAAGAGACACGGGTTCGATTCCTGAGTCGGGAAGCTCCCTCGGAGGAGGGCGTGGCAGCCCACTCCAGTGTTCTTGCCTGGAGAATTCTATGAACAGAGGAGCCTGGCGGGCTACAGTCCATGGGGTCGTGGAGGGTCGTGCATGACTGAAGCGACTTAGCATGCACCCACGTGAGATACACAAGGACCCCAAAGGAACTCCCACTTCTGAGGTGCTCAGAGAGGAAGCAGGGCCCCAAGCCTCATCCCTGCACGCAGCGTCCCCATGGGGCGGGCAGCCCACCTCAGCCACCCTTCTGCCAGAGCCCCTATCTGCCTATACGCTCACCCCTTTAAGGAACCCGCCCGACCCCCTCAGAGAGCAAGCAGTGTCTGCTGCTTCTGGCTTTCACTCCCCTGTGCTGTAGCACGAGCCCCAGCAAAGCCTTGCTTGAATTTCTCTTCTGGCCTCTTACCAGCTCCTATTGATCGAAGAGTCCAGGGACCCGGGTCAGCAGCAGAGCCATCAAGGGAACCTTGTTCTAAGGCCCATCGCCTTGGCCTGGCTTCCACTGATTAACTGCAGCTTCAGCAAGTCTCCTCACCCCTCTGGTCCTCAGTGTCCTACCTGTCAAATGGTCCAGCGGACAGGAGACTTTAGCCAGCCCTCAGCCTGTTTTTGTAAAGTTTTATGGAAACATGGCCATGCCTGTTCATTTACATACTGGCTACCTTCTCAGTATGACAGGGTAGCTGTAATGAAGATTTTGTGGTCCACAAAGCCTCAGATATCTGTCTCTAGCACTTTGCTGGCAGTTAATAACTCTTGAACTAAGACAATTTATTGGGTCCTGTTTCCTATGCTGCTGCTTTAAAAAATAATAATAATAATTGAAGTACGGGGGCTTCCTTAGTGGCTCAGATGGTAAAGAATCTGCCTGCAATGCAGGAGACCCAGGTTTGATCCCTGGGTCAGGAAGATTCCCCTGGAGTAAGGGAATGGCAACCCACTCCAGTATTCTTGCCTGGAGAATTCCATGGACAGAGGAGCCTGACAGGCTACAGTCCATGGGGTTGCAAAGAGTCAGACACGACTGGGCAACTAACACTACTACTTACTATGCTACTATTACTACACTTGATGTGTACTATATGTTACAGGGTTATGGCATAGTGATTTACAGTTGCCAAACGTTACACTCCATTTGCTATTTCAAAACCTGAAAGATGATGCTGTGAAAGTGCTGCACTCAATATGCCAGCAAATTTGGAAAACTCAGCAGTGGCCACAGGACTGGAAAAGGTCAGTTTTCATTCCATTCCCAAAGAAAGGCAATGTTCAAACTACCGCACAATTGCACTCATCTCAGACGCTAGTAAAGTAATGCTCAAAATTCTCCAAGCCAGGCTTCAGCAATACATGAACCGTGAACTTCCAGATGTTCAAACTGGTTTTAGAAAAAGTAGAGGAACTAGAGATCAAATTGCCAACAGCCACTGGATCATCAAAAAAGCAACAGAGTTCCAGAAAAACATCTATTTCTGCTTTATTGACTACGCCAAAGCCTTTGACTGTGTGGATCACAATAAACTGTGGAAAATTCTGAAAGAGATGGGAATACCAGACCACCTGACCGGCCCCTTGAGAACCTATATACAGGTCAGGAAGCAACAGTTAGAATTGGACATGGAATAACAGACTGGTTCCAAATAGGAAAAGGAGTACGTCAAGGCTATATATTGTCACCCTGCTTATTTAACATCTATGCAGAGTACATCATGAGAGATGCTGGGCTGGAAGAAGCACAAGCTGGAATCAAGATTGCTGGGAGAAATATCAATAACCTCAGATATGCAGATGACACCACCCTTATGGCAGAAAGTGAAGAGGAACTAAAAAGCCTCTTGATGAAAGTGAAAGAGGAGAGTGAAAAAGTTGGCTTAAAGCTCAACATTCAGAAAACTAAGATGATGGCATCTAGTCCCATCGCTTCATGGGAAATAGATGAGGAAACAATGGAAAGAGTGTCTGACTTTATTTTGGGGCTCCAAAATCACTGCAGATGGTGATTGCTGCCATGAAATTAAAAGACGTTTACTCCTTGGAAGCAAAGTTATGACCAACCTGCTGCTGCTGCTAAGTCGCTTCAGTTGCGTCCGACTCTGTGCAGCCCCATAGATGGCAGCCCACCAGGCTCCACCATCCCTGGGATTCTCTAGGCAAGAACACTGGAGTGGGTTGCCATTTCCTTCTCCAATGTATGAAAGTTAAAAGTGAAAGTGAAAGTGAAGTGTCCGACTCTTAGCAACCCCGTGGACTACAGCCCACCAGGCTCCTCCATTCATGGGATTTTCCAGGCAAGAGTACTGGAGTGGGGTGCCATTGCCTTCTCTGATGACCAATCTAGGTAGCATATTGAAAAGCAGAGACATTGCTTTGCCAACAGAGGTCCGTCTAGTCAAAGCTATGGTTTTTCCAGTAGTAGTCCAGTATGGTTGTGAGAGTTGGACTGTGAAGAAAGTTGAGTGCCGAAGAATCGATGCTTTTGAACTGTGGTGTTGGAGAAAACTCTTGAGAGTCCCTTGGACAGCAAGGAGATGCAACCAGTCCATCCAAAAGGAGATCAGTCCTGGGTGTCCATTGCAAGGACTGATGTTGAAGCTGAAACTCCAATACTTTGGCCACCTCATGTGAAGAGCTGACTCATTGGAAAAGAGTCTGATGCTGGGAGGGATTGGGGGCAGGAGGAGAAGGGGACGACAGAGAATGAGATGGCTGGATGGCATCACTGACACGATGGACGTGAATCTGAGTGAACTCCAGGAGTTGGTGATGGACAGGGAGGCCTGGCATGCTGCGATTCATGGGGTCGCAAAGAGTCGGACACGACTGAACGACTGAACTGAACTGAACACTCCATTTAGTTACTGACCAACTAAATGAAAGACCCTGATTCTGGGAAAGATTGAGGGCAGGAGGAGAAGGGGCAACAGAGGATGAAATGGTTGGATGGCCTCACCAACTCAGTGGACCTGAATTTGAGCAAACTCCCATAGACAGTGAAGGACTGGGAAGTCTGGCGTGCCGCAGTTCATGGGGTTGCAAAGAGCCAGACACGGCTTAGGGACTAAACAACCATTTCATTATTATAAAATATTGAATATATTCCCTGTGCTGTACAATATATGCTGTAGCTAATTTTATACATATTAATGACAGTTTGTACCTCTTAATCCCCTCCCCCCACTTGCCCCTCCCCCTCCCCTGTTCCCACTGGTAACTACTAGAATAGTTTGTTCTCTGTCTCTGAGTCTGCTTCTTGATGATAAGAATCACTTGGGGGACTTAAAGTGCAGATTACAGGCCCTGACTCTGGAAATTCTGACCTGGTAGATCTGATCCTGGGTCCAGCCCGCTCTATTTTTAATCAGCCTTCTGTTACCTTCAGGCAAAGGCATGCTAAAAGTGTCCTTCAACCTCTCAGTGTGTTTTTGAATGTGTTTTCCCCTGTGGCTGTATGTTTCTAATCAAGTGATTCTTGATAAGCACGGCTGATTGGCCAGGGTGGGAGGGTGAAGGTGGAAATCAGGATGACACTGAAAACAGGCCTGGGAAAGAGGGGCAATCTCTTGTGAGTAAACAGCCTCCACACCTAACTCACGAGGTATGAGACGTGCGTGGAGCCGATCGAGAGCGGACGCCCTCTCTGGGCTGGAGCGAGCTGCATTCCTCTGTAACTGTGCTCTCTATAACCGACCTCAGGAAAGCAAGGGCGCACAGGGCATCCTAACACGGGTTACAGGTGAGAAAGAAACCGTGATGGAGACAGCGTGATCAAAAGATTGAGGCGATCCCACCCTCAAAGCGATCGGACTTTCTCGGGACAAAGTGGGATAAAACGCGTTCATGGCACAAGGGAAGAAGTTTAGAGGCTCCCTGGAGCTCCTCCAGGATTTTCGCCGCCACTAACCTGTTTGCTGTTTGCCTTGGATTCATCTGTTTTTTTCTTGTTCGCCCACACCCGACTTCGTCATTTATGCCAGCCTATCTCTTGTGACAGTCAGTGTTCCAGAAAGCCTTCCTAAGTCACCTCCTCCTCCCAACCCCTGCAGATTCCCTTTTCAGCAAAACGAAACTCACGGGCCGGTTCAGCCTTCCCCGGGCGGTTTTATACCACGTGTGTCTGGGGGCCGAGCCCCCAGAGGTTGAGGAAGGCAAGGATTCTTACACACTCTGGCACAGACATTCCTTTGGGGTGTGAGGAAGCCACGGAGGCCACGAGGAAGCCAGTCTGAAAAACCCCCGGGCCGTGCATTTGCGTGGCCCTTTATCATCCGGGCTTCCCTGGCGGCTCAGATGGTAAAGCAGATTCTCCTACAGTGCAGGAGACCCAGGTTCAGTCCTTGGGTTGGGACGATCCCCTGAAGGAGGGCATGGCAACCCACTCCAGTGTTTTTGCCTGGAGAATCCCACGGACAGAGGAGCCTGGGAGGCCATAGTCCATGGAGTCGCAGAGTCGAACACGACTGAGCGACTAACGCTTGAGCGCGGTTATCAGCGCAGAGGTGGGTCTTTCTGTTGGGCTCACAGCGCCATCTCCTGGCCTCCAGCTAACAATGGCCTCGCCTCTGGAACTGCAGGGATTCCCCAGAGCAACGTATCGTCAGCTAGTGCCGCCTGTAAAAGATCCCCGAGAGCAAATCTTTCCTGAGCAGACCTCCCCACCTGAGGCTGACGTTTGGGTCTCGACACCAGCGGGAGCCGCTGAGCTGAGGGTCTTCATCCTTACGCCACCTGATCCGCCTCCCTTCAGTTCATTAATGACTCTCCACCTGCTTCAGAATACAAGGGCTCCTCCAAAATCACTTTGAAATACTCATTTTGGTCTCTGGCACACACAGATAACTTTGAAGCACTGTCTAGTCATCTTTTGGGTACACTACACATAACAACAATCTAAATACACAAAAATTGATTTCTAGCAGGGAATTGCAAACCTGGGCAACCAAATTCTGCCAAGACATTTGTTCTGAGACCAAAGAAACAGACAGGCTGGAAAAGGCAAAGTGAGTAGCAGAGAAATAGAAAGGAAAATAAGTAATGCTACTCACAGAAATGCAGTTCCCATTTTTTGGAAGCATATTTTGGTTGATGCTTCTTTAAGATTGGGAATAAATAATGCTCTAGAGAAAAAATAAAATAAAGACAAGGGGAACCAGGCCATAAAGCAACCATTTTATTTCATAAAAAGGAAAGTAAAAGTTAGCTTGAGCTGTTTGGGGGCTCTGTGTCCTGTTTTCCAAGTCAACGATACATCTTTAAGAATAGATAAATGAGTACAATTCTTGTATTATAAATAGGTTTTTTGTTTTTTATTGTTCAGTCACTCAGTCATGCTCGACTCTGCAACCTCATGGACCACAGCATGCCAGGCTTCCCTGTCCTTCACTGTCTCCCAGAGTTTGCTCAAACACAAGTCCATCGAGCCCATGCTATCCAACTGCCTCATCCTCTGTTGTGCCCTTCTCCTCCCGCCTCCAGTCTTTCCCAGCATTAGGGTCTCCTCCAGTGAGTCAGCTCTCTGTCTCAGGTGGCCAAAGTACTGGAGCTTCAGCTTCAGCATTAGTCCTTCCAATAAATATTCAGGGTTGATTTCCTTTGGATTGACTGGTTGGATCTCCTTGCTGTCCAAGGGACTCTCAAGAGTCTTCTCCAGCACCAAAAGTTGAAAGCATCAGTTCTTCCGCGCTCAGCTTGCTTTAGAGTCTAACTCTCACATCCACACATGACTCCTGGGAAAACCATAGCCTAGACTCTACAGACCTTTGTCAGCAAAGTGATGTGTCTGCTTTTTAATACACTGTCTAGGTGACCCTCCCCAATCAATTACTCCCAACACACGCACACACACACACACACACACTTGCATTTAGAATCAGAAAAGGACTGAGAATTAATTGGATATGTTAAGTAGTGTGAACCAGCTGGGAAAACAGTGGTCTGGTTTCTCCTGAGGTTTTAATTCTGCAGTAGATAGAGCCTTGCTTTGGAGAAGAGGGTAACTGGCCACACTGGTGTGCCTGTCTCTGAATCCATGACCTTCACCCCATAGCATTCTTATTAAAAATGCAGACTGTGAAGCAGACATAGGCTGTATGAGCTTGTTATAACAGGGGTGATAACAGAACCCACTCCAGTATGCTGTTAAGAAGCTAGATAATAGAAGGGACTTCCCCGGTGGCCCAGTGGTTAAGGTGCGTGCTTCCACTGCAAGGGGCACAGGTTCGATCCCTGGTCAAGGAACTAAGATCTTGCATAGCGTGGCCACATTCATAAAATGGAAAAAAAATCATTAAAAAATAACTAAACAAAAGCTAGGTTATATAGGTAATAAATGTCGAACAGTGTGAACGTCACATAAAGCTCACTCCGCAGACCAGACATTCCATTTCTTGTCTTGGTGGCCAGTTTGACGTTTCATCACCCTGGTGTCTGGACTGTTTGCCCTCATACATGAGATGACCCCTTGCCAACCCAGGTTGAGCTTTACCTTCACAGCAACAACCGGCTCCTTCTCTACTTTTCTCGGAGCACTCAGACACGGTGACAAGGATCTGAGAGGGAAAGTGGGCTTGTAAGGGAGTCTGCACTTAAGAGCCTCCGTCCTGGAAGACATCACAGAGCTGCCAGTTAACCCATCTTGGACTCAGGGACCCACGGGGTTCTTAGCCCGTCAGATAACAACGTCCACCAGGTGGCGCTACTGGTAAAGAAACCCGCCTGCCAACGCAGGAGACTTAAGAGACCTGGGTTCCATCCCTGGGTCGGGGAGATGCTCTGGAGGAGGGCATGGCAACCCACTCCAGTCTTCTTTCCTAAAGGATCCCAAGGACAGAGGAGCCTGGCAGGCTGTAGTCCATGGGTCACACACAGTCGGACACGACTGAAGTGACTTAACAAGCACACTAAGTGAATCATTTTCAGGTGGGTGTTCTGAGGCTTACTATCAAGTCACTCTGATACAAAAGCATTTTGCAAACGCCCCTGCAAGAGCCAGGTAACACTGTTTCTTCTTCATCTTGATTTCCACTGATCACTCAGGATGAACTACTTCTAGGCATCTTGCTAAATTTAAATCAGAGACCTAGGTCATCTAGACAGGCAGGCCTTCCCCCTGCCAAAGGCATCCATGTGCGTCAGCCTCGAGAGACAACAGAGTGTGAAAAAACAATGTTTTAGCTAGCTATCTTAACACACCCCAGACCTTCACACATCCCCAGATGAGAGATCAAAGTAGCCTTTTCACAAAAGCCAAAGAGAATTGTGTTTAGTGTTACCAAGGACCCTGACTGTTGGCAGTATTCAGAAATAAACGATCTTTAAAGAGATGAAAATTCCAGGAGAATTTGCGTCCTCACTTACGTGTCTGTAGGTGGCGATGTAACTCCAGGTGACAGTATTTGTGAAAGTACATTTGTATCCTGCGTTTGTTTCGGAGAAGGCGATGGCACCCCACTCCAGTACTCTTGCCTGGAAAATCCCATGGATGGAGGAGCCTGGTGAGCTGCAGTCCATGGGGTCACTGAGGGTAGGACACGACTGAGCGACTGCACTTTCACGCATCGGAGAAGGAAATGGCAACCCACTCCAGTGTTCTTGCCTGGAGAATCCCAGGGACGGGGGAGCCTGGTGGGCTGCCATCTATGGGGTCTCACAGAGTCAGACACGACTGAAGCAACTTAGCAGCAGCAGCAGCATTTGTTTGCTCCAGTATGATTTTGTTCCTGGAGAGTTTCTGTGGCCGTAATGGTGAGAATTCCTGGAAGGGCAGCGGGCACCCAAGAGGGTGATCTGCCCCTCCCCCTCCCTCAACCTGGCAACAGTCACCCCACCTGCCTCCTCACACAAGAATTAAGTAAATTCTAGCAGCTGGTCTGCGCTTCCCTGGTGGTTTAGTGATAAAGACTCTGCCTACCAATGCAGAAGACCCAGGAGATGAGGGATCACTCCCTGGGTTGGGAAGATCACCTGGGGTAGGAAATAGCAACTTGCTCTAGCATTCTTCCCTGAAATTTCTTATGGGGAGCGGAGCCTGGTGGGCTACAGTCCGTGGCCTCCCAAAGAGTCCGATGCTACTGAGCACAGTCACAAACCCTCTGTCTACCACTAGGTACCCACCCATTTCTTTTTTCCTTCTTAGTCAACAATGTTTTGTTGTTTTAGAATTTAGGCTCTGAGTTAAGTGAGTGCTTTTTCGTCCCATTGTAATTCAATCTAATTCTCATTTAAATCTAAAGTAAATTTGCAAAGCAAAAAATCCAGTCCTCCCAGCTAAAATCACTTATGCCAACAGACTACTTGGGAAGAACAGCAGAGATAACAGGAAGAAACAACAACAAAAACAAGCGATAAAAACAAGCTAGCTCCTTGGTGCACAGCTGATTTCTGCAAACAGCCTCCTCCTAGGCGAAAAGAATATCTGGCTTCCCAACTGAGACACTTCGAGTGGAATTTTGGTTCACCTCCAAAATGTTGTATCTTGTGACTTCAAAGGGGCATTAGGAAACTTTTGGGGGGTAGTGGAAATATTTGCCATCTTGATTCTGGTGGTGTCTCTATGACTGTATTCATTTGTCAGAATCTACAGAACCGTACAAGCTGGAATCAAGATTGCCGGGAGAAATATCAGTAACCTCAGATATGCAGATGGCACCACGCTTATGGCAGAAAGCAAAGAACTAAAGAGCCTCTTGATGAACGTGAAAGAGGAGAATGAAAAAGTTGCCTTAAAGCTTAACATTCAGAAAACTAAGATCATGGCATCCGGTCCCATCACTTCATGGGAAATAGATGGGGAAACAGTGACTTTATTTTTTGGGGCTCCAAAATCACTGCAGATAGTGACTGCAGCCATGAAATTAAGAGACGCTTGCTCCTTGGAAGAAAAGTTATGACCAACCTAGACAGCATATGAAAAAGCAGAGATGTGTTACTTTGCCAACAAAGGTCCGTCTAGTCAAGGCTATGGTTTTTCCAGTAGTCATGTATGGATGTGAGAGTTGGAGTATAAAGAAAGCTGAGGGCTGAAGAATTGATGCTTTTGAACTGTGGTGTTGGAGAAGACTCTTGAGAGTCCCTTGGACTGCAAGGAGATCCAACCAGTCCATCCTAAAGGAGATCAGTCCTGAATGTTCATTGGAAGGTCTGATGCTGAAGCTGAAACTCCAACACTTTGGCCACCTGATGCGAAGAACTGACTCATCTGAAAAGACCCTGATGCTGGGAAAGATTGAAGGCAGGAGAAAAAAGGACGACAGAGGATGAGATGGTTGGATGGCATCACTGATTCAATGGACATGAGTTTGAGTAAACTCTGGGAGTTGGTGATGGACAGAGAAGCCTGGCGTGCTGCAGTTCACGGGGTTGCAGAGAGTCGGACACAACTGAGCGAATGAACTGAACACATAAAAAGGGCAAACTTTATTGAATGTAAGCTATTGAGTGTAAATTTTAAACCTGATTTTTTAAAAAAAGAAAATTTAGTACTTATAATTTAACAGACCCAAACCCAGTCAATTAGAGTGAAGTCATCTTGCTCTCTTTTATAAAAAGAGATTTTTAAAAATGCCTTTTTACCTCTATTCTGTTCTGTCTCCCAGTTTCTTTCTGGAAATAACATTTCAGATGTTACAAATGTGAGTTCACTATGAAGTACTTGTGAAATGAACATTTATTCTTTCTCTTAAAAATCTAACTTGGGTCCGAAACAAGGGGATAAGGGGGGTCATGAAATGAATCTCGTTGCACAGACAACTGTCTGAAAACAGGACCTCCTCCCCCGACGGCCGTCCATTGCTCTGGCATACCTCTGAACAAAGTCTTTCGCATCATTGAGCTTTCAAACAACAGGAAAACCGCCTATGTTTTCTATTTCCAGTCCTCGGCTGTAGAGTCTCCGGCTGACTCTAGCCGTCCTCCTTGTGCCTGCCCCACGGGCGCTGGTGCTGCGCGGAGCCCAGTGGCGAGAACCATCCAGTGATCCTGCCGCCCACGGCTTCCGGGGCAGTGGTCCCTCATGCAGACTCCCGACAAGTTCCCATCTTGGAATCTCCTACGTGACTGTCAGCTCCCTGTGGGTGGCATCCGTTGCGTTCTCTTCTGTCTTCAGCACGTGGCCCAGGGGAGCCCAGAAGGCTTTCAGTAACTGGGCTTCCAAACCCATGAATAAATACACAGGATTTGTAAGACCCCTTGCGGCTCTAAGGGCTTCCCTGGCGGCTCAGGTGGTAAAGCATCCGCCTGCCAAGGGGGAGACCTGGGTTTGATCCCTGGGTTGGGAAGATCTCCTGGAGCAGGAAATGGGAACCCACTCCAGTATTCTGGCCTGGAGAATTCCTTGGACAGAGGAGGCTGGAGTGCAGTCCATGGGGTCACAAAGAGTCGGACACGACTGAGTGACTAACACAGACACTGCAGCTCTGAAGATCGAAGGACAAGGTAATGGACTTTAAGCCAAGCACACGGTCCCCATAGAGGGCTACCCTGCAGGGTCTTCCAGAGACCCTCGCGACACGGGCGCTCCGCTCCGCCGTCACTCACGGGGCTTCCTTTCTCCAGCCTCAGATTTAGATTGTGATCCTGATAGAAGCACTCTCAGGGAGTATAAACCGTTAGACTGGTTATAATCATGTCCACATTTCTCTGCATGAAAGCTCCAGGGCTGTTGTTTTTTTTTTGGAAGGTGAAAACTAGTATTGTCTAAGGTCATGGATGGAATGAGGTGAAGACTGAATTGGTTTCCAGGGAGGTAGAAGTGCAAATACTCCTGATTTCACAAGTGTGCCCAGGGCCTGCCTTGCCCAACACACCCATCTTGAGTTTAGGGACTCCAGGTCAATGTCACTGTCTCCGTAACTCACAGACTTCCACGTATGTGTGAGCATCTTTGCTTCAGCGTGTTCAGTGGATCCATCTACAGTGCATGAGTCCATGATTTTAAAAATATGTTCGCCTGTTAGCCACCTGTCAATTAAGATATAGAATGTTTCAGTCACTCCAAAACATTTTTCATGTGTCTCTTTGAAGTTAATCCCAGACCCAGGGCCCAGGTGACCCTTGATCTGTTTACTATCCATATAGATTTGTTTCTTCCTTTATAATGTCACATAAATGGACAAGCTTATTTCACACGGCATGATGTTTCTGAAACTCAAGGTTTTGTTCATTCCTTTTTATTGATGGGTAATATTTCAGCATCGCTTTTGATTAAGAAAAATATATTCTTTTATTTACAGTTTAAGTAACCAATTTTACTTATTCTGCTCGATTTTAAATATAGCGTTACTTTTTTTTATAAAAAGGATACTTGTTCATTTATCTATTCAAAAAAATACAAAGAAGAGAGTTCTCTGGTGGCCTCATGGTTAGGGTTCTGGGCTATCACAACTGTGGCCAAGGTTCCATCCCTGGTTTGGGAAATGAGATCCTCCAACGGGGCCAAAAAACGAGAACAAAAAGCAAAGATGATAAAAGCAACCGGCAATTCAAATGTTTAGAGATAGGCACTGTAAATGTTCTAGCATTCATTCTTGCAGGCATCTTCCTCTATACACATACAAATATTTTTTAATGAATGGAGTTACACAGTATTTATTGCCTTACAATCTTCTGTTTTCACTTGACAATTTATGGATTGTCAAATACAGATCTATAATATTCTGTCAAGTATGGGTCTATAAGATTCATACATACCCTATGTTCGAACCATATGTATAATCAGCTGTTTATTTTGGAACAGGGATCATTTTCAAATTTTCCTTTTAATCTATGAATATTCTCCTATATACATCTTTTGGCTTTTGTGTGAGTTGATCCTTCATAAACTCCCAGTGATGGGATTCCTAGGTCAAACAAGATTAACATGCTGCATGTTGAAACCTATTGCCAAAGCATCTTCTCTTCTTTCCTATTTTCATTCATTCATTTCTGGCTGTGCCGGGTCTTCCTGTTTGCTGTGCGGGCTCTTTCATCTCCAGCTGCTGAGCGCAGGGATGACGCCGTGTGCAGGGTTCTCCTGCTGTGGCCTCTCCTCAGCAGAGCACAGGCTCTGGGGCGCGCCGGCCTCAGTAGCTGGGCACGTGGGCTCCGTCTTTGTGGTTCTGAAGAGGAAAAGTTAGAATTTTGCATAACCTCCTGCTCCTTCTGCCTCTGTAACCCAGCTTGCTCCTTTCAAAGTCTGGATCACATAGGTCTCAGAAAGTGGGGACTCACAATACGAGGAACTGGAGCTTATCTTGCTCCCCCTTGTCCTGCTCTTTGCAATCGCCCAGCCCCTGCAAACCCTCAAACCCGCTTAATCATGCCTGTCCATGTATAAAAACCCTGTAGCCACTCTGTTCCAGGCTCAGAGCTTGGAGTGTTGACTCCTCTGGGCCCGCCGGCGTAATAAACCTGAGTCCTCCAACTCTCCAAGTGTGGGGCTTGGCTTTTCAAGGTCTGGTTTCTGCAATAGTTCCTGGGCCCCAGAACGCAGGCTCCATAGCTGTGGCGCTCGGGCTTGGTTGTTCCGCGGCGCACGGGATCTTCCCGGTCCAGGGATCAAACCTGTGTTGCCTGCATGGGATCTTTCCGGTCCAGGGATCAAACCTGTGTTTCCCGCACTGGCAGGCTGAGTTCTTTACCACTGAGCCACCAGGGAAGACCCCAGAGCATTTTTATGAAAGGTTATACCCCTTCCACTTCCAGAACAGTGCTTGCTTGTTCATTTTTCATCTGCCTTTCCTGGGCTTGGGCAATATTATAAATTTTGCCAATAAGGAAGAATTAAAAACAAACACGCAAAGCTTCCTATAATGTTTGAGTGGGGGTCCCATCTAATTTTGTGTCTTTTTTAATAATCTTCTAATTATTTGTATGAGATGACTTGAAGGCTAGATATCTTTTTTGCAGCTCTGGATTTGCACCCTGAAGTGGGCACCGATCTATTCCAGGTGTTTCCCAGAAGACACATCTTCTCCTCTTGGCCCACTGACTCTGTTGGGCCACTAGAGGGCAGAGATGCAGCAGAAACATAAACTGGGACCTTCCAGAGAGGGATGGGAGACACAGTCATTAGACAAGCCTAACCCAGCTATTCGCCATGAGTGATGGGACCCATGCCATGATCTTAGTTTTCTGAGTGTTGAGTTTTAAGCCAGCTTTTTCACTCTCCTCTTTCACTTTCATCAAGAGGCTCTTTAGTTCTTTGCTTTCTGCCATGGGAGACTTTATTTTGGGGGGCTTCAAAATCACTGCAGATGGTAACTGCAGCCATGAAATTAAAAGACGTTTGCTCCTTGAAAGAAAAGCTATGACCGACTCAGATAGCATATTAAAAAACAGAGACATTACTTTGCCAACAAAGGTCCGTCTAGTCAAGGCTATGGTTTTTCCAGGAGACATGTATGGATGTAAGAGTTAGACTACAAAGAAAGCTGAGCACTGAAGAATTGATGCTTTTGAACTGCGGTGTTGGAGAAGACTCTTGAGAGTCCCTAGGACTGCAAAGGAATCCAACCAGTCCATCCTAAAGGAGATCAGTCCTGAATATTCATTGGAAGGACTGATGTTAAAGCTGAAATTTTAGTACCTTGGCCACCTCATGTGAAGAGTTGACTCATTGGTAAAGACTCTGATGCTGGGAGGGATTGGGGGCAGGAGGAGAAGGGGATGACAGAGGATGAGATGGTTGGATGGCATCACCAACTTGATGGATATGAGTTTGAGTAAACTCCAGGAGTTGGCGATGGACAGGGAGGCCTGGCATGCTGCAGTCCATGGGGTCGCAAAGAGTCAGACATGACTGAGGGACTGAACTGAAGTGAACTGAAGATTAAGTATATTACATCTAACATATAACCCTTACATCAAATTTAGACTAAAATCTTAGTTCCTCCAGATTTTCTACCTAAGAAACAGAAATTCAGTATAAAAGAAAATGTTAGGATAAGCGAATGTAGACTTGGGGCTTTTAAACCAGTGGCTGGGTCCTTAATTCCTATGTTCCTCAGAAGACTGAGGCTATTTTATAGATATGATGAGCTCCATTCACTGAAAGGGCTGAAAAGTAATAAAAAAAAACTTGGCAGCCACTTGCAAACTAGGCACCCCGATCTTATTTTCTAAATATAGTGACTTCTCTATTATGAGGCATTAGAGATCCTTGAAAATATGACTGATTCATGCCAGAGACAAAGCACAGGTGAGTCTGGAATATCTTCTAGTGCCAAAAGCAATGAGATGCTCAAAGATCAAAGGGGCCATGAAAGAGGACACAGAAAAGGTTTCCACTGGCTGATTTGAGACATTTAGAACATCAGAAGGAATAATGGCAGTAATGGGGAGTCCATCCTAAAGGAAATCAATGCTGAGTATTCATTAGAAGGACTGATAATGAAGCTCAAGCTCCAATACTTAGACCACCTGATGCAAAGAGCTGACTCACTGAAAAAGACCCTGATGCTGGGAAAGAGTGAAGGCAGGGGGAGAAGGGGGCGACAGAGGATGAGATGGTTGGATGGCATCACCGACTTATGGATTTGAGTTTGAGCAGGCTCCAGGAGACAGTGAAGAACAGGGGAGGCTGGCGTGCTGCAGTCCATGGAGCTGCGGAGTCAGAGACACGACTGATCAACTGAACAAAACAATGGCAGTAAGGGATACTCACATTTCAAATGTTTTTTTAAAACTCAGTGAACAATTGAGTAAGTAGATGGAAAGCAGCGGGAGTTAGATTTCTCACTGCTGGAATGAGAGGTTACAGATAGACAAGGGGAGGAGGCCGGAATGATCCGTGTGGTAATGGATTAGAGTTGGGGACATCAACATTAACTTATGTTCAGTGTAATGTAGACACAGATGGTTAGAAATAGAAATGTCTATACATATGTGTATAGGCACAGATCAGTGTGCGTATGTGTGTGCTAAGGTGGTTCAATCGTGTCCAGCTCTTTGTGACCCCATGGAATGCAGCCTACCAGGCTCCTCTGTCCATGGAATTCTCTTGGCAAGAATACTGGAGTGGGTTGCCTTGCTCTCCTCCAGGGGAACCTCTCAACCCAGGGATTGAACCCTCATCTTCTGTGGCTCCTTCCTTGCAGGCAGATTCTTTAGAAGCCCCCAGGTTAGTGCACACACATGTGTTTCCTTGCTCTGTCAGCTTAGAGGGCCTAGAAGGGATGACACCCCGCTAACAGCAAGCATACTTAGCTCCCAAATCTTGGTTTCTAATTTCATTCTCCAGTTTAAGGGAACAAGGCTCCTTGGAGAAATGGCTGGCTCTAGGACTCAGGCAGAAAATACACCAGATGAACCAAGAGCATCTTATTGTGTCAGAAAGTAATGTAAGGTGAAGTCACTCAGTCGTGTCCGACTCTTTGTGACCCCATGGACTGTAACCTCCTAGGCTTCTCCGTCCATGGGATTCTCCAGGCAAGAATACTGGAGTGGATTGCCATTTCCTTCTCCAAGGGGATCTTCCCGACCCAGGGATCGAACCTGGGTCTCCCGCATTGGAGGCAGATGCTTTAACCTCTGAGCCACCAGTAAGAAGGAGTCCAAAACAAAATTGTTAAAATCTGCCTAAAAAAATCCTAAGGATGGGAGTGTATCAAAAGTCACAAGAAGCATCTGAAAGAGGTCCTGGTGACCAATGGTAGCAACAAAGAAAACAAAGCAGTACTGGATTATAACCCAAAGTATTAAATGAATATCCATGACTCCATATGGATACAATAAATAAATGATTAAGAACTGTTAAATGATCACCTGAGACATATTAAAACTTTTAGGTTTATGGAACTAAAATTGATTTGAAGGGGGCACCACCAAACTGGAAGTGGTTAGGAGGCCTTTTCTAGAGAAAAGGTAGAAACAGAGAAAGGAAAATACTGATTGGCTATAACTTAAAACCTGGTTGGCTGTTGATGATTGGTCATCCTTATCAATTTCATAATTGTCAAGCATTGACAGGCTTAGGTTTTCGTTTGCTGACATAGGCTCCGTGGCTTTGGGAGCCACCTAGGTTTAATGGGCTCCTGCTGAATTAATTTAACACCACATCAATAAATAGCAGAGAAAGAGAAATCTTAACAGAAGAATTTCAAATAATTTCAGTAGATACTCTACCTTCAAGGGAGGTAACACCCCTTTTGCTGACAGTATGTATCTTTGCTATGATGTGGTAATTTGTTGTAATAATATCGATAGCATTGTTATTATTGTGAAAAAGCCCTTATTAGCTGAAGATATATACTGAAGTACTTAGAGATGAAGCAACTTAATTTATGATTTAACAGGAAAAATAATATTTGAGTATATGTATTTTTCTATACACGTGTATATATATACACATGTATATGGAAATATGGACAGAGATAAAGAAAATTACCAAAAGACTAACAATTGGTGAATTTGGTGATGGATACGTTCATTGCATTGTCTTTCTACCCTTCTAGAAATTATAATTTCCAATTTAAAAGTTTGGGAAAATAATTCCCAAAACATGAAGTATTTTAAAGGTAGGCACATTTAATAAATGAATGCTTTTAAAACAAAAATACAATATTATAAGATAATTACTTGAAAACAGAATTTCTGAATCAAGCAGTAATTACAGAATCTATAAAAATGGTGGGTCAGTGGTACCCACATAGGCTGTGTGGTCTGCGGACAGGCTCAGGTTTGAAGCTGTATGAGGAACGTGCTTTGTTACTGTGAGGTTATCTTAGGGACGGTTCTTTGAAGACGACATCAAGGCCCCAAATTTGAGGCCTTTCAGGAGGGTGAAGGCCAAGCCACATTCCCTCTCGTTGACCTAGAGCCTGAGGCACTGTTTACACACAAAGATCTCTGCCACCACACCCTTCTACCCTGGAGCTATTCTCCTGACCTGGAAAATTCCCTCAGTTAAGTCATTCCCCACAAGGTAAGGAAAGTGAAGTTGCTCGGTCGCGTTCTACTCTTTGCGACCCCATGGACTGTAGCCTACCAGGCTTCTCTGTCCATGGAATTTTCCAGGCAAGAATACTGGAGTGGGTTGCCATTTCCTTCTCCAGGACATCCCGACCCAGGGATTGAACCCGGGTCTCCCTCATTGTAGGCAGACGCTTTACCGTCTGAGCCACCAGGGAAGTCCTTTCAAACAGCCCTTACATGGAGTCTCCTAATCCTTTTTCTTCACTGCAGCTTGGTTTACAGAATCATCAGTTTGAAAGATCAGGGGGAAGGAGGCTGGGCAGGTCAGGTCGAGAGGAGGCAGAAAACGGCAAGCCAGAGCCCGCAGGCTCCTGGGAGGGGTCCGCTTCCGCTGCAGACCGGAAGGGATGGGCCGCAGAGATCCTCGGGTCCGCCATGCTGGCCCCGAGACAGAGCACGTCACCCAGCAGGAGGGGGAACCCTGAGGCAAGGGAACCAGGCAGAAAAGGAAGCCAGAAGGCGCCCCCACACTCCACCTCCCTGACTCCATCCCAAAGCCACTGGACAAGAAACGAAACTGTGTGACGGGGCTGGCGGAGGGAGATCCCAGGTCAGTTTGTTGCC
Source organism: Budorcas taxicolor (assembly GCF_023091745.1). Classification (NCBI taxonomy): domain Eukaryota; kingdom Metazoa; phylum Chordata; class Mammalia; order Artiodactyla; family Bovidae; genus Budorcas; species Budorcas taxicolor. The sequence continues at coordinate 59,173,886 of NC_068931.1, forward strand.
TGAAAAAGTAGTCATAACCTGAGTGGGAAGTTTTAGGACTTTGAACCCGGGAAGCAGCGTCTCAGGTAGTCCTGAGAGAACTGCTCTGGGGAGGCGGGGGAGGAAGTCAGGTTATACAGAAGTGTGTGACGAAGGGGCTTCCCTGGTGGCTCAGGAAAGACTCTGCCTGCAGTGTGGGAGACCCAGGATTGATACCTGGGTCGGGAAGATCTCCTGAAGGAGGTCCTGGCAACACACTCCAATATTCTTGCCTGGAGAATTCCTTGGATAGAGAAGCCTGGTGGGCTACAGTCCATGGGTTCACAGAGTCGGACACGCAACGAACACTTGGCTTGCAACAAAGGAGGCAGATAACCTGAACATTAAAGATTATTGCTAATTAAGGAAAACCAGGTGTCTCAAGGAATTTAGTGCTCTATGTATGGCAAATGTTGGGCTCACTGAACTCATTTCTTTCATGTGCATCTCAGTGATCTGGGCTTCCCTGGTGGCTCAAACGGTAAAGGAACTGCCTGCAATGCAGGAGACCTGGGTTCAGTCAGTCCTTCAGCTGGGAAGATCCCCTGGGGAAGGGAATGGCAACGCATGCCAGTGTTCTTGCCTGGAGAATTCCATGGACGGAGGAGCCGGGCGGGCTGCGGTCCAAGTGGTCACAGCGAGTCAGACAGGGCTGAGTGACCAACACAGCTACCTGGGGCCAGCCTCCCACAGTTCCCCATGCCCCTGCCCATAGGGAGTAGCAGCAGCCGCATCGCGGGCATTATTCTTCCTTGGGGGCCCTCTGGGCTCAGAGAGTCACATCTGGAGGGCCGGGACGTCCCTGTTTACCGATAGGGCAAGATACTCGACTTCACAAGTGCTTGGGGAGGCCAAACGCCCTTCTTCCTTCTTTTCTCTGCTCCCTTACCTGATCAGCTCTGAGGCGGACGACCTCACCTCCCAGCGCTGGTGAGGTTCACCTCAAGCCTCAGCTCACTCTGCACCCACCTCCAGACCCAACTAGGTCACCAGGAGGCAAGGGAGTCCCGGGCAAAGTGTCAGAAAAGGCGCAGGACACTCTAAGATCCATTCTACCAAGGCCCAAGCAAACTGTCTTCCAGTAGAAAGTACACCTCAAATGTCCACCTCAGCCAGCAAAGTGGCCACGCCAGGGAGGCAGAGGGATGAGGTTTGGAAGAGGTGAAGGGAGGCTCCAGTTCTAGCTTAAGCAGTTTAACTGTGAAGCGGGATGGTATGTTACAGATATCCATCATGCCAATATCTATATTTTTGGTTTGCCTAAAACATTATTAATTTTTTAAAAATAGATTGTTGCAGCCACCATATATGGAGGTTCTCAAAAAGAAAAAAGAAAACAAAAACAAAAAGTAGAACTAACATATGATCCAGCAATTCCACTCCTGGGCACCTATCCAAAACACCAAACACACTGATACCAAAAGATACATGCACCCCAGCACTCACAGCAGCATTGTTTACAGTTGCCAAGATATGGAAGCAATCAAGGTGTCCACCAACAGATGAATGGGGAAAAGAATATGTGGTATATGTGGATATTGGAATATTGCTTCATGTGCTCAGTCGTGTCCGACTCTTTGCAACCCCATGGACTGTATAGCCTGCCAGGCTCCTCTGTCCACGGGATTCTCTAGGCAAGAATACTGGGGGGCGGGGGGGGGGGGGGGGGTGCCATTTCCTCCTCCAGGAGATCTTCCTGACCCAGGGACTGAACCCAGGTCTCCTACATTGGCAGGCAGATTCTTAACCATTACCAACACCTCGGAAGCCCCAGTGAAATCTTACTCAGTGATAAAAAAGAATGAAATGTTGCCATTTGTAACAACATAGATGGACTTGAAAGGCATTATGCTAAACAATAATGTCCGGCAGAGAAAGACAAATACTTATATCACATATATGGAATATAGAAAATATAACTGGTGAACACAGCAGAAAAGAAGCAGGCCAAAATAGGGGTGGGAGCGTGAGAGATACCAGGAGTGTAAGGTAGGGATGTCTTGTACACCACAGGGAGGAGAGCCATCATTTTATAAAATCTATGCTTGCATGCTCGAGTCGCTGCGGTCATGTCCAACTCTTTGCGACCCCATGGACTGTAGCCTTCCAGGCTCCCCTGTCCATGGGATTCTCCAGGCAAGGAAACTGGAGTGGGTTGCCATACCCTCCTCCATAACCTTTTAAATTATGTAAGAATAATATTTTTAAAATAAAGATCTTTAAAAATTGTGTTTTAAATAGATCTCATACTTGACTTCAGAGAAGGCAATGGCAACTGGTTAGACTTGCAGTCTGAAATCCATGTCGATTGCCAAGTAACTCTGTGCCAAGCACTATACCTTCTGTGCTTCAGTATTTCTAGCTATAAAAGAGGCAGGGGCTTCCCTGGTGGCTCAGTGGTAAAGAACCGACCTGCCAACGAATAAGACTTGGGTTTGATCCCTGGGCCGGGAAGACCGCACGTGCTATGGAGCAACTAAGCCCGTGAACCACAACTATTGAGTCATGCTCTAGAGCCCGGGAACTGCAGCCACTGAGACCGTGAGCCTCAGCTCCTGCAGGCCTCCCTAGAGCCTGTGCTTGGCAACAAGAGGACCCAGCACAGCGGGAAGCCTGCCGCAGTGAGAAGCCTGCGCGCCGCAATTCCAGAGTGGCCTCACTCGTTGCCACTGGAGAAGAGCCCGTGCAGCAACGAAGACCCAGCACAGCCAAAAATAAAGAAACAAATAAAAATTATTTTAAAAATAAAGGCAGGGGGCTACCTATGTTTCTTGCCTCTCAGGGGGTTCATGCAAGAAAGTCCTGTGAAAACCCAAGCAGCATATAAAAGCAAGCCGTCACAGGGGTATTTGGGGTGGGAACTACCATGATGTTAAACTCACAATTGCTGGAATTTTAGGGCTTATTAGCACATGTACATGGTAGGCATAAATGACGGAGAAGCGGGGGCATTGTTCCAGCTGCATAAACTGGGTTAGCAGGCTCCCCTGTCACCCTAAGGCCTGTGTAATTCTTCCTGTTCCCCACTCTCCAGGAGTCCCTCTGCAAAATAGCGGCATTGGAGGCCATGAAGTAACTCTCCTCTCTCACTCGTGTGTGTGTGTGTGTGTGGTGGGTAAGACAGTCACATGATTTTCTAAGCATGTGATTCAAAAGCAAAACATTTTAAAGTTTTCTTTATGTTTCCCTAAAGCAGTTCAGCTTCAGCATTGTGTGTGTTTCAACCATGGCTATAAATTCGCACTGATTTCGCTTTTACATGCCCTGTGACTTCTAGCCAGATTAATGTCACTTTAAAACAGCCACTTTGGGAAGCTGTACTTCCTGCCTATGATCTTTACTTTGCTTAAGACACGTCAAAAACTCTTCTGGGGTTGCTTTGAGAATTGATTTACAAGCCACACAAGGAGATCCATCCTCCAAGTCTAAACTGAGCTTTAAAGCTAGTATTACTCAGGTGGACCACCCACAGTACTCAAAGAATAAACTTTAACTTGTTTCTGGAAAGCAAAGCTCCAAACAAAAAAGATTTGACACCCCTGAGGACATTTAGAGAATATACCCTGGGTTCTGAAAAGTTTCCAGAACTTTCTCAGCAGTGATACCATTGAGTGAACCCTGAGGACAACCCTGAAGATGACCACTCTGATCTGGGCATAAGGGTTTTAGTCTTTCTTTTGAAATTGAGTTTTACACTCGATAATCTTTAAAATATATCTTGAAGCAAAATCTCACGAGAGCATTGGTGTTTTTTATGGTTCGTGGATTGAGCCAGTGACAAAATGATTCTAGAATTTGTTTGGGGGCAGGCAAATTCTGGTATGTTTTAATGGTACATTTTTAAGCTAAGAAAGGAATTCTGACTTGGACTTTTGATGAACATATCGTGATGGTTTGTGGACCTGCTCTCTCACTGAGGGATGGGTGACTAATTTGTTTTTTTTTTTTTCTTTTTCTTAGAATCACTTGTTGTCATTTTCCACCATCCACTCTAGATTCCTGTGGACACTTCTGAGTGGTTGAAATGCCATAGCACAAGTTAAAAATCATTCTTTCACTAACCAAATTTTAACTGGGAAAATGATTGTTACCATGACTGAAATACTGCTCAACCACAGTCCTATTTACTCCTAGAAAGAACATTAAATATTTCTTTTGAATTCTTATTACAGCCAAATTATTAATTATTTTCTAGGGCTTTTTAGTAGACACCCTAAAAAATTTCTATTTATTTTTAAAACAATTTGGCTGTATTTAAATGGCATTTCTATGGAAAAGCAAATAAAGTGAAGATAAGTTGAATAGAAATAACTGGCAATGTTTTCAACCTACTGGATAGCACAGGGGGCTCTACTCAGTATTCTGTAATGAGCTGTAAAGGAAAAGTATCTGAAAAACTGGCTACATGTACATGTAGAACTGAATCACTTTATTGTACACCTGAAACTATTGCAGTTTTGTAAATCAACTATACTGCGACATAAAGTAAAAAATTAAAAATGTTTTCGGAGGAATGAGACAATGATATTTTCAAATTGCCTACCCTAAGGTGAAATTTTAAACAGTTTAAAAAAAAAAGCAACAATAACAGACTGAGCAACCAGAAACTCTTTGTAGTTATACCTCTCACAAAAAGGCTAAGTGTACATTAAGATGAGATTTCACTGTATCAAATGCGAACTCTATTCAGATCCGACCATCTAACCTCAGCCCGCCGACTGGCGGCAGCAATGCAAGGCTGGGTGATCGAGTCTGACCTCGGTGGTGGCAGGGGAAAGATTTCATCCGGGACAAAGCCTGGCTCTGAAGATCAGCCTGGTGAAGTGCATCATAAAACTTTACTGCTCCTTTTGGAGACTGGCTAAGCCAACCAGATAATAAAAGACTGATTTATAAGCCTCGTGCCTGTTGGCACCTTAGCAATTTGGAGTTAAGTAGCTTGGATCAGCTCCAAGATGCTTTATTGGTCTGAGGTAGTCTTAGTGGGCCGATCAAAAATGATGAGGGGCAGGTGGGAGGGCTCTTGTCCCACGCCCTGACCACCTGGGATCGTCGGCTCTCAGCTCTGGCTACAGTGCTCAGCGTCACCAGGCTACATTTCGAAGTCACATTTGTTCCCTGCGCCCTCCAGGAGTTCTCTTTGCAGCTCCACAGAACTTGACTTTATTCTAGATTTAGCGAAAAAGCAATAGATGGACAGCACAGAGTTTGTTTCCCTTCTGGTTAAAGGATGGACAGGGAAGCCTGGTGTGTTGCAGCCCATGAGATCGCAGAGTTGGACACGACTGAGCGACTGAGCGGAACTGAAAGCCAGACTGCAGTGTTTGGTTCAGTTCTTACAGAGAGGCGGGAATTCAGGCTGTCATGCCCTTGAAGGATCCTCTCCTCCCTCCCTCTCTCTCTTCTTCCTTCCTTTTTCCTTCCTTCCTTCCTTTGTCACTGGGGCACCAGGTTTGGCTCTGAAGACTCATTGTGAGGAATTCCCTGGCAGTCCCGTGGTTAGGGCTAGACGCTTTCACTGCCACGGGCCCTAGTTCAGTCCCTGCTGGGGGAACGAATATCCCGCAGCCAAAAAGAGAAAAGCTCTTCGTGCTAAGGTTCCAAGCTGAGTTTCTGTCTGATTCCTAAGAGGTGGCTCCCTCTTTTTTCTGCAGCCTTGGCAGTTGAGCCTCCATCTTTCTTTCTGTCCTGGACGATGGACACATGATTGGCCTCTGGAATTCCCTAGCTTTGCTGGTGCCAGTGCCCATTCTGGATGCAGAAGTCCTGCTCCTGACACCCGAACGTGGCCCTGCAGCCCAGGTGACGGGCTGGCCCCCTGGCACACGCTCCAGACGTGGCCCACCTGCCCTCTCAGCCTTCTGAGTCCCGACTCCTTCGGGCATCACTCAGCTGTGATACCCCCGGTGTGGAACCAGAGTGGCACTTGAGAACTGGACAGGGGGCAGACAGTGCTCTGTGTGACTGAAGGCCCTGGGCACGTTCAACCTGGAGCAGGAATGACCAAGTGGAGAGGAGATAGTGATCTTCCAAAATCTGAACACTGGGACTTCCCTGGTGGCTAGAATATCCATTGGCAGTGGATAAGAATCCACCTGCCAGTGCAGCAGACACAGGTGTGATCCCTGGTCCAGGAATATCCCACATCTGGGGCAACTAAGCCCGAGCATGACAACTACTGAGCCCGCACTCTAGAGCCACACAGGCCGCAGCTAGTGAAGCCCTAGCACCCTAAAGCCCGTGCTCAGCAACAAAAGACGCCACTGCAGTGAGACGCCTGTGCACCAGGAGGAAGAGGAGCTCTCCTGTGCAGTAACTAAGACCCAGAACCACCGAAAATAAATACCTGAACGCTGTCCCCGTGAGTTGTGGCCCACAGAACAGAGAGGAGCCTTCTCACTGGTCCCCTCCTCTGGCCGGCCAGCCAGCTCCCCCAAAGCTGTTCCACGATGTTCTGTGACCTACTTTCTCCCAGATTGAAAACTTTCCTGCTCCCAGGAAGAATCAGGGCCCTTCAAGATTTGGGTCCGGTTTCCTATCTCCCTTCATTCTTTCCAGCCCAGTAGGGCTACAAAACCAGTGATGCGTGATTCCCCAGGCACGCCCACCAGCCCTCCTGCCTCTACCCCTGGCTCACTCCTCTCCAGTTACGGTTTCATGGCTGGTTACTGGTTTCATGGCTGGTTACTGCTATGGGTTGAATTGTGTCCCCTTCAGGAAATATACAGGCTTCCCAGGTGGTTCAGTGGTAAAGAATCCACCTGCCAATCCAGGAGACCCGGGTTTGATCCCTGGGTTGGGAAGATGCCCTGGAGAAGGAAATGGCACCCCACTCCAATATTCCTGCCTGGAGAATCCCACAGAGGAGCCTGGAGGGCTACAGTCCATGGGGTCACAAAAGAGTCAGACACACCTGAGTGACTAAGCAACAGCGACATACACTGGAGCCCTAACCCCGGTGCCTCAGAGTGTGGCCTTATTTGGAAATAGGGTCTTGACAGAAGTAACCAAGTGAAAATGAAATCTTTAGAGAGGATTCTAACCCAATATGACTGTGTCCTTATAAAGAGGGGAAATTTGGACAGAAAAAAGGACACTCACACAGGGGAACACCACGTGAAGATGAAGGCCAGAGGTGGAGTGATGCTTCTAGAAGCTGGCTGTTACCAGTAAACCACCAGAGGTTTACTGGCAGAGGCACGGAACAGTTTTTCCCTCACTAGCCTTCCGAAGAAGCCAACCCTGTGGCCATTCGATCTTGGACTTCTTGCTTCCAGAACTGTGAGACAATAAATTTCTGTTATTTCAAGCCACCCAGTTTCTGGTGCTTTCTTATGCCAGCCCTAGCGAACGAATAGAGCATAGCCCCAACTGTAAGCTCCTAGCAGATTCTCCTCCTTTATAACGTGCCACCATCATTATCCCATATGTAGCCTGAGACAGCTGTGAAAATAAAAACAAATATTGACTGGGACTTCCTGGGTGGCCCAGTGGCTAAGACTCTGTGCTCCCAACGCAGGGGTTCTGGGTTCAATCCCTGGCCGGGGAACTAGAGCCTCACCACCACAAACAAAGATCCTACTGCCTACCATAATGAAGACCTAGCTCAGCCAAACAAATAAGCAAAATAAATAAACTATTAAAGAAATATTGATTGAGCACAGAAGGTGCTGGGATAATGGATATGAAAGTATTTGCCTAAGTGTAACATTACAGAGCATGAGATATTATGAGATCTTTACCGCAACTGAGCCAAAGCAAAGAGGTAGATGGAAGATGCGGATGGATCAAGAGTTAGGTGCAAATTCTAGTGTATTCTTTACAGGATAAGAATTTTCACAGTACTACTTGGGATAGTAATAGCCAGGAGCTACTGAGCAGATAATACGCTTTATGTCTATAGCCTTTAATATACAGCTTCCCAAGGAGTAGGAACTACTGTTATCCCAACTTTGGAGGCAAAGGGAATTAAGATTAAGGAACCATGTGAGGTCGCAGGGCAATGTCATGGCTGAGCCACAGTTTGAAGCCTTGCCTCTGAGGATACCCTGCTAACTGCTATCGCACCTGCTTGGCTGTGAGGAGAGTCAAGTGGCCTGGTCACCATCTGTCCTTGTCCCTCAGTTGCTGTGTGTCCCACAGCTTTGCTTCTCTCGCAGCTAAGCAGCTGGAGGTGAGAGCAGGCAACAGTAGCTAACATTGAGAATTTTTAAAGGAATCAGTGCACGTGCTCATCAGCTCCTATTACTCATCCAGTCTCTGCAACTTCACAGGGTAAGGGGAGAGAACCCCTCTTCCTAGAAGGAGAGGCTTTTCTTAGGTTAAATGCCTCGAAGTATATTCTCTGGTGCAGAAGTATATCCTCTGGGGCTTTGAGGATGAAGACAGGCATGCAGGCACCTCTGCACTCTGGCAGAGAAGGGCAAGAACAACAGACCAACCACCATTCTAGGAGCCAAGCAAGGAGACCACCACCCCACCCACAGTTTCACCGAGCGAGGACCCCAGCCAGTTCTGGGGGACTGACCACACCCTCCTGATCGTCCTGCAGGCCTCAGACAGAAGGTGAGGCTGAAGCAGAATGAGGGGAGCAAACCCTAGGCCTCGCGCGATTTCCATGTGTGTTTTCCTGTCTCAGAGGACTGACTTTGAATTTCAATGAGGACAGGCGTGTTGGCTTTCTTTCCACTTTTTTCCCACTGAACACCAATTCTTGGTGGTTCTGACTCTTTCTAGAGCTCTCAGGTGGGCAACCTGGGCATCCCTCGCCCCTGCGGCATCGTGCCAAGGCTCTGATGTGTTGTTATCGTGGCTGCCTGGGTGTGGGAGGGCAGCCAGCCAAGGCCGACGCTCCTCCCGAACAGGACAACATTCGAGGCAGCAGCGTTGAGTGCAAGGAGGCCCCGCTGTCCAGCCCTGCCCAGCCCCGCCTGCTTCGCTAGACCAGGCTTTGGCTTGAGGAGTCAGAACGCCAATCTCCCTTTGTCCATCTCTAGCAACTTCGAGGAAGTGGCTCGATAGAACGGATGTTCCCAACGGCCTTGGACACAAATGAGCCACCTGGCTCTGCCATTCGCGGCTTCTGACTGTAGGCAAGTTGCCTGACTCCTCTGAGTGACTGTCTTTCTTTGTGTGAAAGAGGATTTTATGTCTTTCGTGCCAGGTGGTCGCACTGACTGGCGAGATCATATGTCCGCTGAGACACTTCGGAGATCACTACGCTGCTGCTGTCGTGTAGTCGCTAAGTCGTGTCTGACTCTTTTCCAACCGCAGAGATGGTAGCCTGCCAGGCTCCTCTATCCATGGGAATTTTCTAGGCAAGAATACTGATGTGGGTTCCCATTTCCTTCTCTAGGGACCTTCCTGAACCAGGGATTGAACCCATGTCTGCTGCATAGACAGGCATCTCCTGCACTGGCAAACAGATTCTTATCACTGAGCCACCTGGAGATCAATAAGTGATCACAATGATTATTCAATAATTGGAGAGACCGTGTCAGCTCACTGCAATCACATTTCACTCTATCCAGTCAAGAACTATCAATATTTTCTCTGTTCCAGCCACAGGGCTAAGCCTGGAGGCTCTTAAAGACATGCACAGGGGTTCTTCCTGCAGGAAATTTCAGTCTCTAGCAGAGAATCTATACCTTGTGTTTACTGGGCTATAAATCAAGATAGAAAGAGGTGGCTGTCTGTTCTAGGAAGATAAAGTTGGTTGGTAAACAGCACTTTCAGGTCTGGCTCATGCAGAGACAACGTCAGAAAGAGCCCGTAATTAGTGACCCAGAGCCCAGGACCTGAGCTGGTTATCTCTGGGGTGCCGGCAGACATCTGGCCTAAGTAGTAAAGATGAACTCAGACCTCTGGTCCCGGGGGCACGTTCAGGCTGAGCTGGACCCATGTAATTAGCGCTGGGACCAGGCCTCTCTGGCTATAACCACAGCGGTTACTAGAGATTCTGTTTATGTCTCCCCAGCTGGGGGACTGTCCCTCCTGCTCCCTCCCAAAATACTATTAAAAGCCTCCTCCTATCATTGCAAGTAGTGACAGCCTTTATTTTCTTGAGCTCCAAAACCATTGCAGATGGTGACTGCAGCCATGAAATTAAAACATGCTTACTCCTTGGAAGAAAAGCTGTGACAAACCTAGATAGCACATTAAAAAGCAGAGACATCACTTTGCCAACAAAGGTCTGTATAGTCAAAGTTATGATTTTTCCAGGAGTCATGTATGGATGTGAGAGCTGAACCATAAAGAAAGCTGAGCGCTGAAGAATTGATGGTTTTGAACTATGATGTTGGAGAAGTCTCTTGAGAGTCCCTTGGACAGCAGGGAGAGCAAACCAGTCAATCCTAAAGGAAATCAACCCTGAATATTCATTAGAAGGGCTGATGCTGAAGCTCCAATACTTTGGCTACTGATGCGAAGAGCCGACTCATTGGAAAAGACCCTGATGCTGGGAAAGATTGAAGGCTGGAAGAGAATGGGATGACAGAGGGTAAGAGGGTTGGGTGACATCACCGACTCAATGGACATGAGTTTGAGCAAGCTCCGGGAGATAGTAAAGGACAAGGAAACCTGGCGTGCTGCAGTCCATGGAGTTGCAAAGAGCCGGATACGACTGAGTGACTGAACAAGAAGACTACCTCTCGTTGCAAAAGGAGGCACCACCCAGTTGAGCACCCTCTTCTCAGTACCAAAAGGAGAGGAATCCTTTTGGCATTCCTTTTCAGAAAGTTGCAGACCCCCTGGAAGAGAGGGGAAAACTCTGAGATGGAGGTCTGGTTCTGTCCACAGTGGCTGAATGGATGCTCTTGGTGGAAAGTCCCAGCCTGCTGGAAGCAATGTGCGTAAAACCAGCAGCCATTCTGCACATTCCAAAGCCTCCTGCACCTGCAGAGACCCCTCACACAAGCCATCTCCATCACAATGAACCATGGCCCGCAGACGCTGGGCACAGTTATCTCCTGTATTCACCTTCAGTTGTATGCAAAGTGTTCTTCCAGAGGGCTGACCCTCTGGTAAACAAAGTTTGCATCACAGATAGGATTACTCCCTCAGCCTGAGTTTTTCATAAGCAGCCCTGCAAAGGTGTGTGTATCCAGCCTGGACTTATCGACTTTATGACACATATCTGTTCAAAGGCCAAAGCAAGAGTTAAAAATGAATATGTCGGTAAGTGGAAGACATTCCAAACTGAAGGCTTGATTGCCAAGAAGTTCTAGAGAAAACACTCCATTTACAAACCATAGACGTGAGATAAGGTGGATTAAAGAGCTTGGTCAGGGGTTACTAATAAAGGGATTATGTGGCTGCAGAGTTGATGAATAAGAGGAACTTGGGAAACTATTAGTAAACAAAGTTCTGATGACCTAACACTGTGGCTAGAAAAGAAAAGGGGAATTTGGGGTAGGTGTGCATGCTTAAATATAGAATTAAACACCACTCAGAGATTCCAGAAAGACAGAAAATAGCCTGAAATGGTTCAATTACACAGAAGTTCCCCAGCTGAAAGTTGTAAGGGGTGGATAGCAAGTTGCTACTTTTGACATTAGAAAAGCCTACACGGAGAGAGTCCAAGCTTAGCACACATCAGCTCTCGTGAGTATACACCGAGAGTCCAAAACAGAGTTCTCTCAGCCCTCACAGTGCAGATATTCACAACCAGCTCCCTTCCTTCTCACTTCTGGGGTCCCAATTTCTTATGCCAATAGCCCCCTACCAAGTTACCCCGCTGTTGAGTAATTAATCCAGAATCAGGCAAGTCCTTAGAGGGCTAGTTTTGTCTACATGCACAGGCTTAGCTCCTCCAGAGCTTACAACTTTCTCAGAGTGCGTTATCACACAAATGACGCCATGATATGGGGCTTCCCTGGTGGCTCAGTGGTAAAAAAAACTCGCCTGCCAATGCAAGCAAGAACCTCGGGTTCGATCCCTGGGTCAGAAAGATCTCCTGGAGAAGGAAATGGCAACCCACTCCAGTATTCTTGCCTGGGAAATCCCATGGCAGAGGAGCCTGGCAGGCTACAGTCCATGGGGTCACAAAAGAGTCAGACATGACTTATGACTAAACAACAAAAATGCTATGATATTGTTCTATCATACTCATAGCATAAAGGAAAGATGATGCTGTTCACTGAAGTGGCTTTAGGTCAAAGTAGAGCTTTGCAGAGCGTTTCTAGCAGCTTACACCCTGTCACTGCCATGCAGCAGGTTAATGTGCTTTCCGGCCAGACCACTCCTGCCTGTTTTTCCCTCCCACCCCTCTGCACTTATCTTTCTTCCCCCTGACTTAACTTCATCTTTAGATAAGACTGATCACAGTTCAGTGCCACAGAAAAAAAAACGGTAGGTGAAATAGTGTCAACAAAGGGAAGGTGTGTACATGCTCCCTTTACAAGGGCAGTTTCGACCACAGTTTCTAATGATACCTGATTTGATGAAGTCATGTTTCCCTTGCAAGGCAGTGATCATGAGCTTTCTCAGGAAGGTGACAAGTGGCAGAGTATGTTGGTTACTCAATTCAGTTTGTGTGTGTTAAGTCGCTCAGTCGTGTCCGACTCTTTGCGACCCTGTGGGCTATAGCCCGCCAGGCTCCTCTGTCCATGGGATTCTCCAGGCAAGAATACTAGAGTGGGTTGCCATTGCCTTCTTCAGGGGATCTTCCCAACCCAGGGATCAAACCCTGGTCTCGTGCATGGCAGGCAGACGCTTTATCCTCTGAGCCACCAGGGAAGCCATCAGTTCAGTTTAGTGTATATTATATAGGCTCAGATGGTAAAGAATCCGCCTGCAATGCAGGAGATTCAGGTTTAATCCCTGGGTGGTTAAGATCTCCAGAGAAGGAATGGCAACCCCCTCCAGTATTCTTGCTTGGAGAATCCCATGGACTGGACAGAGGAGCCTGGTGGGCTACAGTCCATGGGGTCATAAAGAGTTGGTCTAGTGACTAATGGACATAGTAGTGTTTTCCAGGTTCAGTCCTTACCCACGACCACTGCGCTCCAGTCCGTTTGTGGATGCTGGTTGCAGTGGTGTTTGACTTTGTTTGAAAGCAGAGATGAGTCGAAACTCAGTAACCTTGAAGGTGAACGGACACGTGGTGACTGCCAGCCTGAACGTTTCCAATCACCCTCCTGCAGTAATCAGGAAACAGTAAACGAAAGTGTTATGAGCAGGCTCGTGACAAACAGAAGTGGAGCAAATAGTGACAAAGGTCGAATAGGGAAACTATCTGACAGCCATGTCTTGAGACTCTGTACTTGCAGCAAGTGTAAAGAGCAATTATTTCCTGGTGTGGCTGCCGAACACCCAGATAATATGCAGATATCCATGGAAATCTCCACAGCAAGATGGGAAACGTCATGCTCTTAGTACCTAAGTGCCAAGACTTAATGAAGCCTAGATGTAGAAATGGTGATGTCACACATAACTTGGCGTGGCTGTGGGGAGCGCCAGGATTCTGAATCCAGAGCTTTGAAGTTGGCCAGCATTGAACACTATAGACAAGGGGAAAAGTCATTTGTTTTCTGCGTTGGTAAGTGAAACGCAATGGTGTATGGTTGCTGGGGTAGCTGTGGGGAGAGGTGGGTGTCTTTTGGAGCCCAAACACCTGTGACTCCAGAGCTGTGGCTTAAGGGAGAAAAAAACACATTTATATGGCGTAGTATTTTTGTGTACTAAATTCTCTGTCCTCAGCGATAGATCACATGGATAAGCCAAAGCAGAGACGAAATGCATATTTTTTTTGTTTACGGCCACCTCCAGGTGTTCCCCCTGAGCACCTCGGGGTGCCTTAGGAGCTCAGTGAGCCGCTAGGGCCCTGCCATCTCCTCCCTGTCTTCTAGCCTCCTGTCTCCTCCAGCAGTCTCTCTCCAGACCCTTGGTGGGCGAGCCCCAGACTCAGCTCTTGAAAGGCTATCCATACCGAGTTACTGGAGACCGGTTTGCTTGGTCCTGGCCTTTACCATAAACTGTTTGAAAAGTTTTCTTTAGCCTTGCTCTCCAGGCCCCGCCCCACTATGGTGTTTACCTCCGGTCAACAACTCTGTTTGCACAAGTGAAGGCTTCTGTCCCTATCACACACAGTTTAAAGTACAATCCAAAGCATTTGCCACATACGTTATGAAAAGAAAGGCATACCTTTCACATTCTTTTTCTGAATTGTGTTGTAAATGTATAAGAAAATAAAAATTTTTGCAAAAAATATAAATTCTTGCAAATTGATTAAATAAAAGCAAAGCTCAGGAGAAAAATATAGCAAGAACATAACCAGTTTTAGGAGGAAAAAATACAAAATTGGTAAATGAACGTATCATAAAAGATGGTTTCATGAAAAATACAGAGAATGTGAAGCAAAATAAATGGGCAATATTTTTTTTTCTTTACAAATTGACAAATATTAAAATAAAAGGCAATATGCAATGTGGTCAAAGACTGTAAAAGCATATATTTCTTCACTGCTGGTGGGAACGTAAATCTTATTACCTTTCAGGATGGACAGGGAGGCCTGGAGTGTTGCAGTCCATGAGGCCGCAGAGTCGGACACAACTGAGCCACTGATACGATCACCTTTCCAGGGGGCAGTTTATGTCAAACTGTTTTCCTCTGGAAAGAAAAAGGAAGAAGTAACTGCATGGATGACCACAATGAGGTAAAAGAAAGTACCAGTAGAAAACAGTGGAAAATATTTTTATACGTGATGGGGTGGGGCCTGCTTAGAATAGAGCCAGTGCTAAAGTCTGTAAAGGGAGCGACGGTCAGCTCCAAGTGCCAGAAAGATGGAGACTCTGCATGCAAAGCTGTATCATAACGCGAAGCACAAACGTCAAGTTGGATAAAGTAATTTCTACAGTGTGCATGAGTGACAAACGCTTGGTGAAACTGCAGGGGTGGCAGCTTGCGGACCTTAGTCCCTCAACCAAGGATCCAGCCCAGGCTCTTGGCAGTGAGAGCGCAGAGTCCCAACCACTGGACCACCAGGGAATTCCCAGTAGGCTGGTTAATAATGGCGTGTACTGTTATTTATGCCACGTGCCTCGTGGGAGAGCTACATGAAAAGCTGTTAAGATGTATCACTGTGTGAAAAGACTGTGGAATAGGAAATGCCTTATGATTTATTCTAAATATATATGTGTATATAGGCTCATGTAATCATATAAACAAGTCTGAAAAGTTACACACTAAAAATAATTATCTCTGGTTGAATGAGATAACAGAGGGTTTTGCTTTTCAATTCTAATATTTCTAGGCTTTTGAAATTTTTTAAATATGCAGATTACTTATATAAGACAAAATATACTTATATTTAACAGAAAAAGAGAAGATAAAGGGATTATGTCTTTCTCCCATTCTTTCCACTGTTTTTTATTTTTAATTAAAAAAATGGTAAATTATGAATACAGCAAATGGTTTTACCCAGATTTCATTTAAAAAAACAGAAATACTGTAACTAAAGATTACCAAATGGAAGAGAAAATTAATGACACCGTCACCTGCTGGGATTGTATGTGAATGACAGGTTTTTATTTGTATGTTATTCAACTTTTATTATATATTTTCATTTAAAAAATGCATTTTCAAGTAAAAGAGTATATTGAAACAAAAAGGAATTTACTACTATAGAAATAGGTGGGAAAAGTTCCAGTTTTACTGAGCTGCTTTGTGATGTGGAAGTGGGTGAGAAAATGATTATGTAAACTAAGAGAAGGTTGAAGACTTTTGCTGCCTTGAAAACTGTCTTTGTTATGACCTGGAGACTGTTTCTTTCAAAACTTCCTTGACTATGCAGATGAGAAATCTGATCCCTAGAGAGCGTAAACGAGAGCCAGGCCTTACTTAGGATTATTTCCCCTGAAGTTCAGAAACAGGAGGTGACCTGCCCAGGATCATACAGAGTTGAGACAGAGACAGGACTAGAACCCTAGGCTCCCGATGCTAAACTTCTCTTCACTGCTTTATGGCTTGACTTTAATCCTGAATCCTACTCTCTTCACAGTTCAGGGCCCTTAGGTATCACCACCCGCTCACTACTTCTTGTTTCTCCCTAAAATCTAATGAGGTAAATACGTGTTAGCAACTAATTCTAAAACGTGTAAAGAATATAAGCTTTGTTTTCCTTAAAGTGTCTTTGCGACCTTCTTTTTGATGTTTCTGCACCATTGAAACAATCGAGACTTAGTCATTTGACTTAAATGATTACGCTCTTTCTTGCTATTTCTTTCACTGCTGCTGTTAGCATTAAAATAGCGTTCAAGACAAATAAATAGGTAACATCCAGCCGGGAGAGCCTAGGAGTCAGCCTGATGACACTGGGCCTTCACAATAAAAATTTTGGCCTTTACCATTAGTTCTCTTTTTTTGCCTTTACTTTTTTTAAAACAAAATTTAATTGGAGGACAAATGCTTTATAGTGTTGTGTTGATGCCATACATCAACCTGAGTCAGCCATAGATACACACATGTCTCCTCCCTCCTCAACTTACTGTCTTTTTAAAAAAAGGTTTTTTTAAATTAAATTGAAGTATAGTTGATTAACAATATTGTGTTGGTTTCAGGTGTAGGACAAAGTGATTCAATTTTATATGTATGTGTGTGTGTATATATATATATATATTCTTTTTCAGATTCTTTTCCAGTATACATTCCATTATAATGTGCAAATATTCCATTCCATTATACTATATATTGTATATATTATGTTCTTTTCCATTATTACACGATATTGGCTATAGTTCCCTATGCTATGTACTAGGTTCTTGTTGTTTACCTATTTTATGTATAGTATGTGTATCTATTAATCCCAAACTTCTAATTTATCCTCCCCTGCTATCCCCACTGGTGACCATAAATTTGTTTTCTATGTCTGTGAGTCTGTTTCTGTTTTGTAAATAAGTTCATTTATATCATTTTTTTAGATTCCACATATAACTGATATCATATGTTTGTCTTTGTCTGACTTACTTCACTTAGTATAATAATTTCTAGATCTATCCATGTTACTGCAAATTTCATCATTTTCTTCTTTTTATGGCTGAGTGGTATTCCGTTGTATATATACACACGCACGTATGTGTGTATATCACATTTTCTTTATCCATTCATCAACTGATGTTTAGATTACTTCTGTGTCTTGACTACTGTAAACAGTGCTGCTATGAACATTGGGGTTGAATGCATCTTTTTGAATCAGAGATTTCCTCTCTTCCAGATATATGCCGAGGAGTGGGATTGCTGGATTATATGGTAACTCTTTTTTTATTTTTTAAAGGAACCTCCATACTGTTCTCTGTAGTTCCCCATTAATTCTTAAAAAAAAAAAAAAAAGAATTCCTGGTGGCTCAGGGGTTAAGAACCTGCCTTCCAATGCAGGGAACATGAATTTGGGGTTCGATCCCTGGTCAGGAAACTAAAATCCCACAGGCCGTGCAGGGGCAGCTAAGCCTGCGAGCGATAATGAAGACCTGTGCGTGCTCAGTCACTCAGCTGAGCCTGACTCTTTGCGACCCCATGGACTGTAGTCTGTCAGGCTCCTCTGTCCATGGGACTTCTCAGGCAAGAATACTGGAGTGGGTTGCCATTTCCTCCTCCAGGGGATCTTCCCAACCCAGATATCCAAGGACATCTCCTGAGTTGGGAGGTGGATTCTTTACCACTGAGCCACCTGGGAAGCCTTAACAAAGACCCAGCGCTGCCAGAGGAAAAGAAAAAGATGGGCACGAATTTCCAAACTTCTTCTTAACATCTCAGTGGGACAGGAAACAGCTCTGAAAACAACCAGGCCCTTTCCACATATTTACACAGACATTTAGACATGAGTATTTCCCGGCATTACATTAATAGGACCTTCAATCTCCCACAATGAGAGCCCAGATTTTGTTCCAAAATTCTGTCCTCCATAAAGAAACCTGGAAAACAAGGAGAAAAAGCCTAGAAAACTTTCAAACTAAAGAAGACAGAGGAGGCCACAGGAAAGCTTCCTATCCCAATAACTTCACTGTTCTCTGAGATAAATCCTTTTAGGGCAAACTTCTAAAAGGATAAGATTCCATTAGAAACTATGACAGCCTGTGAGAATTCCCTGTGGTTCAGTGGTTGGGACTCCCAAGTTTCTACTGCAGTGGGCCCAGGTTCATCGTTTTTGGCCAAAAATAATAAAAGAAAAGAAAAAAAATTTAAAAGAGAAAGTCTGACAGCCTATTTATTACAAAGTCTACCTGAAAGGGCACTTTTCCAGAATAGCTCCGATTGAAGACTGAATAAACCACAAGCAACAAATAAACCAGAACAAAAGTACAATGTGCTCGTGTACGGCTCTGTGCGACCCCGCGAACCATAGCCCGCCGAGGCGCCTCGCTCCTTGGGATTCTCCAGGCAAGAATACTGGAGTGGGTTGCCATGCCCTCCTCCAGGGGCTCTTCCCCACCCAGGGGTCAAGCCGACGTCTCTTATGCCTCCTGCATTGTGGGTAGATTCCTTATCACTGAGCCACCAAGGAAACCCATAAGTACAACAGATCCTCTTATAAAGTTATTTTAGGGTTTATGAGCGCTCACTCGCACGAGAGTCAGTCATGCATGACTCTGTGACCCCATGGGCCGCAGCCCACCAGGTTCTTCTGTCCTTGGGATTCTCCAGGCAAGAATACTGGAGTGGGTTGAGACTTCATGCGTGTACATATCTCGTCCTTTGAGTAATCAAAGGAGAAGTTACATTATGATGATATATTTGATGTTTGTAATAATTTCAAACCACGTGAACTTAACCTTCCTCAGTGGAATTCGTAAGATGCTGATGTGAACCCCCAAGGACTTTCACCTGGCCTGAATTTGAAGCTGAAAGACTCTTGGTTTGAATCCCAGCTCTGTCCCACTTTACTAGCTGCGTGCCTAAGGTCAGTTGTCAAATCTTGTAAAATTGAAACAACATTTATTTTATATGGTGGCAATAGCAATTAAATAATACACTATATGAGACTGACACACATTTACCCTTACCTAATCCACTTACATTCTTCTAGTTATCTAGGAGCCTGTGAGTATTAAAAAAAAAAAAAACAGGAGACTTATTTGCTGAGTAACATTACAGAACTGGAAACCTGTGACTTAAAAACAAAAACAGACCTCAGCTAAAAATAGCATCCCAGAAAGAGTCCCCTCCCACTGTAAAGTGACATCAGAGACCACAGCCACACAGACTTTTCTCAATATATGGGAACTGATGGAGGGCATGGGTTACTCTAGAAGTCTCAAGGACTGTCTTAAGCAAGCCCTCCCTTTTCAGTCCCAACTGGCCACAGTTTTGTGCTCTAGTCCCCAAAGTTCTTATCAGGAAGTAGAAAGTCCTTCCGTCTTGTCAGAAACACTTAGCATATTTATATATACAAGTTATGACATTGCAGTGGAGAAATCATAGAGACAGCACATCTAATTTTCCTGATTTGTTCTAAAGTAAAATCACAATTTTTGCTGGGGGGAGGGGGTTACTTTCTCTTCCTCTTTTATGTAGATGGATATCCAAGGAACCAAGAATAGATGATTTCCCCCTTTTTACGTAAGAGATCTTACTCAAGTAAGAAACCATTCGATTACACAAATATTCCTAGTCCTTCCAGATGTCACTTTTCTCTTTATATTATTTTAAAATATATTGTTATATACTGTGTCTGGTTAGAAATATATTGATTTCCTTAAAATTGTACTAAGCTGTTGAAAGAGCAGGACAATTTGTATATTTCCCCTTCTCATGTAAAAGATATTCCTTTACTCTGAAATTGGACATCATTACCCTTCATAATTATTTCTATATTCCTTGACTGTTGTGCCTCTGTGTATACGTGTGTGTGTGTGTGTGTGTGTGTGTGTGTGTTGGAGTTTGTCAATAGAATGGATTTGGGCATTGTAACCAGATTGTCTTGTAAGGCCATGGGCTTTGTCCAGAATCTAATTAGAGCCCTTTAATACTGTGTGGTCCTTTCAGTTATAAGATTATGTTCGGGGGATCTAATGTGCAGATGGCGATTGCGGTTAACAACACTGTGTTATATTTTGAAAAGTTGCAGAGAGAATAGATTTGGAAACGTTCTCAGCATATGTGACGGGATGGACGGTGTCAGCTACACTGTGGGGAAGTCACTTTGGTACATTTGTAAGTGTATCAGATCAGAACATTTCTGTGCCTTAAACTTACCCTATATTATATTTCGACTCTATCTCAATAAATCTGAGGAGAGGTGGGAAGAGAATTGTGTGCTCCTGAGGGTGGAAGTTTAAGAAGAGAATCCTGGGAAGATAGGAAACACATTTCTTAAAGATCCAAAGAGATACAAAATCAGTTAAGAGACCAACAAGACGGGTTATAGACTGGCAGGGACTGAAATAATGTTATAATAGCCACGGGAGCTGAAGGTCCAAGTCCCTGTCCTAGACTATAAATGAGACTCAGCATGTTCCTTCAGAGAGTCTGCTGAGAACCCAATGAATATTCCAGTACCCCAGATTACATGGGAAGACGACTCCCCCCCTTTTTTTTTGGCCCCAGGCAGCTCTTTATTCATGGTCAGCAGTGGCCTGGGCGCAGGGGATTGCACTCAGGGACCCCAGCCAGGCACGCTGAGCCTTGCCGCCTCCACGGCCGGAGTTTGGGCCTGGCCGCCCAACCCCCAGGTTGGGGCTCCTGGCAGGCTCAGCGACAGCTCTGTCCTCCAAGGCCTTGCAGCACCTGGGAAACCCTTGGCTGGCCAGGGCTGAGCTCCATGCAGCCCCTGGGCCCAGGACCCTCATATCCGGCCCCACAGAACACAAAGCGCCTCCATCATCCAGACCATTGGAGGTGGGTTAGAGTTGGCGCTGGAGTATACCAAACCACAAGAATCCCACCAGCACGGTGTCTTCCCCTTACCCCAGCAGGGATAAGCTGCTGGGACCTCATCCATCCTGACCTCCACCCACAGCCAGGCAGAGACAGGACAATGCAGGGGAGGGAGCGGAGGGGCTGCTCCAGACCTCTGGGCATCAGATGTTCACAGTCAAGGTTAATTTACAAAGGGCAAGGGACCACGGGGTGGGGTCAGGGCTAGGCTCCAGGGTCCCATCTCTGAAGGTGGATGGGCCAGACCAGGAGACTGCACAGAGCCAGGGTGGTGGCCACGCCCACACCACCTGTCAGGCCCACCATCACCCAGTGGTCCAAAGCCACACAGGCTTTGCAGCAGAGCTCCAGGGAGCAGGGTTTTGGGTAGCTCGAAAGAATAGTTTCTTTTTTTTAAAATACTATCTTTCAACCTGGAGAAGAATTTGAATTAGGTATAGAAATGTTTAAGACAATCAGATCTTTAGGATTAACATTTGGGGAGGAGATGGTACATATTTAATATTCTGTGTACTCTAGTGTTTAAGAAATTATGATGTGGAAAAAATTTGACCTATATGTTATTCTATGTAGTTAATATCTAAGAAAATTAGGCACAAGTTTAAATGGGAGTTACTAGGCCAGTCCCTCCCCACTGAACTTCTGATTCTACAAAGCTCCTTTCCCCATCTCTGCCCTCCTCCTCAAGTACAAAAGTTATAAAGAATTATAAACAGTCATAATAACTTGTTTAAGATCTAGTCTAAGGGGAGCCCCTCGCATTCCCACTAGAAGACAATACAATAGTGGTTATTTTAAAGGTGTGTCCATTGACGACTAGAAGTCAACAAAAAGCCAGCTCGGAGCATCTCTTGCTGCCTCCCACAAACACCTAGTTAAAGAGGACAGCTCCTTCACAGAGATAACTAACATTATCTAACATTATCTAGAGATAACTAACATTAAACATCCCATTGGTTTACTTATTTTACAAAAGCTCTTAAAGCATTTAAAATTTGTCTACCATGTCTGTTAGGCCTGAGAGCAAAGTATGCTTTCTTTGTCTTTCAAAAATACGAAAAACAAAAAACACAAACAAACAACTCCCAATCTGCTTTTTACCAATAAGCCCAAACAAGTCAAACAAGAAAAGGATGAGGAAACTTCCCTGGTGGTCCTGTGGCTAAGATTCCGAGCTCCCAATGCAGGGGGCTTGGCTTCCATCCCTGGTCAGGGAGTTAGAGCCTGCGCGCCACAGCTAAGAACTGTTGCAGCCTGATCAAATAAACATTAAAAAAAAAAAAAGGATGGAAAATTTTTACACATCCCAGCAGGTGTCAGAGGTTTTTTCTTCTCTTTTGTCACCACTAAGTACATGGAAATCAATGCACTTTCTTGTTTCCAGTTTCCCTGTAAATGGCTGACCTCAGTCTATTGTGGGCACAGAGTGAGTGAGTGAAGTTGCTCAGTCGAGTCTGACTCTTTGCGACCCTGTGGACTGTAGCCTACCAAGCTTCTCCAGGCAAGAATACTGGAGTGGGTTACCATTCCCTTCTCCAAGGGATCTTCCCTGGAGTGGGTTACCATTCCCTTCTCCAGGGGATCTTCCCGACCCAGGGATGGAACCTGAGTCTCCCGCATTGGAGGCGGATGCTTAACCTCTGAGCCACGAGGGAAGCCCTCTAAATGCTTTCAGATTACATGGAGCCAGCAGGGAAGCCCTCTAAATGCCCTCAGATTACATAGTTTAAAAAAAGTTAACAGTGAGTGAGGATCACAGTGTCTCTTGGCCTTTAAGGAGCATATGAATCCCCTGGAGAAGGTCTTAAAAGGCAGATTCTGACGCAGTAGGTCTGGAATGGGGCCAAGAGTCTGCATTTCAGGTTCTCAGGAGATGCGGGTGGTTTTGGTCCCCTGATCTCATGTAGACGCGTGGGGATGGTAGCCGTAAGCTACATTTCTAGTTAGAACCGGAAAGTTTTACTCTGGAGGCAAAAAACGTTTAAGGCAGACTCTACCAAGAAAGATGTTTGTTCTGTATGTGAAGTGAAGTCGCTCAGTCGTGTCCGACTCTTTGCGACCCCATGGACTGCAGCCTACCAGGCTTCTCTGTCCATAGGATTTTCCAGGCAAGGATACTGGAGTGGGTTGCCATGTAGCCTTTTCCTTTTTTAGAAAACAGTAGGGGAGGGGTACATTTTTCACAAGTCATACTGATGGGGCTTCCCAGGTGGCGCTAGTGGTAAAGAACGCTCTTGCCAGTGCAGGAGACGTAAGAGACCCGGGTTCAGTCCCCGTGTTGGGAAGATCCCCTGGAGAAGGGCACGGCAACCCACCTCAGCATTCTTGCCTGGAGAGTCCCATGGACAGAGGAGCCTGGTGGCCCAGGCTCCACGGGGTCGCAAAGAGTCGGAAGCGACTGGCAAGTGACTTACACACACACGCTGATACTGACGGTCCCTCTTACATTTGCAATTTCCCCTCTTCTTGGGTCTCTGTCATTCAGGGTGTTAGTGATGATGGCCCTGGAAACTGCCCAGATCTCTTGAAATCTGGGAATCATGAAAAAAAGAAAATGGTTCTACAACTGAGATGGGAGCCAGCACATTTTGATGGCGCGGCTGTTTCTTTAAATCAACCCCTCTGGCAATAAACCTTGAGGGCAGAGGGGCTGGATTTTGAGGCTGAGATGAAAGCAGACACTGGGAGGAGAAACAATGACTGAAGCCACTTCCCTGCTGGCGGGGGAGGCGGGGGCAGGCGCCCAGCACTGGCCAGACAGCCCATCCCTGAGGGTAGGTTAAGACCCAGCCGTCACAGAAGGCCACCTCGAAGCCCAGCTCCCAGGAGGAAAATGATAGCCAAAGGAGAAAACAAGGGCGGGGGCCTGTGAATGGACAAAATGTACCCTCCCTCTCATCAGGAGCTAGGATCAGCTGGGCAGATCACAGAGCCCTTGCTTAGGGCTCTGCAGGCTCCGACTAGAGAGAGACAGGGCACGTGTGTGTGTGTGTGTGTGTGTGTGTGGACAGTGGTGGGAAGCGGAGCCCCCACCGCTGCAGGTTCTTACAACAACTGAACCAAAACAGCTCAAGAGAAGACGACTCCGGACGGAGCCCTCCTGGGCCAGTGCTGTGTTCTGTCTCGAAACCAATATTGTTATTACCGCACAGCGCTTCCTCTCTTTGTTTTACTGTCTGAGCCAACACTGGGCCCGGCTGCCCAGACGTTCATTTTCCTGCTTAGGACACTTAGTTCCAGAAGAATAACACAATCAGTAACTAGAGGCTTGGCAAGAGATGATACCATCCTGCGTGAAAAAAAAAAAAACCAACAAAAACTACAGTGCGTGCCTGCCAGATAGAACCCACACTAGGAAACGGAAAGTAGAAATCTGGGGTTGCTAGAGACCCACCCCTGGAGGGAAGGAAGACTTCGGAGGGGCCCGCTGCCGTTCCTAGGCAGGAATGAATTTAAAAATTCCAGCCCCTGTGAAATCAGAAGAGAGGAGGGAAGAAGCTGAAGCCCAGAAGAGCAGGAACTCTGCGGACAGCTGACTCATAAAGGTAGGCTTTTAGGTTAGGCTGCCCTCGGGCAAAATTATCTCTCCGATCAGTTCCACTGTTTTCCGATTATCCTGCTGCCTGATAGCCTAAAAACAGAGATTAACGTGGAGCGTTATCTATTTAAAATGCAGCCCTCCCTGGGAATGGTAATAAGCCATCAGGCACTGACAGGTTGTTGTGAACTGGTTTCATTCAGGGAGTGGGAATTAGAATGGAGAAAATGGAGACAGTGTAATCAGTCAAGCCTCTCTTTTATGCACACAAGGAAATCCGTGGTCATCCGTGGTCGAGAGAGGAAGCGTCAGGTTCAAGAGCACAGAAGGTCAACGGCAGAGTGAGGTTACAGCTACT
Organism: Budorcas taxicolor; assembly: GCF_023091745.1. NCBI lineage: Eukaryota > Metazoa > Chordata > Mammalia > Artiodactyla > Bovidae > Budorcas > Budorcas taxicolor. The sequence goes on from NC_068931.1 coordinate 59,198,668, forward strand.
GCTCTTGGTCTGCGGGATCGCACAACTCCTATTCCCTGGCACAATGAAGGCTTGCTTTATTTTTAATAGTCACACGTGCATGCATGCTAAGTCACTTCAGTTGCGTCCGACTCTTTGTGACACCATGGACTGTAGCCCGCCAGGCTCTCCTGTCCATGGGATTCTCCAGGCAAGGTTGCCATACCCTTCTCCAGGAGATCTTCCCGATCGAGTAATCGAACCTCCGTCTCCTCCATTGGCAGGTGGGTTCTATACTGCTGAGCCACATAGGAGGCCCTTAGATAGTCATAAAGGTTGAGCATCTCCTCTGGGCCAGGGCAGGAAGAACTGAAGACACAGCAGGCGTGGCCTTCACTGCATGGAGCTTATAGTCTAGTTTGGGAGACTGATAAATAAAAAAACCGCCACCTGGGAAATCAGGCCAACTGCAGCTGTAAAGGAGGACAACAAGGAATGTAATGAAGAGGGAAGACTGTTTCATATTAGGTGGCAGAGAAGGTCTCGGGGGCACTCAAGGAGGGCTCTGGAGGGTACAAGAGACCAGCCTCCAGAGTGTAGGCCAAGTACAAACAAGGGCTAAATCAATCCTCGAGCAAAGAAAAAACTGCACGTCATCTGGAAACAAAGAGGGCCCAGTTGCCTGAGTGCTGGGCTTCAAAGATCTGAGTTCACACCATGAGCCCGCTACCTACCAACTCTGCCTACACTGCTCGGGCCCAGAATTGAGGTTGTAAGATACAGTGGTTACACCTGTTGTCTTCATCTTGATGGCCACTAAGATGAGGACTGACCAGCCTCACAGTTCACTTGCCTTCTACTTTGGGCACTTCACCACTACATTCTATGGCTACATTTTCCATTTCTAAGGAATATAAAGTTGTCTTTTACACTCACTTCTTGGCTCTAATATTTTAATATTGTCTCCCCTGTGGTTTCCTTTCAAACTCCTGACAAGTCTTCCAATCCTATATCAGATCTTTAGTTCACTGTTCTGTTATTTGGTTGGACTGAAAAGCATACTGATTCGTCTGCACTCGGATTTGAATAACGTTTTGGCTCTGCATTTTCATTTCTGCTGCCACTAACTAATGCCAGCCTCTGTGAATTTCTTAAACTGCCACTTGAAGATTAAAAAACAAGGATACCATCTGGTGAATCCTGAAAAAGTTTAAATAAATATTCCTTTCACTGTTGTATCATTTCTTTGTGAGTCCAATTAGCATGGCTCCTACCCACCCCCATTCAGTATTTCTTTCTTTATACTTTGAGTGGATATATAACGTACAGTCAAAAAAAGTGTGATATATTTTCTCAAATTGAACACACTCACACAAAGAGCATCAGATTAAGAAATGGAAGACTATAAACTCCTCAGGAATTCTTCCATGACTTTTTAAAAAAGCAAGTTCTTTTTATGCTATTTATTTGGCCGTTGCAGATCTTCAGTTGCAGCCCACGGGACCTAGTTCCTGTGCTGCGTGCTTAGTCACTCAGTCGTGTCCCACTCTTTGTGACTCACGGACCATAGCCCACCAGGCTCCTCTGTCCATGGGGATTCTCGAGGCAACAGTGCTGGAGGATGTTGCCATGTCCTTCTCCAGGGGATCTTCCCCACCTAGGGGCTGAACCCAAATCTCCTGCATTGCAGGCAGATTCTTTACCAGCTGAGCTCTGGTTCCCTTACCAGGGGTCAAACCCAGTTCCCCTGCATTGGGAGAGGGGAGTCTTAACCACTGGACCACCGGGCAAATCCCCCTTCCATGAAGTCACTAAGTCCTCCCGTGTGATCACTATCACAACTTCTATTAGCCCAGACAAGCTGTGCCTCCTTTGGAGTTTTCACAGATGAGAACATCCACTGCACAGTGTTGTGCCTGCGTGCTTCACTCCGTATTGTCATACCGATCCAGGATTCATCGCCTGGACGGGTTTACATCATTTGTTCTGAGTACTGTATAGGATTCCATGGTGGGAACAGACTGCAATGTACTTATCCTTTCTACAATTATCTTTGCATAATCTTTGAGCAGTTAATACAAATCCACATCCCTCAAACCCTTTCCACCAACCACTCATTCATTCTCCTTCTAGGAAACACACAGTTACTGATTTTTTTGTGAGATCACTGTTGTTTTGCTTTGTTTTTTTTTTTTTTTTGGAACTGCCATGTCATATCAGTGTTACAATTACAGCTTCATAACCACATTCTAATTGATGAACTGTTGTCCTAACAATACTAATCAATCATATATGTCCATTACAGTTTACACAATATATTTTTAAAATCTAGTGTCTCACTTATTTAATTGTCTCCAAAACTTACAAAGTAGGCACAGGGTTGTTGTTGTTGCTGTTTAGTCGTGTCTGACGCCTTGTGACCCCATGGACTGATCCCAGGTTCCTCCGCCCATGGGGTTTCCCAGGCAAGAATACAGGAGTAGGTAGCCATGCCCTTCTCCAGGGCACAGGGATTTAGGACTGGCATTTAACAGATGGACTATCTGGAACCCAGGAAAGTCCTCTGCCTAAGAAGACGTTAGGTTTTAAGTGGCAGAGTGGATTTCTGACTCTCAAACCTGGAACTCTTTCTACACTCAGGAGCCAAAGCCGATGCCTGAGCGACGATGGGAAAACCGACAGAATCTGCGCGGGGGCTGCTGAGGCTCCCAGGCCCCCCGCGGGACCCGCTCCGGCAGGGTCAGACGCTGAGCCCGGGGCTCCCTCCGCGTCCCCTCCTAGAGTCCTGGAGGCCTGCAAAGGAGCCGGCGAGACTCTTGGTTTCCGATCCCACGCTCCTTTCCCGCCAGAATTTTATTTAGTCACAGAAATTTGGATATTTGCTCTTGCATGTTTCCCAAGAGACAGATTAAAAAAAAGTCACCTGCCCACGAACTGACCGCTTCCCCCACCTTCCGCCCTCATTCACCAGCCCGATCTGTGTTTGTTGAGGTCTGAAGCTCAGAAAGTGATTCATTTCCTCTTTTTCTTTTGGTTTCCTTTCTCTGCCTGTTACCATTTTCCTTTCTCTGAAGAGCTCAGCAGAACGGTCCTATTTCTAACCGCCTGATGCTGGGTGGGGTTTTGGCCTGTTATCAACTTAGCCAGCAGCAGCTGTGAGTGTTTCCAGGCGGGCTTCTGTGTTTGGGGTGAGGCACGTGCCCACGTGAACCGGGACCTTCAGGGTGGAGGAGCTGGCACTTTCCTGCCCTGCCCGTCTCTTTCTGGGAATGCTGGTCGGGGGAGACGGATGGAGAAGACTCAGTTTTCCTGAGTCTTTCGGATGTGACATCCACTGAGGTAGCTGTTTGCCTGTATTATTCAATTCTGTGGGCTTCCCAGGTGGCTCAGTGGTAAAGAATCCACGGAACAGTGCAAGAGCCTTGCGTTTCATCCCCGGGTCGGGAAGATCCCCTGAAGAAGGAAATGGCAACCCATTCCAGTATTCTTGCCTGGGAAATTCCATGGTTGGAGGAGCCTGGTGGGCTACAGTCCATGGGATGGAAAAAGAATCAATCATGACTTAGTGACTAAACAACGATTCAACTTTATACTAAAAAAAAAAAAGCCCTGTAGGGTACCTAGCAGTATTATTCTCTCTTCCCCAAATAAGAAACCTCAGCTTAGAGAAGTGAAGGAGCTTGTTTAAATATACATTTAAGTAAATAGGGAAGGTGGTAGACAAAAAAAGAAAAAAGGCGTAAGAGAATTTTATACAAAACTCCTCCGCTAACCCGACTGTGCATACAGGGTAATTCTTTTAGACTTAGATCATTGCGTCAGGACTCTTGCTATTGTTCAAGAAGATGCAGCTAATTATTCTAGCATTTCAATGACCGCCCTAAATTTGACAGATTTAAAACTATCCCCTGGGGGTTTTGATGAAGATGAGGACGAAGATCGGCTCTGGGTAATGCAAGCAGCTAGTCTGGGGGAAAGGTCGCAATGAGGGGTGGGGGTCATGCCCCAGATGTGTGCACGGTTCTGTTGGAGGGGATCCGTAGGACAATCAGCGACCTGTTATACCAGTGAGCCAAAAAATGTGGGGTACAGACCTGTTTGCATGGACAGTGGAGAGATATCGACAAATTCTTCGGCAAAGGAATGAATGAATGTCAAGGAACTGGCGTTTTACAGGCAGACCAAAAGCAAGCGGCAGCTCCACTGGGAGACTTTTACGATACAGTTAGACTGAAATCACATGCTCTGTTGGCAACCCAAAGGTCACCTGGAAGAAAGATGGGCTAGGACTGATGACAGCTTGAATAGGGGGGATAAAGGACAGGCGAGAAATCAACTGCGGATGGTGGTTTGGAGCACTCTAGTTTGGGAGGATGGAATAATTAGCACTTGGGCTTCAGCAAAGGTGAGCTTGAAAGGTTGGATATGTGACTTCCAGGGGAGCCATAAACTTTCTCTCCAGGTTTTTCCTCCAGTCTTTCCTGGGCCTTGCATCATACCTAGCAGATGGCAGGGTTTAGGGGAAGAGGTATGCTGGAATCAGATACGTCCCTCCACACACTCAAAAACAAGAGGGTACTGCGCTGATGGTCCAGTGGTTAAGAATCCTTCGAACGCATGGGATGTGGGTTCGATCCTGGTCAGGGAAGTAACATTCCACGTGCCGCAGGGCAAAAGAACCCTCGGGCCTCAAGTAGAGAGAATCAAGCTTGCCACAAGAAGAGCCTGAGAGCCAAAACTAAGATTCGATGCAGCCAAATAAATAAAGTGAATGTTTCTGACAGAAGAATCTATACTTATTAGAAAAGAGAGAGGGATCTGACGAAAGGCCGTGGGGCTTCTGCCACTGCCGCTGCACACCTTGGATCAGACCTTGTTCTGAATTCAGCCTTTGTTCTTCAGAAGCTGAGGTCTCCTGACATTGCTGACAGTGTCATTGTGCACTATCTGCCCCTGGCATGTAGGAGCTTAGTTAGTTCCCCAACCAGGGATCGAACCCGTGTCCCTTGCATTGAATTCTTAACCAGTGGACCAGGAGGGAAGTCTCTTAAAACTCCTTATAGAGTTATCTACCTTGTTTCCACTGAATTGAAATACCACTTCCAACATATAGTTTATTCTCACCTGTTTTGAGGCCTGTATCATTAACTCTTTGCTCTGTTCAACCATTTCTCTTTATGATAAATGGAAGGGCTAGTTCTTAATTTGTTGCTTTCCTCATGGGAATCTCCCTGGTACTTTAACTGGAATTGTATCACATTCATGGAAACATTGGGCAGACTTCTCAGCTAGGAGTAATTCTTCCTTCACATCCTTCAGGACACAAGCAGGATTCTTCATCTGGGTTTTGTATATGCCTTGGGGAGTGCATTTATAATAATTTCTTTGCATTATACATGGGTGCTATTTTGGAAACATATTTCCTCTGTGGTGAGTGTTGGGCTATTGGAAGGCATTGCAATTTTAGAACACTGATGTCCTATCTCACCTGAGAGCTCTAATAAAATTTCTGGTGGCCCTTCTTTCCCCCTTTTGGTCCTGCTAAGAACGTCAGGGTGGTGGGGGCTCCTGGTTTCACTCTGGCCGCGTCTCCATCTCCTTCTCCCTCCCTCCACCCCCGCCCCCCACCCGGCGCGCGCGCACACGCACACACGCACACACTCCCATCTGTCCTCTTCCCCACGTGGACAGCTCCGGGTGGCATCTCCTCCTGGGCACTGTTCCCCCACACACCCCTCTCCTATCTGGGAATAAGAACAAATGGGCAGGGGCTTCCCTGGCAGTCTAGTGGCGAAGAATCCACCTGCCCATGCAGGGGACCTGGGTTCTCTCCCTGGTGGGGAAATATCCCACATGCCCTGGGGCAACCAAGCCTATGCCCTGCAGCTACTGATCCGGCGCTCTGGAGGCCGAGCTTCACGCACCGCAAGGAAGTGTAGCCCCGCTTACTGCAACTAGAGGACGCCCGCCCTGCAGCAGTGGAGATCCGGTGCAGCCCAAACAAACAGGTAAATCTTGAAGGAAAGAAAAAGAACAAATGCACAAATGCTCACTCGATTTTTTTCCTTTGGCTCTGGCAGGTGTTTTTTCAGATTTTATTTGACTCTAGGGGCAACTGGAGACCCCCAAAAGCCTTTAGAGCAGAGCAGGAATTCTATCTTTGAACAATAAAAATCTGAGCACTCTGGTGGCAGTGTGGGCAATGGATAGAAAGGTTTCTAAGAAGAGACGAGCAAAAATTAGCATCAAAAACAGTCAGACTGGCTGCAGTGTGAACAGATGAAAGAGGAGCGGGTTGTGGAGGGGAGGTGGGGAGGAGCCCTGCGGCCCTGGCGAGGGGCTGGCCCGGAAGCAGAGATAACAGAGCATCCCGCGTTCAGGCGGACTTCCTGCAGATTGGCTGCGAAGGAGGGCTGGAGGGTGGGGTCTCCTGGGGGGCGTCTTGGGGTGGGGATGGTGCTCCGTGTGGACGTTCCAAACCTGGAGGTTGAGTGGGTGTTCTAAGAGTTCACTTAAAAAAAAATCATTTGTTATTCTCCTTTATTTATTTTTTAAACCGTATTTATTTATTTTTGGCCAAGCTGCCTGGCATGTGGGGTCCTAATCCCCCACCACGGATTGAACCCAGGCCCCTTACAGTGGAAACCGGGGGCTGAGCCTCGGGACCACAGCCTCGGGACCACCAGGGAAGTCCCAAGACCTCACTTCTGAACCGTACAAATTTCAAGTGTGAGAACGTGCTGGTGGATGTGGGGAAGTTTCACACTGAAGTTTGCACTGTGGGTGGTGTGGGGGGAAATCTCAGAGAATGGTCTGCGGGAATGCTGGAGACCGAGCTGGGGGACAGGAGGGAGTCAGGGGGCTTGCATGGCCTCTTCCAAGAAACGGAGCAGCGCAGGGAACCTGGGAAGGCCGAGAGAAAGACCGGCACCCGCAGGATGCTTGGGGCAGCGCTAATTCCCAAGGGTGCTCCCTCCAGCGTCCCCCTCTGTGCTTCCAAACTTTTCAATATGGAGGTTTATCATTTGGGGTTTTTTTTGGCCATTCTGTGTGGCTTGCAGGGTCTTAGTTCCCCGACCAGGTATCAAACCCATGCCCCCTGCAGTGGAAATGCAGAGTCCTAATCACTGGACCGCCAGGTTTGTTGTTAAAGATAAATATTTCTATAGAAAAAAAATGAGAGAGAGGCAGAATTTAAAAGCCTAGTATGTGTGATCTCTTCTAATTATGGTCTAACTTTTAAAAAAATTATTACTATCAAACAATGACTGTGATGAATGAGGTGTAGAGTAAGAAGGTTTGGATTGCAGAGGCTACTTGCTTACTTCTTAGTGCTGGGAATTTAGGCAACCACCTTCCCTTCCTTCAGCTTTGGTGTCCTCAACTGCTCTGCCCCAGGGGTCCAGGGACTGGTGGACAGTGGAGAACAAGCCTGTAAGGTCTGAGCTCAGGTGGAGTTTGACTGCAAAGGGGGAAGTGAAAGTGAAAGTTGCTCCGTCATGTCCGACTCTTTGCAACCCCATGGACTGTATAGTCCATGGAACTCTCCAGGCCAGAATACTGGAGTGGGTAGCCTTTCCCTTCTCCAGGGGATCTTCCCAACCCAGGGATCGATCCCAGGTCTCCGGCATTGCGGGCGGATTCTATACCAGCTGAGCCACCAGGGAAGCAAAACCGGGAAGTAGACGATGTAACAAGCCAGTCAAGTAGACACAACTGATTTCCTGCTAGCTGGTCCCCTGGAGGATAGGGATGTGCGATTTTAGACAGGACGATGAGGAGTGCTTCCTGAGAATAAAGCCTCTGTTCTGAGACTTGAATAGCCAGAAGGCTCTAGACAGGACAGATAGGGAGAAAGCATTCTAGGCTCGGTAAAGGGCACGGGCAAAGGCTCAGAAGCAGGAAGCAAACTGGGAGAGCTTGAGGAGGAAGGCCAGGAGAGCCCCACTCAGGGGAATCCAAGGCTGGCAGCTCTGTAAGTGCCACTGATCGTGGGTGCTTTAGTTTAGGTTAGGCACAAATGAGGGCAATTGAGAGCTCAGCCTCCCTCCATTTCCAAGTCTCTGTGGTGTGAAAATGTATTCCCTACTAGAGGAAGCAACTGCTGATTAGCCACACAGCTGGATAACAATTCCGCTTGCACCAGTAATGCTCAGAGCTTCCGGATGCTCAGTACACCTTCTAGTTCCCTATTGCCCTCCTGTTATCAATTGTGTCTCTATTTTTAAAAATTTTGACCACACCCTGTGGCATGTGGGACCTTAGATCCCAATCAGAGATCAAACCCTGCCGCCTGCATTAGAAGGCAGAGTCTCAGCTCCTGGACGTCCGGGAAGTCCCGCCAACGTCTTTGTTTTGCCTCTTCTGGATCCTAATCACTGTGCATTTCAGCTCTGCCTCCGCCCCATTCACAAGGTATGAGCTCTGGGTCAGTTGTCTATGTATTATTGTTTTTATTTTATTTTATTTTTTTTTCTGGAGTAAATACATTTATTGATACCCATTTTATATAGTTCAATGAAATAACCTATAAATATAAAAGCATTTTTCTTTTGGATTGTATTATTGTTTTTAATCCTTTTTTGCTAAACCTACTGATTCTGGATATCCAGGTTTCTTTTGCCTTCTGATGGCAATTAAGAGGTCTGTTTTTTTTCCCTTTCCCTACCTAGATTGTTTAAATTGTGAACTGTAACACTCAAACAGAAAAGTATACAAAACACAAATAATTTTTACTTAGCTGTTACTATACGGTAAAAATATTTTCATGTGTCACATAATTGCACAATAAGTTATAATCCACTTTCAGTTACTCACTGCTAATTCATATTTATTTTATTTTCACTAGAGTGTAAGCTGTTTGATGTCAAGCATCATTGCTCAGGGCTTCCCTGGTGGCTCAGTGGTAAAGAATCCACCTGCCAATGCAGGAGACCCGGGCTTGATCCCTGGAGTCGGGAAGACCCTCTGGAGAAGGAAATGACAACCCACACCAGTATTCTTGTCTGGGAAATCCCATGAACAGAGGAGCCTGGCAAGCTGCAATCCAAGGGGTTGCAAAAGAGTCGGACACTTAGCGACTAAACAAGAACAACAGCAAATCATTTCTCAAGTGCCTTTTCATCCTCTCCATCAGTGTACAAACATTATCTGAGAGGTTTGCTAAAACGTGTATTTCCAGGCTAGGGTCCTAAAGACTGTGATTCACTAGCCTGAAGTCAGGCAGGTCTGCATTTTAAATAAGGTCATCAGTTGATTCTGTGGTTGTATTTGCACAGATTACACTCAGACAATCACTGCTTTTTAACTCTTACACAAGACTGAATTACCTTCCTACTAGCTACTCAGTGACAACCGAAAGATCATTTTTGTTTATCATAAGATATTATGGGTTCTAATGAACTTAGACAGCATTTAGTAATAGCTTCTTCAATGAAATGCTCCAAGCTAGTTGGATTTATTTAGTTGTTGAAAATCAGTAATTCAGTTAGAGAATACACAGGTCATCCTGACTTATTTCCGTCATTCTCCTGAGACTTGTTGGACTGTCCCACTGCCATTTTTACAGGTTAAAAAAAGCTTGATGATCATTATCTGTGATCATGGAGGGGGGGTGCATCAGAAAAGAATTAATAAACAAAGGAGAATAAAATGAAGAAAATGGGAAATTAAAAAAAGCATTTGCTTTTGGCATTTTATAATGTGCTTATAAGTTGCACTAATAGGGATCATATTAACTTTCAAATTCCATCAAAGCCTTCCTTGAAATGGTGTTTGGCTTTGTGAGTGGGGAGCCCAGAGGTGGGGGGTGGATGGGGGGTGGGCTGTCACACCACCATTTTCAACTAAGACTGCATGCTCCGGTACACGTGCTTTCTGTAGCTGACAGATGTTTTAAACTTATTCCCTCTGAAGTCTTTTTATTTATCTATACTGCTTTTGACCTTTATTTCAAGCTGCTTCAAATTCATTGCCACGATTACTAAGCTCCTTTTGGTTTGTCAACGTGCAAATTGGATGAAAGAAATGTATATGCAGAATTTTTTTTTTAAGGCAGTTGATAAAAGGAGGTGTCAGGGCTTAAGCTGTGTCTCTCAAACAGACATGCTGAAGTCCTCATCCCCCGTTTCCCCCTCCCCCTCCAACCTCTGAATGTGGCTTCCTTTGGAAATAGGGACTTTGCCAATGTAAAATGAAGTCCTGCTAGATTTAGGGTGAGCCGTAATCCAGTGACTGATGTTTGTATAAGGAGAGGGGAATTTGGACACAGAGACACAGGCGAGAAGTTCGTGTAAAGAGAGAAGCAGAGATGGGGGTGATACGCCTGCAGGTAAGTATCCCCGAGGACGCTTGCAATCAGTTAGAAGAGGTGAGGAAGGAGAGCTCCCATAGAGGCTTCAGAGAGCTTCACTCTGCCGACACCAAATTGGACTTCAGACTTCCAGCCTCCAGAACTGCAAGGAAATACATTTCGATTGTTTTAAGCAGCTCAGTTGGGGGTGCACCACTATGGCAGCTCTAGGAACATAGAACATAGGTGAAAACATCAATTGCATTTATGCTGACAAATTCCAAGCCTTGCTCTAATAGCCCTCGGTCCTATCCTAGTCAGGATATGTGGGAATTTCAGTAAAGACAGGGTGGAAAGAAGGGACTGTCTTTACTGACATTACCATCTTGTATAAGAATTACCATAATGTCTATCTTGATTGGCGGCTTCCCTGGTGGCTCAGACGGTAAAGAATCTGCCTGCAATGCAGGAAACCTGGGTTCGATCCTTGGGTCGGGAAGATCCCCTGGAGAAGGGAATGATAGCCCACTCCAGTTTTCTTGCCTGGAGAATCCCATGGACAGAGGAGCCTAGAGGAGGCTACAGTCCATGGGGTCGTCTGAGTGACTAAGCACCCATCTTGACCAGTCACACTGTCTCTGGTGTTACCTGGATTAATAGAGTCACGCTGCAGCCAGAGTGAACTTTCTAGAATTGGATCACATATCTCACGTGCTTAAAACCTTCCATGGTGCCCCCATTGTCCCTGCAAAGATGTGCAAACTCCTCAGGTGGCTTCTCCCCCCACCCCCACCCCCTCCACTGCTCTCAGTCTCTGCATGGAGCATATTTCTTCCCTTTGGTCTCCTTGCTTGGCCAACTCCTATTTGTGTCTTGGTCTCTATGGAGATGCCCTTTCTGCTTAATTGCACCGCCCCCCAGGAGGCCCACAATCTGCCATAATTTCCCTGGCCTATCCCTGATGCACCTCTTTGGCACCTGCCCATGTATTTTCCTGCATCATCCTCCAGACTTGCTGATGATATCCAAATACCTGGAGGATCTGCATGACCAGAGTTTAAGATGCAGAATCTCCACAGTCAGGTATGCATTTGAACAAGATAGGTGATTCATATGCACACTGAATTTGTGTGGCACTTGTCTCTCTCAGAGGTAGGTTCCATGGGGGTAGGAGGCACTGTCTCCCCAGAAGGAGCACAGTGTCTGCCTTAAAATAGAGATGGAAATCAATCTCTATTGATTAAGAGGAAAGGCGTCAATTACTCGGGAAAGGCATCTCCGATGATCATCAGGCTGATTTCTTGCTAACAAACACGCTATACAGGGGGGAAAAAAGTCCCCTTTTATCAGAATAAACAGGCTCAAGCCTACAATCCATTTTGTCCCAGGCTTCCTTTAAATTCCCCCTCATTCATCTCTCATATCTTCGTTGCCCGTCTAGTCTTATTTTCTGCATGACACAGATGAATGACTATTTTATTAGTAATCATGTTCGCTATTTTGGGGTGTTGTGTTTTTTTTTTTTAGAAAAAAAAATTAACACTCTAAGTGGCAACACAGTCACGGCCAGGTTTTCACTGTCATTTTGGAAACTTGTCCATGAAAACTAAAACAGGGTAATAGTTTTAAAAATTGTCTTTACCAGTCCTTTTTAAGAAAACATAATAGGGGATTCTAATGCTTCATGATAAATTATTATTTTGTCATTCTCTGGGTCAAAATAGTTAAGAAAGCCCTTTCACACTCAGCTTTTGCTTCTCTTAATAGAACGTTAAATCTGAAAAAGTTTATGGACCATTAATTCCCTGATGGCTTAGATGGTAAAGCAGCTGCCTGCAATCCCAGAGAGTGATCCCTAGGTCGGGAAGATCCCCTGGAGAAAGGAATGGCAACCCACTCCAGTACTCTTCCCTGGAAAATTCTATGGATGGAGGAGCCTGGTAGGCTACTGTCCATGGGATCGCAAAGAGTCAGACACGACTGAGCAACTTCACTGGTTCAAAAACAAAATCTTAACAAGTCCTCCATAAATGGCTGACTTGACCCATCTCTGAATCCCACCTCCCCCTCTTCCCTTTTCCTTCCCGGGAGTTAAATTTGCAATTCCCTAAAAGCCACAATTTGCCTAAAGTTTGTATCTAGCATGGGTCACGTGGTCAACGATCTTTTATGATGATAATCTCAGAGGTCAAGAGGACACACTGTTTGCAGGTAAACAAGGTATGATTTGTTTTTCTTTTGTGGAAATGTACAGATTGCATTTCACGGTGCTTAGTTTGATGCGAAGTTTACTCATTTATCCAAGCAGGAAGCTAATGGTATTCCTGAAGTAGTAAGTCAATCAAAATGAGCCTTGAGAGTGGTTTTGGGACATGCGTTCAAGACTTTCCAGGCAGAATCTCTGCTGGGCTTGCTGGGTTTCCTGTATCCTGTGGTGCAAACTCTTGAATTTTGCCCACTCTTAGCCCTGTGTGTTTAGCACAGGCAAAACTAAGCTGCTGAAAATCGAGTAAGTTTTGTTCCATGCTTCCACGGCATTGTCTATATTTCAGCAGGACCCAGTGACAAATAAATACCTGCAGGTTTTTGTTGATTGAGTGACTCAAGGTAAATAAACAAGCTCACATGCCTACTGGGGCCAGATAATGTAAATGAGAAAAACAAACAGCAAGGGGGTGTGCCCAGCGTGAGAACTCCCACCTGCCGTCTCTCTGAGGGCTGTCACTGCACCCTCTCCTAGCCCGCTCCTGCACTTTCGCACAAAGAATCCTGGGTTGTCAAGAGTTAATGATTTCCCAAAGGCTGCCAGAAATCTGAGCTTTTAATGCAATCTCTCAATTTTTAAATGCTGGTAACTAATTTGAATTTTCACAAGACCAGTACTGTGAACCAAACCGAAAACTTCTAGGGAGTCACGCAGCTCTAAGCAACCAATTTGCAACCTCTGCATTATATAGATAATAAAAGATATATATATATATAGAAGGGCTTCCCCGGTGGCTCAGCCGTAAAGAATCTGCCTGCAATGCGGAGCTACAGGAGACACAGGTTGGATCCCTGGGGCAGGAAGATCCTCTGGAGGAGGGCATGGCAACCCACTCCAGTTTTCTTGCCTGGAGAATTCCATGGACTGGACAGAGGATCTTGGTGGGCTACAGTCCATGGGGTCGCAGAGTCGGACACGACTGAAGCGACTTGCACGCACGCACATACATAAAGAACACTTATTTTCTAAGAAACTGTGATTCCTGGGAAGGCCGCAGATGCGGGTAAGACGTCCTGCTCGGGATGGTGCTGCCTGGGTTCAGACCCCCTCCCTCCTCTGCTCGCGGCCTGTGTGAGCTCAGCTCACTTCATCTTTATAAACCTTCAGTTTTCGCACCCGGAAAGTAGCCACAATGGTGAGAATGTCCGCTTGGTCGGGTTGTTCCGAGGACAGGATGAGAAAGTGTCTTCGGAAGCCCTCAGAGCCAAATTCTCAGGATCTGTTCTCTAGTACGAGTGACTGCTTCTCTTTATAATAATGGAATTATTCCCGGGCCAGCCAAACATCGGGCAAATACGCATTCCCAAATGCCTCATTTCTCCCCCCCCCGGGGGAGCTTTTGAAAGCTGTCTACAGGATGACCTACTATTTTTTGGTGTTGTTTTATTAAAGCGTCTGGAAGGAGGTATGAGGCCGACCCGGAGGGAATACACTCTGCTTTTAAAACCACTGTCCTCACCCGGCGGCAGAGAACAGCTACTTCCCTTCACCCGCTTTCCTTCCCCCCACCCCCTCAACGCATTTTCCAAACCCAAACAGGCTTTCCTCTCTTGCTCCAGGCTTTTAGTTGGCAGTGAGCTTCCCAACCAGTTTCAGTTTCATTTAAGCTTCCGGCAGCTTCTCTACTGTAATTAAGTGTTCTCATTTTCCCCTGAAAACGTCCCGTACTCCTCGAGTTTGAATACTGTCCTTTCCCGAACCCTTCAGGGGTTTGTTTACGAGAGTCTCCGACTGCCCGTTTATGATAGGGATGACGCTCCAGGCCTCCCCATCTCCAGCCGTTCGCGAGGACAACCCTTCCCGGCTCGCAGCTCAGAGACCCAGCCACGCCTGCGGCCAAGTCCTCGGTCCAGGAAGTAGTTGCGGGGCCGGGTCAGGCCGCCCTCCCGCGCGGAGCCCGGCTCGCCCCACGCCGCCTGGGTCCCCGCCCCGGCGGCGCCGGGCCCGAGCCGGGGGCGGGGCCGGGGGCGGGGCCGGGGGCGGCGCCGGGCCCGAGCCGGGGGCGGGGCCGGGGGCGGGGCCGGGGCGTTGCGGGCCCAGGGCGGGGCGGGGCCGGGGCGGGGCCGGGGCGGGGCCCGCTGTGGGTTTCGCTACGTCACCGGGAAGTCCCCATACGACCCGAGCGCGCGCTGCAGAGATCGCAGAGCTGCGAGCTTCTTGCAGGCGCCGGTTCAGTTTTTTCCTGCTCTGTGCGGACCGTCGTCTCCGGCCATTTCTCCCCGCTCGCAGCCCGCGTCCTGCAGACCCGAGGTGCTCGGGTTGCATCGCTGAGTTGCCCCGGTCTGCCGACGGCCGTCTGCAGAGATGCCTGGAAGGAGGGCTCGTAGGAGCGCCCAGCCGAGCCCCACGCGGGTCCCGGCAGGTAGGGAGAGCTGGGGACCGCGGAGATCCTGGCCGGGAAGGGGGTCTGGGTCGCGGTCTCGGTCTGGGCAGGGGCAGCCCGTCGCCCCGGGGCCTAAGAGCCCGGCGGGACCCGCGCCCTGGCACGTGCTTTAGGGGCGCCTCCCGGGACGCTATTCGCGGATTTAACCCGGGGCGGTGGGGATGGCGACGGAAGGGGTGAGCCTTGCGATGGGGATGCTGCTGCGTTTGAGCGGCGGCCGAAAGCCTCCTCTCCTTCGCCTGCCTTCCGTCCGCGCTCGCCCTCCCCGGGGCCACGCGGAGAAAGTCATTGTCACGGCCCGGGGGCGCCGCTGGCGCTCAGCGCTTCCGGAGACAGGCCCTTTTCCTCCGGGGTCCAGCACCTTTTGAGGACCCTTCTGTGTGTCTGACCGCTGTCCCCAGCCCCAGCACCAACAATAACGCTTGATGCCATCACAGTTCTGCAAAGGACGGATGGAGGGCTAAGGAAGCCCCGAAAGGACCAACGACGTCAGAAGCCTGGAAGGCCTGGCTTCTTCGTTAAAAGCATAACATTTTAACAGTCGGTATCAGTCACAGAAATGCCATAGAGAAAAACAGGAGATGGTCCAGTGTTGTTTAATCCATCCCTTACTCCGCCCTTCCCCATCCATGTAGCCCCATTAAGTAACTTCAGGTCAGCTCTCCTCCTCCCCGCTTTTGTAAATCTTATCAAATAAGGCAGACATCTGCTAAGGAGCAGTAGCAAAGAAGTAAGACCGTGGGCTGGAAATCCGTGTGGGTCACACTGCTGTTGCATCAGACGGTATTGGGCCCCTTTTACACTTAATTTTATGGAGCCTCTGGGGCGTGCAAAGGAAGTGGTGCATAGCCAGTGTGGCCGTGGCTAAGTTGGCACAAGGCTGCTCTCTGGCTCCTGCTTCGGAGGGAAGAAGCTTTGTCCATCTTTTGTGATGTCCAAGAGTTCTGGCTGTGTTGCAAGAATTGCATAAACTTCACCATCCAACTTGGCCCCCCTTAATAAGGGACAGTGAAAAGGTCCCTCTTAAACTTGATTAGATGGTAAGACAAAAAAATTGAGATGTAAGTGAGGTATAACACTGTCTTAGTTTTAGGTGAACAGCATAATGATTTGATATATGTATCAATTGTGACATTACTGTAATAACTTTAGTTAACATCCATCACCACACAGTTATGTTTTTAATTGATACATTTATAGATGTAATAAAAAGATTAAGGAAACAACTAGGTGCCCTTTTTTTTTGATGAAAGAGATAATTTTTTGTTACAATTCAGGTCTTTCAAAACGATAGGCTGAATGATAATTGTTTTTTTAGCATTGTGTTAGTATTTCTAACTAAATACCCAGCTCTTGTAAAAAGAGAATTTGGTTATTTTGAGCCTAAATAGGGAATTTGCAGGGACTGTTTACAAAGTAAATCAGTTTTTAATTTGTAGTCATAATGGTTTTTAGTGATCATGAGCATGATATTGAAATGTACCAAAAAGAAGCTGAATTGCTTTTTGAACTATCCAAGAAAATCGTAATTATGGTCCGTATTGGTTTGGTGTTGATTTCACTTACTTTAAAAGTTTACTTAGAAATTAGATTATAAATATTACTTTCACCTTATATTCAGTTTATTACAGTATCTTAATCTTAAACAATAGTAAACATGTGAACTAAACATTATTTGTTTTTTGCTTCACTCATTTCCATAGAGGCAGTGGATTGGTACAGAGTGGGAAGAACTTGTTTTAAAATGTTAAGTTATTTTAGAAAATATGGACTTAATTTTAGAATAAGCTGTTATGAGTCTTTCATGAGAAAACTTGAAAGAGTTGTTTAAATAATTATATGAGGGCACAATCTGAACTATGAATTATTGCCATTTACAAAATGAGTTGTACTTGAAAATAGCATAAAAGAATTTAACTTTTCTTTCCCTAGCCAATCTTAAGTGAGAAAGAAAAGGATGAGATCACCTAAGGCTGTGAAACTCACTCACTCTTTGTGGTGTATGACATAAATGTCTATATTTGAAAGTAAGATAACATTACTTCATCCAGGATGCTCAAAAAAAAAAAAAATCACAAGTTAAATGTCTTTATTTTTGTTTAATTATTTCTGTTGTTTATGAGTCACTATATGTTAGTGTATGTCGTGTGTGTATAAGTTGCTTTTCTTTCTTTACATTCAGAAAACAAGTGTATATGAAGTTAAGATAATGCTTTATGGCATAAATACTCAACTTGTCCTTGGAATGGGCATATTAACTCTTGCTGGTTGCAGTTTGCAATATCAGTGTAACTTTGATATTTTGCTTTCCTTTTCAGATCCTGAAGTTGAGTGTGCCATTCAGTTGAGGAGAATTGGAGACAAACTGAATTTCCGGCAGAAACTTGTGAATCTGATATCCAAACTTCTCCGCTCAGGAACTTGACTTAAGAAGCTTTTGAATGAGGAGACTCCTTTCAAAGGAAGATTTCCCATTAGGTGCAAATTTCATCAATTAGAGGAGAGACTGCCTTGTAATGGAGAAGAATGTGAAGGAACTCTCAGTTGCTTTTGAATGCTCTTGGAAATGAAGATGGATACATGAATTTTTGTCGGAGGTTTGCCAGAAGTTGTTGTTTGGGATTCGAGAACATTAAAAATCCACTTTTTATTTTAAAACAAGAATGGAGGAGCTTTGAACATGGGGAATCAATTCTTTATACATTTTGGTTTTTTTTAGAGACTTGTTCTAGTATTTTTGCTGAAGGTTGCTGCCCAGTGTAAGAGGAGCTGACAAATGATTATGGACTATGGTGAGGGGCTGAGAAACAGAATACACTCCACATTTGTTTCTACTTTGGGGGACAATGACGGAACAGTGTGTGATCTTTGGTTTATGTATATTATTTTGTTAAGAGTAAAACTTTTTTTTGAGAACACTGAATGTGATAGTGAATGTTAATTTCATAGGTCACTACAAAATATAAACTAATTTGAAAGTTTCTTTTGAGTTAAGATGTATTGTTTTTGTTCAGAAGACCTTTTACTAAGTGTGTTCCAATGAGCCTTAACCTGGGAAGTGATATACTTTGAAAAAATTTGAAGTGTTACTTGGTGCCAGTGAAATTCTTGCAGTAAAGAAAAAGAAGCATGGGGATTTTGCATAACTCAGAATAATTTAAAAAGCGATAGATTTTTTTAACTGCTGTAATTAAAACTTGGTAAGATGAATATTCTAATATAACTGTTGATAAGAAAATGAATATTTTTAAAGAAGTTTCTAAAATCTGTAAAATGTCCTTTCTTATACTCAGTGTATATTGTATAAGAGTGATCTTTTAAGAGAGATTAAGCATGTTTTCATAATTGAGATACATACATGTATTTTTCAAAAGGAACAGATTGCTCATCCAAAATGAAAATCCCATTTACATACATATGCATAACTTCATCTGCTATATAGATATTATCTATCTATATATATATAGTGTTAGAGTAATAGGTATATTCTGAGACGGGCTTCATGAATTATGTTGTTTTCAATTATTAAAAGGCCAGGCTATCAACAAAACTCCACAAATACGTAAAAAAGAAATAATACTGTCATGATTGAATTTCAGCAGGAATAATCTTATTTATTTTACTTATTTATCATTAAACTATTTTTTGTTTCATTTGATAATAAAGTTGCATTTTGGAATTTTGAGGCAAGGGTTTCATAACTACTTGAACTCTTACTAGAAGAATGTTTTAATATAGGCTATAGTCACTTTAGATGAAAAATTACCTCAGCATGTTTTTTTCTTCAGTATTACTTAAAGCTGTTAGTTTATTTAGTTGCAAAGACTTTTTTGGGGGAGGGGGGCAGCATCTGCCTAGAGGAGAATGTTTTGACTTGGATATTTATGGTCTATAACTATATTTATACATATATACAATTAAAATTTGATACTGTAGCTGTAACCTATTAAATAATTTAAAAATTACCTATTAAATAGCCTGTTAAAGATTACTTTTCTGTGTGTTTATTTTTCATCATGTAAGCTACTGAGTGTTCATTGTGAAACCAAAATATTTTAAGTAACCTCCATCAGCAGTTACCTTTTGACCAAACCACCTCTGTTCCAGTACTGGGGTGGGAGTGGGCACCCATGGGGCATGACTTCTGCTCTCTAGAGACATACTCGTTAATTGGGAAAGGAAGCAGTGGAAAATAGGAAATGAACGCCAGGCATAGGTCTCGGGTGCTGCCGTGTGCCGCAGATGGATGCCTGGAGGCGGCGGAGGCTCGAGGTCTGACTTGGAGGTTTGGTGAGGCCGGGTCCCTGGCTGCTCCTGGTCTGCCTGCTGAGGGGCTCAGGCGCTGTTTTTGCTGCTTCCCGCCGCCCAGCCCCATGCAGCAGGTATTGCATCATCTGCAGCTAGTCATGTGCTAAAGGAGGTGTGACCCAAGTGGCCTTCCTGTTTGAGTGGGAGAGCTCAAAAGATCCTCCTCATTTCTTGCCTTTTGTCTCAGAGCCACCTCTCTGACCCACCCCTGCCCACTTGAGTCTGCTGAGGTCCTGCGATGTGAATCACCTCCTTCAGATGGGGAGAGAGGAATGGCTGTGGGGGAAGGTGGCTGGTGGAGCTGATGGCTACAGAACTGGGGTGGTGGGGGGCCTGGCTCCATAAAAGGCAGGGCCCGTGTTTGATGGTATGAGCATTATTCCCTGAGAACTCCCATTCTTTAAAAACTTTATTTTAGAGTATAGCCAATTAATGTGACAGTTTTAAGTGCATAGCAGAGAGACTCAGTCATATGTATAAGTGTATCCTTTCTCCCCCAAACTCCCCTCCCACCCAGGCTGCCACATGACACTGAGCAGAGTTCCCTGTGCTCTACAGCAGGCCCTTTCTGGTGACCCATTTTAAATACAGCAGTGTGTGCGTGTGAATCCCAAATTCCTTAACTATCCCTTCCCTCTGGCAACCATAAGTTCATTCTCTGTGAGTCTATTTGAGAACTCTATTTAAATGTCAAAAAGTTCCCATGATGTTCACATAATTGTATCTATTGACCAACAAATAGCTACTATGAATTAAAAAAATACTCTTTGATTTGCACTTAGATTTAAAAGAAAACCTCAGTAGTCTATATTTGGAAAGTGTCTATGTACCTGTCATCTATCCTGTATCTGTGAATGAGACGAGTTCTTCAGTCTAAAGATTCTGGGCCCTGTGATTATGGGTTTCAATCCCTTGCAATAACTGCCCACATATGTAGCCCACACTGGGCAGGAACAGCATAAATGGTGAGAATTCTGTCAAACTCCTCACACCTTTGTCAGAGGGGAAGATGCCCCAGAAGATACACCTTGAAAAGAGAATAGTGACCTAGAGTGAGGCTGCACAAAGGGTACCCCACTTTGGAATGCTGGAGCCGGACGCTTCGAGGCAAGAGTCTGAGAGTCTGCTGAGCTGTGTAACTGAGGCAGCCTGTCTGAGGCAGCCTTGCTCCTCTGAAGTCAGAGACCCTGATTGTCAAGGTCCCTTGTGGTGTGAAACAGAACATGGGGTGACAAAGACGCCTAAAGAAGGCCTTGCTCACACTTCCTACTCGCCCCCTTATTTCAGACAGGATTCAGAGAGAACTGAAGGGTTTCTGAGAAGAAGTAAAAGCGTGGATGTAAAACGCCAAACCATCCCAAAGCAAAACGAAAAGAGCCGACTACCAGGCAGACTCTTCTCCCCAACATTGATGGTAAGCCCTGGAGGAAGTCGTGCAGGGACTTCTTGGACACGTAAATGATTTCTGGGAAATGAGAGTGGCCCGGGCATCCTGGCTTCCCTGACGGTGACCTCACTCCGTCAGGCCTGCTTCTTATATGAGGCTGGAAATAGCTGAGGGTCACCTGACAGGACACACCTGGCCGTGGAGTCACCTGAGTCTTCTTATGTAATAGGTCATGGTTCAAGAGCAAAACGGTTGTCAGTGCAATGCAGGCGCTAGCAGGAGCTTCTCTTTTGAGGACTTTCAGAAACTGCTTACTTCCCTGGCGGCTGGGATTCTGCCTTCCAGCGTGGGGATCGGGGAGGTGGGGTGTATGGGCTGGCTCTCTGACTGGGGGTGCCGGTGAGGGGCTGGGATTCCAAATGCACTGCAGCTAAGAGGTCAAGGCATGGAACACAAGCAGTTCTGTTCATGGGTTCAATAAAGGCTTTAAAAAATTGTCCACATCCCCCCCAAAAAAATCTTAAAAAAGAAATTGCTGTAACAAATTCCTAGTGTGATGGTCACACCTACCTAGTGTCTTCTGCCAAACTGGCCACTTTTTAGAAAACCAGAATGTCGGAAAAGTAATGAGGGTTGTCGATGGAGATTTGGAATTCCTTTTCTTTTCTTTGGGATTCCTTTTCTTAGAAGTCTGGGGCTCACACTGCCTCCTAGTCTTGTCTACTCTGAGATTGCACGTCACACAGAGCCTGGGCTGCGGTTTGGGTTGAAATAGAATAAACAAGCAAAAAAAAAAAACAACACCTTGATACTTCTAGTGTTTTAGAAAAAAGGCTTTTCTCCTTTTTGTCACACTCTCTCACTAATGGTCTCTGATGGAGCTTCTGAGATTTGTTTGTTTCCAACTTCTCATCTTTACTCAGCTATTTCAAAACCAGAAAGTTCCTTTGCCCACAAGTGGCACTGGCTTCTGACATTGGAGTCAGTCAGTTGTTTCACCACTTACTCTTTGGGGAACTCTGGATAAATGACTTCACCTCTGTTTTCCTCTAAAATGGTGTAAAATGCACCCATCTCAAACCATCTTGAAAATCAGATGAGGTGAGAAAGTGCCTGACTTCTGTCTCACTCACGCTCTAAGCGTCCTTAACTGCACTGTCAAGACGGAGGGTTAGATATTAGCTTCTTTACCAAGCTGTGGAAGGTCTTGTGCAATTAAGGTTATTAGACTAAAATAAAACCTTTTGAAGGAAGGCAGTAGCGCAGTGTGGAACTGGAGAGGAAGTGGCCGTTTTTCCCTTAATGAGGGCACCTGCTTTTAATTTGTGACCTGTTAGTGATGGCAGAACGTTTATTGCCACCTCCTTTGTGTTAGGTTTCACAAATACTATTGAATCGCCTGAAGCCCCTTGAACATTTTCATATAAAAATTCACGTCTTGATTTATACAGTATTATCTCAAGAAACAGGAAGAAGAACTGGTCTGGTTAGCTTGGACTAGATTTGGATAAGGCTGTTTTCAGTGGCAGTGGGTGGTGGGGGGTGGTGGGGGGTGGGGGGGGTGGGAGGTGGTGGTTGGGGGAGGGTAGTTGTTTCATCAGGACAGAAGGGAAGACCTGCCTTTAGGGAACTTGAGTGGCATCCACCCCAGGGTTTCCATAAGGCTCCTCTGAGTCTGTCCTCCTGTAGACAAAACTTCAAGATCCATACCATTAACATTTTTATTTATTTATTTTTTACTTATTATTATTTTTTTACTGCATGGCACTGGGAATCTTTGTGGCATTATGCAGGCTCTTTCAACACTCTCCTTGGCACATGGGATCCTAGTTCTCCAATGAGGGAGCCAACCTGTGACCCCTACATTGTGAGGCGGATTCTTAACCACTGGACCCTCAGGGAAGTTCCAAGTTAAATAACCATTTACCGATCATCCATGAGGAGCTCAGCATTTTAGAAACGATGGTTTTACTATTTCACTTAGTGCTTATAATTTGGAAAACATGATCATCTTTCTTATTTTATAGGGAAGGGAATAGCCTCTGGGAGCCAGCCATCTCCCCAGAGTCAACTGGCCGAAGAGCGGAAGACAGGATTCGAACCCATGCCTCTGTTACCTCAAAGCCTCTCCTGCCCCGAGAACAGGGCCGCTTCCCACAGCGCGGCAGGGGAGAGTCCTCATTCCGGAGCAAAGCTAAGGGTTCCCCAGCCAGGGATTCTATCCCCTGGTTTTCCTGAGGGTTGCAGGTTGATTACTAACCCAGCTGATGAAGGAGACATCCCGGTAAGCGTAGCAGCCGCTGGGATTCCTCTCGCGCAGCCAGGCAGCCGAGACTCTCACCTCCAGGAGGCTGGAAGCTGGCTCAGGTTAACCCGAAAACCCGGGGGCCCGCGGGGAGGCCGAGCCCCACCGCACCCCGGGGAGGGGTTCTGGGTCAAGTGCTCAAGGAATTCTGAAAGGTCCGCTCCCCGCCGGCTTGCCTGCTCCCAGCCAGAGCCCAAACAGCACCTCCTGAGACGGGCCCGCAGGGCTGTTCGCAATGGGAAAGCAAGGGATTCGAAGAACGCAGGCAAAAAGCAGTTTGGCTGCCCTATTTCAGAAAGCCAGGCAGGAATTAGGAAGGAAGAAGAGATCGGTGCCACCATAAAACAAACAAAGAAACAAACCCCGAACAATAGAGAAGGTAGGAACGTCCGAGCCCGCGTCCTGGGTGATTCACTTGGACTTGTGCTGGGTGAGAGGCAGGGAGCGCTGGGTGGCTGTGTGGGTTATGACACTCTGGTTTTACCAAGGTCACTGTTTAGTGATTCCCAGATCCTCCGTCTTCAGGAAACACACGTGTATCAGTTCATCAGAGAGCAGAGCAGAGGAGGAAAAACGGCCCATTTTGGTGGGGGGTGGGGTGGGGGGAGGATATTTGCAATACAATACAGCGCCTGTAACAAAAGTGAGAAAACGTCTCCTTTTTTCTCTCTGAAGTTTTTACGGGTGTCACATCAAAAAGGGCAGGTTTCTGAGAATTGGCAAATCAAGGGTAAAATTTTTGTTTAACTTTCAAAATGTGGTTCTAGAAGAATATGAGGAAGTCAGGCTAATGCTTCACAGATGACTCCTTGAGGCCCTGGGAAAGTACCAACCAGGATGATAAATCTGGGCTTTTCTTCCAGATTTTAATGAACATAAGGAGGAAGAAAGGTGATAATGTGCTCTAGGTGTGGCTTACTTGTAAACCACACTTTTCTAAGAATAAGCTGGTGAATATTGCTATATTTTGAGAAACATACTCTACTATAATTTTCAACCCATTACAGTTACATTGAAATTCTCTCCATGATAAATATTCCAGAAGGGACACAGCTACTGGCCCCCTTTATCCTTATGTTTTACTATTCCATCCCTGAAGACTATGGAATGTTTCTTGGTCCCAGTTTGCCTGGTTCTCCCTGGTTTTAAAACTGAAAATCTCATGTCCTGGGAGCGGCCTCAGTTCAAGGTAAACCCAGGGCAAGTTGGTCACCCTTCTGTGGTTGTAATATGCTTGCAAGGGTACTTTTAGCTCACTTAACACTGAGGACCTCCACCTAAATAAACCATACCCCACTTCTTTTTTCCACTTTTGGCTCATTTGTGAGAAAGGGGTAGTCATAACTCCCAGCCCCTTGGAATCACAAAGTTCATAAGGGGATGAACTGTGACTTGTGAAGGAGATTGCGAATGCAAAGCTCTCAGCCTGGCAGTTACTAAGCTCCCAATAAATGGCTCCTTAAAAAAAAAAAAACAAAAAAAAACAAAAAAAAACACCTCTGGGGGATGGGAAAGAGTTTATGAAAGCTGAATGTTATCATGGATTTATTGAGATTTTTTAAGTACCTGCTGAGTGAAGAGATGGAGAAAACGTCCTCCCTGAGTTATGGACTTCACAGTTGAGCTGAGGACACAGATGAGCAAAACCAGATGAAACATCTAGAAATGGCCCAGAATGAACAGTTATAAGCTGTGTGAACTTGTTCACTAGAGAAAAGAAAAATGTTGGGTAGGGTCAGTTTGTGTGGTGCTCCCCCCCCACCCCAAATTGTATTCAAGCCTTTATTTGAGTTCTAGTCACAGCAGTAAAATCAGAAAAAACAAAAACAAAAAGAGTTATGAAGGAAGAAAATTGTCATTTATTTGCAGATAATATGACTGTCACTAGAGAAGATACCAGACAATCTAAATGTAAACTGTTAAAGTGAACAAGACTAAAGAAGTTGCCTGGATAAAATGTCACAGCACAAAAGTCTATTTTGTATGTCAGAAATGCATTTTTAACACAATTGAAAAATAGGGGTAATTTATACAGCAAAAGAAATAGTAAAGAGAAAAAAAAGTCCAGAAAGAGTGCAGGATTGTGATGGATGAAGTTTTTAAACTTTTGAGGGACTTCCCTGGCAGCGCAGTGATTGGGACTTCACCATCCAATGTGGGGGATGTGGCTTTCATCCCTGTTTGGGGGGCTAAGATCCTATGTGCCTCTCAGCCACAAAACCAAGCACAGACCAGAAACAATATCGTAACAAATTCAATGAAGACTTTAAAAATGGTCCACGTTAAAAAAAAATAAATCTTGAAAATATACTATACTTTTGAAAACCATTCAAGAAAATGAAATGAAATGATGAATTGAATTTTCATTCCTTTGCAAAGTTTTTATAGTTCCATCCAGTGCAATTTTAGTCACAATGTACATGGAAGGGAAAAGCCCCCAAAATAGGCAGATGAATATCCCAAATGAATTGTTGTTTGGAATAAAAAGTGAGTCCTTGAACTACCAAAAAGCAAGACATGATAACTTGATAGTAATTATTTCGGTATATTGTTGGTAGGTACAGACCCATTGATAGGGTCAAGTATTTTTTATTTCAGATAAAGAAGTATGTTGGTGAGCAGGTGAGTTATTTCACAATCAAAACCCCCAGAGACTCAGAAATCTTAACAGGAGTTCTATCAAGTTGTCACTGGGATTCTTCCTGGGTTGGTTTCCTAAGACTCACTCAATTTCTGTCATTGTAAAATCTGCCTGCCCGCTCCACTCTTTCAGAGATGCTGTTTCTTAAAGGTCACTAGCAATTGCCACATCCCGCGGCCTCTCTTTATGTTGCATCATGTCCAACCTCTGAGCCTCACCTCCTCCTTCAAACTCCTGTAAAGTCTTCTCAACCCTTAGCAAGTTCCTCTTTCCTCTTGGTTTTTAAATGTCACTTTCCCAAGGTTCTGCTTTCATCATGTTCTCTAAGAGTGGTGACCTCAGGTGCCCCCTTGAAGCCAACTGATTTTCAGTTTTCATCTCCATCTGGCTTCTTCCCCTGGGCACCAGCCTGACTCTGTCCCCTAGCCAGATTTCCTGACTTTCTAGGATTCGTTTACAGTTTTTATGAATTTTGTTCTCAAAGCTCTGTTATCCTTCAAGGCCAATGTCAAAAGCCATTTCCTCAAGAAGTATTTTCAGATTCCCCAATCAGAAATGACAGTCTATCTTTTATATGCCCATAGCACATTTTTCTTATCATGATGCAACACTGATTTCACATTTATGTTAATTTTATATCTGCTTCTCCAAGTTGATTATGAGCTCCTACAGGTGGGACACAGATCTCATTTATTTTTCAATCCTCTATGTCACTTAGCAAAATGGCATTTATTCACTTGCTCATTCATTCATTTTCTCATTCATCCATAAGATAATTTTGATCATACGTGCTAACCACTACATTTGACACTACAGATATAAGACAAAATAACCACGAACACATGTCTCTTTGGTGGGAAGACCAAGGCAAAAACAGATAACTACAATTAATCCTTTATGTACTGGGCCAAGAGCTGAGCACAAAGTGTTGAGGGAGCTCGGAGACTTACAAAGTGTGTGTGTGTGAGTGTGTGTGTGAGAGTGAGAGTGTGTGTGTGTGTGCTCATGTGAGTGTGTGTGTGTGTGTGAGTGTGTGTGTGAGTGTGTGTGCTCATGTGAGTGTGTGTGTGTGAGTGTATGTGTGTGAGTGTTTGTGCTCATGTGAGTGTGTGCACATGTGTATGAGTGTGAGTGTGTGTGTATGTGAGTGTGTGAGTGTGTGTGTGCATGCGAGTGTGAGTGTGTGTGTGCGTGCATGTGTGAGAGTATGTGAGTGTGGGTGAGTGTGTGTGTGTGAGTGAGTGTGTGTGTGGCAGGAGGTATTGAAGTCTTCTCGGAGTAGATGTTGCCTGAGATGAGTGTATAAGTTATACATGTCTGTGTAACAAATGACCCTCAAATTTGGAAATGTTGAACAGTGCACTTCTATTATCTCAGGGTCTCTGTAGTTAGGAGTCTAGGTGTGGATTAGCTGAATCTTCTGTCTCCGAGTCTCTCACAATGCTGCAATCAAGGTGTTGCCCAGGGCCACGATCTCACCTGAAGGCTCAAGTGGAGAAGGGTTTACTTCCAAGCTCTATCATGTGGTTGTTGGAAGGACTCAATTCTTTGATGATTGTCGGGCTGAGAACCTCAGTTTCTATCTGGTGGTTGGCTGGAGCTACCCTCGGCTTCTCGCCGCATGAGTCTTTCCAGCTTATGTTTATCAGAGCAAGTGCTGGAGAACAGTAAGAAAGAGAGAGAAAGCGAATAGGAGAGAGGGGGAGAGAGAGAGAGGAACAAGCTGGAAGTCACCGTCTAAAGCCTAATCATGGCAGAGACATCCCATCACTTTTACTATATTCCATTTGTTAGAAACAGGTCACTAGGCCCAGCCCACACTCAAGGGGAAAGGATTAGTAGGGCATAAAGACCCAAGAATTGGTGATTCTTTGAAGTCTATTTTTAAAGACTGTCCATCACTGCAATAAATCTTAAAGAATACATGAAATAGTTCACTTCTCTAAGAGCAAACAGGGCTTCCCTGGGGGCTCAGATGGTAAAGAAGCTGCCTGCAATGAGGGATACCTAGGTTTGATTCCTGGTTCAGGAAGATCTCCTGGAGAAGGGAATGACAACCCACTCCAGTATTCTTGCTTGGAGAATCCCATGGACGGAGAGGCCTGGTAGACTATAGTCCATGGGGTTGCCAAGAGTTGGACACGACCGAGCAACGAACCCTTTCAGGAGCAAACAAGAATAAGTGCATGATGAGCTAGAGCCTGGGGGCCCCACGAGTGTGTGACTTGAGATACTTCTGGAGTGCCTTTCAAGACCTGCCTACAGGCTTCTGGTGGATTCTGCCTTTGCACAGTGTGTGACGGCTTGGCTGGCTCCTGTGGCTTTTCTCCACCCCTCCTTCTGCCATTATGCCAGCAGAAAGAATCGGCACAAAAGAGGACACTTCATAGCTTCCAAGGGGCTGCAGTGAGAGAGGGGGAGTCCGAGCAACCACCCCGCCCAGGCAGGTGGGAATATAGGAGGTGATGAGGTTGGGGCATCTAAAGTCAACCAGAAAAATGAGCCAGCTTCTGAGGCCTGTCGATTCCCCCCTGAAAATGGGCCACATTTGTTGGGTGACTCAGCAGGGCAATCATCAGGAAGTAGCTTTTTCTTGTTTATTTTTATTTTTTTAACGGGCTCAGTGAAGGGAAAAAACAAACAGGTACGTTGACAGAATTGACAACGATTTGAACTTCTTATGTCATAGCTACCCACACACACAAAGCCTAATGACCCGCACTCGTCTGCTTTGCTGTGCACACTGCTTTTGTAGAAGCCAGGGGTCTCTTTGCCATCAAATAGGTAACTCAAAACTGGACAGAGGCTCAGATAAGACCCTGTCCCCTAGCTGATTGTTCCGACACCCAGAAACACACACGGGATCCCCCTTTGTCATTTATCTCACTGCAGACAGGAAAGCTGGGTGTGGGGTGCTGTGGGTCTGCTCAGGCCCAGGGCCCCGTGGGACTTCAAACTGCCCTTCTGGCAGCTGGGATGACTCAGAGTGGCTCTCCAGCCAGCACTGCGGGGCCCGGCAGGGTGGGGCTGTGTGTAGCTGAGCTCCAGAGTCCTCCCCAGTTGCTTTATTTTAAGCCACAGGGTCTTACAGTAAGTAACAGGTTCATAGGAACTGCATGGCTGGCTAGGGAGTGGGAGGGATTAAATACTGTCTCTTGGTCCCCATTTTAATAATAGCTTACCCTTTCCCATTGCTTCCTGTGTGCCAGCTCCCGCATTAAGCACCTTGTAAGTATGATTTCACTTAATCCTTCCAACAACTTTCAGGGCTAAGAGTGATTAGCCCCACTGTTTTTTTTTTGGAAGGTTTGGAAGTCTGCCCAGTCGGAAGACTAGACGCAAAGGCAGAGACAGAACCCAGATCTGTCTGACTCCAAAGCCCATGTCCCTGGTCTTCAGGGTGGATCTGCCTCTTCCCGTGGGGAATTAATTCCATGAGCACTGTGAGAAGGCAGATGCTTTGCTGAGCACTTCAGAGAACATAAACGCTGGGACACGTGGTCCCTGTTGTCTGGGAGCCACTGGACTCTGGAAGAGCCTCTCAGGGACATGGGCAAATGTTCATTTTAGTCTCCGTTCTGTCCGTCACCTGAGGGGTGACCCTGGCTGATTTATTTAGTCCAGGATTCCTTTTTTTGTTCAGCTCTAAGATGGAGATAACAGCACTATTGTGAATTTGGACAGGGAAAGGCAGAGGATGGTGTGTTGAAAAGTAACAGGTGCTTGGAAAAGTGCGGCTTCGTTCATCTCTCACAAGGTACCTGTTTTTTTTTGGAGAAAGAAATGGCAACCGACTCCAGTGTTCTTGCCTGCAAAATCTCATGGACAGAGGAGCCTGGCGGGCTACAGTCCATGGGGTCGCAAGGAGTCGGACACGACTGAGCGAGCAAACAACCTGGTTTTTAGCTGGGCAGGTCCTGAAGCAAGGTGTGCTCAGGCAAACGTGAGTGTCTTGACACCCCCAAGGCACCTCCCGTCTCCTCCACCTCACGTTCTGTCTCTCCACTCGCAATTCCGTCAGCTGGGCCGTCTGATTATGACCCTTCTCTGTGCTCCCACAATCAGGACCACCGTCATTCCTCATCCGGATCATCGCCACAGCCTTCTGATGGGTCCCCGGCGTCTGCCCTCACTTGTCTCTCTAGACTCAGCTTGACTGCCACCTTGTCGGGGAAGTCTGTGAGTATCCTTTTAAAACTTGCACCGTCATTCGCTAGACCCGAATCCTGCTTTATCCCTCTTCACCACTTTATATACACGTGTTGATTTGCTGAGTGTGATGCCCACTTTAGAATGGGGGGCCCCTGAGGGGAAGGGGCCACGGCCCTCCTGTGTCTGCTGTATAACAGGACCCAGGGCCCTGCAGGTGGCAGCCACTACCTCCATTCACCCCATCAGTTCACTGTCAACGCAGTCTGCTTTTTTTTTCAATTGAAGTAAATTTGAGGCATAATATTATATGTTACAGGTGTTCAATATAGTGATTTACAATTTTTAAAGGTTATCACTTAGAGTTATAAAATATTGGCTATAATGCAGGAGACTTGGGTTTGATCCCTGGGCTGGGAAGATCCCCTGGAGAAGGGAAAGGCTCCCCACTCCAGTATTCTGGCCTGGAGAATTCCATGGACTGTATAGTCCATGGGGTTGCAAACAGTCAGATACGACTGAGCGACTTTCACTTTCACGGATTAAATATTTTGAGAGGAAGATAATAATGTAACTGAAAAATATCTTCATCTAATACGTTACATTATTCTATATTTGTGTTTACTATTATCTACTGAATTTACTTTGCTTTCACTTGAAAGCACTGATTATACTCCCTGCGTGGGACAATATATCCTGGTAGTTTCTTTTACTTGTTTGCACTTGATCTCTTAGCCCTGTGATTGCCCTTCCCTCTCTCCACTGGTAACCACCAGTTTGTTCTCTGTATCTGCGAGTCTCTTTCTTTCTTGTTGTAGTATTGGTCTGCTGTCCTTAAATTACATTTAAAAATTCATGTATTTCTTTCTAACTGTGCTGAGTGTTCGCCGCTGCTCGGGCTTGTTCCCCTGGCTGCGCTGAGTGGTGGCCACTCTCTAGTTGAGCTCCATGGCCTTCTCACTGCAGTGGCTTCTCTTGCTGTGGAGCATAAGCTGTAGGGTGTGTGGCCCCCGGGATCTAGAGCCCAGGCTCAGGAGTTGTGGTGCATGGGCATCGTTGCCACGAGGCATGCGGGATCTTCCTGGACCAGGAATCAAGCCCATGACCCCTGCATTGGCAGGCAGATTCCTTACCACTGAGCCACGGAGGAAGCCCATTAAATCACATGTTTAATCTTAAAAAGATTCAGGATGTGCAGAAAGGCAGGAAAAGGGGGAGGAATTTACCCATAATGGCAGTTGCAGAAATAATCACGGCCAATACCTCTAAAACAATTTTAATGTTTCAATATAATTTTGTGAGTATTTTAATTACAAAGTCTTTATTACAGCCCATTTCATCCCATTGGTTCTGAATTTTGGCTCTTTCTTAAAAACTGAAGTATAGTTGGTTTACAATATTGAATTTTGATGCTTGACTTGAAACATTTGAACACTGGAGTGAGCCATATCTGGGGTCTATGTTTAGCATTGTCAGCCAAGTATTTGAAGAATGTTAGCTCTAAGAAGCACATGATACATCGTGGGCTGCTGCTTGTGTGTCTAATGGCCTGACAACACCCTCTACTTTATGCACACATTAATTGATGTATTAATAGACTACTTCAGCACCTGCCCTGTGCTGTGCCTCTAGGTCCCTGTGTCTGAACCTTGCGCTGTTGTGGTGTCGTCTTTCTCGTACATTTGTGTTGTGCAAACTATAGCAATAGTCGGGCCATCCTGCTGAAGGCGTGGTTGTGGTGAAGGACGGCGGCTTGACTCATCCCTGGTTGGTGACTTTTATGATAAAGCCCATGACCATCAAAGAGCGAGTGAGTTTTCAAGTGGGGGAGAACCGTAGGCTCAGAGACAGGACAGCCAGGCTCTTGTCCGAGTGTTGCAACAAACTTACTGGAAGGACTTGCAAAGTCACTTGTTCTCCTGATGCCAGTTCCCACATGGAGAAGATGCGTCAGGGTGGAGGGGAAGAATGGAGGATGGGTAATTCCTTAACTCCCATCAAAGATGCATGATCTTGGCTAATTATCGTATGAGTTTCCATCTATTCCATACATCAGATGAAGCAATAAACCAGACCACACACCCTCCTTCCCAACCCGCCAAACCATCAAAATCCATCTCAGCAACATTTACCATCTTCTGCTCAGATTCCCTGGAAATGGCCCAGCGGTGGAGAACAACGCCTCGTGTCACTTCGTGTATGTTTGTGCAGACCTTTGACCGTTTCTGAGTCTGAGGAAGATTCTCTGGCCTTTTTCAGAACTTTCCATCTTCAAAGAAAGGGTGAAAAGATTTGAGGATTCTACCCACGCTAAATAATGCTCTCAGTTGGGGCCAAAATACCGATAATCTGTCGCTTGCTGACACTTTCAAATACAAAATGTCTCTCAAAGCCTTGTTGAATGTTCTCGTCTTAAAGCCTGACCACTTGCATATCACTTCAATTTTTTAATGCTTTAAACTTGCTACACAGTTATCTTGTTCAACTTGCTGTGAAACAGAAGGGAAAAAGCCATTCTGGACTGCCTCATTTTTAATTCTATGTTAATGTAGCATTTCTAAACCTTGCTCTTTCTCCCCAGTTTGGCTCAGATTTGAACACCCTCGATGACACGTACCTTTGGAATGCCACCAAACAGGGCCGTGCTTCCTTTGCCAGAGAACCCTGGTGCCTGGTAACCTGTGAACTTGGTATTGTCTCCAAGGAGTGTTTCATTTTACTTGACAGCAGGCAGCTTCTCTGTCAAAGTGAAGTGTGCTCCCATCTTCCTATAGGATTCCTTGCCGAGAATTCCCACAGGAAGACAAGTTGCCTTTGCCTGTAAATGTTTGCTTAGATGCTGCCACTTTCTTTCACTGTTTTCTCCCCCTACCAGATATAAATGTTGCTGTTCAACTGCTCAGCCGCGTCCGACTCTGCAACCCCATGGACTGCAGCACGCCAGGCCTCTCTGTCCATCACCAACTCCCGGAGCTTGCTCAAACTCATGTCCATCAAGTCGGTGATGCCATCCAACCATCTCATCCTCTGTCATCCCCTTCTCCTCCCACCTTCAATCTTTCCCAGCATCAGAGTCTTTTCTAATGAGTCAGTTCTTCCCATCAGGTGTCCAAAGTATTGGAGCTTCAGCTTCAGCATCAGTCCTTCCAATGAATATTCAGGACTGATTTCCTTTAGGATGGACTGGTTGGATCTCCTTGCAGTCCAAGGGATTCTCAAGAGCCTTCTCCAGCACCATGGTTCTAAGGCATCATTTCTTGGGCCCGCCAGGCTCCTCTGTCCATGGAATTTTCCAGGCAAGAATACTTGAGTGGGTTGCCATTCCCTTCTCCAGGGGATGTTCCTGACCCAGGGACTGAACCTGGGTCTCCTGCATTGCAGGCAGATTCTTTACTATCTGAGCCACCAGGGAAGCCATGAAAATAAATAAAAATGACATTTTTCCAGCTCTTTGTTTTGGTGGCATGGAAGGCTGATGCTTTGATATACTGACTGAGCATTTGCTGGAATACTTCATGAACTTCCTTCTGTTGAACAAACAGAAGCTAAGCTCCATTGCCTTTGGGCAGAACCAGAGAAATAAGAAAAAAAATCTTGGTTATTTTTTGTTTGTTTGTTTTAAAAGCCAACAGCTAGGGGTAAGATAAAGAAGATCTGGAGGAATGGATGGGCAAGCAGAGCCAGTTCTCCCACCGCTGAAGATGAGTTAACGTTGCCCAGGACAGAAGAGACCTGAAGAGGGGAGAGTTCCGTGGGGCTGGGACAGGGGCACAGATGTGGGCAGTCGCGGGGCCAGCGGCAGCGCCGCTGTCTGTCTCCAGCCCCAGGAAGCTGTGGGGGGGGGTCCCCTGTGCGGCCTCCAGGCTCCTGGCTCTCTTCATGAGCATCTCCATCTCCTATGTACCTTCCGTGTCCTCTCATTCAGGGAGACGGTCCACAAGCATCAGTTGCCTGTTTCCCAAGTCTGTGCTCAGCATCTTCCTACAGCTCACTGTGAGAAACCCCCCGTTCCACAGTGGAGGACATTTAAGCTGTCATGAATGTGCCTTTCTAGTTCCTTCCGCTTTTCCCTTAAAATCCTAATTTACTGCCTCCAAACAGAAGAATATTGGGTGTTGGCAGGCCCTCTGCTTCCAGAGTCACACTTCAACAGACCTAGTAGAGATCGCAAAGCTGTCAGAAGGTGGGGCTTGATCAATTTCCCAAATAGTCTCAGATTAGCTAATTCCAAAGTGGTAATTCTGTGATCCTTTCAGGCACACGTAAAGCTCAGAACCATTTGCTGCATTTAGAGAATTATTTAGTATGAATTATTCATATGGCTTAGTGTTAATGTTTTAATTCATTGTAGAACCTAATGGGTGTGGTCAATTTCACCCAATCAGTTTGGGAGGATACAACTTCAGAATCATTTCACTTTGTTTGCACATTTTTCATCACAAGAAGCTAGTATATTAATACCTGATTCCATGAGACAAACTCAGTAAGGGAGGGATGTGTATTGCTGAGTGTATAAATAATCCACTGTTATAAAGAATTCCAAAATCTGAATTAGCAAAATGAAAATTTCATTTGTTGGTCTCATAGAGTCTAATGCTGATGTTCCTGGTTGAGGTCCTTAGCCTTCTTTTGGGCTTCCCAGGTGGCGCCAGTGGTAAAGAACCCACCTACCAATGCTGGAGACATGAGACTTTCCATCCTGGTGGGCTGCGGTCCATAGGGTTGTTCAGAGCTGGAAATGATTGAAGAGACAGCCGCACACCCTAGTCGTCTTTCTTCCAAGGACAGATGGAGGGACCCAGGATCTTTCCATCTTGAGGGTTCGTCATCTTTTGGCTTCGGGGTCATTGTTATGAGCTGAACTGTGTCTCCCTCCTCAAATGCCTGTTTTGAGACCTTAACCTCCAGTACCTCAAAATGTGACACTGTATTTGGAGTTAAGTCAGTATTAGTTGCTTAAATGTGTCTGACTCTTTTCGAC
Source organism: Budorcas taxicolor (assembly GCF_023091745.1). Classification (NCBI taxonomy): domain Eukaryota; kingdom Metazoa; phylum Chordata; class Mammalia; order Artiodactyla; family Bovidae; genus Budorcas; species Budorcas taxicolor. Next base: position 59,233,337 of record NC_068931.1, read on the forward strand.
CCCATGGAGTGTAGCCCACCAGGCTCCTCTATCCATGGGATTCTCCAGGGGATCTTCTTGATCTAGGGGTCGAACTTGGGTCTCCTGCATTGCAGGCAGATTCTTTACCATCTGAGCCACCAGGGAACTAGGGCCTTAAAAAAGGTGATGGAGTTAAAAGGAGATTGTTAGTGTGAGTTCTAATCCAATCTGACCGGTGACCGAATTTGGAGAGGGAATCTCATGGAAACATTGAGAGACACTAGGGATGACTCTCACAGACAAAAGACCACGAGAGGATACAGCAAGGAGCCACACAAACCAAGGTGAGGGGCCTCGGGAGAAACCAACACTGCTGATTCGGTGGTAGCGATGGGTATATAAAGTCTGGTTTCGACCCATCACGTTCTAGCTGTGAGACACTAGGCAAATTACCTCACCTCCCTGTGGTTCGGTCTTCCTGTTTGTAAACAGAGGTCATAGCAGAACTCAGCTCCCGGGGTTGTGGTGTGGGTGAAAGGCGTTAGTACATGGGATGAACTTAACACAGTGTCTGGTCTACAGTAGATGTTACGTGTTTACTATTACTGTTATTCATGGCAATGGCGCCCCACTCCAGTACTCTTGCCTGGAAAATCCCATGGATGGAGGAGCCTGGAAGGCTGCAATCCATGGGGTTGCTAAGAGTCGGACACGACTGAGCGACTTCACTTTCACTTTGCACTTTCATGCATTGGAGAAGGCAATGGCAACCCACTCCATTGTTCTTGCCTGGAGAATCCCAGGGACGGCAGAGCCTGGTGGGCTGCTGTCTATGGGGTTGCACAGAGTCGAACACGACTGAAGTGACTTAGCAGTAGCTGCAGCAAAGTATTATCACTGTCTATGGACATAAAGCTGCTAACGTTTTTCTGTGTTGGCATCACATTTTTCAGGAAGAGCGGAAGCTATCACATTGATTTAACAAATGATGACAATCTTCCTAGATCTGATAGGCAGCATTTCATTTCTTTTCTGCCTTTTTCTAGTTCACGATTCCAAGTGGAGTGGATGTGAAAGATATAATATAGGATATTGGTTGGAAAAAAACGTGAATTCCTGGGTCAGTGGACTTGTGTTCAAATCCCACTTCAACCATTAGACCAGCCGTGGTTAGGGAAATGCAAATAAGAATGCTACTCTTTTCATTCATTGTATTGGCAAGATTTTAAGCTATTAATGATTTAATACACACTTGTTTCTTTTTTTTTTTCCTGGCCTTCCATCAGTTCTTTCTGTTCTATGGCAGCAATACCACATACATTTTGCATCCAGCCCTATTTGAATCCAGGTCTATTCCTGGACTGCTCAGTTAAATGTGCCAGTAAATTCCCTTATTAATTTAAATTTAAAAAAAAAAAATAGAGAAGAATTGCACAAGAGCCTGAAAAGAGAAAATGAGCATTTGCCTTGGAGAATCACAAGTCCAGGCACGCTTCCTAACATATGCCTCAGAATCTGCCTACTTCAGGAAAGGTCCACACTTCACATCCATTGTCCCAGTCACCACCCTGGACATCTTGCCCTGTTCTCCAGAGCTGCCCCACGGGCCATGTGGGGCAGCATGTCGCAATTTCATTCTGAGAAAAGGACCATGTGATTGGTGAGAGAGACCAAGCTTAATCTCAGAGCAGTTAAAGAAGCCTGGAGGTCTGAGTGGGCAGAACATGTAGGCCAAGACTTGCCAAGTATGTGTGGGTGTGTCCGTGACTCAAATTCTGGAGCTGAGTGGGAATAAAACTAATTTCTGGAGGCAGGTGAAGGAGACTGGGGGGAGGGCAGGACGCAGCTGTTAACAATGGGACTTCAGGCCGAGGGGTCACAGAGTCAGATGGTTTAGCAAGCGAGCCTGCATCCTCCCTTCTCTGACTTTTCAGAAAGAATTCTTGCCAGGTCTGGCAGGACGCATGCAGAGACTAAGCGTGCCTGTTCTTGCCCACTTTCCAGCCCCGCTTCATGCTCCAGGCAGGGTGCTCTTCCTTTTCCCTGCTCTGACGGCACTTCAGAACACTGGCCTTCTCAACCAAGGCCTCACATGAGAAGTGATGGGGCAGTGGTCCCCGACAGCAGAGATCTCGTCTTCAAGCAAACGGTCTTGAATCTAATGGCACAGAGGCCGCAGCTGGGAGGCCCGGATACCACGGTTGCTATGTGAACTTGGGCAGACTAGGCTTGAATGTCAAAGTCTCTGTGTTCTCCTTTGAAAAACAGGCATTGTAAAATCAACTGAACTAGTCGGAGTCGAGGCAAAGTTTCTAGTTCCAGAGGTGGAAGCAAATTCTTCTTCTTCCAAGTGAGCGCAAGCCAGTTAGGTGCCTGGGGTATAAGAAAGCTAAGACCAAAGGCTGCCTCCAGCTTTCTGAATGCAGGAGGGGAGCAAGCTGCAAGCGAGGGGTCATTTCTTCCACTGCAGACAGTGTTGCGCAAGAACCCTGGGGAAGAGGAGGCATCGTCTCCCCAGCTTGCCAATATCTGAAAAAACTGGCTTCTGAACTGCATGGTGACACTTCTGGCACCAAATGTGTGGGTGTTCCCCTGCTCCCACCCCCTCTTCCACCTCTAGACAAACCTCCTAGTTCTTCAGATTCGCTTCAGTTCTGACACCACCTACCTGGCCAAGACTGCTGTCACTCCTATACCTTCTGACGGAGTGGCGGTAAGTTGGGGGTTCCCTTGACCCCCTTCTCAGGTTCAGGCATTGCTAGAATGGCTCACAGAACTCAGGAAAACACTTTCCTTACATTTACCAGTTTCCTGTAAAGGATTCAACTCATAGTCAGATAAAATATTCACAAGTCAAATGTAATATTACAGCAGAGAACAACATCAAGGCTGAGTAGTTTTATCCTGGAATGCAAAAATCGTCCAACATGGAAAAAAAATCTAGAAATAAAAACTCATACAAATTAAAAGAAAACCCCTACATATTAATGGGTATTCAAAAGGCAGGTGATAATTTATTAATAGTATCCATTGAAAAATAAGAGCTACTTAAGTACAGTATGATTTACCAAAACGCAAAAACAAGCGTTATACCAACAGCCATAGTGCAGAAGAAGTCATTTGAATTAAAATCAGAAATATGACAAGAATATGTACCATGTCAAATTACTTTTACTTCTACATTGTTTTGGAGGGTCTAGCTAATGCAATAAAAATTAAATAATCTGTATAACAAAGAGAAAAAATATTAGAGTTAAAAACCAATTTCAGTAAGTTATTTGGACCTTTTTGTTGTTTGCCCTTTACCTTTATTTATTTATTGAATAATGTTATAACTTAGTGTAAATATGTTTTGTGTGTTATGTCAACACATTTAATAGTTTTTTTCCTTTAAAACTGAGAATTTTGTATCCCCCACTAAAAATGATTTCCCCGTTCAAAACTATACAAAATAGTTTTATATTTTTTATATTTAAGCTTTGGGTTCATCTGGAATCTTTTTTGGCTTAAGGATCAGTGTTGGGATCCAGATTTATCTTCAAAATGGTTGCCCAGCAGTATTTTTTTGGCTACACTTTGTGGCTTGTGGGCTCTTGACTCTATCCCAGGGATTGGGCCCACATGCTTGGCAGTGGAAGTGCTGAGTCCTAACCCCTAGACTGCAGGGGGTTCCCCAACAACACTCCCCTCACCCTGTTTAAAAAATTATTTATTTAATTGGAGGCTAATTACTTATAATATTGTGGGTTTTGCCATACATTGAGATGAATCAGCCACGGGTGTACACGTGTCCCCCATCCCGAACCCCCTCCCCTCTCCCTCTGCATCCCATCCCTCGGGGTCATCCCAGCGCACCAGCCCTGAGGACCCTGTTTTATGTATCGAACCTGGACTGGCGATCTGTTTCACATATGGTAATATACATGTTTCAATGCTATGCTCTCAAATCATCCCGCCCTCGCCTTCTCCCACAGAGCCCAAAAGTCTGTTCCTTACCTCTGTGTCTCTCTTTTGCTGTCTTGTATATAGGGTCGTTGTTACCATCCTTCTGAATTCCATATACATGCGTTAGTATACTTCATTGGTATTTTTCTTTCTGACTTGCTTCACTCTGTGTAATAGGCTCCAGTTTCAGCCACCTTATTAGAACGGATTCAAATGCGTCCTTTTTAATAGCTGAGTAATATTCCATTGTGTGCATGTACCCCAGCTTTCTTATCCGTTCGTCTGCTGATGGTCTTACTCATTCATCTGCCGCTGGACATCTGGGTTGCTTCCATGTCCTAGCTATTGTAAACAGTGCTGCGATGAACATGGGGTTACACCCTTCACCACTTTTTAAACGATTCTCTTTCTGCCCTGCATTTGAAATGCCAACCTGACTGTGAAGTATACTGTGGAATGCGATTTGGTCTGTTCCCCTACTACTGTTTCTTCCTTTGGCAGTTCCGAGGAATTGTAATGCTTGTGTCTGGATTTTACGTTTTTGCTATTTGAAAGAACAGTTTTCTAGAGAGAATCTTCAGTCTTTTCAAATGGGGAGAGGAAGGTGCGAGCAGAGAGGTTGCTGATGCTGCAGGAGAAGGGTGGGGTTGAGACGGATGAAAGCTGAGGAGGCCGAGACAGACGGGGTTTCCTGAGCCGGAATGAGGAGCTGCTCTCGACCGGGAGGGAGCACACCCTGACGCTCGGAGCAGACGGCGGAGCAAGGGCCGCAGGCTCGCGTTTCTAACGAATCAGGGAGACGCCAGCTGGGCGCTGTTTCACAAGTTAATGGTCGGGCTGCGAAGCAGTGTGTGTGATATGAAGGGCTTTGTTCCAAAACGGACCGTCTAATCCCCCGTGTGCTGATTTGCTTAACAGTCCCTTTCTAGTTCCAGATCTCTTTACAAACAAAACAGGGACTCACAGTATGAACAGCAGAGCAAGCTGGATGCTGCCTCTCCTCCTCCCTCGGAGCTTCCCAGGTGGCTGGGTGGTAAAGACCCCGCCTACCAATGCAGGAAACTCGGGTTGGATCCCCGGGTCGGGAAGCTCCCCTGGAGGAGGAAGTGGCCACCCACTCCAGTATTCTTGCCTGGAGAATCCCACGGACAGAGGAGCCTGGTGGGCTACAGTCCTTGGGGTCACAGAGAGTCGAACCGACAGAGCACAGGCCGGCTGGCTGGCCCCTGCTCCCCAGACTCGGAGGGAGTAAAACGGCGTATTGTTCCTGTCCAACAGTGAGTTAAGGATTGGAATTTTTTGCCATGTCGGTCAGGGGCCAGCGGTCACTCATTGCAGAGAAGCGGTCAGGGGCCACTGCTTCACCTGAAGTGCTGCCTCTAAAAAACACCAGGTCCTGCCTCACCTAATTAGGGAGAAACAACAGGTCCCCCAGGTCATGTCAGCAGGGCCGGAAGTCTCCAGGGGTGAGTGGATGTCCTGTTACTCCAGACTGCCCCGGGACAGGCGGCCACAGAGCGCTTCTTGTTCCAGGGCTAGCCGGCTATCTGGGCAGGAGAACACACCTATCTTTTAAAAATAACCAGCCCAGAATCAAACACAATGATGCTTGTTGCTTAGTCTGTGAGTCCGGCTCTTTGTGACCCCATCGACTGTGGCCTACCAGGCTCCGTCTGCTGTCTGTGGGATTTGCCAGGCAAGAATACTGGAGTGGGTTGCCATTGCCTTCTCCAGGGGACCCTCCTGACTCAGGGATCAAATCGGAGCCTCCCGCATTGGCAGGCGGGTTCTTACCACTGGGCCCCCAGGGAGGTCCTTCAAACACCTGCATCCAAAATCCCTTCCGCTGTTTTTTCACTCGAGTGGCATTGGTCTGGTTTATACTCAAAAATTGTAATAAATTCACTAGATCGATCTCTGCTATGAAAGGAAGAGACTCTGTTTACAAAATGGCATTTGCCTTTTGGGGTTGTGACCCCAGGGGTGGTTCCTCTGGGGACCCTGTCAGTGCCATTAAGGCTAATGGCATTCAGCCGCGGTCTCCATATATTGGGAGGGGTGCAAACGCTTTCCAAGGGGCACGCAAACCCAGAGAGGTTTCCGGAATGAACGCCCTGGGTCTCAAATTCAATATGTATATCTTCTGAAAGTTTAATCTGCTTGAGAGTTTGCCTCAGGTCATCTTTTATAACCCACTGGCACACATTAATCATGAATCTCAGTGAGGCTTCTGCCCCCACCCCACCCCAGCCCACCGGGTGTGAACGACCCCTAGAAGAAAGAGGGGGATGGTTGGACATGTGGGTGGGGGGCTAAGGAAGCCAGTGACTCACGAGGGGCTGATGGAGTTTTGGAAATCAGGGAGCTTCCAGTCAGAGGGCAGAAACTGTGAGCTTTCAGTTGGACACCTAGTCAGGTGGTTTGTTTTTAGTGATCGATAGCTAATAAAGTAACTTATTTTTAGTGCTATATCTTCAAAAGAATTTCATCAGTAAAACTGAGAAGTGTTTAGATAATTGAGCAACATTTTATATCCACATTCCTCTGGTTTCTATCCATTTACGTGCAGAAAGTTTTCACAATTGTTTTTAAAAAGTGAAAAGAGAAATAAAATTGACATGAAACTAATCTCAGCCTATTATCCACAAATATGTTTAATAATTGAAGAAAAAACCCAAACCATTAAACAGAATAGACCCGTTCCTCTCTTAAGAGCTTCGTTCCCAGTATACTTTATTGCATTTTGCTCCATACATCCAAATCTGCATCCACATATATGTGTATGCATTTTTGGGGGCTGGTGTGGGGTCTTAGTTCCCTGACCAGGGATTGAACCCACGTGCCCTGCAGTGGAAGAGGGGGCAGAGCTCTAACCACTGGCGACCAGGGAATTCCATATTTTGCTTATATTTCCCCCTTAATGTTTTGCTTTATATTGTTATTTAATGACTTAAAATATGTAATGTTTAGGTATTTTGATCAACTGAAAATGATTGTAAAGATAATTCCATCTAGAGAAAAATGCCTTTTTTTTAAACAGAGGTTTATGGTCAAAGGAAATGATTTTTCAATTTCAACTTATAAACCTGTTTTTGTTATGGAAATATAAGGAAGATCAATAAAAGACTCTCGGGTATGAAAGTATTACATTAGGTTAGAATTCTGAGGGGAAAGGCAAAGTGAAGAGCCAGGGCTCAGATGGCCCCCTCCACGCTGGGTTTGAGAGGCTGGTGGGCACATGAATTCTGCGAGAGCACTTCCCCGAAGACAATTCAGTTCAGTTCAGTCCTGTCGACTCTTTGCGACCCTGTGGACTGCAGCACGCGAGGCTTCCCTGTCCATCACCAACCCGAAGACAATAGGTGTCACTAAACACTATTCCTCAGGCTACCGTTAATTGGCCTCCATCACTTAGCAGAGGACAAAAAGCACTTTCATTTTTCTTTTTCAGGAGAGACAAGGCCACGGGCTGCGTGAGGGTGGGAGTGGGGTGGGGAGTTAGGTCAGCCCAGCAGCTGGAGGTGATGTCCGCTCCACGCAGCCCCCAAGGGTTTAATCTAAGCACATTAACCAAAATTTATTTCTCGTTCACGCGGAACTCGGGAACTCGCTTGACTCAGCAGAGAGGGCGGGGAGTGTGTGCGCTTATACGCGTGTGTGATCCGCTTCACATAGTCATTCAGGGCCACGCTGGACACAGGCTCCGATTCTCAACAGTGACATCCAGGTCTGCCTCGGGCGTTAGCATCCTCTCTGCAGACGGGGAGGAGAAGGGATTGCAGGGGCCAAGCCTGGGAGAGGAGGATCGCCACGCAGCCCGCCGGGGACCGCTCCCAGCAGCAAGGCCAGGCGCGCGGGGAGCTGCGGGGGGCAGTTCTCCTGGGGGTCCCCGGTTGGCTTCTCAGCTGGCTGCATCTGCTGTCGGGGTTTGAAGAAAGCTGAGAAGGTTGAAAATAGCCACTGGAGCCCGAGGCGAACAGCTGAGCAGGAAAACACGCGCCTCGCGGTCAAGTCCCATCTGTGGGGTGGAGACGCGACCTCCGGCCACAGCAACGAGGTAGTAGGGGGGTGGGGGGCGGTTTCGTTGGATCTGGGCTGGGACTTTCAGGGGTCAGCGTGGCAGAAGGACAAGGGAACCAGGGAGTTGAGGAGCTTGGTACAAGAGGAGGTGGGGAGCCACCGCATATTTTGTGGGTCAGAAAGGCAGTGGGCGTGGCTGATCAGCAGAAAAGGGCTCAGGCGTCTAAAGGTCTTGATGAAACTGAAAAGGATGTAGTGGGTGGAAGGGAGTCAGTCTGGGAGCTAGAGCTGCCGTCCCAGAAGAGTGTGTGCCGTGGACCGGATGTTTGTGTCCTCCGCTCCCCGTAATTCATGCCTTGAAACCCCACCGCCAATGTGATGGCGTCAGCCGGTGGGTCTTGGGAGGTGATTAGGCTATGAGCCGGGAGCCCCCATGAGTGGGATTAGTGCCCTTAGGAGAGTCCTGAGGAACTGGCAGAGGGTTCCTCCGTTCTCTCCCTCCCTCCCCTTTCCCTCCCTCCTCCTCTCCTGCTCTGATACAATGAGAAAACAGCCATCCACAGCCTTGAAGAGAGTCCTCATCAGAGCCCCACCATGCTGCCACCCTGATCTCTGACTTCCAGCCTCCAAAATTGTGAGAAATACATCTTTGCTGTTTATAAGATGTTCCCTTATGGCTGCCAGAAAGAACCAAGTCAATGTTTCAAATTAGGATTCTGGGTTTTGAAAACCCTGGGTAGAGTGAGGGCTTCCCTGGTAGCTCAGCTGGTAAAGAATCCGCCTGCAATGCAGGAGACCCTAGAAGCGGGTACACATCACCCAGCTGGGTGCTGGGTCCCAGGGCACTTCTGTTGTCTTGGCCATTAGAAACTTAAATGATTTGAAGGAGAAGCAGTTAAAAATAATTACTAAGTAGATTTTGTTTCTAAAATATTAAATTCAGTGATGGGTATTTGTATAACAGAGAAAAAGACGTTAAAATACATCACTTTTTTCCCCAGGGAATTGTGTTTCCAACTCTTTTCTGTATGTATGTGTTTTGTATAAATAAAAAGTGAAGGCATCTATCACATAGGAGCTGTGGTCTCAGTTTAGCACAATGTTAAATTAAACTCTGTCTTGGGGATGGGTGGAAATGAACTCTAGTCTGCTTCCACTTCACGAGGTTACCTTGTACCTGTTACAAACAACATGGCCTAAAGTGAATGACTGGCAAATAAAAATAAGGGCAGCAGTTTTCAGGTATGATGCCTTCTGTTATATTATTAGACAATATTATCAGTATCCTGATGTTACTTTGTTAACAAAGATCCACCTAGTCAAAGCTATGGTTTTTCCAGTAGTCATGTATGGATGTGAGAGTTGGACTATAAAGAAAGCTGAGCACTGAAGAATTGATGCGTTTGAACTGTGGTGTTGGAGAAGACTCTTGAGAGTCCCTTGGACTGCAAAGAGATCCAACCAGTCCATTCTAAAGGAGATCAGTCCTGAATTCATTGGAAGGACTGATGCTGAAGCTGAAACTCCAATACTTTGGCCACCTGATGGGAAGAACTGACTCATTTGAAAAGACCCTGATGCTGGGAAAGATTGAATACAAGAGGAGAAGGAGACGCCAGAGGATGAGATGGTTGGATGGCATCACCGACTCGATGGACATGAGTTTGAGTAACTGGGAGCTGGTGATGGACAGGGAGGCCTGTCCCTCCCTGCTGCAGTCCACAGGGTTGCAAAGAGTCCAACACGACTGAGAGACTGAACTGAACTGATATAGAAATGAGGGCTTTAGAGGGCCTAATTAGAAATTCTAGCAATGATTTTAACTCTAAAGATTAAGAAATAAAATATAATTTAGCCCAAGATAGTCAAATTTCTTTTTTCCTATAAAACCTTACTAGGTGTTAGCGAGAGACTTGTCCAGGTAGGATCCTGTGCAGATTGAAACAACTAATGTGATTATCTTGGCTTAAGTAGTCAAGGAAGCTACATATTAGGTGATGTCTATATTGCTCAGGCATGAGCATTGGGGAATTCCAGAAAGAGATTGTGCTAGAAGATTCTGTCTACATGTTTTCCTATGCTCTTTTTGCTGTGTTTAAGCTCAGCTTTAAAATCAGATGCAAAAATATTTTTGTATTGACTTCAAATCTTTCATCATTTAGAACAGAAAGAAGTTGACTGCTGAATGTTTAATGCAAACACCGTGGGGCAAGTTGCTTTAGGTCCTTCTTCCTTCTTTCTGTGTAATTACCAGTCCTCAGTGGGAAGTTGGAGATGATCTAATCATGACCTACCACCCAGATCTGCAGTGCAGCTCTCTCCTCGCATGAACCTGAGTTGGGTGAGAAATCAGAGGTTAGGGTGTGACTTAGAACGCTTCCTCTTCTTTTAGGGACAAAAACATCTTTAAGGAACATAGTAGAGCCCAAGAACTTGGAAGGTTAAAGGTCCGTAAAATCAATGTCAAAAAATCAAAAATTCACAAAATCCTCATTTCTTGGGAAACAAAAAAGTTTTTTCCTTCCAGCCTAGGCCCCAAACTTAGGTTATTAAAAAAAAAGTCTCTACAACTTTTTCTTGTCTTTGTAGTAAGCACTGCTGTAAATTCAATTGCTGGAATATATAATGTCTGAAATTTTCACTCTCTTTACATGAAAAGACAAAGTCTAGACTTTCAATTTATAATTTAATCACATGGCTTTGCTCTTTTAATCTTAGAATAAAGAGAGCTGTCCTCTGTTTTCTATAGTATTATTCATTTGTTAACTGAAGCCAAGAAGCATTGAGAGTTAGAAGTCAGCATGATAGAGTACATAAGGAAACATGAAGCCCATTCTGTAACTGCAAAGGGGGCAGAGCATGAGAGTGCGTTCCTGAAGAAAGCTCTGTTCCTAAAAGATGGATAGGTGATGGATTTCCCCAACAGCCTGCAGCTTTTTTTTTTTTTTAAATCAAGGAGCTCTCTTTGGTTTTTCAAAAAAAAGCTTAAAAAAAAAATGAAGAGCAACAACAGTAGTGTGCCTCACTATCGCCAGAGCAGAAGTTGTTCAGCGCTTAGATGTAATTTCAGTTATTAAACTTATATGCAGAGTACATCATGAGAAATGCTGGACCGGAAGAAACACAAGCTGGAATCAAGATTGCCAGGAGAAATATCAATCACCTCAGATATGCAGATGACACCACCCTTATGGCAGAAAGTGAAGAGGAACTCAAAAGCCTCTTGATGAAAGTGAAAGAGGAGAACGAAAAAGTTGGCTTAAAGCTCAACATTCAGGAAACAAAGATCATGGCATCCGGTCCCATCACTTCATGGGAAATAGATGGGGGAACAGTGGAAACAGTGACAGACTTCATTTTTCTGGGCTCCAAAATCACTGCAGATGGTGACTGCAGCCATGAAATTAAAAGACACTTACTCCTTGGAAGGAAAGTTATGACCAACCTAGATAGTATATTCAAAAGCAGAGACATTACTTTGCCAACAAAGGTCCGTCTAGTCAAGGCTATGGTTTTTCCAGTGGTCATGTATGGATGTGAGAGTTGGACTGTGAAGAAGGCTGAGCACTGAAGAATTGATGCTTTTGAACTGTGGTGTGGGAGAAGACTCTTGAGAGTCCCTTGGACTGCAAGGAGATCCAACCAGTCCATCCTGAAGGAGATCAACCCTGGGATTCCTTTGGAAGGAATGATGCTAAAGTTGAAGCTCCAGTACTTTGGCCACCTCATGCGAAGAGTTGACTCATTGGAAAAGACTCTGATGCTGGGAGGGATTGGGGGCAGGAGGAGAAGGGGACGACAGAGGATGAGATGGCTGGATGGCATCACGGACTCGATGGACATGAGTCCGAGTGAACTCCGGGAGATGGTGATGGACAGGGAGGCCTGGCGTGCTGTGATTCATGGGGTCGCAAAGAGTCAGACACGACTGAGCAACTGAACTGAACTGAACTGAACTGAACTAAAAAAAAAAAAGATGGAAAAAACCCCTGTTTTTAAAAGGATAACTTGGAGTACTGGTATTTGGCCTCAGACCACAATACACATGTTTAGACATTGTGGACTTCCAGAAGATAAGTGATTCCAAAAAATACTTTTATCATTGATCAGTTTCCTGGGTTGAATGATGCTCCCTGCATATTCATATCCATTGGAGCCTCAGAATAGACCTCATTTGGAAACATGGTCTTTGCAGATGTAATGAGTTAGGTTAAATTGGGATCATACTGGATTAGATTGGGTCCTAAATTCAATGACTGGTATCTTCATAAAAATGTCATATTGGGAATTCCCTGGTGCTCTCATGATTAGTGCTCAGGCCCCTAAGATCCCACAAGCCTCAGTGGTATGGCCAAAGAAATGGTCGTATGAAGACCCAGAGATGTAATGAAGAACTCCACAATAGGACGGAGGCAGATGCTGGCGTGATGAGTCTAGAAACCAAGAACACAGGCCACTGCCAGAGGCTAAGAAGAAGCAAGGCAGGGGTCTTCCTTAGAGCTTTCAGATAACGTGTGGCTCTGTTGACGCTTTAATTTCAGACTTCTGACCTTCAGAACTGTGAGAGGAGAGTTTCTGTTTTTTTATAAGCCACCAAGTTTATGCAGATGACAGTACCCTTATGGCAGAAAGTGAAGAAGAACTAAAGAGCCTCTTGATGAAAGTGAAACAGGAGAGTGAAAAAGTTGGCTTTCATGCTCAACATTCAGAAAACGAAGATCATGGCATCTGGTCCCATCACTGCATGGGAAATAGATGGGGAAACAGTGGAAACAGTGTCAGACTTTATTTTTGGGGGCTCCAAAATCACTGCAGATGGTGACTGCAGCCATGAAATTAAAAGACATTTACTCCTTGGCAGGAAAGTTATGACCAACCTAGATAGCATATTCAAAAGCAGAGACATTACTTTGCCCACAAAGGTCCCTTTAGTCAAGGCTATGGTTGTTCCAGTGGTCATGTATGGATGTGAGAGTTGGACCATAAAGAAAGCAGAGCACTGAAGAATTGATGCTTTTGAACTGTGGTGTTGGAGAAGTCTCGAGAGGCCCTTGCACTGCAAGGAGAGCCAACCAGTCCATCCTAAAGGAGATCAGTCCTGAGCGTTCATTGAAAGGACTGATGTTGAAGCTGAAACTCCAATACTTTGGCCACCTGATGCGAAGAGCCAACTCATTTGAAAAGACCCTGATGCTGGGAACGATTGAGGGTGGGAGAAGAAGGGGACGACAGAGGATGGGATGGTTGGATGGCATCACCGACTCAATGGACATGAGTTTGTGTAAACTCCGGGAGTTGGTGATGGACAGGGAGGCCTGGTGTGCTGCAGTCCATGGGGTCGCAAAGAACCAGATGTGACTGAGCGACTGAACTGAGTTAAACTGAAGTTTATGGTACTTTGCTATGGCCCTAGGAAACCAACATACTTATGCCGAGTAAAATATGGAGACGATGGCAGCATTTTTCTAAATGTTATAATGACCAGCCTGTAGTACAGCCTGGACCAACTCAAGATGCTTCCTGCCTGAGGAGTGAAGTTTACAGGTTCTTAGGTTCAGGGTTTACCAGAAGGTAGCTAATAGTTGTTGCTGGTCAGTTGCCTAGTTGTGTCCGACTCTTTGGGACCCCACGGACTGCAGCACGCCAGGCTTCCCTGTCCTTCACTATTCCCCAGAGTTGGCTCAAATGTCCACTGAATGGATGATGCTATCCAACCATCTCATCCTCGGTCACCCTCTTCTCCTGCCCTCAATCTTTCCCAGCATCAGGGTCTTTTCCAATGAGTTGACTCTTCAGATCAGGTGGCCAGACTATTGTAGCTAATAGACTTCCCTTCAAATAGAGAAATGATGTTCTACTTTAAATACAGTCATGTTTGCCAAGCTTCATGTTATCTTTATTTTCAGTAAATTAAAGTCTACCTAGAAACATCATACATTGCAGCCCCTGAAAATATTACCTTTCATAATTTGATTTTGCATATTCCTTCATCTCCAAGGTCAGCCTTATATAGATACATGGTGTCTAATTTTAATTTCAGCTAACGGTTTCAAATGTTGTGCTTCGTTCTCCTATGAACGCAGTCCAAACTATTCTGTTGCTTCTTTCCCAAACCTTATGAGGCTATGAAGGAGCTTCTCTGTTAGCTCAGCTGGTAAAGAATCCGCCTGCAATGCAGGAGACCCTGGTTTGGTCCCTGGATCAGAAAGATCCCCTGGAGGAGGGCACGGCAACCCACTCCAGCACTCTTGCCTGGAGAATCCCCAAGGGATGATCTATCGCAGTAGAAACGTAAGCTGAAGTGTTGGTCGTCATTTTGCTAATAGTTCTCTCCTGCTTTTGTTAGACTCCGTTTCTTCTTTGCCCTCGTGTACGTTTTTGTTTTAGGGACTTTCTTCTGAGTGTTAGTGTGAGAAGGGAGTTATTTGACCCCGTTTACACAGAGAATAAGGGACTTGCTCTAAATATATTTTTCCTATCAGTGTGTAGGTCTTCGAGCTGGATTTTGTGCCAGCTCTTTCTCTTATTCTCAGCCCAAATCTCTTCCTTTGGGACTCTAATTTCCTTTTATATTCCATGTTCATAATAAGCATGTGCCCTGAAATGACCAACCAACATTCTCTTTGAAAATGGGTCTCAACATAGTGAAATAAGACAGAATGGCAAAATAGGGTTCTTTCCTTACACTGATTTACAGCCGAGATGGAAGCGGAAGACCATTGGCTAGGTCTGGCCGTGAATCTACATACCCAGAGAAGCACAGACGTTTGCCTTTTGGTGATACTTACCCTGAAGCCCAGTGAAATTTAGTCTAAGACCTGGTTTCATGTTTTGATTTTTCTGTCCTGTGCTCCAATCTTGTTGTAAGCACGGAGCTATGAGGCTTTCTTGAGAAAGCATTTGAGAGGTGAGGGAATAACATAACTATGTCCCATGGTTAGACGATCTGAAACTTCGCCTGTGAAGCGAATGCCTATGCTTGACGTGTTCTGGGAAACACAGACAACTTTCATGGAGAGAAATTAAGCATAACATTTTAAACTTACCAGCCAGCTAATGCAGGAGATGTGTTAGGTGTATGTAGTCAGGATTTTAGAAATTGAGAGATCTGGGATCTCATGTATGTAACCTTTTAATGGAAGCTCCAACTGGTAGCTGTTAAATATGGTCAATCCAGAGAAACTAAGAGGAAAGAGAATTACTACAGGGGGATGGTGCCTTTAAATATAGCAGAACTTACTAGCGATTGTCTTGAGAGGCGGATGGCCTCCTAGGTCACTAATTCTGTGGACTCTGTGAAAGAGAATAGAGATGAGTGGTCAAAATAAAGGCATAGAGAAGAAGGGAAACAAACAGCAGGGGTTGCAGAATGCCCCTCTGGGTCATAGACCACCACCCAACATTTTATCATCCTGGCCATCATTTTTTCTATAAAGTATTTTAAGTAAATGAATAATTTTTAGAAAATGAGTGATGTGTATAGATGTGGATGGACCCAGAGTCTGTCTTATGGAGTAAAGTAACCCAGAAAGAGAAAAACAAATGTCATATATTAATGCATATATATGGAATCTAAAAATGGTACAGATGAACACAATTCCAGGGCAGGAATAGAGGTGTGGATGTTGAGACTGGACATGTGACCGCAGTAGGGAGGGGCGGGTGGAGCAAACTGAGAGACTAGGGTCGACACATATGCACTACCTCGTATACAGTTGACGGCCAGCGGGAAGGCGCTGCGTGAGACAGGGAGCTCAGCTCGGTGCTCTAGGAAGGACCCTCCTCCAGGGGACCTTCCCAACTGGGGAGCGAACCCAGGTCTCCCACACCGCAGGCGGGTTCTTTAAAAGCTGAGCCACCAGGGAAGCGCCTAGGATGATCTATAAAGTATTAATAAGTTCCATCTGTTGGAGGAATTTTCCTGCTTCCCTGGTGGCTCAGAGGTTAAAGCGTCCGCCTCCAGTGTGGGAGACCTGGGTTCGATCCCTGGGTCGGGAAGATCCCCTGGAGAAGGAAATGGCAATCCACTCCGGTATTCTTGCCTGGAAAATCCCATGGACAGAGAAGCCCTAGTAGGTTACAGTCCACGGGGTGGCAAAGAGTCAGACATGACTGAGCGACTTCACCTTCACCTCACTTCTATAGAGAACCAATTATTTTCTTAAACTGGAGATGGTATTGTGTTTTAAGGATGGTTCTTAGACGTTGAATCTCTCTTTATATCAAGTTAAACTTTAGTTTGCAATTGTGATGGAAAGAAAAACTCCTGTAAAATATTGCACGTCGCACCCAGTAACGCACATTTTGCATCCCAACCAGTTGATGACGCATGGAGACGGGCACCTGAGTCCATCGCCTGACAATGACGAGCTTTGTGTTTGCCCAACTCACAACTCATCTGACTAAAAACAATACTTAACCTCAATGTTTTTCTGTCATTTCAGGATCCCACTGTACCGCAACGTGTCACACTTAAGAGGGGAATTGAAACGAGGGGAATTTTTACTGTTAATAAGTGTAAGAAATACTGTTTGCTTCATGGCACGATTTCTACGCCTTCTAACTATGCGAACTCTACGCAGTTTGTGCATCTTGTGTTTCTCTGGCCTAGCTTTTTGGGCAGCCTCCACTGCAACTCTCAGGACACAGTCAGTGTTTGATAAGGAGACAGACACCCGGATATTGGCTCCTGGGTCCCAAAGTGTCCACCAGTGACTGCAGAACTTTGGGAAAGCCGTTCTTTGCTTCTGTCTTTGTAGGGTTGAGCTATGCAGCTAACAAAGCTCTGTAGCTTTTAGATGTCGTATGTTGCATTTTGGCAGTGTGTTAAGTCTGTAAGAAGAAACATCAAAATAGAAATAATTGAAACTTAAGCCTGAAAAATTTGAGTAAAATAGTATCTCAGGGGAGAAGTAAAAAATCCAAAGCTATTCATAAAGGCAGGCTTTCATATAGCTTGTGTAGCTAGCATTTGTATCTATGTGTGTGTGTCTTTGTTTATTTTACTTGTTTTTCATGTATATATTTTAATTTAATTTTGTTTAGACTGGGGTATAGTTGCTTTATAATGTGTTAGTTTCAGGTGTACAGCAAAGTGGTTCAGTTATACACGTACATATATCATTATTTTTCAGAGTCTCTTCCCGTGTAGATTATTATAGAACATTGAGCAGAGTTGCCAGTGCTAGCCAATAAATTCTTATTAATAATTTTATATATAGTAGTGTATATACGGCTGTGTATATACGGCAGTGTATATACGGCTGTGTATATACGGCAGTGTATATACGGTAGTGTATATACGGTAGTGTATATATGGTAGTGTATATACGGTAGTGTATATATAGTAGTGTTTATACGGTAGTGTATATATAGAAGGGTAGTATGTTAATCCCAAACTCCTACTTTAGCTCTTCCCCAATCGTTCCTCTTTGATGACCGTATTTGTTTGCAAAGTCTGTGAGTCTGTTTCTGCTTTGTAGACAAGTTTGTTTGCATCATCTTTTTAGCTTCCACAGGTAAGTGACGTCCTGGGATGTTTTTCTTTCTGTGATTTACTTCACCCAATATGATGATCTCTAGGCCCACCTCTGTGTGTGGGTCTGTGTACCTTTAGGGGGTAGATGGGAGCATGTTTGCTAAGACTGTCAGAACAAAGAGCACAGACGAGGTGACTTAACGGAAATTAGTTTTCTGGAGGCAGCAGTCTGCAGTCACGGTTGCGCCGAGGCTGGCTTCTCCCCAGGCTTCCCTCCTTGGCTTGCAGACGGCCGTCTTCCCCCAGGTCGTCACATGGTCTTTATCCTGGGTGTGCCGTGTCTAACTCTCCTCTTCTTAACGGGTATCAGTCAGGTTGGATTAAGACCCACTTTAATGACCTCATGTTAGCTTAATTACCTCTTTAAATGCCCACCTCCAAGTGCCAGCATATTCTGAAGCTCTGGGATTAGTACTTAAACCTGTAAATTTTGGGGGCATGCAGTTCAGTGCATCCCAGTGGATATATAGCTTTAACAGCTTTATTGAGGTGTAATTTGTGTGCTCTAAATTTTACCCACTGTAAGTCCAATGAGTCTTAGTAAATAGCCCTGTGACTGCCACCATGATTCTGTTTTACAGCTGCCTGATCTTGTCCTACATCTCAAAGAGCTCAAGGATGTAATGGGAACTTTGAATGGCAGCCCAACTGTTACATTCTAAATTCCTGACTAAAATTTATGTTCTAATAAAGGGTTAAAACCCGAGCAAGAGGCAGGAAACGTGTGGGAAATCTCTGCACCTTCCCTTCAATTTTGCCATGAATCTAAAACTGCTCTTAAAAAAAAAAGTCTCGATAAAAGCAAAGCAAAACAAACACAATTGCTTCTTGGCCTGAAATTTTTCATAATCAGTTAGAATCTGAACCGCTGGGCCGTCCACCATGGTTTTTCACGTAAGGGTGAAGGCACAGTCCCAAACAGTGGAGGGTTTCATCTAACGGCTGAGAGCCAGTTTGATACAACAGTAAGAGCACTGGCCCGGAGCCGAGAGGCCCAGGTTTGCTCTGGGTCCCGTACTTTTCCCCACGTCCGCTCAACAAAAAGCTCTGATCACCATATGTGGTTGATATAAGCATCAAAGGAGATTACGTAGGTCAAACTCCTTGCAAATTTTAAATTGCAAGGGGAGTGTGAAATGTTCTCACATTTTCAAGAGAAATAAAATGGAGTCCCTGATAAAAGAGAACTAAAAGACTCTTTTGAACTGTTAACAATTTACTCAGTTACTCGGAAACAAGTATCTTGCTAGAACCTCAAACTTTATTATTTAAAAAAATGATTTTGTTGATGTATAGTTGATGTACAGTGTCGTATTAATGTCTGCTGTGTAGCAAAGTGATTCAGCTATATACATACACACACACACACACACACTCCTTTTCATATTCTTTTCCATTATAGTTTAGCACAGGATATTGAATATAGTCCTCTGGGCCACACAGTAGGACCTCGCTGTCTGTGCACGATCTATATACCAGTTTATATCTGCTAACGCCAAACTCCCAGTCCAAGCCTTCCTCTGTCCTCCGTAGCAGCCACGACGCTGTTCCCTGTGTGTGTGGGTCTGTTTCTGTTTTGTAGAGAAGTTCACCTGGGTCATATTTTACATTCCACATATAAGTGATATGTGGTATTGGTCTTTCTGTCTGACTTATTTCACTTGCTGTGATAATCTCTGGGTCCATCTGTGTAGCTGCAGATGACACTCTTTCATTCTTTTTTATGGATGAGTAGTCTGTCCATCTTGGTCATCTGATGCAAACGGCTGGGCCATTGGAAAAGTCTCTGATGCTGGGAGAGATTGAGGGCAGAAGGAGAAGAGGGCGTCAAAGGACGAGACGGCTGGATGGCATCAGCGATGCAATGGATGTGAACTTGGGCACACTTCGAGAGATGGTGAGGGACAGGGAGGCCTGGCGTGCTGCAGTCCGTGGGGTCGCAGAGTCAGACACGCCTGGGTGACTGCACACCAGCACAGCGCGTGTGTGTGTACCGCCCCTCCCCGGGTGTGCACCCATCAGTGGACAGCTGCCTGGGTGACTGGAAACCAGCACAGCGCGTGTGTGTGTACCGCCCCTCCCGGGGTGTCCACCCGCCAGTGGACAGCTGGGTTGTCTCCATGGCTTGGGTCACTGTGCGCATAGAGGTGCCTGCATCGCTTTGAATCGTGCTTCTGTCCAGATGTATGTGCTTAGGAGAGGGTTTGCTAGATCATATGGCAACTCCAATTTTAGTTTTTTGAGGAACCTCCACAGGCTGCTCCATGGTGACTGCGCCAATTTACAGTCCCACTAACAGTGTAAGCGACTTAGCAACGGCAGCAGCAGCAACAGTGTAAGGAGGTAGAACCTTAAACTTGAAATTTGTTTGAGTGAGTGAAAGTCACTCAGTTGTGTCTGACTCTTTGCGACCCCATGGACTATACGGCCCACAAATTCTCCAGGCCAGAATATGGGAGTGGGTAGCCTTTCCCTTCTCCAGGGGATCTTCCTGACCCAGGAATTGAACCAGAGTCTCCTACATTACAGGCAGATTCTTTACCAGCTGAGCTATCAGGGGAGCCCCTGGTTTGGTTTACAATTGGCTTGGTTTAAATTGGTTTGCAATCTAATTATTCATGTGCCAAACCACCTAAAGAAATTGGCTCAAAAGCACAGAGAGATCAAGGTATATGTTGACTCTTAACAAATCAGGTCCATGGACAGAACTCATATTTCATAATACTTTTAAGTATATCTCTTATTAGATTGCATTTACTTACACTGGCAAAGCTGTTTTCAGTTTGAAGTTTCCTTTGCTTTTGCTCCCAAGATTCTCTCCTGAAAGAGACCTGTATTGTTTAAGAATAGAGTGTGAAAAAGGGAAAGCCATTTTACTCTCCCATGTATCTCAATTCAGATGAGGCTGACTTCAGTCAAAATGCTTTGATGCTAAAATCGTACTTGGGTCTTAATGGAAATATATGTAGTGAAGCAGATTTATAGCGAATCGATTTCTCATTAAATGGCTTCCTAGCACCCATCATTTTCACAGAGATTTTTGGTGCTTGGAGCGGTTCACAGGAGGAGAAGCTAGGCTCCTCTGCAGACTGGAAGACGACATGCAGCAGAGGCGTGAGCGCGGGAAGCGTGTGGGGATAGGTGGGGTGGTCCTTAGGCAGATGTTGGAGGAAAGGCTGTTAATCCCACACAGCCGTCAGTGCTCACGGACTTTTGTTAGCTTTTGTGAAAGAGTTCACTGAGGGGTTGAGTATGCCAACTGTGAACCAATGACATTTGCAACTCGAAGTCCGAGGAAGTACTGGTCAATTATGTTTAGAACTGAGGACCATCAATTCTTAGATTGAATCACTCAAATTCTAAAAAACTGGTGTATTCTGAAGGCCGTGAAATCTTATATACATGACGAAATGTCTTTCTTTCTAAATGAATTTGCTTTTTCAAATGGAAACCATTAGCAGAGCATTGAACCATAGGTGGAAAGAAATCAGATAACAGAAAGTTCTGTTCGTTTCCCCAGGATGTTAGTTTTAAGTACTCTTTTTACAAACAGGTCTGTCTTAATGAGCTTGCTTTTCCTTTATTAAAGCTGAAGTCTAGCCTGGTAATGGGGCACAGTGTCTTAACACACATTCTGTCTTCTGGAAAGCCATTGAAAACAGCTGGAGCCAAGGGTCCCCAGATACCAAGGCCACGGCTAAATGATAAAAGACAAGGGGAGGATCCAGCTGCAGTGTCTGCATTAGATGGGTACCTCAAGGGGAGAGCAAAATGTTCTTTCCTCGGAATCCGTAGAGTATATTTTGCTCTGTAGATAAAGGTGGGAAAGAGATGCTGCAATTATTTTAGTTATTAAGAGTTATGTGTGATTATGCTCATTAAAAACAAACATGGGTGGAACCTCAGAAATCAGAAGTGGTACCAAGGCAGTGTATGCCTTTTGAGCATTTAAGGTAAGTCCAAAATCTGCTTCTCAAACTCCTAGCAAGTTACGAGGTTGGTGAAATTGACCTAAGCTTAGTCTTCTGTTTCTAATCAGAAACTCTGCCCTTAATTCTTACTCATTTTAAAACAGGAGTGAATAAAAACCTGACATTCTTTCCAAGCCCAAGTTTCCCACGTAGTGGTTTCTCTTCATTAAAATTGTCTCTAACAGTCCCCTCCAGATACTTCTCTGATTAGTGAGATGTGGTATATTATAAAGGCACCTACTTCTTACCGAGATTTAGACAAGTATGTTAAGCAATCAGTTTTACCCCCGAACAGTGGCACAGGAGAGCTGGGCTCATGGGTGATCACTCTGAGCCATGTTCCTTGTGAGCAGTGGCCGTGAACTTGGGAAGTTACATGCTTATTTTCTCGGCACAGTTGCATGTTCCTGAACTATAAAAAGCTGCTGGTGTCCTCCAGGTTTCAGATGGTGCCCACGAGTCCATCCTCGTTCTTAGGGTGTCAGCCCTTCCCCTGGTGGGTGGAAGATGGTTCCTCTTTGGTAGAAGCGTGGGTCGGTCGTTCCCTTATCGCTGTGCAGCTGCTGCCTGTGGAAGACTCTGAGGACATCTCTGTAGGTGGGATTAGCCAGTGCAGGCCGAGGGGCATCTCCTAGGGAGTGGTCCCCGAGGAACACTTGCAGGGAAGAGGGGAAAGGCAGGAAAACCTCAGCCTACTGGCGACCTTCAGTAGAAGCAGGGAGATAAACTACAGATCAGTCTTAAATACATTAAGGGCCAAGTTTCCTAAGTCAAATTGGTGCTCAGTTATCATGTCCAAAACTCTCGTCCTGAGGAGGGAGACAGATTTCTAAATATGACTCACTAACATCAATGTGTGCTTGCATTTTTGCTCAGCAAATGTTTGTTATTGTCAAATGCAGTCCTAGGATCCTGTTAATTATTAGAGCGAGTGAAAGTCGCTCCGTTGAGTCCGACTCTTTGCAACCCTTTGGACTATACAGTCCACGGAATTCTCCAGGTGAGAATACTGGAGTGGGCAGCCGTTCTAGGGAAGTTGAGCCACCAGGGAATTATTAGAAGATCATGAATAAGACATGATCTCTGTCAAGATGGGACACAAATTAATAAAGGTCTTAATCTCAAAGGAGTATTTGAATGATTTTATAAAAGCGTTCTTTAGGAAATGTCATTATAAATACAAAGTATACACATGAATTGTAAATCTTTTAGTGGCTTCATCATGAAACATTAAACATGAAGAGATATATATATTATATAACAGTTAATATTCATTTGCTAAACTATAGTACTATGATATCAACTGTATATTAAAATAAGCTCATCTCTATCAGTGAAAATATGCATTTTTTCCACTTTGATAATACTTGACAAAGAAAACTAATAATTTTTAATATAATTTTTTATTTTGTATTGGGGTAGAGCTGATTGACAATGTTGTGAGAGTTTCAGGTGGACAGCAAAGAGATTCAGCTGTGCATATGCAGGTATCCATTCTCCCCCTAACCCCCCTCCCATCCGGGCGGCCATGTGACAGGTAGCAGAGTTCCCGGCGCTACAGTAGGTCCTTGTCGGTTATCCATTTTACTTTAAAATATTCGTTTATTTTTGGCTGCGTCGGGTCTTAGCTGTGGCCCAAGGGCTCCTGTCTAGCTGCGGCTTAGTAGTTGTGGCAAGAGGACTTTGTTGCCCTGTGGCATGTGAAGTCTTAGCTCCCTGACCAGGGATCAAATTCACATCCCCTGCACTGGAAGGTGGATTCTTAACCCCTGGGCCCCCAGGGAAGTCCCTAGTTATCCATTTTAAATCTAGCAGTGTGTACATGTTGATCCCAGGCTCCCTAAATACCTCTTCTCTCCATCCTTCCCTCCCAGCAACTATAAGCTCATTCTCTAAGTCTGTGAGTCTGTTAAGACAACTAACCTTTAAAAGCCTTGCTAGGACCCTGGATTTAGTTGGATTTATACAGATGACCACTTGATTAAATTTGAAGGTAGTTGGAAATTTCCTAAGATGTCCTTTAACGTAATTAGCTTTCACTCTGTATTCATCACTTTAGACTGTGATGAGTACCATGTCTGCATCTCCTTTGTAAATATTTTCTTGTTCTCATAAAAGAGAAATGGAAAAGAGTTACTTAACCTTATGCTTCCCAGGTAATAGTGGTAAAGAACCTGCCTGCCGATGCAGGAGACGTAGGAGACGTGGGTTCAATTTCTGGGTCTGGAAGATCCCCTGGAGGAGGGCATGGCAACCTACTCCGGTATTTTGTGCTGAGAATGCCATGGACAGAGGAACCTGGCGGGTCCATAGGGTTGCAGAGAGTTGGACGTGATTGAAGAGGCCTAGCACGCATGCACGCATTCTTATGCTAAGAACAAGCAAGTTCATGAACACAAATTCGGTAGCACCGACAACGAGAGACTTCAACTTCTGAGCACGTGAGTCCTGACTGCTCACGTGGGGCCAAGCCACCAAGGAGGCACCAGCGTGGACGCGGAATCCCCACCCTAAAACTCCGGGCGGTTCTTTTATCACAAGATCAGATGTAGACACTGAGCTGCAGAGAAGTGAAAGCCATCATTAATGCTTTGGATTAAGGACAAGCCCAGAGAAATGACTAGAATACTTGAGTCTTTGTTGTTGTTGTTAAAAAAGACATTTTATTTTAGACTTTATTTTGTATTAGGGTATAGCAGATTTACAATGTTGTGACAGTTTCAGGTGAACAGGGAAGGGACTCAGCCATGCATATACAGGTGTCCATCTCCCCCAAACCCCCCTCCTACCCAGGCAGCCACGTAACACTGAGCAGAGTTCCCGGCGTTACAGTAGGTGCTTGTTGCTGACCCATTTTAAATAGACCCGTGTGTGCATGTCCATCCCAAAGTCCCTGACTCTCCCTTCCCCCTGGCAACTGTAAGTTCTTTTTCTGAGTCTGTGAGTCTCTCTTGTTAGTAGGTCATTTTTATCATTTCTTTTTAGATTCCACATATAAGGGGTGTCATATGATATTTCTCCTCTGTCTGACTTACTCCACTCAGAATTCTTGAGTCTTAACAAGCTATTCTGATCCTTGGGTCTGGTTTTCCTCTAAATTAAGTCATGGAGCATAATTTTGTCCAGAAGAGAAATTCTATTCTTTAAAGCTTAACCTCCACTCCCAAAATCTACTCAAGACTACATCCAAGTACCATGTGTTCAAGAGAAGTCACCTTTAAAATCTTCCCCCAGTACTAAGTGTGCTGGATTTAAGGTGCAATGGGATAACTAGCTGTAGATATGAAACATGCAGGATGTAGACGTAAATTTAAATTTTTGTCAACTTATATTCAAGCTAAAAAACTGTTACCCTGTTCTTAATTGTAATTTAGAATAGATCATAAAATGCTGTCCCAAACCTCCAACTTTAATCAGGTCACTTATCAGAGTGAAAATTTTTTAAACAACAAAAAAAATCTACACAATTCTGCTGGAAGAGATCTCCCTCAAGATACACATTTGTTCATCTTCCTCCCACCCCCCCTAACCCCGCCCCGGTCACTGTTAAGGCCAACATTTTTAAGTTTCCAGAATATTTTACGACTGGTAATTTCGGAGATTTCTCAAGTAGGTCAGAAGAAAAAAATCCTTTAATGACGATCTTCATGTCCTGCTTTGATGGCAGGAAGCATAGAGGCCAAGCCAAGAATAACCACTTTTGTGCTACGAGCCACACTTCATTTAGTGTTTTGAGAAACTGCACGCGTAATTCAGACTCAAGGTGTTCAGTCTTACAATTAGTCACAGAGTAGCAGAAACCTTTGCACTTTCTGCTGTCTAAAAACTGCATTCGGCTCTTAACCACTTCTATTCTGATGGCGCCGATTTTGTCTGTACTGAAGTGACTTTCACATTTCTTGACTGCTGAGAGCTGCATAAATTCCTTGCTGTCCATTGGCCAGAGACGCTATGCCATGGAATGGGAGACAGCCCTATTTCCAGAATATGGGACATATGGACGATAGCGTCTTTTGTGTGTGGCTCCTGGGAGGCGTGAGTCGGATGTTGAAACATTGGTATCCCTCGGACATTTTCTTTTTAAATTAAAAGACAAATGTTTCACCTGAAGTTTGGTTGATTTACAATTGTGTTAGTTTCAGCTGCATATCAAGATGATTTAATTATATATATGGATTTTTTCCCCCTTATATATTATATATATATGGGTTATTTCCTATTTTAGGTTATTTCCCATCATAGGTTATTATAAGACATTGAATATAGTTCTCTGCTCTATACAGTAGCTTGCTGTTTTCACATTTTATATACAGTAGCATGTATTTGTTAATCCCAAACTCCTAATTTATGCCTCCTCACCCCCTTTCCTCTTTGGTAACCATAAGTTTGTTTCTATGTCTGTGACTCTATTTTTGTTTTGTAAATAAGTTCATATGTATCCTTTTTTTAGATTCTACATGTAGGCGACAGCAAATGATAT
Source organism: Budorcas taxicolor (assembly GCF_023091745.1). Lineage (NCBI taxonomy): Eukaryota > Metazoa > Chordata > Mammalia > Artiodactyla > Bovidae > Budorcas > Budorcas taxicolor. The sequence continues at coordinate 59,259,252 of NC_068931.1, forward strand.
TTGTCTTTGAATTCTCTTAGTATGGTGATTGCTAAGTCCATCCATCTTGCTATAAATGACATTATTTCACTCATTTTTATGGCTGAGTAATATTCTATCTCTCTCTCACACACACACACACAGAGACCACGTCTTTTTTATTCATCTGTTGATGGATATTTTGGTTGCTTCTATATCTTTGCTATTGTAAATAGTGCTGCTAATATATGGATATTTTAGAAGTAGAGTTTTTATCTTTCCTGGGTATATCCCTAGGAGTGGGATTGCTTAATCATATGGCAACTCTATTTTTAGTGTTTTAAGAAACCCTCTAGGACATTTAAATGGTTTAGGGGAATAACAGGGAAGAATCATTTATTCCAAATATGTCACACAATCAAGTTATGTTTATCTGTTCAAATATTTTATTTCAAAAATATTGAAATAGTTCAAACATATAGAAAAAGGATATATTTGTTCATTTAATAAATGTCTTTTGCGAGTCTAGTACATGTCAACGACTGATCTCCAGCTGAGGATCCATCAGAAAACCCTACAGACAAGACCCCTGCCTTTATGGGAATATATTCTAGCAGAGGAGAGAGGCAATAAAAAATTACTGCAGAGACAGCCTTGACTAGCTGACAGGGAACAAGAGGAACTGAATTCAGACAGTCCCTTTGTGGTGGTGAGCAAGAAAGCAGGATGTGTGTGTGTAGCCGCTGGTGGGGGTGGGGTGGGTGTCGGCAGGGAGGCTCCGGAAGTTTCCTGGGGTCCATGTTCTCTGGGAAGTAGAAGCAAGGTCAGCAGAAAGTGAGGATGGGGAGGGGCTATTGGAGATTTGAGGATAGAAGCTGAAGGTGTGAAAAGCTTATCTATTTAGTACAAGAGTACTATGTAACAGATGCTTATAAACTACAGATCAAACAGGTACTATTTTGCCATAGTTTGTTCAGATTTCCTTTAAAATAGTTACAGAGATAGTCAAAGGGACTCTCCACTAATCCTTGTATCCTTTCCACCCTTCCAAAGATGACCATTCTCTTGGAGCTGGTCTGTGTGATACCCAAGCAAGTTGTTCCGATGATCACTGTTTAAGCTGGATCTGAAGTTGCTTGTTTCTCTGAGAAACTGAAATGAACAGGGTTTCCCTGTTCAGGGAAAACCCTCCCCACTCCCTTGATTGTTTTTTTTTTTTTTTTTCAACGGTGGTAAAATATACAAAACAGGAGGGCTGCCCAGGCAGCTCGACTGGTAAAGACTCTGCTGCAGTGCAGGAGACCCCGGTTCAGTTTGTGGGTTGGGAAGTTCCCCTCGAGAAGGGAAAGGCTACCCTCTCCAGGGTTCCTGGCCTTCCCTGGTGGCTCAGACTGTAAAGAATCCACCTGCGTTGCGGGAGACCTGGGTTTGATCCCTGGGGTGGGAAGATCTCCTGGAGGAGGGTATGGCAACCCGCTCCAGTGTTCTTGCCTGGAGAATCCCCATGGACTGGGGAGCCTGGTGGGCTACAGTCCCTGGGGTCGCAAAGAGTCAGACATGATTGAGCGGCTCAGCACAGCACATACTGAACGGTCTTCACCATTTTACCCTATGTAAGTGTGTAATTCAGTGACGTTATATCTACACACAAGGTTGTGTAACCATCACCACTATCCATTTCTAAAACTTGTTTGTCCTCAACATAAACTCAGTACTCGTCAGACAACAACTCCCTTTTCTCCCCTCCCCTCCCATCAACCTGGGGCGACCCAATTCTGCTTTCGGGCTCCATGAATTTGCCTCTGCGAGGGACCGCACATAAATGGAGTCATACAGTATTTATACTCCTGTGTCTGGTTTATTTCACTTAGCATAATGGTTTCAAGGTCCATCCACGGTGTGAAGTGGAGTCGCTCAGTCGTGTCTGACTCTTTGCGACCCCATGGGCTGTAGCCTACCAGGCTCCTCCGTCCATGGGGTTTTATACGCCATAGTACTGGAGTGGGCTGCCATTTCCTTCTCCAGGGGATCTTCCCGAACCAGGGATCGAACCCGGGTCTCCCGCATTGTGGACAGACGCTTTACTGTTTGAGCCCCCAGGGAAGTCCTTGGTGTAGCATAAACCTAAATTTCCTTTTTATGGCTGCTGATATTTTTGGCAGGCCTTTAGCATCATAGAACCTTATTGCAACAGTCAGAGAGTAGGTGCCGGGGCACAAGGGAAAAACCCTGGTGATGTTTTCTATTTTCCTCTTCATGGCCCCATGTCTGTCTCCCATAGTTGCCAGCAAAAATCAATCTTCGTAAATACTTCTTGAGCTCTTTCATGAGCTTCAGCTATAAGCTACAGTGAGTTGATAACGGTAAGGCAGGACCCTGTTCCCAGCTGTGTATCAAGACCCTGGAAGCCTGCCAGGCTCCTGGCCCTGAGACCATGCTTGCCACGAATTCTCCCAGACATGGGCTGAGTGGGCAGGCGCAGAGGAAGATGGCAACTGGGTATCAAGAGCAGCTGCTGCTCGCTGACCGGAAACGGCCATCACAAGCGGAGGGTTGAGCAGAAATGTTTTGGTAATGGTTTCTTCAGCTTCCCTCCTTGAAAAGAAACAATCTTTATAATGACAGAGCCTCCAAAAAGAGAGAACACAGATTACAGTAATTGTATGTAGGATTTTAGAACAGTGCATGCTGTGACTTAATGGATGGATGGCTTTTGAAGTCTGAAAGACTTGGATCCAGTAATACTACAGTTTAAAATCACTGGGTCATTTTATCTCCAAACTTTTGTGTTTTAGAAAGAATTCTGCCTCACTTTCTGGGTACGCTTCCTCAGAAGAACTAATGCTTAACAAATCTTCTAAAAGTCTTAGAAGGAGATATTCTCTTTGAAATGAGAAAACGGTTAATTAAAATATTCATTTTTAGGACTTCCCTGGTGGTCAAGTGGCTAAGACTCTGAGCTCCCTGGTTCCACCCCGATCAGGGAACGAGATCCCACTTTCTGCAGCTAGGAGTTCACCTGCCACAGCCACCAGCACAGCCAAAAAAAGAAAAAGAAAAAGATTCATTTCACCCTTCTTATTAAATGTAAAGTGACCGGGCTTTCTGTATTAGAGCCTGGCTATTTTTTGCAGGTGATTCTTATGACTAATAACAGTAAGCAACTTGTTTTCTTTAAAGCTTAGCATATGGCAGTGCCCGGGAAGGTATTTTACACACATCCTTAGTGCTTGTAACTGTTCTATGAAGTAGGCAATATTTTCATTATCATTATATTTGAGGAAATTGAGGCTTAGCACAGTTGTAACACAAATAGCAAGACCATGATTCGAGGCAGGCGTTATCCAAGTCTGGTTACTTCATTCTTGATCACTACACTGCGTTAGGTTATCAGAGGAAGTTCAGGAAGGGCAATGGGAACAGTTTGGTCAAACACCTCGTTTTACAAATCAGTACTCTGAGGCTTTGCCCTGTGCCCACTGGGCAGGTTAATGGCAGAGTCAGAGCTAGGACTGGAGCCTCCCAAGGCCAGAAGACCCTCGTGCCTTCCTACAAGATAGTGAGTATTTTCTTATAACCTACTGTATATCCAAAGGCTGCATGCCAAAACTCTTCTGAATACTAAGACCTAAAACAATAAGTTGAAGAAGGACAAGCTGGCAGATGAGGTATCATGACTTTTCTAAAAAGAGATAAATGATTTGCTGTTTCAAGGTGTTTACTAATGTTGTAACTACATTGTCAGAACTTCTTTAAAAAAATTTTTTTAAAAAATTTATTTTGTATGAAGGTGTAGTTGATGTACAATATTGTTTCAGGTGTACACCACAGTAATTCATAATTTTTAAAGGTTGTATTCCATTTATAATGATAAAATATTGGGTTTTTCACTGCATTGTACAATATATCCTGTAGTTTATTTATTTTTAGAAGCATTTCTTTCTTCACTGCATCCTATTTGCCTTCTCTTCTCCCTTCTTTTCCCCTCCTCGAGTTCCTCAGGCTGCCCTTAAATAGCAAAATATCCCTGGGTCAGGAAGATACCCTGGAGAAGGGCATGGCAGTCCTCTCCAGTATTCTTGCTTGGAGAATTCCATGGACAGAGGAGCCTGGTGGGCTATAGTCCATGGGATTACAAAGAGTTGGACATGACTGAGTGCCTAACACTCTCACTTCTTTCATCCCACTCCAGAGGCAATGCCTGTTTTGGACAATGCTGTCATCTGCTTAAAAGAAAGTTCCTTGGACCTAGTAGAGAGAAATCAAAGCAGAATTTCAAAGACAGAAATACCCCATCCCCTCAACTGGCAATAGTAATCCTAAGTTCTGTGCTGGCTGTGAGAAATTGGAGCAATTATTTGTGTTTCAGCACCAAGATGAGTCCCTAGGTAGCCTTTGTTATTTTTTTCCATATTTAATGTTAATGTCCAATATATTTTTTTTTGTAAATTTCATTGATGTAGTGGCTCTGGGTTTGATACCTGGGTTGGGAAGATCCCCTGGAGAAGGGAATGGCTACCCACTCCAGTATTCTTGCCTGGAGAATTCCATGGACAAAGGAATCTGGGGGCGTTACAATCCATGGGGTCGCAAAGAAGTAAACATGAGTGAGTCATTAACACTTTCACTTTCACAGTTTCTTTACAGTGTGTGTTAATTTATTCTGTAGAGCAGAGTGAGACAGTTACACACACACACACACACACATATGGGGGACACACGTATGCGGGCTCAGAGATGGACACAACTGAGAGACTAGCACTTTCACTTCTACGCTCACAGCTTATTTACAATGTGTTAATTTCTTCTGTACAGCAGAGTGAGTCAGTTGTGTGTATATATATCTTTCTTTTCATTCTCTTTTCCATCTTGGTTTGTCACAGGATACTGACTACAACCCCCTGTGCTATACAGTGGGACCTTGTTATTTATCAAGAATTCTTATTCACAATGGACCTCTAAGACTATCTAAGCTTTGCTCCTGGTTGACACCGATGAAACTGCTCAATGTCCCATTGCTTAGTGTATGCTTTTCCCTGTTTGGGAAGATAGTGACTGTGCAGCTGTGAAGAATTGACATGGGACATTGGCAACCTCAGTTCCGTCACTCAGCCATCTCCCCGTTACTCAAGGGCCATCAGTGATAATGTCCAGTGCATTTTAATTCTCAGTATCCAGTTGGCTCCTCAAGCAGTTTAGCGGCTGCTGTATTTCAGGGTGTGGAGGGCGGGGGGGATGGGAAAGGAGGACAGTGGGCGCCTCCTGAGAACTGATGGAGTTGATGTTCACACTGCTGCTCAAGACACTTCTGTTAAGATCTGCAGAGGCCTGGTTTTGCAGAGAAGGCACACACGAGCCCAGGGTCAAATGCTGGGGTGGCTGAATGCTGGAAAAGAATAGCAGCTGGTCTGCCCAGCCAGGCTCTTTCCCTCTGAGGAAAGCCTGCCTGGAGGTCCTGTGGTTCTGTGAGCCCATCAGTGGGGTTCCCACAGCCCCTGTGGGTGGGAGGCACAGAGCGCCACAAAACACACACACCTGGACACGGCAGCCGTGGCGGTTTCGTCTGCAAAACAGGAAAGCCTTATATAGCAAAGCCTCGATTAACAGGAAGCCGAGAATCCAGAGCCCTCAGTAACCAGTGACTCTCGTAACCAACTGCTCAGGCGTCTCAAATACTCGTACTTCATGTTCCTGCTGTTAAAAAAGAAAAAAAAAAAAACAACACCCTAACCTCAGAGCTCAGTGTGCACCCACTTTCGGAAAGTACAAGAGATCTTTTGATACACCTCGCTATATGGCACTTATCCCCTGGCTTCCCTTGACCATTTTTATTACTAATATCCCTTTGCCTTAATCACGCTCTCTGCTTAGCCTACAGCATTTGTATACTATGCAGTTTTACAAATGGCTTCACAATTCCTTCTGAAACAAAACGAGGAAAGTAATAATTCGAAATACATCCCCCCCCCCCGCCCCTGCTAAATGTAAGCTCCTTAAAAAGTCCACACACCAGAAAATGGTTTGTTCACTTCTGCCTGCTAACGACCTCCATCTCTGTAAACTGCAATAACTTCGTGTAACCTGGTGTAACACTGCCCGCCGCGCCACATCTGAAACCTGGGTCTGTATGTGCAAAAGTATTTCCTCTTTGTCTGTTCTCTACCTCGGCCCCATCCCACCTTTAGTTGGAAGACTGTTTGAAAGCTCTCTCTCTCTCTCTTTTTTTTACTGCCATATTTCTTAAATGCAAATTCTTGAAAATGAATCTTCTAAATATTTTGGAGTCCACCCTATTTCTTTATTTTTTTCTGGTTCTAGTTCTGTTCAGTCCTGTGTTTGTCTAGCAGCAATGCAACACATTCTTTAGAATTTTGATTTGCATAATTTTAAGTTGTCCAATTCAGTGGCTTTTAGTATATTTAGAGCTGTGCACCATCACTGCTGTCTAATTCCAGAACATTTCATCACCCCAAAAAACAATCTTGCACCCTGCAGCAATCATTCCTTACTGTTCTCTTCCCCAAGCTCCTGGCAACCAATGATCGACGTTCTCTCTCTCTAGATCGCTGTATTCTGGGTATTTCATATGGATGTAATCCTACAGTGTACGAGCTTTCTTGACTGGCTTCTTTCACTTAGCATCATGTTTTCAGGGTTTATCCATATGCATATATAGATATATACCCATATGTATCGGTACTTTGTTCGTTTTTATGGCAAAATAATGTTCCCTATGTGGATGGCCCCATCTGTTTCTCCCTTCACCAGTTGATGGATACTTGGGAATAGTCTCGTCATAACTAAATCCCCTTGCCTCCTTGATTTCTTCACACCCATGCATAATTTATACTGCGTCCAGGACTTCTTTCTTCCTTGGCCACTCTGCACTGCTTGTGGGGTCTTAACTCCCCAACCAGGGGTTGAACCTGTGCCCCCTGAATAGAAGCACAGAGTCCTAAGCACTGAATCACTCGCAAAGTCCCAGCAACGCTCTCTTAAGCAGTTCTGATCACAATATCCTGTATTGAAAAACCCGCGAAGCCTCCTCAGTGGTTCACCTACAGAAAGGAGTCCTCATCCATCCTCCTATGTTAGGCCCCTTGTCTTTATTTCCTTACACAGATGTCCTGCGTGGACGGATTCTCGTGCCACGCACCTTCCCACTCTGGGTCTCTGCTCCAATCAGTGTCACCCCCTCCCTGTAATAAGGGTGAATTCCCTCCAGCCCTCCCTTTGAAGCCTTCCCCAAGGCTCTCTGGGAAAACAGACCATGCTTCAGCGCTGTCTACATTATCCTTCATTAAAACAGCCGTGATCCGATACGATAACTGTTTACCCCTTGACCGTCACTCCTGCGTACAGTGTGAGCACTTTGAGGAAAACGCATGTTTCTTATTCTGTACCTCACTCAAAGGAGATACATGATCAGTGATTATTTATTTCACCTGTGCACCTTTGTTGGCCAGCAAGGAGATCAAGCCAGTCCATCCTAAAGGAAATCAACCCTGAATATTCATTGGAAGGACTGATGCTGAAGCTGAAACTCCGATACTTTGGCCACTTGATGAGAAGAGCCCTGGAAAAGACCCTGATGCTGGGAAAGATTGAGGGCAGGAGGAGAAGGGGACGACAGAGGATGAGAAGGTTGGATGGCGTCAGTGACTCAATGGACATGAGTTGAAGCAAACTCAGGGAGACAGAGAAGCCTGGCTTGTTGCAGTGCATGGGGTCTCAAAGAATTGGACATGAAAGAGATAGGAACACCAGACCACCTGACCTGCCTCCTGAGAAATCTGTATGCAGATCAGGAAGCAACAGTTAGAACTGGACATGGAACAACAGACTGGTTCCAAACAGGAAAAGGAGTACGTCAAGGCTGCATATTGTCACCCTGCTTATTTAACTTCTATGCAGAGTACATCATGAGAAACGCTGGGCTGGAAGAAGCACAAGCTGGAATCAAGATTGCCAGGAGAAATATCAATAACCTCAGATATGCAGATGACACCACCCTTATGGCAGAAAGTGAAGAAGAACTAAAGAGCCTCTTGATGAAAGTGAAACAGGAAAGTGAAAAAGTTGGCTTAAGGCTCAACATTCAGAAAACGAAGATCATGGCATCTGGTCCCATCACTTCATGGGAAATAGATGGGGAAACAGTGGAAACAGTGTCAGACTTCATTTTTGGGGGGCTCCAAAATCACTGCAGATGGTGACTGCAGCCATGAAATTAAAAGACACTTACTCCTTGGAAGGAAAGTTATGACCGACCTAGATAGCATATTCAAAAGCAGAGACATTACTTTGCTAACAAAGGTCCGTCTAGTGAAGGCTATGGTTTTTCCAGTAGTCATGTATGGATGTGAGAGTTGGAATAAGTATAAAGAAAGCTGAGCACTGAAGAATTGATGCTTTTGAACTGTGGTGCTGGAGAAGACTCTTGAGAGTCCCTTGGGCTGCAAGGAGATCCAACCAGTCCATCCTAAAGGAGATCAGTCCTGGGTGTTCATTGGAAGGACTGATGCTGAGGCTGAAACTCCAATACTTTGGCCACCTGATGTGAAGAACTGACTCATTGGAAAAAACCCTGATGCTGGCAAAGATAGAAGGCAGAGGGAGAAGGGTTCGACAGAGGACGAGATGGTTGGATGACATCACCGACTCGATGGACATGAGTTTGGGTAGGCTTCAGGAGTTAGTGATGGTCAGGGAGGCCTGGCGTGCTGTAGTCCGTGGGGTCACAAAGAGTCGGACACGACTGAGTGACTGGACTAAACTGAACTAGCGCCTGAACAACAACAACAACAGCAACCTTTGTTTACCCTTTACTAGGAAACTTTGATTGGAGAAGGCAATGGCACCCCACTCCAGCACTCTTGCCTGGAGAATCCCATGGACGGAGGAGCCTGGTGGGCCGCAGTCCATGGGGTCTCTAAAATTCAGACATGACTGAGCAACTTCACTTTCACTTTTCACTTTCATGCATTGGAGAAGGGAATGGCAACCCACTCCCGTGTTCTTGCCTGGAGAATCCCAGGACGCGGAAGCCTAATGGGCTGCCGTCTATGGGGTCACACAGAGTCGGACATGACTGAAGCGACTTATCAGCAGGAGCAGCAGCAGGAAACCTTGATGGAGTTACAGTGCCCAGCGCTCAGAGTTTCCACGGGGAAGATGAAGTCAGCTACTTTGTGACTCGGCTCTTCAGTCCCCCGAGGAAAGAGAGCAGAGGGGATTATTTCAGGCCATGGCTACTGAAACAGTGCTGGAAGGGACTTCCTCCCTGATAACAGGTTTTGTCAACAGAGTCTTCTTTTGATGTCCTGCAGTCCTGGGATCTGGCAGCTAAGGTTGTCCTCCCTTGAATTCAATTGCCAAGTTAGAGAGAGGGCGCTTGGCTGATCCGCCGTCAGAGGTGGCACCGCCAGAAAGACAGACTACGCTTCCTTCTGCTGCCGCTGTCCGAGGAAGGGAGGGCCCAAATGGAAGGGGAGAAACTCTGGACTTGAGCATTCAACACCTGCGGGGACATGGCCCGCAATAGAGCATAGTTTTGTGTAAGTTGTGTGTGCAAGAAGGGAGATCTCTTTCTTCTCTCTATAAAAGCATGTTTATAGATGCGCTCCGTCTGCAAGTCTGAGGGGCACAGGGGAAGGGAGCAAAGCCAGCTCCCCCCCACCCCCAGCTGTCTGCTGGGGGCTGCAGACAAAGACCCGGCACAGTGCCTGGGAGCTTTCGATTGTCTTCTGTCCTCTGAAGCAACCATCCCACACCTGTGGGCAGAGAGAGGGTGCTGCCACCAGCTCAGGACCTCTGGGTGTATCAGAACCCAGGAGAACAGAAGAGGTGGTCAGCATCAGCCTCAGGGCAGGGTCTGCAGGGCCCAGGGCAAAATCAAACGGGGACAGCTTGTTCAAAGAGTAGGGAGAATTTCAAGACAGAAGCCTTAAATCCAGCATGGAGCCCTTCTGAGATGGGCGTGAAGCCAGCCCCGGGCAGGGTTATATACCAGATACTCATTTTTTCTCAGAATCATGTAGAAAACAAGAACATTTTTCCTATTACAGAATATGAACAGCAAACAGAATTGCCTTAACATTTTTTTTTACTATAGTGTAGCTTATATTAATATAACAGTTGTATATCTATGTGACAGACACAGTTCTAAGTGCTTTACAAATGCTGACGCATGCTTTTCTTCTTGAAACTCTGTGAGGTAGGTACTATAAAAGCCATTTTATAGGTGAGGAAATGGAGGTATAGGAATTCAAGTGAATTTCTGGTTGAGTCTGCTTCTAACCACTATACTTGCTGCCTCTCCGATTAAAACAGGAACCCACTAATTTTATTATAAGGCTCTGCATCAACATATTTTGAACAATGAGTTTTAAAGCGTATTTTTTTTTTTTTTGGTCGTTGTTCCTGAAAGAGAGGGGCTTTAATTAGCTGCAGGCATCTGTAGAGAACTCTGTGCATCTTTCAGATTTTTCTGCCGCCACTATCTCTGTTGGTCCCTGCCTAAATATGCTCTTCAAGCCTCTTAGTCACAATGACTCAAAAACACATCTGCTGCTGCTGCTGCTGAGTCACTTCAGTCGTGTCCGACTCTGTGCGACCCCAGAGATGGCAGCCCACCAGGCTCCCCCGTCCCTGGGATTCCCCAGGCAAGAACACTGGAGTGGGTTGCCATTTCCTTCTCCAATGCATGAAAGTGAAAAGGGAAAGTGAAGTCGCTCAGTCATGTCCCACTCTTCAAAACCCCATGGACTGCAGCCCACCAGGCTCCTCCGCCCATGGGATTTTCCAGGCAAGAGTACTGGAGTGGGTCACCATTGCCTTCTCCAAAACACATCTGAGAAACAAACAAATATACAAAAAGGCATCCCTAAATGGACAACAGATCGACAAGTTTGACTACTCCCATCTCTGTTCAAATAATAAGGTAACCCTTGTGCAAAGCAGGTAAGGTCCTTAACAAACAAAAACAAACAGCATTTAGTGTGCTTTCAAGAATGCCTCTCTGCTCATTAGTCCGGAAAACAACCAGCATTTCAAAAAAATTTATATTGGAGTATAGTTGATTTACAATACTGTGTTAAGTTTCGGGTGTACAGCAAAGTAATTCAATTATACAGATTCTTTTGCCACATAGATAATTACACAGTACTGACTAGAGTTCACTGTGCTATGTAATAAGTCCTTTATGTTGTTACTCTACAACTAGCATTTTGAATGTGAAGAAAAGGTTAAGTTGGGTTTTGTACTATAAAAGAGTAAGTATAGAATAAATTTTAGAAAGCATTTTATTCAAAGTGCTCAAATACAAAGTTATGGTTTGTCGGTAAGAGACCTGAATTCTACGGAAGCTTCCTCTATTCATTCCTGTTTACTTTTCACAAGATGTTGGCTCAATGCCTTGTTTCTGAATTTTATTTACTCTGTTTGCGCTTTAATTTCCTGAAATGGAATTAGGAGTGGGGACTAGAGCCTCACTGATAATAAGACAGCATTTTTTTTTCCCCATTGAATCGTAACTGATCCACACCTAATGATATATTGAAGAATATTAAAGAAAAATATCTCACAGTATACAGATATATTTAAAAATGTGTTTCCCCGCCAAGAGTAGCTACTTCAGTGCCTTTAAAGCTCACTTGAAAGATACTGAAAGCAGGGAGGAACTTCCCTGGTGGCCTAGGGGTTAAGAATCTGCCTCGCAGGGCAGGAGGCATGGGTTCAATCCAATGTCGGGGAAGTAAGATCCCTGGTGCCTGGAGCAGCGAAGCCTGTGTGTTGCAGCTGGGGAGTCCATGCACCAGGGAAGGCCCGCACACCGCAGCGAAGACCGCGTGCAGCCAGACGCATAGGTGAAGGGCCGGGAACTCTGAGAGCAGGCAGAGACGCCCAGAGCCTGCAGCTGGGGAGTCCATGCCCAGGGAAGGCCTGCACACCGCAGCGAAGGCCGCGTGCAGTCAGATGCATAGATGAAGGGCCGGAAACTCTGAGAGCAGGCAGAGACGCCCAGAGCCTCGAGTACACGTTCCTCTCCCGGGAACTCGGGTTTCTGGCCTGCACCGTGCTGCCTCTGTGCAAAGCGAAACACTGCCATTTGTAACATGCCAGAGGTCTCCCTAGGAGTCTATCATCTTCAGCTGTTTTGTGGTAAGTGGTTTCCAACTGTATTGACTCATCTTCCTACCCTCCCATCTCTTCCTCTATCTTTCTAGTGTGTGAGGGCATTACTTATACAACACTCTCATCAGAACAGCATTTTGCAAAACACCATTTTCTAGCAGCACACTTAAAGAGAAAGAAATCCACCTATGCACTGATCCATTGAAACCTCTAATGGGGGAGGGGCGGGCAGTTGGGAATCAGAGAACTAGGTGAGGGAGATTCAGAGGTATAAACTTTGAGTTACAAAATAAATGAGTCATGGGTGCAAGACCAGCAGTATGGGGAACAGAGTGAACACTGATGCAATGTCTTTGTATGGTGATGGGCGGCACCGAGGCTTGTCATGGTGACCATCCTGTAATGTCTAGAAATATTCAGTCACCACGCTGCGCACCAGGAACTGACACAGCCCTTAAGGCCAATTATCCTTCAAAAGCAAACAGACCTATGGAGAAAGAGATCGGGGTTGTGGTTACCAGAGGCAGGGGTTGGGGGAGGGAGGAATTGGATGAAGACAGTCAGAAGGTACAAATTTCCAGTAATAATCAATGCTACGGATGTAATATACCACATGATGAATATAATCAGCTCTACTGAGTGTTATATATGAAAGTCGTTAAGAGAGTAAATCCCAAGAGTTCTTATCACAAGGGAAAACATTTTTCTTTTCTTTTGTATCTATACGAGACAGATGTTCAATCAACTTATGGTTATAATCATCTCATGATGTATGTAAGTCAAATTGTTATTGTAAAATATAGCACCTAAAATTGGTACAGTGTTGTAGGTCAATTATGTCTCAAAAACACTGGAAGAAAAATGTTAAATATCAAATAAAAACAATTTCTGATCGGAATAACCCATCCTGGGTTCTTGTGTCCTCATGCAAGTTTCATTCGAGGAGGCCAAAGGCTGCTTCACTTTGAACATATTCTGTTTTTTCCTTGAATTGACAGACTTGTTACAGGAAAGTCAACTGACCCTTGGAGACAATACTTCTTTCCTCGTCTTTTAATTGGAAAAGTTAGAAAGGAAACAACAGAATATAATATAGGCAACATTAGCCTCACAAGAAAATATCAAACTTATCATTTCTTTTGAAAAATAAATAATACCGATTAAGCTGTAGTCCCCTTGACCTCCTTCCTGATTCAATTTCCCTTAATTTCTCCCTGAAAGTCACCACCATGAGGATTTCATCATGGTATCTGTCAGCCCATTCTTAGCTGCTGCTGCTAAGTCACTTCAGTCGTGTCTGACTCTGTGCAACCCCATGGACTGCAGCCTACCAGGCTCCTGTGTCCACGGGATTTTCCAGGCAAGAGTACTGGAGTGGGTTGCCATTGCCTTCTCTGCTTACGTCAGCTATAAACATATATTCTTTATAAATAACATATACTGTTGCTTGCATGATACAAACATAGCATTATGTCTTGCCAAGAGAGGACTGAGCTACCTTAATCTTTAGAGATAAGAGAGGATAACATTTCCTTGAATTATGACCTCTGTTTTGAGAACAGTTCCATGGAATATTTAAAATAGGTAAACAAGGACCTACTGTGTAGCACAGGGAAATAGACTTACTGTCTTGTAATAACCTATAATGGAAAAGAATCTGAAAAAGAATAAAAATAAAACCAAATTATTTTGCTGTGCACTTGAAATTAACACAACATTGTAGATGAAATATACTTCAATTAAAAATCTAAGGCTAGGAGATCTAAACCAAAAACACACAGACAAAAGAACACCCAACTGTTCCCTGGAGCAAAGTTTAACTTCTGGACTCTTCAGAGTAGTAAATCTCTATTACAGACATGAAGTCTGGAGGTGAACTCTTCTGCCATGATAATTTTACAAGTTTCTGCTAGAAAAGAAAACCAGGTTGGGATTATCTGTTACTGAAGGATCTGTGAAGTTGAGGGAAGCTTGCTTTGGGATATTTCTGATGTTAGGTTTTTTTTTTTGTCAAGTTGATTTTTTTTCTGGGGCCGTCAAAACTTTCAAGAGGTCACATAGTGAATACATAAATACTTTCTATATTTTAAATCCTCGGATACAAGATGTTATTGTAGTCATAGTTACATATATCCAGCTGTAGGTTTTTCAAGCTAATGTCACACAAGTCTTAACAGGATTAAAATGCAAAGTAGTCATATAAATTCATTTTTTTCTATATGGAAAAATTTAATGATTGGCAGAAATAGGCACCGGAAATAAAAGTTCCTCAAAGGGATATAATTCTATACTTCAGTCTTAAAGAAGACTCTAATAATACTGTATGAAGATAGCTGAATACCTCAACAGTTTTGAATATTACGTTACCTCGCGTGGTTGACTGAATCACAATTGGTGTGTTAATAAATCTAGTAGTGTAGCGCCACCTTGTGACCGAAATGCTCAACTACATTATGTTGGATTTCCGTGAGGAAGACCTTTATTTAAAAGGCTTGCTCATGCAGCTGCTGGGGCTACCGGTAACTGGATCGGCAGTGTCCGCCAGTAGTGGGATAAGCCATCCCTGCCTTCCCAAGGCTGTCCGGGGACATTAGATTCTTTTGGTTTAAAGAAGGTTGAAAACCAGGACTGTCAGATAAACCGGGACCAACTGGTCCCCTACTTACTAAGTACGTCTGGGGGCCAGAGGTCGAAGATCAAGCTGGCAGCAGGCTGCACGTCCTCTGAAGACCCCAGGGAGGGTCCTTGCGGGCCCCTTTCCGGCTTCCGGGGGTCGCGGGAAACCCTGGAGCTCCGGGCTCCAGCCCAGGGCCCACGGCTCGGACTCCCCACCCGGTGTGCCGCCTGCGTCTCAGCCTTCCCTGGCTCTTCCCTCTGCTTTAAGCGGGGAAGCCGGCCTCTCTTCTCCAGCAACCCCCGTCCCCTGCCCTGGCAAGACTGAAACAGGCCTCTGTTAACGCGTCCAGGATGCCTATCCCCCACTCAGAGAGCATCAACAAGGTGAAATGCCAGGGACTCTCCTCAGTGTCTTTTTTCTACTCTGGAATCAGTGTGTCCTATAATATAAAGAAGAATCCCCCTGCAACGTGCGATACCCCAGTTCCATCCCTAGGTCAGAAGATCCCCTGGAGAAGAGAGAGGCTGCCCACTCCAGGCTTCTTGGGCTTCCCTGGTGGCCCAGACAGTAAAGAATCTGCCTGCAATGTGGGAGACCTGGGTTCAGTCCCTGGGGTGGGAAGATCCGCTTGAGGAGGGCATGGCAACCCACTCCAGCATTCTTGCCTGGAGAATCCCCATGAACAGAGGAGCCTGGTGGGTTACAGTCCATGGGATCGCAAAGAGTCGGACATGACCCAGCGACTTTCTTTCTATGGATAAAATTAGCTTCGTTATATCCTAAAATGCCTTGACTCATTTATTTTGCAGTTTACAACAGTAAAATCTGTCTGTTTTGGGTGGACAGACTTGCGAATTTTGACATGTGTAGAGTCACAAAACCACTTCCACTGCCAAGACCCAGAGCAACCCATCAGCCCCACAAATCCTGTCATGCGACCCCCTTTGTACATGTATCCTTTTAAAGTAAATTATTTGTTTTTCTTTATTCTGAGGCACTTGATCCATTTAATGATGAGTGCACCTTGAACATTTATTTTGAACCTTAAAGAGATGGATCGGTGGCTCTCTGTAACACCAGTGTAAGAAATCCTATTACTCTGGGCCCACCACATCTCCAACAGCGCCTTGTAATTGCCACCAATGCTTTCTGCATCCAGCAGGGTTTAGTTTGCTCTTTGATTTCACTCCTTGGTTTTATGCACAGGAGCTCAGCTCTCTTTATGTTTCTTCCACTTCTGCTCATAAAATAGTTATGGGTCTCCCCACCCTTTGTACTGCTTTTTAAATGTGTTCAAGCGACTCTTAAAACACTGTGTCCAGAGTGAGACGCAGTGGACATGATACACCCTGGACCTAGCTGGGACGCACTGTCTTCCTCCCCAGATTCTAAGACCGCAGTGGCATTTTTTCTTTTCTCAGCAGTAATCCACTGTTTACTTCCAATGAGTATCTGGTCAATGATACAATTAAAAAAAAGAAATTAACACAGGGCTGCTTGCTAGTTCTTTCAGTCCTTATGCTGTATACCTGGCATGGGGACTTTTGCATCC
Organism: Budorcas taxicolor; assembly: GCF_023091745.1. Lineage (NCBI taxonomy): Eukaryota > Metazoa > Chordata > Mammalia > Artiodactyla > Bovidae > Budorcas > Budorcas taxicolor. The sequence goes on from NC_068931.1 coordinate 59,275,514, forward strand.
AAGTAAAAAATTTTATGTTTGATCTTTTTAATGTTTTCAGTGTAAAATTTGGCCAGAGTTCCAGCTTGTGGGTCTGCATTGTGTATGTGCTCCTCTTCCTCAGTTTTCCATGAAGGATGGAAGGGAGCCAGGCATTTCTTGCTCCCTGCCTTGTCCCACCTCTCTTTAATCCCAACACCCTTCCTCTCTTATTTGGTCCTGTCTCGTCACAGGCGTAAGATGCGGCAGCTGGTGTCACCCGAAAATGGAATGAGAAAGGAGGCAAAGAGGCTAGTGGAAAAAAAAAAAACACCTTGGCATATAATTGGGCTATTACCTTATTATGATATATTAGGCGAGATTTCAGAGTAGCATGGTCTGATCTAAAGAATAAAAGAAGTGATCTATTAGCAACAGATCAGTACATAATGAGGTCCGTGTAAAAATGGAGAGGAACAGATTGGATTAAACAATAGGGATCTCTTACTCTATTGATACTATGTATCAAATAGGTAGCTAATGGGAACCTGCTGTTCAGCACAGGGAACTCTGCTCTGTGGTGACCCAAATGGAAGGAAATCCAGAAAAGAGGGCAGAGATATAAACATGGGCTTCCCTGGTGGTTGAGACCATAAAGAATCTGCCTGCACTGTGGGAGACCTGGGTTCGAACCCTGGGTTGGGAGGATTCCCTGGAGGAGGGAAAGGCTACCCACTCCAGCATTCTTGCCTGGAGAATCCCGTGGACAGAGGAGCCTGGTGGGCCACCGTCCATCGAGTTGCAAAGAGTCAAACAGGACTGAGCAACTACGTGCACACACACACACACACACACACACAGCTGACGCGTTTGGCTGTGCAGCAGAAACTAGAACAACATTGCCAAGCAGCCACCCTCCAATAAAAATTAACAACAAACTTTATTTTCCAGAAAAAGTTACACGAATTCTGCTTGTCTCCCTTACATGTGTGTTTTAGTAAGAATGCAGAGAACATTTTATAGGACTTATTTTTAGGGTATTCTGTAAGCTTCTGAATGCAGAGTTCCAAAGAATAGCAAGGAGAGATAAGAAAGCCTTCCTCAGCGATCAATGCAAAGAAATAGAGGAAAACAACAGAATGGGCAAGACGAGAGAGCTCTTCAAGAAAATTAGAGACACCAAGGGAACAGTTCACGCAAAGACGGGCTCGATAAAGGACAGAAATGGTATGGATCTAACAGAAGCAGAAGATATTAAGAAGAGGTGTACTAAGAATACACAGAAGAACTGTATAAAATAGATCTTCATGACCAAGATAATCACGATGGTGTGATCACTCACCTAGAGCCAGACATCCTAGAATGTGAAGTCAAGTGGGCCTTAGAAAGCATCACTATGAACAAAGCTAGTGGAGGTGATGGAATTCCAGCTGAGCTATTTCAAATCCTGGAAGATATTGCTGTGAAAGTGCTGCACTCAATATGCCAGCAAATTTGGAAAACTCAGCGGTGGCCACAGGACTGGAAAAGGTCAGTTTTCATTCCAATCCCAAAGAAAGGCAATGCCAAAGAATGCTCAAACTACCGCACAATTGCACTCATCTCACATGCTAGTAAAGTAATGCTCAAAATTCTCCAAGCCAGGCTTCAGTAATACATGCACTGTGAACTTCCAGATGTTCAAGCTGGTTTTAGAAAGGGCAGAGGAACCAGAGATCAAATTGCCAACATCCGCTGGATCATGGAAAAAGCAAGAGAGTTCCAGAAAAACATCTACTTCTGCTTTCTTGACTATGCCAAAGCCTTTGACTGTGTGGATCACAATAAACTGTGGAAAGTTATGAGAGAGATGGGAATACCAGACCACCTGACCTGCCTCTTGAGAAATCTGTATGCAGGTCAGGAAGCAACAGTTAGAACTGGACATGGAACAACAGACTGGTTCCAAATAGGAAAAGGAGTACGTCAAGGCTGTATATTGTCACCCTGCTTATTTAACTTCTATGCAGAGTACATCATGAGAAATGCTGGACTGGAAGAAACACAAGCTGGAATCAAGATTGCCGGGAGAAATATCAATAACCTCAGATATGCAGATGACACCACCCTTATGACAGAAAGTGAAGAGGAACTAAAAAGCCTCTTGATGAAAGTGGAAGAGGAGAGTGAAAAAGCTGGCTTAAAGCTCAACATTCAGAAAACGAAGATCATGGCATCTGGTCCCATCACTTCATGGGAAATAGATGGGGAAACAGTAGAAACAGTGTCAGACTATTTTTTTGGGCTCCAAAATCACTGCAGATGGTAATTGCAGCCATGGAATTAAAAGACGCTTACTCCTTGGAAGGAAAGTTATGACCAACCTAGATAGTATATTCAAAAGCAGAGACATTACTTTGCCACCAAAGTCTGTCTAGTCAAGGCTATGGTTTTTCCTGTGATCATGTATGGATGTGAGAGTTGGACTGTGAAGAAAGCTGAGCGCCAAAGAATTGACGCTTTTGAACTGTGGTGTTGGAGAAGACTCTTGAGAGTCCCTTGGACTGCAAGGAGATCCAACCAGTCCATTCTAAAGGAGATCAGTCCTGGGTGTTCTTTGGAAGGAATGATGCTAAAGCTGAAATTCCAATACTTTGGCCACCTCATGCGAAGAGTTGACTCATTGGAAAAGACTCTGATGCTGGGAGGGATTGGGGGCAGGAGGAGAAGGGGACGACAGAGGATGAGATGGCTGGATGGCATCACGGACTTAATGGATGTGAGTCTGAGTGAACTCCGGGAGTTGGTGATGGACAGGGAGGCCTGGCATGCTGCGATTCATGGGGTCGCAAAGAGTCGGACACGACTGAGCGCCTGAACTGAAGTGATTCCTATCTATCATCTATTTAATTTTGTTGTAAAACACAACATGAGATCGATCCTCTTGACAAGTTAAAAAATCCACAACACAGTACTGTTAACCACAGGCGTAACATTGTACTGCAGAACTTACTCGTCTTGCATAACTGAAGGTATACGGTCCCTTTGATTTAAACATTTTTGATAACAGTGTGTGGTTAGAACCGTTGCTTTCATACCAAACGTATCATTTACTCTAGTTTCAAAACCAGGTATGTTTATTAAACACCAAAGGCATTTTATTTCCTATGAAATTATTCTGAATATATAAAATAAGAAAATAAGATACAGACACATGTGCTACTACCCAGATCTTACAAATAACATTTTTGTTACATTTGCCTCAGATCTTGGAAACAGAAAACAAAACATTTCACAGGTTGAGTCAAAGCTCTCTCTGTGTCCCTGTGGGCCCCCTTCAGGTTCACTCACCCGCCCCCTCCTCCCCCACTGCAGTAACTACCTGTCATTATTACCGTAATGATTCATATAGCCCTGTTCATTCATCCTGGCTGCCATATCACATTTCACTTATGAATATTCCAAATTTAAATGTTTCCCTCTTGGTGATTACTTAGATGATTTTGGAAAAAAATTTGATACTAAGAAGCTGCTGCTGTAAACACATATATATGTCCTTTAGGTCCTAGGTGGTCCAGTGTCTGCTCTTCAAAGAGCTTGTGAAAATCTCTGGTGTCACCAGCAGCTCGTTTACCTGCGTACGCTACGCCTTTGCACACTCTCGGCGCTGTCAGTCTTTAAATTTTGGTCGATGTTATGAATGCGAAGCCAGAGATTGTTGTTTTCCTTCTGTTCACTGTCTTTTTTCTTTTTCTTTTTTTTAAAAAACAACTTTATATTGAAGTGTAATTGATTTGTGATTGTTAATTTCAGGTGTACAGCAAATTGATTAAGTTATACTATATGTATTTATTTTTTATCAGATTCTTTTTCATTATAGGTTTTATTACAAGATATTGAATATAGTTCCCTGTGCCATACAGAAGGTCCTTATTGTTCTTCTATTTTATATAGAGAACTTTTCACTTTCTTAATATCAGTTTTATTGAGATAAAACTTACATACTATACAAATAACTCTTTAAAAAGCATACACTTTAGTAGTTTTACTTATTTTCACTTTTCAGTAGTGTCTTTTTTCATACAGAGTTTTCAGGGATTGATGTAAACTCATTGAGCTTCACCACCACTCCCCCCCGCCCCTTTACTGTTTATGCTTTTTGTATCTTAATGCAAGATTTCCTTCCTGAACACAATTTGAAAAGGTTATTCTCCTACATTTTCTTCTGGAATTTAAAATATTTTGCTTTTCACATTTAGGTTTTTAGTTCCCCTAAAATAGACTTTTATGTATGTTATGAACTAAGGGATTTACACTTAAAAAAATTACAGATGAACAATTGATCTGAATTTAAAAATTTTTTAAAAAATTTTTGTAATTTTAAACAAAAAATTACAAATAAAAATTGATCTGAATTAAAAATTTTTTTTTAATTTAAAATTTTTGTAATTTAAAACAAAAAATTACAGATAAACAACTGATCTAAAAGTGTTTGAATAGTTCATTCTTTCCCAGTGATTTGCAATGTTAGTTCAGTGACATTTTGTGTTTCTATATATTTACTTTATAAAATGTTTTAACTACCTTTTTGTCTTTACTGTGTCCAAATCTCAAAGTCTTAATCATTAGAGTTTATAATGGAATTTCTTAGAGCAAGGACATCCCCTATCTTTCTAGTAAAAATGTTTGATTTCTTGGCTCTTTGCTCTTCCAAATAAAGTTTAATGCTGGCTTGCCAAGTTCCATACAAAGCTTTAATAAAATTTATAATGAAATTTATTGAGCTCCTAGATTAATCTAGAGAGAATTGCCATGTTTATTACAGTGGGTCTTCCTAACCATGGTTTATCTGTTTGGCAGCTTTATTAGTTTCTGTCCCTGCTTCCAATTTGAGATGAACATGCAAATACGGCCATTTGTCTTTCAGTTCTTTCTCTTTTCCTTTCTTTGTTTCTTTTTTTAATTAGCCATTTGTTTTATTTGCATAAAATACAGTTCTACCTTTTCTTATTTTTATTACATTATTACAGAAATGCCAGTTTAAGTACTTGAGTCCATTGGTCTTTTATGATTTTCTTTGGGGCTTAAAATCTAAGAAAAGTTATAATTTCACTATGGTATGATAAACACAATATTTTGAATAATTTTCCAAAGAATGTTCAAATTTAAATCTTGATCATTGTTACATTTCTAAAAAGTCAGTTATAATAACCTGAAGGTAATTTTCTGGGAGAGCCATTTAAAAATAGCATTAAACTGGGTAAAAATATTTCACAAAGATAAGTGCTTTACATATTGTACAATGAAAGCTAGACATGGATACAAGTGATAATCTTTTGTGCCTTAGTTTTAAAGCACCCTAGAACCAAGACAATTGATAACAGCCAGGGAATTAAGACAAGATTAATATATTCATTCTTAAATTCCATTATAGAGTGAGAAAAGAGCGGTTTGAGAGTTTTGGCTTTATTTTGTTTCACCGAGTGAAATTTACTTGGTGGATTATAGGATTCTATAAGAGTTCTGATGACCACATTGTTGTTGTTATTGTTCAGTTGCTAAGTTGTATCTGACTCTTTTCGACCCCATGGACTGCGGCACGCCAGGGTTTCCTGTCCTTCACTATCTCTCTGAATTTACTCAAACTCATGTCCATTGAGTGAGTGATGCCATCCAACCATCTCATCCCCTGTTGCCCCCTTCTCCTCCTCCCTTCAATCTTTTCTAGCATCACGGTCTTTTCCAATGAGTCAGCTCTTTGCATCAGGTTGCCAAAGTATTGGAGCTTCAGCTTCAGCATCAGTCCTTCCAATGAATAATCAGGGTTGATTTAATTTAGGATGGACTGGTTTGATCTCCATGATGGCCAACAGGCTCTCAAGAGTCTTCTCCAACACCACGGTTCGAAAGCATCAGTTCTTCGGCACTCAGCCTTCTTTATGGTCCAACTCTCACATCCGTACATGACTACAGGAAAAACCATAACTTTGACTATATGGACCTTTCTCGGTAAAGTAATGTCTCTGTTTTCTAATATGCTGTCTAGGTTGGTCATAGCTATTCTTCCAAGGAGCAAGCGTCTTTTAATTTTGTGGCTGCAGTCACCATCTGCAGTGATTTTGGAGCCCAAGAAAATGAAATATGACACTGTTTACACACTTTCCCCATCTGTTTGCCATGAAGTGATGGGACTGGATGCTATGATCTTGGTTGTTTATTGAGGGTCTCGTGCAGGCCAGTCTCAGCGGCGGTGTGAAAGCTCACACAGGCCTGCCCAGACAGACCACGTGACCTCGGCTTCTCTTTTCCAACAGAGCTACACTTAAGCGCAACTGACATTGACCTAATGTGAGTGGCTAGTGGGATTAACCTTCCAAATGTGTGTTTGCAATTATTAAGTGGAACTGCCATCATAAATCAGTCTCTGATTTGTGGTTTATTCCTGGGAAATATTTTAAGCTGAGTAGATTTTTAGAGACAAGGAGACGTAGGTTCTGATCCCCGGGATGGGAAGATCCCCGGGGGAGGAAATGGCAACCCACTCCAGGATTCTTGCCTGGAGAATCTCATGGGCAGAGGAGCCTGGCGGGCTGCAGTCCATGGGGTCACACAGAGTCAGACACAGCTGAGCACACTCACAGCCCTCCAGTACGCCTCTGGAGGATAACTTCTGGAAGAAGGCGTCCCTTCACTCATTTCTCCTCTACCCAGGAGCTCTACGCTGAATGGAGCTACAAAGCGGGGAGAGACCCTCTCCGGGCACGTCTCATACTGCGTGTCCCAAACAAGCCATGTGGGGTTCAGGGGCTGGCAAGGCGTCTGACAGAGAGGAGTCGAGGCTGGAAGGGGTTCTTAGGTGGAGAGAAACCTGAAGGACAAGGTTAGACGCAGAAACTCAGGACCTGACACTCGAACAGAGAGGCCAAAGCATGATGTCCAAGTGCTACAGGGAAAGCTGGTCTTCATCTCAGTTCACTACTGGGCGAGTGAAAGGAGCTGAAAGCCTGTGCCCTTAAGACAATGGTGTTTTTTCTTTCCAATTATTTTTTGAGATTAACGGCGTTTTTTTCCCGAAGGAAAAAAGCAAATCCTTTTTGAAAACTCCCTCAATCAATGCGCTCAGCCTTGTAGCAGGTGTTAGCCGTGGCCTGCGCGACCTTTCGCTGCGACTTGGACTCTTGCTGTGGCGACAGGCTCGGGGGGCGCAGGCTCCGGCGTAGCTGCTCCACGGGACGTGGGACCTTAGGTCTTGACCAGGGATGGAACCTGCGTCCCCTGCATTGCAAAGTGGAGTTTGAACCACTGGACCACAGGGAAGTCCCAGAAAGAGGCAAATTCTTGTCTTGGGCTTAGAACAGTATCTCATACATAGGCTTGGCAAATGTTGATTTAATGAATTTATCAAAGTTCATAAAGATTCCCATTTCCGTTATGTAACATGCAAGTTAAAACTGTCATGCACTCAGATTTTGCTTGGTTTTACTGTTCCTGAAAGAATAATGGATAATAAGAGGATAACCCTGCTTCTGTTTTAAAAGCCAGCGTCAGTAAAGATGCTTTAATATTTTGAAGGCATAGTCTCTTCCTCCCATCTTCATGAGCAAAAGGCGTTTTGTTCTCTGCTGGTGACAATGAAACTTACGAAAGTGCCTGCTCATCTTTATGAGGACTGATTCCAACCTTCAAAACAGTTTTTAATCTTTTAACTTACAAAGTCACAACTATTTGGATGCTCTTCCTTTTATTTTAAACAGCTGCAAGCACACTTATACTTGGTCATGCTTGTCGACGCATCACATAAAGAAATTCCTAATCATACGTTTAAAGTGAAAGTGAAGTCTCTCAGTCGTGTCCGACTCTTTGTGACCCCATGGGCTGTAGCCTACCAGGCTCCTCTGTCCATGGGATTTCCAGGCAAGAGTACTGGAGTGGGGTGCCATTTCCTTCTCCAGCGGTATTTCTAACCCAGGGATCGAACTTGGGTCTTCTGCATTGCAGGCAGACACTTTACCATATCATTTTCTGCAGAAATGATTTTAAATACATTTCTTCTAAAAGGAGAATGGAAAAGGCTCTTTTATTTTTTTTTCCAGAATGAAGTCATACTTGTACAGTTTGACATAGCACACGCCACAACACACTTGGAGATAAACTCCTTGCCTTTGGACATAGAAGACTCACATTTTATAAAAATCGTATTCTGGGCTTCCACTCTGCTTTTCTTACGATGACTCATTTTGTCCTTTATTCTGGGAAGTCTTAATGAAAATGTTTGAGTAAAGAAGAAGTGAAAGGTACATGCCCTTTATGATCCAGAACAGTGAAAGAGCTTTTTATAGCCGATGTTCCTTGCATATTTATAAATCCAAATACAGCAACTTTCCTTTTTGTCTGTGATAAAAGTCACTCTGACTGCTGAAAGCGGGAAGAAAGTCTAATTTTCTGTGGGCGCTGACCTTCTCTTCTCTTCTCTTTTTCTCCCTGTCAGCTTCTTCTGGTGGAAATTTTGGCACAGTATAATAAAAAATAGAAAGATTCAAGAGGTAGCCGTGACCTTAAGTGTGCTGGCTGAGGTTGCCCTGATATAATACAAAGAAATGTGCTCTTGGTTAATGGTGAGCTAATGTTAGTACTAAAATGTCAAAACCTGCGGTCTTTCTTTTTGGGCATTATGAGCGTCCCAGTGGTGAGGGTCAGTCTAGAGCCCTTTCGGACATAATTACTTCCATCATCCACAGTGCTGAATGATCTCCCTTGTTCTTGGTAAAGTTTTTACATTTTCTAGGACTCTTTGACCTATCCAGGTTTTCAGTTTTCAGCAAACAATTCCTCAGTAGTCAGAAAACCCAATTCCTCAAATTTAGCACAGAGAAGAGATTAAGTGAAGAAAAACTCCACAGCTGGTATAAGGTAGGGAGCTCAGCCAGCTGCTCTGTGATGACTAGAGGTGTGGATGGGCAGGGGTGGGAGAGGGGCTCAGGAGGGCGGGGTTATGTGTACTGTCAGCTGATTCATGCTGCTGTGCAGTAGAAACCAACACTGTGAGCAATTATCCTCCAATCAACAATACACTTGAAAGAAAGATTAAAAGAATGCCAGAGCTAATAGTGGGAGAACGGGACTCACTCCAGTCTCATTTAAAAATAAGACAGCTCCATATTCTGGTTTAGTTTATGTCTGATAAACTGTGCCCATTAAAAACGCATACTTCAATTATTTTTGAAGACTTTACATGCCCCTGTGGACTACCACCAAGATCAAGACCACTTTCATCACATACAATTGTTCCCGTGTTCTAATCTGGCCCCCTCTCCCCTTGGGCCTAGTCCTGAACAATAACTCATCTGCTTTCTGTCCCTATACACTGCTGCTGCTGATAAGTCACTTCAGTCCTGTCCGACTCTGTGCGACCCCACAGACGGCAGCCCACCAGGCTCCTCCGTCCCTGGGATTCTCCAGGCAAGTACACTGGAGTGGGTTGCCATTTCCTTCTCCAATGCATGAAAGTGAAAAGTGAAAGCTAAGTCGCTCAGTCGTGTCCCACTGTTCGTGACCCCATGGACTATGGCCCACCAGGCTCCCCTGTCCATGGGGTTTTCCAGGCAAGAGTACTGGAGCGGGGTGCCATTGCTCTATAGATTAGACTTGTCTTTTTTAGAGTTTAATAAAATGGAGTCATGCCATATGCCAGTCACCTTGTTTGCTTTCCTTTTCTTTGCCACTTGCAGGTCACTCTCATCACCGAAGTTGGGGACCGGGAGAGATGCGGGCTTTGGCTTCTCCATACACATCCCATCAGGGCTTCCTGGTGGCTTAGCATACGCCTGCCATGAGGAGCCACAGGTTCGATCTCTGGAGGCAGGTTCGAGCCCTGGGTCAGCGAGATCCCCTGGAGGAGGGCATGGCAACCCACCCCAGTGTTCTTGCCTGGAGAACTCCATGGACAGAGGAGCCTGGTGGGCTACAGTCCAAAGGGTTGCAAAGAGTCGGACACGACAGAAGAGACTGAGCGTGCGTGCGCGCACGCACACGCACACATCCCGCCTCTTCCTGCAGGCCCCAGTTTCTCCTTGCTCTTTCCCACTTACATCCATCTTTCCTTTCTGAGGGCCAGCCCCACTCACTCCAGGCCCTGGCACTAGAAGTAAATGCCTTCCACGGACTGTTTAACCAGTTCCCACAATTCCATGAGGTCCGATTGCTATGATAAATCCTTTCTTACATAGATCACTCCTACTGGCTCCGTTTCTCTGATTAAACTTTGATTGACATGCCAGGTATGGTAGTGTTTCAACTTTCAGCCATTTGTAATGAATCTTCTTACCAAGCAAATTGTTTTTCTATCAAGTATCAGGTGGAGTTAAAAAAAAAAACAACATGGTCACACTTTAAACAGATATTGCTCAGATATTAGTGCAGGAGCGATTTCTGGCCCTGCTGTGAGGGCCCGTAAAGAGACCTCCTGAGTTTCCTTGCTTCTTTTCCTTCATTGCCGGGGGCCAGTGTGAGGAATCCTGCCCGTGGCAAAGGTCATGAGGAAAGAAGCCTGATAAAGCACAGGGCGTGATCAGGCTTCAGCGGTTCCCCCTGGAATTTCCTGAGCATCCACCCCAAAAACCAGAGTCTGCCTGCTTTACTGTGTTATGCTTTCCACCTACTCTTCTGTCATTAACAGGGGGCTGTCCCCCCACCACCTTTTTCTGGAAAAATTTAATTTAGAGCTTTTAGATAATAAATCTCCTGGGCATAATAAGAGTGTTTCAATCCAAAAACCCCTCTGATGGCTTTCTAGCCTGCCTGCCGGACTCTTACAGCTGCGCATGTGATTGCTTGCGGCTTCCCAACCGCAAGAGGCACAGGAAGCTGAAAACATCCTAGGAATGTAGGGGCTTCCGAGGAGTAAAACCATTAGAATAGGACTAACTAAAGGTTTCATTTGTTGAGCCAATACTTGCTGCCAAATTTTCATATCTTTTATTTGTAGATATAGTTGGTATATAGAAAAAACAGACAGTAGCCCTGGCATTAGCAACATTAGATCTTTGAGTTAAGTATTGTCTTTGTTATAAGCCACTGCACCTTTGTTCTACAGGAATGTAAGTTTATTTAGTACTTTGAGGGTGATGCAGAGTAAAGAAACACTTCTAGGGAAAAAGAGTTTTCTGGTTGATAGACATTTATCTAGGAAGAGAGCCATAAAAATGTTACCAGGCCTCTTGGCCAGAAGATAATGTAAACCACCTGAGACCTTTTGTATATGGGAAGGTATGCAAAAAGAAAGCCTGGTCTCAGTGAGGGTCAGGACTGCTGCCCCTGCATAACTCTGCATATTCCACTATTTCTTTATGTACAACTTGGGGTATATAAGCTGATTTTGAAAATAAAGTCTTGAGTCTTGCACCGATGCTGGGCTCCCCCATGTCATTCTTTTCTCTCCTTTTCCAGCTGAATTCCCATCTGGAGCATGGAGGCTCGCCAAGTCTACTTACTTGCCCTGGCTTCTAAGATCCACGCAAGAGGGAGCCCAAGGTGGGGCACCCTCCGCTATTCAAGTGGACGCCGGCGGCCTAACGTAGATGGTGCAAACCTCTTATCTCGAGGTTTTATTAGTTTTCCACGTAAACCAAGTTATTCAGCCTCTTTTTCTCCACCAATATTTCCTACTACACTATCTGTTTCTAATCTGTCTCTATATCTGTAGTTAAATAAGTTTTTTCCTAGAATGCCGACTCCATCCCCTCTTTGAATTCCCTGGATCCACCGGGGCTGGACCCCGGCACTTCATTGTTCTTTTCTTGTCTTCCTATTCCCCACTCCCTGCCTTTGCCCTAGGTTTACATTTTAATTACCTAATTAAAACATTTATTGAGTGCCTATGGTATGAGTAGGGTTCCGTGGTGGCTCAGATGGTAAAGAATTTGCCTGCAAAACAGGAGACCCTGGGCTCGATCCCTGGGTCGAGAAGGGAAAGGTAACCCACTCCAGTCTTCTTGCCTGGAGAATCCCATGGACAGAGGAGCCTGGAGGGCTAGAGTCCACGGCGTTGCAGAGAGTCAGACACGACTGAGCGACTGACACTTTACTGTGTGAGTACTGTATCGTGCCAGTGTATCAGACGTTGCGCTAGAAGATACCCGCAGAGTGGGAACAGAATATGGTCTGATGTTGGTCCCCTTGGAGACCTGTGTGAAACCAAGGAGCATACGCAGGTCTGGAATTACAGTTTCCTTCAGATCTATGGGGGAAAAAGTATCTATAAAGAAATCTATAGTATGCTCTTGATGTCCGGTAAAAAAACAGGAGAAGTTATTTCTCGGCAATGGAGCGAGTTACCTGCTCACTGAGTCTTCCAGTACCTCATCTCCTATGGGGCTGTAGTTTCTATGGCCCAGGCAAAGTCCCAGAACTTCGCACTCGAAACACGATTTATCCCGGAACTTCTAGTCTAGCTAAACCACGTATTTATTTTTCTCTGACATTTCAAAGAATGCCTTCAGAGTTTCTTCTCATTACCACCAGGGAGTAAATCTATTAGAATAAATTTCTCATAATGCTAATTCATAGGAGATCTTGATGTTACGCTAGATAACCAGCTTTAATTCTAAACTGTAAGAGAAAAAGTAGGTCTTTAGTTTCGATGGGTCAAATGACTCGGTTGCCAGCACCAGATTTGTGACCATCTCCAATGCCGACCTTCCTTGGCTAAGTGACCTTAAGGGTTTTTTTTTTTTTTTTTTTTTTTCTCCCCTGCCCTGTGGAGCTTGTGGGATCTTAGCTTCCTCACCAGGGACTGAACCCCGGCCCCCGACAGTGGAGTGTGGCGTCCCAGCCACTGGGCCAAGAGAAGTCCCAAGAGCTTCCTCTCTGTCCTGGCGCTGCTCGTTTTCTCATTGTGCCCGCGTCTTTCAAATTTCTGTATTTCTTGTGCTTTGTAAATGTTAAAATCAACCTATTTTCTTAGAAAACATACATGGCCATTCAAAAGGAACAAAGCCCCACTCTAAACATAGTTTTTTACATTAGCAAATTCCTTTCCAGTCACTTTCACAGGAGTACCTGTTTCACAGATAGATTAAATAATAAATCGCACACTATTTAGCCGAAGAAACAAGTAGGGACAAGTTACTATGAGTGCCCAGTAGATGGCGCCAGATCCCACGTTACCAACCGGCCCCTTCGGAAACTGCCGGGATTTCATAAATCTGAGGCTGCTGCTGCTGCTGCTAAATCGCTTCAGTCGTGTCCGACTCTGTGCGACCCCCTAGACGGCAGCCCACCGGGCCCACCCCCCAATCCCTGGGACTCTCCAGGCAAGAATACTGGAGTGGGTTCCCATTTCCTTCTCCAATGCATGAAAGTGGAAAATCAAAGTGAAGTCGCTCAGTCGTGTCCGACTCTAGCAACCCCATGGACTGCAGCCCACCACGCGGCTCTGTCCATGGGATTTTCCAGGCAAGAGTACTGGAGTGGGGTGCCATTGCCTTCTCCGTTCATAAATCTGGCAGCATCTTATTTCTTTGAGGAGGAGCAAAATGTCTACACATTTTTTTGTTCCACTGTCATATAGCCCAAAGCTTTATGCTTTAGAATTCCACACACTTAAGGGATGGTTATTTTTGAGGGCATTTTTTAAAGGTGCGGAAAGTCTATAAATAAAAGTACTCTTTAGAGGTACTTCAGCGTTCAAGGAAAAACGTACACACCCTAGAGCTCTGAAATACTTTTGAGTGATAACAGTGCAACATCGCTTGTGACCTGTGTATGGATGAGAATGATTTTTTTTAAGTTGAGGTATTGTTGATTTACTGTGTTAGTTTCAAGTGTACAGCAAAGAGATTGATTCAGTTACACATACATATATATATATTTTCAGTTTATTTTTCCTTATAAGTTATTATAAAACATTGAGCATAATTCTCTGTGAGGCTGATTTTTTTAGGTGTTTGAAAAAAGTTTTCATCTTTTCACACTGTTCCCACGAGCTCTAAATCTGCTGCTCGCTGCGGGCTATGCTTCTGGGCCTTGCACAGTTGGAGTTGACAAGACAGTAACTTGCTTCCGAGGTGGTGGTTTCTTTTTGTAGCAGTAACTCCAAGTGGGGAGTAATGTAAATGTCATGCTTAGGTGACTGAACAGAACTGTTCTGGTAACTAACCCGAATTAACAGTTTAGCACATCAGTGTGCACAATGCAATTGTATCAACACTTTCCAGTTTTTTACATAATTGAACAGTGCTTGGGGGTTTTGTATGAATATTTTTGGAAAGTGCTGTTTTGAGCATCTTTAAAAATGTGTGACTTTATATTGTGAGCATCACTCTTTGCTTTGTACATTAAGGATATATTAATATTTACATTGGGAGAAGTTAAAATAACAAAAGTAATAAATTATTCTGCCTTCATATGTGGCCATTTGACTGACATTTGACTCTTGTAAGAGCTATTGGAATATTTGCATTACAAGTAGCTGTTCTTTACTTCTCTTTAGCTAAGTAGTCATGTTGTTACCATGTGTACTTAGTATTCCATAGGTGAGCCACCTCCACGGGGTTTATAGTTAGTTATTTGTTTCTTAGTATATATTCTTATCTAAATCATATGGAAATTCACTTTGATATATAGCTGAACTTTCCAGCAAATTAAACTTATTTTTTAACCAAATATGTAAACATAAAAAGCTATGTTATTCAAAACCTTCTTAGGTATTTCCTACTTTCAAAATAACTAAATATTTATAATATCTTCCTTTGATGAGATGCTCCACTTTATAATATTAGTCATCATCTTCTTATTTGCTGCTTGCTTCTAAATTAACATTCCTACAGAGTGCCTGTGACTTATGGTTTTGTGTGTTTTATCATCTAGGTAATCTAACTACAAAAGTTATTTAATAATCAGTATGGCGTAGATACGGATATCAGAATGCATGCTATAATCAGTACGGCGTAGATACAGATAACAGAATGCATGCTATAATCAGTATGGCGTAGATATGGATATCAGAATGCATGCTATAATCAGTATGGCGTAGATATGGATATCAGAATGCATGCTGGCTGAAAATAACTGCCTCACCATGCCATGGTCTACTGGCTGAATATCAGCATCTTACTTTACTTCCTGTGAATAGTCTGACTCACCAAATGGCACTCTGAATATTAGTCTGAGTCCCAGATACTTTGGTTTTGTCAGAAGAACTTGCTGTGGGGATAATGTAAGTATTCTGGTTCCCACTGAGAGGAGGCATTTCCTCTTTGTTACGGATGAATGAAGTGGCATTTAGTCGACTGGAGTCGTGAGAGTTTAGCGACTGGCCTGGAAGCCTGAGGGTCAGCTCCATTACAGCAAACTCTCCAAGCTGTGAGGCCCTTCTAGAGAAACCAGCTTACCCCATCCTGCTACACCTGACATCTCTCTCTCTCTCCTCTTTCTTTGGCCGAGGTATGTGGGATCTTAATTCCCGCCCCCTGTGTCGGAAGTGCGGAGTCTAATCCAGGAGCACCAGGAAGTCCTGTCACACCTCTCTCTTGCTTTGCTACTGTCGTCAGCAGAGATTGACGAAACCTAAAGGATGCCTTGTGGGAAATCCTCAACACTGACCACAGAAAGAAGTGTGGGAAATCCTCAACACTGACCACAGAAAGAAGTCAAGTGGGTTCTTTAGGATGAGATTCATTTCAAAATAGCTTAACAGAGGCTTTTAACTCAGAATAGCAGGGTTGCTGGGTTCCCTGGTGTCTCAGAAGGTGAAGAATCTGCCTGCAATGCAGGAGACCCCGGTTCGATCCCTGGGTCAGGAAGGTCCCCTGGCGAAGGGCATGGCAACCCCCTCCAGTATTCTTGCCTGGAGAATCCCATGGACAGAGCAGTCTGGCGGGCTACAGTCCACGGGGTTGCAAGGAGTCGGACACGATTGAGCGACTAACACACACGCATTCAGGGTTGCTGATACCATTAACTCTGCAATTTGTGAATTTAAATCCTAGATTCCCCACTTTTTAGACCCAAGAACTTGCTGTTAAATGGGGTTTATAAAATTCCTAATATGTAGTGTTTTAGGAGGGATAAATGCACACAAAATTCTTAGTACAGTCCCTAGCACAGAGACACAGCTCAGTGAAAACTGGTATCATAACTACTTTGGTTAGGGCGTTAGCCCAGAGTGAATGCTGACGACTCCCTGTCATGGCGGGTTTACATCTTATATGCTCTCCTCACGACTTCCTCTCTCCATTCCCAGCCCCCTTTCCTGATAACCTGCCTCTTTCTTCGCAGGGGAAGTACTAGGTGTTATCCCTCTCGGCACCCTA
Source organism: Budorcas taxicolor (assembly GCF_023091745.1). Taxonomy (NCBI): domain Eukaryota; kingdom Metazoa; phylum Chordata; class Mammalia; order Artiodactyla; family Bovidae; genus Budorcas; species Budorcas taxicolor. The sequence continues at coordinate 59,291,761 of NC_068931.1, forward strand.
CCACCTTTAAGTTGATCTTCTATATCCCTTCTTTGAAAGCGTTGTTTCTCGAAGCACAGTCCCCAACCAGGATCACCTGGAGCCTTGCTAAACATGTAAATTCTGGGGCCTCACCACAGACCTGCTTCCCTGGTGGCTCAGTGGTAAAGAACCTGCCTTCTGAGGCAGGAGATGTGAGTTCGATCCGTGGGTCGGGAAGATCCCCTGGAGGAGGAAATGGCAACCCATTCCGGGTATTCCTGCCTGGAGAATCCCATGGACAGAGGAGCCTGGCGGGCTATAGTTCCTGGGGTTGCAGAGAGCTGGACACGACTTATCCACTCAGCACCCAAGTACTGCAGGCCTACTGGGTCAGATTCCCTGAGCAGGGCCCGATCAACAATGATTTACTTGGTCCTCCTGCTGAATGCTGGTTTGATGATCAAGACTGTGAGCCTTGAGCCTCTCACATTCCAAACCCCCTTGACCCAAGTGTTCTCTCCCTGAAGGTTCTAGAGAAATGAAGTCATTTCCCAGGATGTTTACTGTGAATCTAGGGGGCTTTAAAGAGTGGCCCGTGGCTGACATGGCTTGACTCACCTCTGCCCAGTAGAAAGAGAAGCCTGGGGAGAGAGACCACAGAATCCATGGGGAAGCCCCTGGGGCAGCTGGTGATATTTTCTGCTTTTTATCTCTTCTTTAGTTGATGCTTGCATGGCTTTTAAAAATCGATTTGTAATGGACAACACACCGTAAGCTACTTAATGTGTACAGTGTGATGATCTGACACGCATTGTTTATGGACTCCAAAGAGTGAACATCGATGAGGATCTTCAGAGTGAATCCAGGTGGAAGAAAGCAGTTCTGGACGAGGGCCCTCGAATGTGCCAGCTCCCCCTTTGGGGTCACAAAGAGTCGGACACGACTGAGCAACCAACACACACACACACACACACACACACACACACACACAAGAACCCGTTCTGAGTAGGCCTATTTCTACACCTTTAATGTGCCAATATTTAATTGCGATATTCCCTGAAGGGCTGCGGGAAAGTTTCTGCCGGTAACACACACCGGGGGTGGCTCTCTCACCTGTCATTTTGGTCCACTTTCCTCTATGATGGAGTATAGGAAGCTAAAATCCACTTTATGCTCCCTGGCAATAAGGGTGTGTATACAGGACCAGCGATCAAGCCTGGTCCTTGCGGGGTAAGCCGGAGCCTAGGGACCTCGAGGAAAGCCTTTGCTTTTGGAGACAGATGACTCCCTTTTCTGATCTGGTTCCTCACCTTCTCCTGGGGAAATGGCATTGCTTGGCGGAGCCTTCTAAGCAGCTTGAAACCATCAGGAAGAAGTCACTATCTTTGAACTGCTGAAAAGAAGCTAACAAGTGTCTGCCTCCTGATATCAATATGAGAAACAAAATCATCACGTGCTTAGACTGTTACTAGTTGGGTTTTCTGTCACCTGCAGCCCAGCATGCTGCGTCCTTATTCTCTGTTAATTTACAATGTTGTTTTAGTCTCTGCTGCACAGCAAAGTGACTCCGTTATACATACATATATACATATGTTCTTTTCCGTTATAAAAGCCCCTTCCTTATTCAGTGTCTCAATAGAACTAGGCTAAAAGAAAATTTTCATTAATAATTTAGAGTGGAGATAGCAATAAGACAAAGAGAGCAATCAAGGAGAAAGACAAATGTCCCTTGGAGACTGGATTCAGGAAGTTAAGGAATAAATTATCAGCAGGTTTCTATCTGGGGTGGAGCCCCATCTGCTTCTGTTTGCGCTTTCTTTTTTTTCCTAAGATTTTTTATGTGGACCATTTTTAAAGTCTTGAATTTGTTACAATACTGCTTCTGTTTGCTTTGGTTTTTTGGCTGAGAGGCCTGCGGGGTCTTAGCTGCCTGACCAGGGATCAAATCTTCCCCCTCTGCCTCAGAAGGGGCCACCAGTGAGTCCCGTGCTGCTTCTACAGACAATAATTTTATACAAATGTGATCTTCTGTACAGGTTCAAAGAAGGGACCCCAAATGGGTGTTAGAATATATTTGTTCTGCGTGTACTGCTTCTCAATGGGGTTGCACTTGACATTTTAGACATGATGTTTCTTCATTTGGAGAAATGATCGTACACATTGTGGGATATTTATCATAACAAGCGTCTGCTCATTAAATGCCTGTAGTGCCATCTGTTATTTTGACAAACAAAAATGTATCCTCGTATTTCCGCTGCCACCTGGGAAGGTGGCCATGTGTTTGGTTGAGAAATACCTCCTTACAGCCTCTGACGCTGTGCCCTGCACACCCCCTGTATGTGGTTAAATGGCTCATATTCAGCGACATACTGGTAAGCTAGCTGTCAAAAGAAAAAAAAAAAAAGCCGTAAGTTGTATCCTTTGCCAATTTCTGTGCTGTAAATATTCCAGACACAGCAATTTTCATGTTATCTGAGGTTTAACCACTGGCTTGTAAAATTTCTGAGTATTTAATAATTGGCTTTTGAGAGATGGGCGGGCAGGGGGCGGGGAGGGAGGGGGGCGGCGGGTGGAAGTGTCTCTGTTCACAGAGATGGCAGTGTCTCTGTTCACAGATTTAGCTATACATTCATTTCAGGCATTTGGCCTTTGTCTTTGTGAGGATTCTCATAATATGTGCACGTTATTTAGGTTAAACACGGAGGGTTGCATTTATCTGATGTTTCGCACGATGCTAAGGGGCCTCCCAGGTGGCTCAGTGGTAAAAAATCCACCTGTAGATGCAGGAGACGTGGGTTCAGTCCCTGGGTCGGGAAGATCCCCTGCAGGAGGAAATGGCAACCCGCTCCAGTACTCTTCCCAGGGGCCACGCCCTCCCCATCCCCGGGTCTGCAGTTCAGTTCGGTTCAGTCGCTCAGTCGTGTCCGACTCTTTGCGACCCCATGAATCGCAGCACACCAGGCCTCCCTGTCCATCACCATCTCCTGGAGTTCACTCAGACTCACGTCCATCGAGTCAGTGATGCCATCCAGCCATCTCATCCTCTGTCGTCCCCTTCTCCTCCTGCCCCCAATCCCTCCCAGCATCAGAGTCTTTTCCAATGAGTCAACTCTTCGCATGAGGTGGCCAAAGTACTGGAGTTTCAGCTTTAGCATCATTCCTTCCAAAGAAATCCCAGGGCTGATCTCCTTCAGAATGGACTGGTTGGATCTCCTTGCAGTCCAAGGGACTCTCAAGAGTCTTCTCCAACACCACAGTTCAAAAGCATCAATTCTTCGGTGCTCAGCCTTCTTCACAGTCCAACTCTCACATCCATACATGACCACAGGAAAAACCATAGCCTTGACTAGATGGACCTTTGTTGGCAAAGTAATGTCTCTGCTTTTGAATATGCTATCTAGGTTGGTCATAACTTTTCTTCCAAGGAGTAAGCGTCTTTTAATTTCATGGCTGCAGTCACCATCTGCAGTGATTTTGGAGCCTCCCCAAATAAAGTCTGACATTGTTTCCACTCTTTCCCCATCTATTTCCCATGAAGTGATGGGACCGGATGCCATGATCTTTGTTTTCTGAATGTTGAGCTTTAAGCCAACTTTTTCACTCTCCTCTTTCACTTTCATCAAGAGGCTTTCTAGTTCCTCTTCACTTTCTGCCATAAGGGTGGTGTCATCTGCATATCTGAGGTTATTGATATTTCTCTTGGCAATCTTGATTCCAGCTTGTGTTTCTTCCAGTCCAGCGTTTCTCATGATGTACTCTGCATAGAAGTTAAATAAGCAGGGTGACAATATACAGCCTTGACGTACTCCTTTTCCTATTTGAAACCAGTCTGTTGTTTCATGTCCAGTTCTAACTGTTGCTTCTTGACCTGAATACAGGTTTCTCAAGAGGCAGGTCTGGTGGTCTGGTATTCCCCTCTCTTTCAGAATTTTCCACAGTTTATTGTGATCCGCACAGTAGGTAAACCTAAGTCTCTGGCTGGAAAGAGAAGGAGAAGCGCCTCTTGGCGAGCTGCCTTCCCCGGCACTGCCGGTCATCTTCTCTTGGTCAGGAGAGAGGCAGCACTTCTCTCAAGGTCTAAAGGGCTGCATCTGAGACCGCGTTTTCTAGCTTGGGGCTCCTCTGTGAAACTCTCTAGAGAGGGAGTGGAAGTCTTCCATTTTATGAGACTAGCTTGTTGCTGCTCTAACTGCCCTTGATTTCAACTAGATGTACCCAGCTATCTGACTTTCTCCGCTCTCCCTGCATCTCACACTCACTAAATCAATACTTTCATGACTATATACAAAATTTTCAATTTTAGACCTCAGGTCATACAGTGATTTAGACAGAAGCCTAGACACCATCTGTAGGATGTTTTCTTGCCTGGTGCAGCCTGACAGTAATTTTATGGGATTATATGCAGCTATGGTATCAGAGCCAGGACTAGAACTCAAGCATCCCAATTTCCAGGCGTCAATTAACTAGACAAATGTCATACAGCGAGTAAATAGCAGACCCTGGACTCAAACCTCAACTGGCTTACTCACTATATACACTTGTTTTTTTTAGAGAAAGGAGGTAGTTTCTGCCAAGTTTCTTTAATCTTTTAGGTAGTTCCAATAATTCTGAGGAAATACACTAGGCTCGATGTGACCTTGGAAAAACCATAGCATTGACTATATGGATTTTGTTGGCAAAGTAACGTCTTTGCTTTTTAATACGCTGTCTAGGTTTGTCATAGCTTTCCTTCCAAGGAGGAGGAGTCTTTTAATTTCATGGCTGCAGTCACTGTCCACCATGATTTTGGAGACCAAGAAAATAAAATATATCCTTATTTTAAAGTTGAGTGAATTGACACCCAGAGAGATCCAGAGAGGTTCAGTAATGTGCCCATGGGGTAGAGGTGCCTCAGGCAGAGCTTGTCTGCAAAGTTGGAGGACTTTCTCTTCTGGACCACTGGTCAGGGGTACTATTAATATGTTCTAAACTCAGCCAGGAACCATTGACACCATCATAAACATTAATATTAGAGCCACAGTGGAATATCAGGAAGGGGGTGCTGGGAAATCTGTTCCCATCTCCAGGGAGGAGCTCCCCAAGCCACTGGTTCCATGGAAGTGGTATTATTCAAGCTGGGATGGTGCTGGGAGAGACAGTGGCAGGGGGCAGGGGTTCCCAAACTTCAGCAGGATGACAGCTGCCTGGGTGCCTCTTCAAACACGATTCTTGGGCTGTCCATGCAGGGATTCAGCTTCAGAAGGACGATGGAGGGACTGTGCGTCCATATGTTTCATTAGCATTTACAACATGAATATAAAGAGAAGGTGAGAAATGAAACAAGAATGAAGGGATTGAGGGCCCAGGATTGAAAAGTCACGCTCTGCTTGGCTTTGTGTTCTGAATTTGATGATTGTTGTTGCAGGGTGCTGTGGTTAGGCTGGGTTAGAAATATCTCTTTGGAGCCCTTCTTGAACTGGAGGCTGAAAAATCCAAGACTGTTTTTAAACATAACATAGAGGAAAGGGAAGTAGCCCAAATTCAGATATTGATTTAGATCAGAGGTGGGCAGAACACAGCCAACGTGAGATAGGTCTGGGACCTGGGGCCCTTCGCTGCAAAGCTGACACCTGGACACACCTCTCCTTCAGCTACAGGGTACAAAGCAACTACACGGAACTAAACCTAACTGTGTGTGTGTGCAGCTGGGGAAGCTCTGCTCCAGAAAGTGCAGAGAAATCTCCTGCCGTTTCTGAAGAGCCAGGAGCGAGAAATTGGGTGTTGGGGATGAGAGCAGGGACTGCACATGTCCCACGCGCTCAGCATCACGCAGGGCTGGGCAAGCTACCTGAGCCACCCTCTGGCCCAACCCCTGGGCACCCCTACTCCCACCCCGTGGCGGGAACAAGGTCCTCCCCCACTTCTAGGAGCAAGCAAGGGAGCCCGATACTTGATTCACGCCCGCCGGCAGCTGGCCCAGGAGCCCCAGAAAGCCTCGACTGAATTTCTTGTCTGGCCTCTAGTCAGTTTCTGTTGATCAGGGAAGGCCAAGAATCACGGTCGGGATCAAAGGACCAAATCCAGCCCACTGCCTTTTTCTGTAAATTAAATGTTATAAGAGCACAGTCTTACGCATTCGTTTACCTACAGTCTAGGGTGCTTCTGTGGGGCTTCCCAGGTGGTTTGGTAGTAAAGAATCCGCCTGCCAGTGCAGGAGATGCAGGAGACGAGGGTTTGATCCCTGTGTCAGGAGCGCCCCCTGGAGAAGCGGATGGCAACCCACTCCAGTGTTCTTGCTTGGGAAATCCCATGGATAGAGGAACGTGGCGGGCTACAGTCCGTGGGGTCAGACATGATTGAGTGTGCATGCTGGGTGCTACAGGATAGCACGCAGAGTTGCCACAAGAGACCATGTGGCTCACAAAGCTTAAATATTTAGGGTTTGACTTTTTCCAAAAAAAAAAACAAAAAAAACAAAAAACCCAGTGCATCAACTCCTTTTATAAAAAAAAAAAAATTAAAGGTGATATACAATATAGCGTTAGTTTCAGGCATACAGCTTCAGATTGTTTTCTGGTCCAGGTTATTTCAAGATACTGAATATAGTTCTTTGTGCTATACAGTAAGGCCTTGTTGTCTATCGACTTTATATATAGTAGTGTGTATCTGTTAAACTCCTACTAATTTATCTGTCCCCTGCCTCTTTCCTCTTTGGTACATACGTTTTTTCCTATGTCTGTGAGTCTGTTTCTGTTTTGTAAGTGAGTAAGTGATATCGTATAATATTTGTCTTTGTTTGACTTTACTTAGTATGATAACCTCTAGACCCATCCATAGTGCTTCCCAGGTGGCTCAGTGGTAAAGAATCTGCCTGCCAATGAAGGAGGCACAGGAGATATGGGTTTAATCCCTGGGTTGGGAAGATCTCCTGAAGGAAAAAATGGCAACCCACTCCAGTATTCTTGCCTGGAGAGCCTCCTGGACAGAAGAGCCTGGCGGGCTACAGTCCACGGGGTCGCACAGAGTCAGACACGGCTGAGTGACTGGAATGTGCAGATCCATCCATGTTGGTGCAACGGCATCGTTTCATTCTTTGTATGGCTGAGTAATATTCCACGGCACACGTGGACCACATCTTCTTTATTCCTGTACCTGTAGATGGGCGCTTAGGCTGCTTCCATGTCTCAGCTGTTGTGAACAGTGTTGCTGTGAACCCTGAGGGGCATGTACCTTTTCGACTTAGAGGTTTCGCCTTTTCCAGATATATGGCCAGGAATGGGGTTGCAGGATCATATGTTTTTTAAAGAATCTCTAGACTGTTTTCTATAGTGGCTGCACCAATTTACATTCCCACCAAAGGTGTAGAAGGTCACCCCCCTGTTTTTTTAGAGAATGCATTTAGAATATAGGTCCTAAGTAAACTATTAACATATTCTTAGGGCTTGGGTCAGGAAGATCCCCCGGAGAAGGGAATGGCGACACACTCTAGTATTCTTGCCTGGAGAACTCCACGGACAGAGGAGCCTGGCGGGCTGCAGTCCATGGGGTTGCAAAGAGTCAGACACGACTGAGCAGCTAACACACACACAGGGCTTGACTATGTGCAGAAACATACTCGGATCTCACTGTCGCCCCAGCCCACATGCCAGAGGAACCTGTGTGGGCAAAGCCAGGTAACGACACATATGGCAGAGGCAGCGTCTCTGAGGAATATCTTATCCTGTTATTGCACTGATTTTTGAAGGGATTTAAATGCATCCCACTCTCCTTTTTCTAAAAAGGTCAGACATTTAAACAAATTTCAACCTTTTGGTTTGTGTTTTTCGACCTTCTGCTTTTCTGAAGGTCAGCTACTTTGTTGAGAACAAGGGAAAATGGGGAAAATGGAGACAGTCTCAGCATTCTGTATGTCCGCTCTAGTTTTATAGCCTCTGTCTTGCTGAAAGCCATGAATCTGCCCTCTTTCTCCCGAAGCCACTGACAGACTATTCAAACTCTTGCTTAGAGATTGAGAGAAGCTTTCATGGTTCAACTGCTGACTCATCCAAAATCCTAAAGCATGCCTGCTGAGCCCTGGCTCTGGAGATGCAGAGATGTATAAAATTCATTTTCTGCTCGCAGCCTACAAGCCGTGAGAGACACAGAGCAATTACCCGGAAGACAGCCTCAGATGTGCTGAAATAAAGCAATTATGGGAGCCCAGGGAAGGTCCAACCAAGGCTGCTTGACAGAACAGAACAGAACATCTGCTTTGTATCTTAAGTGATGCTTGTCTTTACAACACACAAATTTAGATGCCAAGATGTCCATTTATTAAAAAAAGCATTACCCTCGAATCTGAAACTAAGCAGCATCAAATAGAAGAAACATGTTTAACTTCATCATCTCCCACCGGTCTTTGCCTAGTTGCTGTGTCAGGTGAAGTCCGTTGAGATCGGGTTCAGGGCACAATGTGGAGCTTCTGGGTGCTCAGGAGAAGACTGGGGTTCAGACAGCACAGGGGACCCTGGATGCCCGGTGTCTGGGCTGACATACGAGCGAGGTCTCTCCAGGAAGGGTAGCTTCGATCGTGTCGTTAGAAGTGGGTCTAGGCTACTGAGCTGGCACCTCTTTCCAGGCAGACTTGTTTTCATGGGTAAGGAGTAAAACAACCTCTAAAGCAAGGCATCTCCAACGTCCCTGCAAATTAGGATTATCAGCTGAGTTTTCTTTTTTTGGCCCCACACCATGCAGCTTTGAGACCTTAGATCCCCGAGCAGGGAACAAACCCAGGCCCCTGCATTGGGAGGTGGCGTCTTAACCACCTGCCCACCAGAGGGAGGGCCCCTGCTGAGCTGTTTAGACTCCTGCTGCCCAGGGCCCTCTCCAGAGTGACCACATCATAATATCTGAGGGGAGGACCCTGAGAGTGTAGTTTTGAACTCCTCAGAGGAGCCCAGAGTGCAGCCACATTTGAAATCAGTGCATCTCGATAACCCAAAGGGCTTGTTACACTTAGTCTGCTGAGTTCCCCGCCTCAGGGTCTGATTCAGTGGGTCTGGGCAGCTGGAGGATTTGCATTTCTAAAACGTTCCCAGGTGATGCTGACGTGGGGCGGTGGGGTCAGCACGTTGTAATCCACTGCTGTAAAGAGAGCAATAAAGGGGGCGGTCGTTTGAGAAGCAGAGTTTCTGCCTTTTGAGGAGTGAGGCGCAGAGACCGGGCTGGAGAGTTTGTGCAGTGGGCCCGTGAGAGACACGTCCATGGGACGGTAGGCACCCACCTTTGAAACATCCTCAGCTGGCGAGGAAAAGTGCTTTACGGGGTGTATTTTTCTCTTTCTCTCTTTCAACCTCTTTCTCTTTCAAACTTTCTTTCAGACTCCTTTCTGTTTCAGACTCCTCTTTCTCTTTCTCAGACTCTTTTCTCTGAGACTCTTTCTCAAGCTCTCTCTAAAACGCTTTAAATCTTTCTCTCTCCTTCTCTCTTCCTTTCTCTTTCTAGATAAGGACTTTGTTAAAATACTAAAGAGCATTTAAAGGAATCTGGCACAATCAAAATGGCTTTAATTTCACAGAAAACTTGAAATTTGAAAAATAAAGTAGCTTTTTGCACAAAGGCAATCTTGAATGATAGACATTTCTGATGGAACAGCTTTGTCACTCCACAGGAAAAACTTGTAGTTATGTAGCCCAAAGAATGGTGCCATAAGAAACAATAGTTGAAAAGTAATACAGAATATGAACAATTCAATATATTTGACTTCTTTGTCTTGATGTCAGCAAAGAGGACCACACCTAGACAATTACCTTCATTATTTATGAAACAGTCTCTTACTGCCCAAAACTAATTTCTTCTTCAGCTCACCTTCTACTTTAAAATGGATGCTCATTACATTTTATTTTAAATTCCTTTTAGAAGCTGTATTCTCAATTGAGCGAATAATCTCCTAGATACACTGCTTTCTCCTTTATTTAAATATTCTCTCAGAAAACCATTTCATCTTTTCACGTGATTTTGCCCACGTAGAGAACTCAAGAATATATTAAAACTCCTTGCTGTAGAGGTCATGCTTTTATGACGCAGGGCTTTTACAGGATGCAGAATCTGTAGGAGGTAACCTGTTTCAAGAAGGAGGAAGCAAGAGGGGGCAGAAAAAGCACCTGCTTTGGAGCTGACCAGCTCTGCGGTTGTGGCCTGTTAACAAGCCAGTTTCCCAATGTGAGACTTACTGTGTCCCCAACAAGGTTGCTGTGGGTGTTCAATGGGAAAATACAGAAGTGTCTGCTAGCGAATGCTTTTTCAGTCCATACATACCCGTTCCTCCATTCCTTGCAGGGTCTATTTCATTTGGCAAATGTTTACTTAGATCCTTCCTGTGGCATGTTTCAGGAATGTAGAGATGGATAAGTGTTCCTTCTTCAGGAGGACTTCATGGTCTAAAATGAAAGTGTTAAGTCACTCAGTTGGGCCTGACTCTTTGCAGCCGCATGGACTGTAGCCCCCGAGGCTCCTCTTTCCGTGGGATTCTCCAGACCAGAATAGTGGCATGGGTTGTCCTTCCCTTCTCCAGGGGATCTTCCCAGGCCAGGATCAAGCTGGGGTCTCCTGCATCGCAGGTGGACTCTTTACCATCTGAGCCACCAGGGAAGCCCTTCACAGTCCAGGGAGACAGACACGCGGACAGTTACAGGATGACGTGGCTGGTGCCGCATTGGAGGGTGTCTGTGGGGTCCCTGTGCTCTCTTTGGGGCCTCTCTCTGGGCAGGAGGCGCAGGCAATCGGGGGCCCTCCTGGGGTACTTCCCTCTTCTCAGGAGTCACAGCTTGGTGCTGTCTGATGTCTGAAAATTGTTCCTGTTTTTGTCTAAATTTTCACTTGTAGTGTGGGGTAATTCTGGACTGTCTTCCTCATGGCCAACGTGGATGTCCAGAATAAGCATTGTACAATAAATCCTGAAAATTCCTCGAACTATGAACATTTCTTCTCTGTAATATTCTCCAAAATATACAAATCTGGGGGATTTTAGAAATAACTGCCAAGAGTATATAAGGCTTGCATAGGTTACTCCATCTGCTTAAAGTGACTAAGTGATTTACTTGCAGGCGGCTCTAGTTTCCTGGACTTAGAATGCAGGATTCACAGCCTCCTTCTTAGGGCCCAGGTGTTACAAATTTAATCCTAATAACATCTCTGTAGAACATTACACTCTTGTAATTATTTAATTAAATATCCCCTCAATACTATTTTCCTGATAGATTTTAATCTTCATAAAGTCAAGCACCTACATCATTTTAAATGGTGCCTGCACTATGCCAAAGCCTTTGACTGTGTGGATCACAACAAACTGGAAAATTCTGTAAGAGATGGGAATACCAGACCACCTGACCTGCCTCTTGGGAAATCTGTATGCAGGTCAGGAAGCAACAGTTAGAACTGGACATGGAACAGCAGACTGGTTCCAAATTGTGAAAGGAGTACATCAAGGCTGTGTACTGTCACCTTGATGATTTAACTTATATGCAGAGTACATTATGCGAAATACTGGACTGGATGAAGCACAAGCTGGAATCAAGATTTCCAGGAGAAATATCAATAACCTCAGATATGCAGATGGCACCACCCTTATGGCAGAAAGGGAAGAGGAACTAAAGAGCCTCTTGATGAAAGTGAAAGAGGAGAGTGAAAAAGTTGGGTTAAAACTCAACATTCAGAAAACTAAGATCATGGCATCTGGTCTCATCACTTTATGGCAAGTAGATGGGGAAACAGTGGAAACAGTGACAGACTATTTTGGGGGGGCTCAAAAATCACTGCAGATGGTGATTGCAGCCATGAAATTAAAAGACGCTTGCTCCTTGGAAGAAAAGTTATGACCAACCTAGACAGCATATTAAAAAGCAGAGACATTACTTTGCCAACAAAGGGCCGTCTAGTCAAAGCTATGGTTTTTCCAGTAGTCATGTATGGATGTGAGAGTTGGACTATCAGGAAAGCTGAGTGCTGAAGAAGTGATGCTTCTGAACTGTGGTGTTAGAGAAGAGTCTTGAGTGTCCCTTGGACTGCAAGGAGATCCAACCAGTCCATCCTAAAGGAAATCAGTCCTGGGTGTTCATTGGAAGGACAGATGCTGAAGCTGAAACTCCAATACTTTGACCATCTGATGTGAAGAACTGACTCATTTGAAACGACCCTGATGCTGGGAAAGATTGAAGGCGGGAGAAGAAGGGGACAACAGAGGATGAGGTGGCTGGTGGCATCACTGACTCAATGGGCATGAGTTTGAGCATCCTCCTGGAGTTGGTGACGGACAGGGAGGCCTGGAGTGCTGCAGTCCATGGGGTCGCAAAGAGCAGGACACGAATGAGCAACTGAACTGAACTGCCACCCTTAACTTACTCTTTTCATACAATGAATGCTGAGAGGAGAAGCTTAAAAATGCTTTTCTTTATGAGACTCTACAACACTCTTACACTGAAAAATTTGTTGTAATATTAGTGAAGCCAGAGTCAGTGGTGGAAAAATTTCAAAGGATTCAGCAACCATTTACTGAGCACTTGGTGTTAGTCACTCAGTCGTGTTTAACTCTTTGCAACCCCATGGACTGTAGCCTGCTGGGCTCCTCTGTCCATGGGATTTTCCAGGCAAGAAGACTGGAGTGGGTAGCCATTCCCTTCTCCAGGGGATCTTCCCCACCCAGGGATTGAACCCAGGTCTCCTGTACTGCAGGTGGATTCTTTACTGTCTGAGCCCCCAGGGAAGCCAAAAAAGTCAAAGTGTGAGTCGCCCAGTCGTGTCCAGCTCTTTGTGACCACTTGACTGTGTTCTCCAGGTTATTCTCTGCCCTCGATGCATTGAATGCCAAGGACAACCATAGTGAGTCACAAAGATCAGCCAGGGCAGAGTGTGTGTGCAAATAGTGAACACAATTTACATGACACACCTGAGTAAAACCCACATTTCAGATGGTGAAAAGTGGTAACTGACAGTGATAAGCCATAGAGGAGAAAAAGAAGGTAAGGGCAAGGGGGATGGGAAGGAGTGGGGGTGGTGGGCAGCTTACAATTTAAATCCGGTGGTCAGAGAAAGTAGGTCTTCTTGAGAGAGCGAACTTTAAGCAAAAATTTGAGGGAGGTGAAGAGATTAACCAGGCCAATATAAGAGCAGAGTGTTCCAGACAGAAGGTTCGAGCCGGGCTTGTCAAATGTGTCTGGAGTGTTCAGGGAAGAGCTGAGAAGCCAGTGTGGCTGGAGAGGGAATACAAGAAAGAGGAAAGAAATGAAATCGGGTCAGGGAACAAGGCAGAGATCACACAGACTGAGCCTTGAAGACTGAAAAATAAATTAACTTCCTCTGAGATAGTTCTCAACATTAGGTAAAGAAACACTGTCCTCTAATTGTAATTTTCTGAGCCAAATAATTATAGTTTCACTATTATAAGTCAATAGACCTCAGAATTATTAAAACAGATCTTTGAATAATACAGGGAGAGTCACTGACCTTCTTAGTAAATCGATATACTCAGAAACCTAAATTTATGAGGAAAGATTTCATAATATACATGTATTTAAAATAAACTTTATGAAAACAGTCATTCAAACACTTAATGTTTTCCTAATTAAAGGCTAACCTAGTTTTGCAGCATCAAAAGCATGTGATATGCATCACCAGCTTCTTTTCTTAAAAATTAAGTAATATTTAACATGCACTTTATTTTATTCTTTAAAAACTGGAGTGCAGTTGCCTTAGAATGCTGTATTTCTGCTGCCTTTGTTGTTGTTCAGTTGCTTGGTTGTGTCCGACTCTTTGCGACCCCATGGACTGCAGCCCGCCAGGCCTCCCTGTCCATCACCAACTCCCGGAGTTCACTCAAGCTCGTGTCCATCTAGTGGGTGATGCCATCCAGCCACCTCATCCTCTGTTGTCCCTTTCTCCTCCCGCCCTCAATCTTTCCCAGCATCAGGGTCTTTTCCAATGAGTCAGCTCTTCACATCAGGTGGTCAAAGTATTAGAGCTTTAGCATCAGTCCTTCCAATGAATATTTAGGACTGATTTCCTTTAGGATGGATGGGTTGGATCTCCTTGCAGTCCAAGGGACTCTCAAGAGTCTTCTCCAGCTCCACAGTTCAAAAGCATCAGTTTTTCAGCTCTCAGTTTTCTTTATGGATTACTCTCACATCCATACTTGACTACTGGAAAAACCATCACTTTGATGATACAGACCTTTGGCAAAGTAATATCTCTGCTTTTTTTTGTTGTTGTTGCTGTTGGAGAAGACTTTTTATGTTTACTTAATTTAAAGAAAAAATTTAATTGGCGGCTACTTACTTTACAATATTGTGGTGATTTTTGCCATACATTCACATGAATCAGCCATGGGTGTACATGTGCTCCCCATCCTGGCCCTCCCTGCTGCCTAGGTTTGTCATAGCTTTTCTTCCAAGGAGCAAGGGTTTCTGCTGTACAACACTGTGGATCAGCTCGATGTAGACATGTATCCCCTTGAGCTTCCCTCTCCCCTCTCCCCCATCCCACTCCGCAAGGTCACCACAGAGCACTGAGCTGAGTTCCCCCGTTTATACCAGCAGGTTCCCACTAGTTAGTTATTTTACACATGGTAGTATCTATAAGCGGAGAAGGCAATGGCACCCCACTCCAGTACTCTTGCCTGGAAAATCCCATGGACGGAGGAGCCTGGTAGGCTGCAGTCCATGGGGTCGCATAGAGTCAGACATGACTGAAGTGACTTAGCAGCAGCAGCAGTGTATATAAGTTTTAAATTAATATTTTATAATGGCTGAGTTAAAGATTTTAGGGCTTAAAGTAACTTTTTAAAACATTCTCTGATATAAAATAAAATATCAAGGATATAGAAAAAGCAAAAGAAATTCCAAGGAGGTAAAAAAAAAAACCCAGAAATGATCACAGTCAACATAAATAAGACTAACTAAATAATTTCAAACTGAAAGTACATAGAGTAGGCAACCCCCCTCTTTTTAAAAAGATAAATATTTGAGCTTCCAGCAATGTGATAATCTGAGCTTCTGTGAGTGGGTTATCTTAAAAATACTTACATAGATGAGTTCAAAAGACCATGATCACCAGTACTCAAAACAAAAGTGGAGATAAAAATGATAAGAGTAAAGAGGAATTAAGCAAGCCCACAGTCGTTGGGGGCTGGGTTTCTAATGGTCAAATAGTGACTCGGGGGCACGTGAGCTGAAGTTAGGACTGAATGTCCTGCATTAATTCTGAGCCACATCCCACTGCCCGGGTTTAAGGAACTGGGAACATTCCACGCACTGTTCCTGAGCGAAGCCGGGAAGCGGCTCCTTGTCCAGAGTTTGGGACGGAGGAAAAGTCATCCATGAGGATGCTGGTTTCCTCTCAGATGTAAACATGAAGGTTTTCTCATAATTCTAGGTACAGGAGACGCTCACAGCATAGATCAGTCAACAGCTGAAGACAAACGTGAATAAAAACCAATAAATTAAATGCGGAAAACAATGACATAAACCTGAGTGTTGACTCCCTAAGAATTGGAAATATTGGAACAATTTGAAATTGACCAAAAACAGACTTCAGATAAACAGATTTCAAAAGAAACAAAAGGTGATGAAGAAAGAACATGAGAAATTAGAAAACGAAGTCCTAGAAATGAATACTTCAATCACTGAAATGAAACAGATACTTGACAGATGAGCTAACAGCCATCAGATGCAGATAAAGGCAGTTTAGTGTTGAGGCTGTATTGGAAGAAACAGTCCAAACAGCGTCAGGAGAGACAGTGATGGAGTGTGTGAGCAAGTGTGGGACGCAGAGCGTAGCGTGTTCATAGCCGGCGGGGATCGGCTTTGTGGCCAGCTGGGGGAGCGTCAGTTGTATTTGTTTCCTAGGTCTGCTTGTTCACCATTGCATCACCGTGACGCTGTGACTTTGTAATAAATCTTGCTGTCTGGTCTGTAGAAACTCCAGCTTTGTTCTTTAAATTTGGCCAGGTTCTTTGCCTCTCCATATGAATTTAAAATCAGCTTACCTATTTTCACAACATATCTGCTGGATGACCATAATTATATATACTATATAAATAGATTTGGGAGGATTGACATCTTTATAATTTGAGTCTTCCCATTCCTCTATTATTTAATCATTCTATGGTATCTTTTAGCAATTTTTAAGAGTTTTCTTGGTATCAATAGCTTGAAGTGAAGCGAAGAGAAGTCGCTCAGTTGTGTCCGACTCTTTGCGACCCCATGGACTGTAGCCCACCAGGCTCCTCAGTCCATGGGATTTTCCAGGCATGAATACTGGAGTGGGTTGCCATTTCCTTCTCCAGGGGATCTTCCCGACCCAGGGATAGAACTCAGGTCTCCCGCATTGTAGGCAGACGCTTTACCATCCAAGCTACCGGGGAAGCCCTTATTCCTATGTATTTGATATTTTTTTAGAGAATTGTATATGGTATTGATTTTAATTTTACTCTCCAATAGCTTTTTAATTCTTAATGTGAGTACATACACCATATTGAGTTTATAACCAGTGACTTTGGTAAATTCTCTTTTTAATTTTGATAATTTGGTTCCTAGGTGTGCAATCATGCCATCTGTGAATGACAGGATTGCTTTTTTCTCTTTCCATTATACTATTTACGTATTTGTTTTTTGCCTATTGAATTGGCTAGGATCTTCTCTATAATATAATTAGAAGTGGCTGTGGTGAACATCCAGATATTTTATTCTCATCTCAGGAAGAAAACTTTCAATAATTTTCCACTACCTGTGATATTAGCAATAGCCTCTTTTTAATAAATAAGTTTTATTAGAAGGATAATCCCTAGTATTGTTAAGTAAAATTAAGTAAAAAAAAAAATTAAAAAAAAAAGGATGACCCCTTCTAGGTTTCATTTGCTGAGAATGATTTTTTTTAATCATGAAGGGATGTTGATAAAATGCATTTTCTGCATACAATATCTCTTATTTATTCTATCAGTTTGGTAGAAATAAAGCTATTAAAGACAATATTGGGGCAATTGAGGAAATTTGAACATGGACTGTGTATTAGAACACAGATTTCTTCATTTTGGTAATAGAATTATGTTTATGCATAAGAATAGCCTTTAGGACATATATGCTAAAGTTTCTAAAATATACTTTTAAGTTCTGCAAAAAATAGTATCTATCTCTCTACTAAGAACATAAAACTATACACATTTGTACCTATCTATATACGAATATGGTAAAATGCTAATAGTTGGTGAATTCAGGTAGAGGGTATATGAGATATTATTTTATTATAAGTTTGGAATTTTTCAAATAAAATTTTAGGACAAATAAGGAGGAGTCAAATATTATAATAAATTTGATATTGAACTTTTACCTTTCTCAGAGGCTGTCCTTTTCCATCTCAATGTAATATTTACAAAACCATTTATATATTAAGCCCAGAGGAAATCTCGATAAATGTCAAAAGTGAATTCAAATAGACGTCATTCTCTTTCCGTATGAAATGAACTGTAAGAATTGATCTCAAATGGTTAACTAAAATGAATCAATTTTGGATTAAAGTTTAGATGAATAGTCATTCAAAAATTAAATAATTTGAAATTCACATTATATTTAGACATGAAAATCATATAAAATTACACAAGTTCTGGACAAACCAGAAAAATCAGAAAAAATTCACATTTTAAATGTTTCAGTTTATTGTTAAGAAAGAAAAAACAATGAACTAAAGAAAATGTCCTGGGAAAGTAACCATGAATAGCCCGTTTGCTTTTGTCATTTTCATTGCTGTTTTCCTAGTCATTTCCTTGATGCAATTTCTTTAGTATTTCCTCTAAGAATGAGCACATTGTGTTTCAAATTTCTGCTTTACAAACAATGAGGAGCAAGAATACTGGTTAAAAATTAGTTAGAAATAAAAGGCCAAAGTAGAGATAAAAATGTTCTGAAGTTTGGTGTTGAAAGATACATAAACGTGTAGTAGCACCTGCCCTTTGGCACACCCAAACTCTCAATAACGGAAAGGAAAAGAAGCATGAAGATCATCAGGTTCGATCAAATGTTTAATAAAACAGTCTTGATGATTAGTTTTTCATCAGATTGTTTTCTGATAGGTTGAGGCAGAAGAAATAGTGGGCTACCAAAACAAAAACAGATTATTAAAAAAAAACAATCGTGGTATATGTGTAATTTTGTTCTATATTTTCCAAGTCTTTTAAAAAATGTGTTATCATATTTTCATAATTATAAAAAATTAAAAAAACACTAACACACAAAACGGATGAGTCCTCAGGGAGGAGACACCGACCAACCCAAACTGCATAAACTGTATTCTTGATTAGAAAGTGAGCTGGGGCATGGGGTTAGTGGAAGCAAGCACCCCAGGTCAGGGGAGCAAATGTCAAGCCACAGTGCTGTGCATTCCTGCCAGAGAAGAGCCTCTCCTGCAGGGAATCAATTATAAGCCCTACGGTGTGCGTTTATACACAGTGCTGTGAAATGCAGAGAGCAAATGGTCAAGGAGGGGCCTTGAGTTAGAATGAATTTGCAAATGAAAATGCACAAGCGGTAGTGACTCAGAAAGAGGATGGTCTGAGAGGAAAGCAACCTAAAGAAAGAAGAAAGATTAGATGTGTCTTCAAGAGGGGCTATAATTGTCACTTTGAGGGCTTTAATGAAGCATCACCGACCTGCACAAGTTGCATATATTGAGATAATACAGTTTGGTTTAGGCTCTAACACATTCCTTTACCCTTGAAACCATCACTGCAATGCCTTTGTGCTCCTTTGTAATCTCTTTTCTGTTGTTCCCCCCACTCCCCTCCAACTCTGTTCAATCACTGGTTACTCGCTTTTTCTCTGTAGATTAGTTTTCATTTTCTAGAATTTCATACAAATGGAATCACACCCATTGACTGATTTTTTAATCTGATGTAACGACATGAGATTAAGCCACGCGACTGCTTGCAACAGCAGCTTGTTTCTTTTCAGTGCTGCGTAATGTTCCATGGTTACCTGTCCACCAGCTGATGGACCTTTGGGCTACTCCCAATTTTGGCGTGCTAGGAACAACACCGCTAGGGACACTTGGGATACAAATACTTCTTCCTCTTCCTCCCCGCCTTCTCCTCCTCCTCTCCCCCCTGCTCCCTCCCTCCTCTGTAAATACAGGGGTGCTGTGGAATGGCTGGGTCACATGGTAGGGACGTACTTAACTTTTAAAGAAGCCATCAGACTGTACTCCAGTGGCTTCCTGTGTTTGCATTCCGGCCATCAGAGAAGATTTCCGGTGGCTCTACATGGCCACCAACACTTGGTAGGGTCAGTGCAGTCATTCCAGTAGATGGGAAAGGATACCACACTATCGTTCTAACTTGTATTTTCACGAATGCAGAAAGCCTGGTCCTATGCCTGCTTATCAGCCCCCAGCAACAGGGGAGGACAGAACCCCTGAGAGCTATGGCACAGGAGAATTCATACCCCCTTGCAGACCTTAGCAATCATGAGAAACTCAGGCGTGGGGAGAGGTCCTGGAAAAAGCCCCCACCATGGTGCTGGTCCGCCTGTGGCCGTCAGGGGTTCTGTGCGCCCCTGCTGCTCCACGCTGGGACTGTGCGACCCATCAAGAACTCCAGCTGAGTACTTCCTACCAGCTTGAATGCCTTCCAGTGCACGTCCCACATACACACATGCTCATGTCCTGCATTTCATTGGACATACCTGCCTTTCTTTAGATTTGGGTGAGTAAATTGTCCCATCATCAGCTTTTTGATGAGGTTTTAACAGTTGTGATCTTGCCAAATTATCTTTTTTTTAGGAAAAGGTGCATTCTTCCCATCTTTTTACGTCCTGATCAGAAGCCAGAAGGCAATAAATATCGTCTGAATGAACTTGCATGTGAAACGAGGTGAGGACGGAAGATGTCTTAAAATGATCAGCCAGCTTGGTCACTGACTCATGTCCAATTCTGTGCTGCACGCCAGGCCTCCCTGTCCATCACCAACTCCCGGAGTTCACCCAAACTCAGGTCCATCAAATCAGTGATGCCATCCAACCATCTCATCCTCTGTCGTCCCCTTCTCCTCCTGCCTTCAATCTTTCCCAGCATCAGGGTCTTTTCCAAGGAGTCAGTTCTTCGCATCAGGTGGCCAAAGTGTTGGAGTTTTAGCCTCAGTATCAGTCCTTCCAATGAACATTCAGGACCGATTTCCTTTAGAACTGATTGGTTTGCTCTCCTTGCAGTCTAAGGAACTGTCAAGAATCTTCTCCAACACCACAGTTCAAAAGCATCAATTCGTTGACACTCAGCTCTCTTTATAGTCCAACTCTCATGTCCATATATGACGACTGGAAAAACCATAGCTTTGACTAGACGGACCTTTGTTGGCAAAGTAATGTCTCTGCTTTTTAATATGCTGTCTAGGTTTGTCATAGCTTTTCTTCCAAGAAGCAATCGTCTTTTAATTTCATGGCTGCATTCACCATCTGCAGTGATTTTGGAGTCCCCCAAAATAAAGTCTGTTACTGTTTCCACTGTTTCCACATCTATTTGCCATGAAGTGATGGGACCAGATACCATGATCTTAGTTTTCTGAATGTTGAGTTTTAACCCAACTTTTTCTCTCTCCTCTTTCACCTTCATCAAGAGGCTCTTTAGTCCCTCTTCCCTTTCTGCCAGAAGGGTGGTGTCATCTGCATATCTGAGGTTATTGATATTTCTCCCGGCAATCTTGATTCCAGCTTATACTTCATCCAGTCCAATATCTCATGATGTACTCTGCATAGAAGTTAAATAAGCAGGGTGACAATATATAGCCTTGACATACTCCTTTCCCAATTTGGAACAAGTCTGTTGTTCCATGTCCAGTTCTAACTGTTGCTTCTTGACGTGCATATAGATTTCTCAAGAGGCAGGTGAGGTGGTCTGGTATTCCCATCTCTTGAAGAATTTTCCGCAGTTTGTTGTGATCCACACAGTCCAAGGCTTTGGTGTAGTCAATAAAGCAGAAATAGATGTTTTCCTGGAACTCTCTTGGTTTCTTGATGATCCAATGGGTGTTGGCAATTTGATCTCTGGTTCCTCTTATTTCAATACAAATTTTACTTCCCAAAGTTACAAATACATTAGAAAAAAGCATCACTTAAGTAGGAGTCAAAATGCTTCAAACATCCAAACATTAGAATTTTTATAAAAGGCCTCTTTTTCAAACAATAATCACTGATTTTATAAAATTCTATGGCAATAATTGAGGCAGGTATATTTCTCAGTGGCAGTATCTGGTGATGGCATAATCCACCCACATGAAAATGACTCTCAGGGATGTTAAATTAATGCAATCGATTAGTCTGAGAAAGTGCTGCTTTCTTGCCAGTGATGCGAAGACTTAAAAACTATTACAATATTGCCTTGTAATTATGTGCACATGGTAATTTTCTTAATTATTTTCTTCTGTTTTTTATTGAAGTACAGTTGATTTACAATGTTTCAGGTATGCAGCAAAGTGAGTCAGGTATATATGTATGTATGCACACACACACACACACACACACACACACACGCGCACACACAGTGTTCAGATTCTGCGCCATTATGGGTTATTATAAGATGTTGAATACAGTCCCCTGTGCTTTACAGTAGGTCCTCGTTTATTTATTTTATGTGGTATGTACTGGTTAATCCCAAATTTCTAATTTATACCTCTACCACCCCCTTTCCCTTTTGGTGAACATACATTTATTTTCTGTTTGTGACTCTATTTCTGTTTTTTAAGTAAGTCCATTTGTATAATTCTTTCTACATTGCTCATGTAAATGATAGCATGTGATGCTTGTCTTTCTTCGCCTGCCTTTTCCGTTTGTATGATAATCTGCGGGTCCATCCGTGTTGCTGCAAATGACGTCATTTCATTCTGTTTAAAGGTGTGTAATCCCTCTTCTTTATCCAGTCGTCTGCTGATGGACATTTAGGCTGCTTCCATGTCTCAGCTATTGTAAATGGTGCTGCTGTGAACACTGGGGTTCATGTGTCTTTTCAAATTAGAGTTTTCGTCTTCTGGATGTGTGCCCAGGAGTGGGGTTGCTGGATCGCATGGTAACTTTACTTTCAGTTTTTAAGGAACCTTCCTGCTGTTCCCCACAGGGCTGCACCAGAATACGTTCCCACCGACAGTGGGAATTTCTTCTTCTCCACACCCTCTCCAGCATTTGTTATTTGTAGAATTTTTAATGATGGTTGTTTCAACTCGTGTGAGGTGATTGATTATCTCATTGTAGTTTGGATCTGCATTTTTCTAATAATTAACAATGTTAAGCATTTTTCTTCTTTTTAATTTTTTATTTTTTTTATAGTTTTTTATTTTTTAATTTTAAAATCTTTAATTCTTACATGTGTTCCCAAACATGAACCCCCCTCCCACCTCCCTCCCCATAACATCTCTGTGGGTCATCCATTAAGCATTTTTCATGGGCCTGTTGGCCACCTGTATGACTTCTCTGGAGAAATTTTTATTTATATCTTCTGCACATTTTTTGATTGGTTTCAATTTGGTTCAAATTGACTGAATAAACCATTTGTATATTTTGGAAATCCCTTGCTGGTGGTGTCTTTTGCAAATATTTTTCCCCCATTCTAAAGGCTGTCTTTTCATTTTGTCTATGGTTTCCTTTGCTATCCAAAAGCTTATAAGTATGCTTAGGTTTTATTTATTTTTGTTTCCATTACTCTAGGAGATGGATCCAAAAAATATTGCTGTGATTTATGTCAAAAAGTGTTCTGCCTATTTCCCCCTGGGAGTTTTACAGTATCTGGTCTTACATTAAATGGTCTTTAATCCACTTTGAGTTTATTTTTGTATATGATGTTAGACTATATTCTAATTTCATTCTTTTACATGTAGCTGTCCAGCTTCCTCAGCACCATTTAGTGAAGAGACTGTCTTTGCCTCATTGTATATTCTTGCCTCCTTTGTTGTAGGTTAATTGAGCATAAGCGCAGGGGTCTTCTGGTTTTTAGAGACAAGCTTTAGATACAGTTTAATACAGAACAGCTTTTGTTGTTCAGTCATCCAGTCACGTCCGACTGTGACGCCGTGGACTGCAGCCCGGCAGGCTTCCCTGTCCGTCACTGTCTCCCGGAGTTTGCTCAAACTCATGTCCATTGAGTGGATGATGTCATCCAACCATCTTATCCTCGGTTGCCCTCTTCTCCTCCTGCCCTTAGTCTTTCCCAGCATCAGGGTTGATATTATGAGTAAATGTGGGTTACAGGGCTCATAAGAAATATATAAATGGAAGTACTATTTAAACTCTAAAACCCTGTACAAACGTAAGAGTTCAGGATGATGACAACTGCCTAAAACATAGTGGCTTTTTAGTTAGAAAGTTAATAACTTCTTCGTAAAATACTAGGAAAGCTGACCGAAGTCTGTTTCAGATTCCGAGTAAAACACCATCACGGGAAGACTTCTTAGAACTTCCACTGACAGTTGCATAACACATAGAGAAATTTTAGGAACGATATCTTCCTTCTGAGAAGATTACTTTCCTTCGTTGAACTGTGCATGCCTCTCTGTTAGGTTTCAGCACAGTTTCTTATCGTCGGCAGGCTTGGGGCCCAGCATGTAAACAGTTTATTTTGGCAGAAGGAATTACCGTCGACGGAATACGGGTAGGGTTAACACGGTGTGTCTTTTTGAAGGAGGTAAAGGTCACTGTTGAAACTATGATCTGAATATAGTCTGCCAGCCACTGGAGTTAATTCCTCTGCCTCCTCGGAACCGGCACCTGCTGTTAGGTTCAAGGCACCAGGAGGGCTGCACGTTGCAACCGACCGTATGCGAGCCCATGTCGACTGCTGCGCTAGGCTTATAGAAAATCTTAGCAAATCCAATGCAGGTTTGGGACTCAGCCTCAGTATTTCAGGTGGCTAAAATCATTGAATTAGCCACATGTGAGTATAATGGTTGCTATCATTAGTAATGTTTATGAGACAGCTTTTACACAGTTGCACAATTTTAGGGAAGGTCATTCATAGCCCTCCCCCCAAAATAAGAAGGAAGGATCCAGGACAAAGCACCCCATTTGGCTTGCCCTCAGCTGTACCCTGGGCTTCCCTAGTAGCTCAGACGGTAAGACACCCCCCTGCAGTGCAGGAGACCTGGGTTTGATACCTGGTTCAGGAAGATCCCCTGGAGAAGGAAATGGCAACCCACTCCAGCATTCTTTAAAAAAAAACAATTTTTTTAAAATTGAAGGATAATTGCTTTCCAGAATTTTATGGTTTTCTGTCATATATCAACAAGAATCAGCCATAGGTACACCCATGTTCTTGCCTGGAGAATTCCACGGTCAGAGGAGCCTGGGGGGCTCCATGGGGTCACAGAGTCAGACGTGGCTGAGCGACCAACACTTTCACTTGGCTTCTCCAGCTGTACCTGGTTAAAACTGTCACTGAGTTCAATGCTGAAAGGGAAATAACACATGGAGCCTGAGAGGGACTTGGGGGACATTTGTGAGAGACACATTCCTTCTTTGACTCAATATATATTCCTTGAGTGTCTTCTTCATGGTGCAGTGGATCATAGAATCCTTTCCTCCTGTGACTGCTAAGGCCACCCCACCCCTTCTGTTCGGAGCCCCCTTCTCCCTTCCTTGCTGACCCCCTGGGCTGTGTATCATGGTGCCCCTCCCTCCAAATTTGTGAACAGAGTTGGTTATGTGCAGTAGACTCTTCCTAAAGTCTACTCCAGCCCTCAAAGCATAGCTTTTGACTTAGAGGTAGGAAAGGACCCGAAACTTGTATCTGTGAGAACTCCATTTAAGGGGTTTCACTTGGAGATGGACAGCAGACTCTGAGCCCTGCCAGTGTCATTGCAGAAGCTAGCTTCACTCGTCTCTGCAGCCAGATGCTCTTCTGGATTTCCTAGTTACCAGAACTTTCCTCTTGATTTTGTTTTTTAAGCTAGCTTTTTTGAAGAGGTAATTTACTTGTTTTTGGTTGTGCTGGGTCTTTGTTGCTGCGCTGGTCTCTTCTCTGCTGTGGAGCGTAGGCTTCTCAGGCTGTGGCTTCTCTTGGTCCGGAGCAGGGCTTGAGGGCGCGGGCTCCAGTAGTTGGAGGCACACAGGCTTAGTTGCCCCAAGGCAAGGAAATCTTCCTGGACCAGGGATCGAACCTGTGTCCCCTGCATTAGCGGGCAGATTCTTATCCACTGTCCCACCAGTGATGTGCTCCCCTTGATTCTTAATCTGGTTCCTCTTGGGTTTTTGTCTCTTGCAACAAATAGACAGCTGGTAAGTAAATGTATGATGAGTCAGACTCTGTTCTGGATAGATCCTGGAGAAACAGTGGTGACCAGGACCCAGAGCTTGTACTGATGGACCTTCCATTCATAGGTGTGGTGTGTGTGTGTGTGTGAGATGTCCTAGACATTGCTAGGGAGAATGACGGGAAAACATGGTCTACTGATAAAACTCTTCCTTGTTCTGATTCTTCCCTGATTTACTCGGGCTGCTAAATTTGAATCCATGAGATGTTTGCACGACATACATACATTTCTGATGCTTGGTTGATTCAGGCAAGGTCTCATAGGTTTTTTGTAAGTTTGATTATGAACCTCTGTTGGGGAATTCTCATTCTCTGAGTCACTAGAGAGAAATCTGCATGTATGGAATAACGCAGGACTGCGTGACCAGGAATCTGTGGTCAGGAAATACAGTGAGGTGATAGGAGATACAATCACCAAATGTAAAATCAGGATGGAAGTGGTAAATGGCTATAAAGCAGAAACACCTCTTCTGTTTTTCTGTGCTCTTACTACTCAGAGCATCCCCTGTACTCCAAATAAATGTGTATGGACTTCCCTACATCAAGCAATTCTGGGGCACCAGCTGGGGACCCTACAATTTAACTCAGTTTTGACAGTATCTGCCTGGAAATAGCACCAGATCCCAGAGGTAAGGGCTGAATGCCACAGTCTGCCCACTCTCCTCCCTCAACTCCAGATGCCAGTCTTAAATCCATGTTGTCACCTGTGCTTCTGAAAACCACTATAGACTGAAGGTTCCTACATCCCCCTCCTCTGGTTTGATTAACATGCTGGAGTGGCTCACAGGACTCAGGAAACTCCCTAGAGAACCAGGTTATTAAAAAGAATGCAACTCAGGAGCAGGCTGATGCATAAGGCAAGGGATGGGGAGAAGGGCCTGGTGGTTCCAGGTCGCCGGTCTCCTCGCATCTCTAACTGGCCACCAACCTGGAAGCTCTCTGAACTCTGTCCTTGTGAATTTTCATGGAAATTTCATGCGCCAGCCATGGTTGATTAAGTCACTGGTCAGCAGTGGTTAATTGAACCTCCCCCAGAGGGAGGAAGTGGGTTGGGAGACGGAGGGGCTGCAAGTCCAAACCTCTCCTCACCAGGTGGATTCCTTTGGCAAATAGCCTCCATTGTTAGGGGTTTTCTGGAAGTTATTAATACTTTTTTTTTTTTTTTTACAAACTCAGGTGTGTTAAAAAGGGGATTATTATGAATAATGAAAGATACCTGTCAGGAAATGTTGAGGGTTTTAAGCTCTGTGGCAGAAACGAGATTGAAGACCAAATATACGCATTTCTCCTTATAAACAAAAATATTTCAATGGTAAATTGGATTCTGATGGAAAACATTAATGGGATTTATGAGAAAAGAATAAAAACATTAGAAAGTTGAAAGAAAAGAGGACAGAGAGAAAAATCATGTTTGGCGAGTTCAATCTAAATTATAATCAGAATCCCAAAAGAAAAAGTAGAGCAGATAGTCTTAGAAATAAGAGAGATTGACCTGGAACACGCGGTGCTGCTGCTGCTGCTGCTGAGTCGCTTCAGTCGTGTCCAACTCTGTGCGACCCCATAGACGGCAGCCCACCATGCTCCCCCGGCCCTGGGACTCTCCAGGCAAGAACACTGGAGTGGGCTGCCATTTCCTTCTCCAATGCACGAAAGTGAAAAGTGAAAGCGAAGTCGCTCAGTCGTGTCCTACTCTTAGTGACCCCGTGGACTGCGGCCCACCAGACTCCCTCGTCCCTGGGATTTTCCAGGCAAGAACACTGTAGTGGGCTGCCATTTCCTTCTCCAGTGCATGAAAGTGAAAAGTGAAAGTGAAGTCACTCAGTCGTGTCCGACTCTATGAGACCCCATGGACTGCAGCCCACCAGGCTCCTCTGCCCATGGGATTTGCCAGGCAAGAGTGCTGGAGTGGGGTGCCATTGCCTTCTCTGGAAACACATGCTAATCTACTAATAAAAATGCTCACCATGTGTCCAGCAAAATTGAGATGTTTGAACCAAAACTGTGAACCGTGTTTCCTAAAGTGTGTCCCACAGGACGATACTTTCATCTGACGCTTGGTGACCTGAAACTAATAGACCACCAGATATTTCTTCAGCAAAGATGAGCTTGATGAGAATTGGAATTCAGGGTCTGCAACCAAGGCAAGGCCCACACAGGAAGGGAAGGGGACCACATCCCTCTTTCCTAGAGAAAAAAAGGAAATGAGGAGGGATGTGGGAAACAGAGAGTCCATGGCTTTTCATGGGCTGAATCCTCGCCGGAAAGAAGAGGCGTCTCCTTGCTCTTGTTGGGCTTGGCCAATGCTGTCGGGCGTGAGGGCTTCCCCTGCTGGTCTCCCAACTCTGTTTAACTGAGATTTCCTTTCATTAACTTTTTTATGTGCTCATTTGGAAAATGGTTTCATGGCCTGAAAAGTGTGGGAGATTTTGCACAATATAATGGCTTCTGAAAGACTCACATTGTATATTTGCTAATTAAATGAAGTAATCAGAAAAAACAAGTAGAAGGCCAATTTATTTGAACCCAGGATGTCTCTAGTTTATGACCACTTTTGGGTGAGGATAATACTTTGAACATGTGTTCTAATTATGTTGCACAGAACTTATTTTAGTGAAACAATGCCTCAGACATTTCCTGGTTACACTGGTAACTTTCCACATATCTATCTCTACCATCTCTCTCATCACCATCTTCATTTCTATCTCCCATCTATGTCTTCTTTGCAAGCATTCAGGAAGGGTTTTTTTTTTTTTTTTTTGAACAGCATGAATTCAAACATGTTTATTGACAAAAAGTTGAATAAAGTGAAAGTTTTTAATAAATATGCAAAGGCTCAGAATGTGTGCCCCTACATACTTGTTCTGAAAAGTTTATGCCGCGTTGTGCTTCGGATTCACAAGGATTTAATTGTCGAGCTTATTCAAGAGAGAGGGAAGGTTATAGATGCAGCGACAGTAAGACCTGAAACAAACTCAGAGTCGGGTCTAAACTATCCTTGCAATTATAGCTATAAAATAATGCAAAAATTAGAAAGTAAATACTACTTGTTAAATGATAGTTTCAGTCAGTTCAGTTCAGTTCAGTCGCTCAGTCATGTCTGACTCTTTTGCGACCCCATGAATTGCAGCACGCCAGGCCTCCCTGTCCATCATCAACTCCTGGAGTTCACTCAGACTCACATCCATCGAGTCGGTGATCCCATCCAGCCATCTCATCCTCTATCGTCCCCTTCTCCTCCTGCCCCCAATCCCTCCCAGCATCAGAGTCTTTTCCAATGAGTCAACTCTTCACATGAGGTGGCCAAAGTATTGGAGTTTCAGCTTTAGCATCAGTCCTTTCAAGGAACACCCAGGACTGATCTCCTTTAGGATGGACTGGATGGATCTCCTTGCAGTCCAAGGGACTCTCAAGAGTCTTCTCCAACACCACAGTTCAAAAGCATCAATTCTTCAGTGCTCGGCTTTCTTCACAGTCAAACTCTCACATCCGTACATGACTACTGGAAAAACCATAGCCTTGACTAGATGGACCTTTGTTGGCAAAGTAATGTCTCTGCTTTTGAATATGCTATCTAGGTTGGTCATAACCCTCCTTCCAAGGAGTAAGCATTTTTTAATTTCGTGGCTGCAGTCACCATCTGCAGTGACTTTGGAGCCCCCCAAAATAAAGTCTGACACTGTTTCCACTGTTTCTCCATCTATTTGCCATGAAGTGATGGGACTGGATGCCATGATCTTTGTTTTCTGAATGTTGAGCTTTAAGCCAACTTTTTCAGTCTCCTCTTTCACTTTCATCAAGAGGCTTTTTAGTTCCTCTTCACTTTCTGCCATAAGGGTGGTGTCATCTGCATATCTGAGGTTATTGATATTTCTCCTGGCAATCTTGATTCCAGCTTGTGTTTCTTCCAGTCCAGCGTTTCTCATGATGTACTCTGCATAGAAGTTAAATAAGCAGGGTGACAATATACAGCCTTGATGTACTCCTTTTCCTATTTGGAACCAGTCTGTTGTTCCATGTCCAGTTCTAACTGTTGCTTCCTGACCTGCATACAGATTTCTCAAGAGGCAGGTCAGGTGGTCTGGTATTCCCATCTCTCTCATAACTTTCCACAGTTTATTGTGATCCACACAGTCAAAGGCTTTGGCATAGTCAAGAAAGCAGAAGTAGATGTTTTTCTGGAACTCTCTTGCTTTTTCCATGATCCAGCGGATGGTGGCAATTTGATCTCTGGTTCCTCTGCCTTTTCTAAAACTAGCTTGAACATCAGGAAGCTCACGGTTCATGTATTGCTGAAGCCTGGCTTGGAGAATTTTGAGCATTACTTTACTAGCATGTGAAATGAGTGCAATTGTGTGGTAGTTTGAGCATTCTTTGGCATTGCCTTTCTTTGGGATTGGAATGAAAACTGACCTTTTCCAGTCCTGTGGCCACTGCTGAGTTTTCCAAATTTGCTGGCATATTGAGTGCAGGACTTTCACAGCATCATCTTTCAGGATTTGAAATAGCTCTACTGGAATTCCATCACCTCCACTAGCTTTGTTCATAGTGATGCTTTCTAAGTAAGGCCCACTTGACTTCACATTCCACGATGTCTGGCTCTAGATGAGTGATCACACCGTTGTGGTTATCCGGGTCGTGAAGATCTTCTTTGTACAGTTCTTCTGTGTATTCTTGCCACCTCTTCTCAATATCTTCTGCTTCTGTTAGGTCCATACCATTTCTGTCCTTTATCAAGCCCATCTTTGCGTGAAATGTTCCCTTGGTATCTCTAATTTTCTTGAAGAAATCTCTAGTCTTTCCCATTCTGTTCTTTTCCTCTATTTCTTTGCACTGATTGCTAAAGAAGGCTTTCTTATGTCTTCTTGCTATTCTTTGGAACTCTGCATTCAGATGCTGATATCTTTCCTTTTCTCCTTTGCTTTTCACTTCTCTTCTTTTCACAGCTATTTGTAAGGCCTCCCCAGACAGCCATTTTGCTTTTTTGCATTTCTTTTCTATGGGGATGGTCTTGATCCCTGTCTCCTGTACAATGTCACGAACCTCATTCCATAGTTCATCAGGCACTCTATCTATCAGATCTAGGCCCTTAAATCTATTTCTCACTTCCACTGTATAATCATAAGGGATTTGATTTAGGTCATACCTGAATGGTCCAGCAGTTTTCCCTACTTTCTTCTATTTAAGTCTGAATTTGGTAATAAGGAGTTCATGATCTGAGCCACAGTCAGCTCCTGGTCTTGTTTTTGTTGACTGTATAGAGCTTCTCCATCTTTGGCTGCAAAGAATATAATCAATCTGATTTCGGTGTTGACCATCTGGTGATGTCCATGTGTAGAGTCTTCTCTTGTGTTGTTGGCAGAGGGTGTTTGCTATGACCAGTGCATTTTCTTGGCAAAACTCTATTAGTCTTTGCCTTGCTTCATTCCATATTCCAAGGCCAAATTTGCCTGTTACTCCAGGGGTTTCTTGACTTCTTATTTTTGCATTCCAGTCCCCTATAATGAAAAGGGCATCTTTTTTAGGTGTTAGTTCTAAAAGGTCTTGTAGGTCTTCATAAAACCGTTCAACTTCAGCTTCTTCAGTGTTACTGGTTGGGGCATAGACTTGGATTACCGTGATATTGAATGGTTTGCCTTGGAGATGAACAGAGATCCTTCTGTCGTTTTTGAGATTGCATCCAAGTACTGCATTTTGGACTCTTTTGTTGACCATGATGGCTACTCCATTTCTTCTGAGGGTATGAACGTATAAGTTATACCAAATGTTTCAAAAATTGGCTATTGATATTTCACTATTTTATTGACTGAATTTATGGTGGAATTTTGAGGAACATATACTTGCAAATGAAATTGTCTTTCTAGAATGTTTTTCTTCCACTTTTTATGACAGTGATACATGTCTATTGAGGAAAAATATAAAAATCATAAAATCATAAAGATGTGCCAACGTAATTGCAGCAACGGACGGTACAGAGCTAGGTTAGGCACTGTGGTATGCCAAGGAATATTTTTCACATGAGTGAGTGACTACATCAGAGACTAGGTTCTGGCTGAATCACGGTTTCAGTGAACTCCTCATGGATTGGATTTACGATATTTCAATGAAAATGAACATTTAGCATTTCTTCCAAAAGTTATCCTCTCATAAGCAGTCTCCACGAAGTCACTTTGATATAAATAGGCCTCCTCATAAAGTATATCAGTAACCGACAAATAAGGGAATGAATATTTCACAGCTCAGGGGATTTTATGTATAGTAGTTTCATAACAGAGTGAAGTTAAAATGGATAGTGGGGGGACTAGACCGCTTTTTCTCCTCCGTTTTTAAGAACTGAATGGCTCTTAAAGCGTCTCAAGGCATTTGTCATTTAGCATGCTGTGTAAATGAAGCTTGGCAAGAGCAGTAATTGAAAAGCTTTATAGAGTCAATGCTGGCTCCCACAGGAGGCTGGACAGGCTTCCAGGCACCAGAGAGAGGCCCAGGAAACAGCGGAGAAGCAGGAAGCAGCTGGGAACCTGCAGCAATCGAGGGCAGTGGCAGGGGTTCTCAGGGAGAGGGTTCACTCCCAGGGACCCAGGCATGGCAAGTCTTACCACTCCAAGTCTTATCACACAGACGTTCGCGTCTGCAGAGAAACCTGTGGCTATTGCTTAAGGACAGAGTGGAGACAGGAGGGTGTCAATCAAATATAAATTCCTTTTAAGAATTCAGTGAGAAATTTAGATCAGGAAGAATGGGAACAAGCTTGATGGAAGCCACAAGATGGAGTGTGTTAGTAATGACATGTGTGCTGTGTGCTCAGTCGTGTCTGACTCTTTGTGACCCCCTGGACTGTGGCCCACCAGGCTCCTCTGTCCATGGGATTCTCCAGGCAAGAATACTGGAGTGGGTTGCCATGCCCTCCTCCAGGGCATCTTCCCAACCCAGGGATCAAACCCAGGTCTCCCGCATTGCAGGTGGATTCTTTACCATCTGAGCCACCAGGGAAGCCCAGTAGTGAAATGAGAGGATGTAGTATCTGAACTTTCCAGGTTGCCAGAGATGTCGGTGGGGTCACTTAATTGGAAAAAAAAAAGAGAGTTCTGAGGTTGAGGTCTCAATACTAGGTGGTCAGTTAAAGCATCATTGAAGCTGAGACTTGCTACCAGTCATCGAAGGAGGCAGTGGGGTTTTCGGCTGTGAGATGAGGCACGAAGCCTGTGCATGAAAAAAGAATGCATTTATCCTGTCTTCTAAGAGCCCGACACACGTGGGTGACCTGGAAGGTTTGTTAAAATACAGATTATTGGGCTTTGCCCCAAGTTTTAGATTCTGAAGTAAAGACTGGGAATTTGCATTTCAAACAAATTCTCAAGGTATATTGATAATGTCTGTCTGAGACCCACAACTTAACACCAGCTACAAAGCAGATGCCATATTCTGCATGAGACTGAGAGGAAAAAGCAAGGATATCAATTGTGAAGTAGAAAGAAAGAGAGTGAAACGCAAACACATTGAGCCCCAGTAGGACACTGAATTGCCATTGGCACGTCTTGGAAAAAATGGTGCAGATTTCCAAAGAATTTATGTAGATGCTCTTCTTCGTGAAGGCGGAGCCTAAGCCCCCCGTGCTTCAGTGCAGGACGCCTAGCGACTGCCTTCGAGAGGGCGCAGTGTGGAAAGAGACTGGCTCAGTCTGTTTGGACCGTGCTAATAGAGCTGTAATAGAGCGCCGCACACTGGGTGCGGATAGACAACAGACGCTTATTTCTCACAGTCCCGGAGAGTGGGAAATCCAAGCAAAATTGTGGGCCAGCAGGTTTGGTGTCTGGAGAGGGCTTTCTGGCTGTCTTTTCCCTGCAATCTGTAAAAACATATGTGTGTATATATGTGTTTATATGTGTGTGTGAGCATTTATTATATATATAATGCAAATGTATATGTTTATATGAAAGTGAACGAGGAGAGTGAAAAAGCTGGCTTAAAGCTCAACATTCAGAAAATGAAGTTCATGGCATCTGGTCCCATCACTCCATGGGAAATAGATGGAGAAACAGTGGAAACAGTGTCAGACTTTATTTTTGGGGGCTCCAAAATTACTGCAGATGGTGATTGCAGCCATGAAATTAAAAGACGCTTACTCCTTGGGAGAAAAGTTATGACCAACCTAGATAGCATATTCAAAAGCAGAGACATTACTTTGCTGACTAAGGTCTAGTCAAGGCTATGGTTTTTCCTGTGGTCATGTATGGATGTGAGAGTTGGACCGTGAAGAAGGCTGAGTGCTGAAGAATTGATGCTTTTGAACTGCGGTGTTGGAGAAGACTCTTGAGAGTCCCTTGGACTGCAAGGAGATCCAACCAGTCCATTCTGAAGGAGATCAACCCTGGGATTTCTTTGGAAGGAATGATGCTAAAGCTGAAACTCCAGTACTTTGGCCACCTTATGCAAAGAGTTGACTCATTGGAAAAGACTCTGATGCTGGGAGGGATTGGGGGCAGGAGGAGAAGGGGACGACAGAGGATGAGATGGCTGGATGGCATCACTGACTCGATGGATGCGAGTCTGAGTGAACTCCGGGAGATGGAGATGGACAGGGAGTCCTGGTGTGCTGCGATTCATGGGGTCGCAAAGAGTCGGACACGACTGAGCGACTGAAATGAACTGAACTGAACTGGTATATGGTTTATATATTATATATGTGTGTGTGAGCATTGTATATGTTTATATATGTTTTAAATATTATATAATGTGAGTGTGAGCATTTATTATATAATATGTTTATATATGTTTTATATATTATATGTATGTGTGTGTGTATATATATATACACCTCAGCTGAGTAGAGTTGAGAGGCCAGGAGGAGGCGTTTTCACACCCAGTGAGGACAGTGGAACGGCAGCACCAAGGTGACGAAAGAGCCCTCTTCCTGCCTGGAAAGGGTTCGGCTAGTGAGAAGCCCTGGACTCTGCTTACTATAGTCCTCCCAGCTTCCTTTTCCTCCCTGTGAAAGCGGCCTTCTTCCCTGTGAGGTCACGTGTGCATACACGTGGTTGCAGACCTGGAGTAACAATTCTCTACTGATCCTGTATGGACACGTCCTTGTTAGAAAGGTGTCTGTAGTGTTTGCTTCAGGTTTGTAGGTCTTACGGTGGAACCGGTGAGGGATCTCTCCAAGGTTTCTCTTGTAAAGACACTAATCCCATTCATGGAAGGGCCTTCCCAGTGTCTCAGTGGAGAAGAATCTGCCTGCAATGCGGGAAAGGCAGGAGGTGTGGGTTCAGCCCTGGGTGGGGAGGATCCCACACACCACATCCCACATGTGGAGAAGGAACTGGAAACCCACTCCAGTATGCTTGCTGGAGAATCCTATGGACAGGGGAGCCTGGTGGCCTATAGTCCATGGGGTTGCAGAGAGTCAGACATGACTGAGTGACTTTCACCTTCTTTGCAAGACACAGTTACTCTGTAAGTCAGCCAGTAAACAGATATTTGATTTTCCTGTTTTTCAAATTTTCCACTTAATAAATACAACTGATAAATATTTATGTTTTGATCCATTTCAAATTACAAACTTCAAATGAAACAACTTTTGTAAGACCAATTTCTGTTTTTTCCTTATCTAAAAGATAGCCCTTCTTTCAACACTGCTACTAATGGTTCCTTAAATTACTATTTGGTTTCTGCCTTCCTACCTTTCCAAAGATTCTTCAGAGGATTTTTTTTTTTTTTTACCATACCTCTATTTATGATCTTTTCACTAATTAAAATACTTTTTGGTGAAATATTTCAACAATGCAAAATCCTCTTTAACTGCCCTTGGAGGATGGTAGGGAACCAACTAAATCAGTAAAGTGTAAGAAGCGTTCCTTTCACGGCTTTCATTTGGAGCTTTTTGATTGCTGTTTAAACTCTGTCCTAATGATCAGGCTATTTAGATTTTCATCTCTTCATGATTCAGTCTTGGAAGGTTGTAGGATTTTAAGAAATTTGTTCATGTCTTCCAGCTTGTCTAATTTGTTGGCATGAACGTGTTGATAATATTCTCTTATAAACCTTTGTATTTCTCTGACGTGTATTGTTATTTCTCCTTTCATTTCTGATTTTATTTGTAAGTGTTTGCTTTTTTCTTAGTAATGTAGCTGAAGGTTTGTCAATTTTGTTTATTTATTTTAAAGAAGCAGCTCTTAGTTTTACTCATCTTTTCTGGCCTCTCTCTCTTTTACTTCTATTCTGAGTTATTTATTTTAAAGAACCAGCTCTTGGTTTTACTTATCTTTTCTGGCCTCTCTCATCTACTTCTATTCTGAGTCTTATTCTCTCCTTACTTCTACTGACTTTAGATGTTGTTTCTTCTTTCTTTAGTTCTTTGGTGTGTAAGGTTAGGTTGTTTGAGGTTTTTCTTGTTTCTCGAGGTGAGCCTATACGGTTACAAACTTCCTTCTTCCGGTGCCGCTTTTGTTGCGTTCCCTAGGCTTTGATATGCTTTCTTTGTGTTTAGGTAATTTTTTCCTATTGCTCTTTACCTGTATTATTTTTAATTGAAGTATACTTGATTTACAGTGTTGTACCAATCTCTGTGGTATAACAAAGTGACTCAGTTATACACATCCATACAATACATTCTTCTTAAAAAATATTCTTTTCCATCATGGTTTACCCCAGGAGATTGGACATATTATATCCAATCCAGTAGCTCCGTGTGCTGTACAGTAGGACCTTGCAGCTCACGCATTCCGGATGTAGCAGTCTGCATCTAACAACCCCAAACCCCCAGTCTATGTCTCTCCCTCTTCCCCTGCCCCTTGGCAACCCCAGGCTGATCTCTGTGAGTCTATTTCTGTTTTGAAGATAGGTTACTTTGTGCCATAATTTGCCTTTTTTTCCGACTTGCTTCACTTGGTGTGATGATCTCTAGTTGCCTCTGTGTTACTGCACCGGGCGTTATTCCGTCCTTTTCACGGCTGCGTAGTAGTTCCTGGTATGTATGCACCACATCTGTATCCGTTCATCTGTCCATAGACGTTTAGGTCGTCTCCATGTTTCGGCTGCCATGAAAAGCGCTGCTATGAACATAGAGATGCATGTATCTTTTTGGATTATAGTTTTGTCACTAATGAAAGTAGCTATTCACTTTTTTTACCCTCTCCCCTTAACCTTTAACCTTAGAAACCTATCCTAATAAAAAAGAGTTTCAATTTTCTGATTCTGTCTATTTCTCTCCTCAGTTTTCTGTGCTTCTGCATTTTGTTTCTGGTGGTGGAGGTTCTTTCAACTTCTCTTATAGGACAAGCCTAGTGTTGATGAACTTCAGCTTTTGTTTTTCCGGGAAAGGTTTCACTTCCTCCTGTCTGGATGACAACTTTGCTGAATAGAGTATTCTCAGACGGTAGTGTTTCTGTTTCAGTACTTTGAGAATGTCATTTCACTCCTTCTTGGACTGTCGAGTTTCAGCTGAGAAATCTGCTGATGGCCTAATGGGGCTTCTTCTGCAGGTCGCCGTTGTTTGTTCCCTGGTTGCCTTTAAAATTCTTTGTCATATGACTTTCAACATATTTAATATAATGTATCTTGGAGAAGGTTTTTTTTTGCACTGAGGTGTAGGTGTTTGTTTAGCTTTTAATTCCTTTGCTAAGTTTGGGAATTTCTCAGTGGTGATTTTTAAAATGGAAGTGTAGTCGATCTAAATGCTGTGTCGGTTTCTCTGTAAATAAGCTCTCTGCTCTCTTCTCCTGCTGGGATACCCTTGACTCTAATGCTGGTCTTCCTCTAAGAGCTGGATAGCTCTTATAAGATTGCCTCATTTAAATGTCTTGCTTCTCTGTCTTCTATTTGTGCCATTTCTAGTTTTCTGTCTTCAGTCTCACGAATTCTTTCTTCTGCATGGTCTGCTTCATTTCCAAGGTTTTCAAAAGCATTCTTCGTTTTGCTTATTGAGTTCTTCAGCTCCAGAATTTGCTTGCTTCTTTGGTAGAATTTCCTCTCCCCCACCGCCTTTTTTTTTTGTTTGTTTTTAAGAATTTCAGTCTCTTTGGTAAAGTATTCTTTCTGCTTATTAATTTACTTCTAACTCATTAAATATTTTTTCTGCGTTTTCTTATAGGTTTTTGAATTTCTTCAGCTTAGGTTTGGTTTCTGCGGGATTGTCATTTCCTCTTTGCGGTAGAGCGTTGCTGTGCTTCTGGTGGGTTGTTCTCCTGCTGGTGCATCTGAAGTAGCAAACACCTTTCTACTTTGCTTAAAATGATTCAGTAGGTAAGGAATGAAACACCCTTCGTTTGTTTCCTAGTAAGTGGCGTTATAGGCTTTTGGTCTCTCTTAACCTGAGCTGCCAGTGCAGGAGACAGGGTTCAATCCCCGGGCTGAGAAAATCCCCTGGAGAAGGAAATGGCAACCCACTCCAGCACCGCCTGGAAAATCCCGTGGACAGAGGAGTCTGGTGGGCTATAGTTCACGGAGTCTCAAAGAGTCCGACAGACTGAGCGACTAAACAGCAACCTGAGCTGCCTCTGCTTACATTTGAGACTGAGCACCTTCCCTCCTCCGCTGCCTCTGTCGGAAGCCTCTCCCAAGTCCCATTGGCCCTTCTTGGGCTTCGCTGGTGCCTCGCTGCTGTGGCCTCCTGGGGCACCTGGATCGTGGGCTCTCCTCTCACACCCGGGATCCCGTGAGCTGCAGGCTGTGCTTCTTGCAGGCGGAGGGCAGTTGCGCCCGGGTGTCTCTGCCGTGACCCTCGTTGTAAGGTTGGTGGGCTCTGCCACTGCAGGCTGGGTTGGGGGACGAGGGGCTAGACCTCAGCATCTGGAGGGACGGAGTCCCAGGCCCCACTGCCTCCGCGGCCCAGTTAACAAGGGGTACCGCTGCGCCAGGAGGACGGCTCCCCTGCCGCTCGGAGGGTCTCTGGGCTGGGGCTGCCCTGGCTGGAAGGCTGGACTCGGCAGGCAGGGCCCCTGCCGCCCCCTGGACTCCGCCGCCTCTCTCTGCTCAGTCTGCCTAACTTCAGGCGGGTGACGTTCTCCAGCATCCTGCTGCCCTGGGCAGAGCCGCCTTTACTGAGCTGTGGACGCTTTACTAGTTGTAGACCGAAGGAGACAAACGAAGGGAGCAATTCCTTCCGCCATGCCGCTGACATCACTCCAGGAAGCTTTAGTGTTAATGAAAGTTGACCCTTTTAAAATGAGTTGTCCTTTTGTAGATTTAATGGCTTTAAAGAAAACTCTAAAAGAGGATTGAGATTTATCTTTCCAGACAATAAAATCCCAAATACTTATTTTTTTTGGTTTTGGTATTTTGCTGTTTTAATTTTCAATTATCTTGCGAACACTCATTCTTTGTGATATGAGAGAATAAAGTACAGCAAATTTTGGAATTTTTTTGGCTATGCGTTTCCCGAATCAGTCATCAGTCGTAGGTAGCATATCTAGTCTGCCCAGCACTGACTGTCTCAAAAGAGAACGCAGATCTGTCTTCAGTGGCATCTCAATCCAATTGGAAGAGGAGGATGAGATTATTACCACTAAAATATTATGGGACAATGTCGGTATTAGTTTGAGTGCTAGGATGAGACAAGCAGATATGCTGTGGATAAGAAAGGGGAGAGACCCGGAGCTAAAGCATTCACGGTGTCCTTCATGATGTTGGTGGGATTTGTGCATATTGGGCTTCCCTGGTGGCTCAGCTGGTAAAGCATCCACCTGCAGTGTGGGAGACCTGGGTGTGATCCCTGGGTTGGGAAGATTCCCCTGCAGAAGGGAAAGGCGACCCCCTCCAGTATTCTGGCCTGGAGAATTCCATGGACTGGATAGTTCATGGGGTCACACAGAGTCGGACACGACTGAGCGAGCTTCACTTTCACGTGATGCATATTAGGGCTTCCCTGGCGGCTCAGATGGTAAAGAATCCGCGTGCAATGCAGACCTGGGTTCGATCCCTGGGTCGGGAAGATCCCCTGCAGGAGGGAATGGCAACTCTCTCCAGTATTCTTGCCTGGAGAATCCCATGGACAGAGGAGCCTGACAGGCTACAGTCCGTGGGGGTGAAAAAGAGTGCATGTTGAGGGATTTGCTATGAATGGACAGAGGAAGGTGAACACATGGTGGGGCAACCCCGTGACAGCAGTGTATACTGTCTCTTGGTGTATAAATCGGGACCCCGCATACCAAGGAGTAGGACATTGGAGACTGAAACCAAGCCTGAATCCGTATCATAGGCTTGCAGTGAGCACAGAGCAACAACTAAACACATACCGTATCATCAGCTGAATCTTTGAAATAATGCACTGTGAGGGGTCTGTTGGATTTGAGCCCCAGAAGTTAGACTTTGTGTTGTATGTGATGGGAAGACAGCTTTTCCCCACACTCACTGGCAGTTAACACGTTAGTCATACCCTAGGTTAGAAACGTGGGAGTAATTGGGTTTGCAGCTTGATTTTGAATATGTAATCAAAGTTTTATCTTTTCCTACTTTGGAGTAACTTACTATTTTTTCTCTTTTCTATCTTCTCTCTGCCAGTTTTCCAAGTAACACCAATATCCGTTCTCAGCTGCACGCCTGTTGAAGGCTTCTGGTGATTCTCTAAATCTTCCCTATACACACTTCCTAGGCTAAAATGCTGTCAGCATAACCTCACTATTGCTCAACGATATACGGAAAGCTCTTTATTGCCTTCAAGGTGCACATTGCAATCTTCCTGCTTCTAAAGTGTATGGTGTCTGTTGCTTGTTTTCTACCGGTTTCCCATGTCTCCCTGTAGAGCCTTTCTTTCAATCATTATGTGTATTCTCCATGTCCCTGGCTCATAAGAAAGTTTTTTCTAGACTAAGTTAATTTATTCATCCTAATTTCCCAGCCTAGAATGCTGTTCTCCTTTCCTTCTAGTTAGACGTATCTCATCATTTATTAATTTTTTTCAGCTGGTGCTGCTTTAGTAAAAAAAGAACAAAACAAAACAAACTGCTTTCAGAAAGCCTATATCCCATTTCCCTAGCTCCATGATATAATTCATTGGCAAATTTAAGAAAGGTTAAGGAATGAGCTGCTTTTCCATGTCTTAGTATCAATCATACACATAAAGGAATAAATAGTGAGTGGGTGGAGAGAGCCGGGTTCATCACAGGACCTTAATATCTGTTGATTTATGCCTGAGCAGAGGACAGACCGCAAGTGAGTCAGCCGCACAGAAGTGAGGTGGGGGGACTTGCAGCCACTGTTGGGCACTGCAGCTAAGACTATAACGACCGCTCCGTTTACCTGCACGGACAGGAGAGTCCCGTTTCATATTGACTGGATCCTGCAAGGGTAGTGCTGTAACCGTCTTGAGTCTCTCCCTCTAGTCATGTTCCCACTGAGTCCACCACCTCCTTTACCTGCTTGCCCCTCTGATGTCTGGACCAGCTTACTGTCGTCTTCATTTGATTTCACCTTTCCCTGATTCCTTTCATTGGTTTAAACTTGATGACTTAAAAAAAAAGTTACTTGTAACTGAAGGATAACTGTTTTATAATGTACTGTTGGTTTCTGCCATACATCAGCACGAATCGGCCATCGGTATACATCTGTCCCTGGGATTCCCAGGTGGCGCTAGTGGTAAAGAATCCGCCTGCCAGGCAGAAGACCCAGGTTCGATCCCAGGCTGGGAAGCTTCCCCTGGAGGAGGGCATGGCATCCCATTCTGGTACTCTTGCCTGGAGAATTTCATGGGCAGAGGAGCCTGGCAGGCTGCAGTCCATCGTGTTGCAAAGACGCAGACATACATATGTCCCCTCCGTCTTGAACCTCCCTCACACCTCCCACCCCTTCCCATCACTCTAGGTTGTTACGGAGCTGTGGTCTGAGTTCCCTGTAAACTCGATAACTTTTATATTATCTAGGATAATCTTCTATCTTTGTTTTTTCTTGATATTGAAGATCAGTTTAGCCCAGGTAGTATTCAATGAAATGTTTCCAAGGGATTAGGAAAATTTGTTTGCAATTTTCTTTCCTTGGTGTTTTAACTCGGTTTCCTTGTTTTTGGAAAGCAAATAACTGTAATAACCCAG
This sequence comes from Budorcas taxicolor, assembly GCF_023091745.1. NCBI lineage: Eukaryota > Metazoa > Chordata > Mammalia > Artiodactyla > Bovidae > Budorcas > Budorcas taxicolor. Next base: position 59,333,019 of record NC_068931.1, read on the forward strand.
CGTGGAGGAAATGCCAGCCTGTGATTCAGAGTCCCTGACTGACCCGAGAGCTCTGAGTCACTCTGACAAGGGTGGTGCGCCTGCCACTGATGCATTTCCCGGCCGCCCTCCCAACTTTTTCAGTCAAGGTTCCCCTAACCCAGCGCCCTGTAAAGGTCATCTGAGGTGTGGCCCAACCTCAAGATCTCCTTTCTGCATAGGAAACAAAGACTCTCAACTTCAGTGCTCAGCTTATGCACAGCTTCTTGATACTTAAAGATTTAATTATGTTTGTTTTCAAAAGTCACTGGCTCACACTTTTGGAAGTATCTAACTCACTAAAGCAGGGCTTCCCTGAAGGCTCAGTGGAAAGGCATCTGCCTGCAGTGCGGGAGATGCAGGATACGAGGGTTCCATCCCTGGGATGGGAAGATCCCCTGGAGAAGGATACAGCACCCCACTCCAGTATTCTTGCCCAGAAACCTCCCATGGACAGAGGAGCCTGGTGCTCCTCTTTACAGTCCAAAGGGTCACAAAGAGTCGGGCACGACTGAGCACAGCTCCCTAACGCTCTAGTCAGTGAGTGTTTCTAAGAGTGCAGAAAGGCTGCTCACCACTCATCTCTTGGCATCTTCGTGGAGAATAGTAAAAATGGCCTGCCACTGAGACATGCACGGTGTAACTACCCCATGGGCTGTGAAGCTCTGACTCTTAGCTAACAAGCTCTCTTGTCCTTTGGTGAATATCTTCACTCAGCAGGGCAGCTCTGGAGCATCTAATATCTGAGGGAAAACCCAAATATTTTAACATTATATTTTCTAATTATTCAAAAACCACATACGTATTTTAGAAAAGAAAGAAATGATTAAGAAACGTGCGTTGCCAGTTCCCAGAGTCACCTTTGTTCTCCTTGACTCTCTGGCTCAGTCTGACTTTTGGCGACCGAGTGCTCGAAGGAGCACGGGGATGCTAAGAGATGAGTGGGCAACAGTGGGCCAAATGTTCCTCATTTACCTGCATCAGGGAGAAGGAGACGGCAGCCCACTCCAGCCTTCCTGCCTGGAGGACCCCATGGACGGAGGAGGCTGGTGGGCTGGAGTCCATGGGGTCACAGAGAGCTGGACACGACTGAGTGACTAACACCCCCCCACATTAAGACCGCTGTAATGCGCAGACTTATCTTGATCTAGTTTTTCACACGTAGGTCACCGTCTCCAACCTTTTAAGACTTTCCTGGTCTAACTAACAAACACAAACCTCCCTCCCCACAAAGCAAACCGAATTTCAATAATGATAGTTTCAGCAAAAATAAAATTGTGTAGCATATTCATATATAGGTATTCCTTGACTTAAGGATGAGTTGTAAACCCACTATTAAAATTTCGTTAAGTCAAAATGCATTTAATACACTTGACCTACCGATCATCATAGTTTAGCCTTGCCCACCTTAAACAAGCTCAGAACACTCCCTTAAACTTGTAGTTGAACAAAATCTAGTACAAAGCACATTTTATAATAAGGTGTTGAAGAGCTCATGTAATTTATTGAATGCTGCAGTGAAAGGGAAAAACAGAATGGGGTTATGGGTTCAGAAAGGTGGTCTGTGTGTCAGTTGTTCGCACTTGATGGGGACCCGTGGCTGCCTGTAGCTGCCCAGCATCACAAGACGGCACTGGACAGCCAATCAGGAAAACATCAGAATTCACATTCGGAAGTAGGGTTTCTACTTAATGTGGGTCCTTCCTGCACCATTCGCAAAGTTGAAAAATCTTTGAAGTCATGGACAATCCAGTGAAACATTTTACAGCCAGTGATAACCTCATTTCCCAAGACTATGATGTTAAGATGCTCCAGTATCTTCTTCATTGGCTCAGCGGTAAAGAATCCTCCTGCCAAAGTAAGAGAGACAAGAGCAGGAGTAGGAAACAGCAACCCACTCCAGCCTTCTTGCCTAGAGAACTTCATGGAGAGAGGAGCCTGGCGGACTACAGTCCATGGTGTTGCAAAGAGTCGGACACACCTGAGCATGCCCACACACACAGGTAGAAAAAAGCACTATCTCAATTTTGTAAATTTATATGTTAAATCCTACCCTTTCCTCGTGCAAGTCCAGAAAAAAAATTATGAAAGCAAAGATATTTGATGTTGACAGGGGTTAATTCTGTGTGGTGGGATTAACTACGGGGTCTTTTTTTTTTTTAATGCATTTTCTTTTCTAAAATAGGTATGTGCTTTTGAATAATTAGAAAAAAGTGCTAAAATATATTTTCCTCAGATATTAGATGCTCCAGAGTTGCCCTGCTGAGTGAAGATATCTCTAAAGGATAAGAGAGCTTATTAACTAAGTGAACTTATTAGCTAAGTTCACAGCCATGGGGCATAGCTGCCATCAAAAACTGAGCTTTCAGGACTGGTGGTTCAGTGGCTTAGACTCTGTGCTCCTCTTGCAGGGGCCCAGGTTTGATCCTTGGTCAGGGAACTAGGTCCCACATGCTGCAACTAAAAGATCTTGCATGTTGCTTGACCTGGTGCAGCCAAATAAATAATAAATACATATTAGAAGAACTGAGCTGTCAGAGGTCCCCATATGAATCCCTCAATCAGTTTGAAAGCCACTATATTATGTGCAGAACTTTATTAAACTTTTAACTTGAGAGGACCAAGTCCTGAGTTCATGAAGATGTTCAAAAGGGAGTTGGGAGAAAAAAGAAACCCTAGGAGCTCCATAGTTTCATTCCAGGGTTGCCTGGTTTGTTGAAAAATTGGCATAAAACATAATTATCCAACTGGGGGCTGCTCCCAGACAAGAGAACATTTTCTTTCCATGACAGCAATACTCAATTCTACGCAATCTTCATACACACACTTGGTGCCTTAGATAAAGATAGTGTCTTAATTCATAGGAGTCTGCTGTGTCCTGGTTGAAGCTCAGAGCTTCACTTATTGCTCAGTTTCAAAAACGATCCTTAATGAAATTTTTTCAGTAGCATTATCTCCACTGTTTCATCAGTGGCTCTTGTTTTTCTAAATTATTTTAATGTTATTCTTTAATAGTTGTTGTCAAGCTTTTTGGGGAGTTAAGAGAAATAGAAGCAACAAATATGCAAGTATATGCTCAGTATTACTTGTTTTATTTCTTGTATACAGCATGTATTTTTAAATAATGATAACCTAGTCCATAATAAGGAAATAAATATAAAATACAGTATTTTAATTTTTCCAACTTGACTTCGGGTATTCAACTTTTGCATGAAAATGTTATCACCGTTTTCCTTTCTTTTGATCCTTTAATTCACTGCTGCTTTGTAATTTAAGGCATACATAAATTAGTTTCTCTAGCTAGCCAAGAACATTTTGCGCATTAATTTGCATTTTTATCAGTCAAATAAAAGCAGAAATTAAATTAATGCAAAATTCTGCTAATGAGTTCTTGATTTATAAAAATGAGACATGCTATAAGAAACATGAGTCATTCATTTAGAGTTTAGAGAAGGCAAAACTTTAAAGAAAAATTTAAAGCTTTTATATTATTGAAATATATTATTGAATGTTTTTATGCACTCTGTTTCCTGAAATTTGTGACATCCTGATGTATAATTAAAACAGTTGTTAATTAGACATATCTTTAGTCATCTCAGGCTACCCAAACAAAATACCATAGCCTGGGTGGTTGAAACAATAAACGCTGATTTCTTGCAGTTCGAGAGACTGTGAGAACGTGAAAAGTCCACGATGAAGGTGCTGGCAGAGTCAGGTCCTGGTAAAGGTGCTCTCCAGGGCTTGCAGACGGCGGCCTTCCTGGTGTGTCCTAACCTGGAGGATGGTGGGGGCCTGGAAAGTGGGGAGAGAGAGACAGGACTGTGGTCTCTTTTTTTTTCTTCAGTTCAGTTCAGTTCAGTCGCTCAGTCGTGTCTGACTCTTTGTGACCCCATGAATTGCAGCACGCCAGGCCTCCCTGTCCATCACCAACTCCCAGAGTTCACTCAGACTCACGTCCATCGAGTCGGTGATGCCATCCAGCCACCTCATCCTGGGTCGTCCCCTTCTCCTCCTGCCCCCAATCCCTCCCAGCATCAGGGTCTTTTCCAATGAGTCAACTCTTCGCATGAGGTGGCCAAAGTACTGGAGTTTCAGCTTTAGCATCATTCCTTCCAAAGAAATCCCAGGGCTGATCTCCTTCAGAATGGACTGGTTGGATCTGCTTCCAGTCCAAGGGACTCTCAAGAGTCTTCTCCAACACCACAGTTCAAATGCATCAATGCTTCGGCGCTCAGCCTTCTTCACAGTCCAGCTCTCACATACATACATGACCACAGGAAAAACCATAGCCTTGACTAGATGGACCTTTGTTGGCAAAGTAATGTCTCTGCTTTTGAATAACAGGGACACTAATCCCATCATGGGGGCGCCATTCTCATGCCTCAGCTAAACCTAATTACCTCCCACCCTCTCCCTCCCCCAGCGTGTTATCATACGGAGGGCGTGCTGAGGGCTTCAACACAAGACGTTTGGGAGGACTCAGACGTTCGGTCCATCCCAAGGCACCTATGCTCTAGAGTCGGGCCGCTCATCTTTTCTGAGAAGTGTGTCTCCATCTCACATATCTAAGGGAAAGAGTCACTGAGTTAGGCTGATGACAGTGATGAGAGATGTTTATTTGACATAGTGTGGGCAAAACCCTTCTTCTTTCAGAAATACCCTTGAAGAGAGAAGGGTCGATAGATTTTAAGCTGTAATTGATCATAATGAGCTTCAAGATCAAGGTGACAGCTAGAAATCTCCTTGACCCTATTTCTGAGCAACTGAATTAACCATTGAGCGGCTTGCTATTGCCCAATTGAAAGACCCTCTCCATATGGATAAGAAATGGTCATATTTAATCCTCTATGAATTTATTCTGTTCTTCGTAGCCCAAAGCATCTTAAACTGTCTATCTATATCTCTTTCTTCTAATAAATTAATTTTTTCTAAACCCCAAATCCTAACATATGTAATATTTCAGACTTTATCAATCCAAAAGTGAATCAGGGACAGATTTCTGCATGAATAAGTTTGTTCTTACCCATTATTTAAATGGTTGTGTAATATTCCATTTACCTTAATCTGTATAATCAATCCCCTAACTTTGAATATGTCACGTTATAATTATATTTTTAACTAATATAAACAGCATATAAAACGTAAATTCAGGTTGCTAGCTCTTTGCATGCATACATGCTTATTTACTTTGCATCTGTTTCAAGAAGTAGAAATGCTAAGGCATATAATTATGACCTTAGAGCAATGATTCTTGATTTCCTGTATTCACTGTTTGCACTTTACGTCCTTTTTATTTCTTGGACCACTGAATTTTGATCTCTGAGTTTACTTCACTGCATCATTTCTAAGACTTAATAATTATGTCCTCATTTTTATCTTACTTGAACTCACTGCAGCATTTGGAATTGAATTGCTGACGGCTATTTTTCTATTTTTAAATATTTTTTCCCTTTTTATTTAACTGCAGTCACCATCCTGTCACTACATTCCAAGACTATTTTAAAACTGAAAGTTGGCAACTTTTCCCTCCAACTCCCTTTGCCTCTGACAGCCGCCTGCTTGTATCTATGAGTTCATTTTTGCTTTTGGCTTGATTTTTAGATTCCACATGTAAATGAGATTATGAAGTATTTGTCTTTTTCTGTCTGACATTTCATTTAGCACTCAAAGGTCATTCATGTTGTCATCAGCAAGGTTTCACTCTTTTTCTACGGCTGAACCATCTTTGTGTATATGCATGTATACCTCACATCTTCATTCTCTTATGTATCTGTAGGCACCTGGGTTGCTTCCATATCTTGGCTACTGTGACTAATGCTGCAATGAACATGGGGTTGCATGAATCTTTTAGTGTTTTGTTTTCTCTGGAGAAATATCCAGAAATGGAATTACTGGATCATATTGTAGTTCTGTTTTTGGTGAAACTCCACAGTTTTCCACAGTGGCTGCTGCAGAGACTTGTTTCATTCTGGGCCCCCATCAAACCTAGTAGCCTAAGTATTATTTGGTAAAAGGGCCAGAGCAGCACACCCAAATGTGGGGTTAGTTCCTCCAACCCACAGCAGAGCTGAGTCGCTTTCCAGGGCTTATAATTTCTGCCCCCACCGGCAGTTTATGAGAACCCCATTCCTCACATCCTTACCCACGCTTATTAACTGCATTTTAAAAAGCATTTTACTTTACACTGGAGTGCAGGCGATGAATGATGCCGTGATAGTTTCCAGCGGACAGCACAGGGACTCATCCACACATATGCGTGTATTCATTCGCCCCGAGACTCTCTCCCACCCAGGCTGCCGCAAGACAGTGAGCAGAGTTCCCCGTGCTCTACAGGAGGATCTTATTGGTCTTCCATTTTAAATGTAACAGTGTGTATGTATCCTGATCCCAAACTCCCTACCTACCCCTTCACTCCCCAGCAGCCATCAATTCCATCTTTTAATCTGTGCATCTATTTCTGTTTTATAAATAAACTCATTTGTATCTCTTCTTTTTAGGTTCTGCATATGCCACAGGTTTTAGTGTTTACCAGTTTGTTGGGTGCAAAATAAATTTTCACTATGGTGTTTAATAAACTGAAATAAAACAAACCCAACTCACCTGAAGGCTTATGAGGTACTCTGCATTACTTTGTTTTATGTTATTAACTCATACATGCCATGCTAAGTCACTTCAGTCCTGTCTAATTCTTTGCAACTCTATGGACTCTATCTTTCCAGGTCCTCTGTCTGTGGAATTTTCCAGGCGAGAATACTGGAGTGGGTTGCCATGCCCTTCTCCAGGGGATCTTCCCAACCCAGGGATTGAACCCAGGTCCCTGCATTGCAGGCGGATTCTTTATCACATGGTGTTAATGCATTTTACTGGTTACTAATGAAGTTTAGCATCTTTTATGTACTTATAATTTTTGTTTCCTCTCTTTTGAGACATTTGTTTGTATCACCCATTTTCCTATTGGATTATTTATCTTCTTAAAAGCTTTTTTGATGCCATTTATATATTTTGAGTAGAATCCTCATTTGCTTGCTCTCTTTTGGCTAGAAAGAAGAAAACGGTGAACTTATGGTGAGGAAGATTCTCGTATCAAGGGGTCCTCTGGGTACTGGTCTGGCTGCTGTCTCACCCTGTCTATTCACCGCTTGCCTCTTTGCAGACACTAGTGAGCTTTCCCCAGGACTCTCTCCTCTCACTGCTGTCCCACTGGCTCCTGGAGCTGCGGGGTGAGGAACCGGGGGGCGGGGCAGGCGTGAGAGAGCTGGTGGCAGACGCATGCCGCAGCTCCTAGAACCTTCTGTTTCTCTCTGCCCAGTCACTGTTTCCAACACGGCCTTGAAGCTGTGTTCCCTCCTTTGAGTTACGCTGGTCCTAACACCAGTCTGCTGTTCATTTTGTTAGGTTTGAAGCAGGCAAGGGGCTGGGTTCCGGCTTCGTTCTGCCGTTTTACCTTGGGAGTCTCTGGGGCAACTTTTAAAGGCTGCCGTTGATGTTCATTTTATATTTTATTGATGTTTATTAGGCTATAGTTGCTGCGATATGATATTAGTTTCTGCTGCAGCAAAGCGAACCAGGTAGACACATACATATATCCCCTCTGTTTTGGATTTCATTCCCACTTGGGTCACACAGGGCGCTGCGTAGAGCCCCCATGCTGTGCGGTAGGCGCTCGCTAGCTATCTAGCAGTGTGTGCAAGTCGATCCCACTGCCCCGGTTCATTCCACCCTCCCCTTTCTCCCTTTGGTGCCTGAAGCTTGTTCTTTACATCTGCGACTCCCTTTCTGCTTTGCAAATAAGCCCATCCGTACCATGTTTCTAGGTTCTACATGTAAGTGATATTAATGATTTGTCTTTCTCTTTCTGAGTTATTTCAGTCTGTGTAACAATCTGTAGGTCTATACACATCTCTGCAAATGGCACTGTTTCGTTCCCTTTTACAGCTGAGTAATATTCCATTGTGTGTGTGGACCACTTCCTGTTTATCCATTCTGCTGTCGATGGACATTTAGGTTGCTTCCACGTCCTAGCTATTGTAAATAGTGCTGCCATGAACACTGAGGTGCATGCATCCTTTCGAATTCCACTTTTCTCAGGATATATACCTGGAGTGGCATTGCTGGGTCATATGGCAGCTCTATTTTCAGCTTTTAAAGGAACCTCTGTACTGTTCTCTATACCTCTATGTAGTGGCTGTACCAATTTACGTTTTCACCAATAGTGTAGGAGGGTTCTGCTTTCTCCATGTCCTCTCCAGCATTTATCATTTGTAGGTTTTTTGATAACAGCCATTATGAGCAGTGCGAGACGAGGCCTAATTGTGGCTTCTGTCTGATAACTGGTGACGGTGAGCATCCTCACGTGCCTGTTGGCTGCCTGACTACTACTTAGTCATTTCTTTTGCTTTCTGTAAACCTCTTTGCCCTTTCACTCTCTATTCTTTGGATCGTTCTAAGATTTCATCATTGGCTTTCATGCTACTACCCACATTTTACAATGTAGAGAGCACCACATTTTCATCCTTGGCCTTCCCCGTTTTTTCTCTCTTCATGCTATACTTTGGGATGGACAGGTGTGGGGCTCCTGTGGCCTTTCGGCCTTCAAATCTCCTCCTCGCTTGGGGACGTCCCCATGCCATGAGTGATGAGGGACACCTGGGTAAAGAGGATATCCCTTCATTACACACTGATGGACAGGACATAGGTGAACAACAGACTCTTAGCAAACTTGGTGTTTAACTCTGGTCTATGACGAAGTGGTATAAAGGTGGAGGAATGGTGACAAGTTTTGGAGTCCTTGCTAGAAGCAAAGTCCCTTTCTTATTAAGGTAACTGAATGTTTTTTTGCTTACACTCAAGAACTCTTCCTGGAATAACACACGCTCTTGTGAGTGATCTTTTCTCTGTGTGCGTGTGAGGTCAGTCATGTCCAACTGTTTGCAGCTCCGTGGACTGCAGCCCACCAGGCTCCTCTGTCCACAGGATAATTTTGGCAAGAATACTGGAGTGGGTTGCCGTTTCCTCCTCCAGGGGATCTTCCTGACTCAGGGATCTAACCCACATCTCCTGCATCGGCAGGCAGATTCTTTAGCCCTGAGCCACCTGGGAAGTCCTGAGCTTATCTATACCCATGACTTAAACTACTGTGTGTACGTCGAGGACTTTTAACTCGTAGCTCCATAAATCTCTACCGAGCTGCATTCCAGATCGGAATACCCACCTGCATACTGAATATTTCTATCTAAATGCCTATGGACACCACAGTTTGATTGAAAAATGAATTATTTATCTTCTCTTCCAAATCTCTGCTTTTCTATTCTCAGTCTCAGAAAGACAATGGAAACTAAGTATAATATAGAAGAGTAAATGAAATACTATTGTAAAATTAGGGCTATGAAAAAATAAAGCAGGGACAGGGTGATTGAAAACGACCACGCTACCCACTGCAGTTCCATCTTCACGACTCTGCTCAGCCGTCCTCTGCACATCACTGCCTGTCTTGTTTACACCCTGGTTCCTCCGTCCTAGCTCAGAGCAACTGACAAACAGTGCAAGGTATTCTTTCTGTTGTTTTAGCCAGGCCTTTTGATGAACACATTTTATGATTTGTTTCTGTTTCAATATTACTTTTTAATTTATGCCATTGGAATTATCTTGTACTTTCCAAAACACGAAAAGAAAGAAGGTTATCAACTGCCACACTTTTATTGGATGTCATCCTTTTCAGAGTGTTAAGGTGATCCATGAACACTTAATGACTGCTGGGAAAAAGAACTCTCCAATTCCTGATCTTTATTGCACATTAAAACAGACAAAAACAAATAAATATGATCTACTTCCTAGAGGAAAGTTTGTCTCTATGTGCCATGGGTTTTCAAATGATATAGTAACTAATAATATCAAGTTCTGGTTTATCTCGTAGCACTTCTAAGGGAGGTATTCTAATGGGATTTCTTATTTTCAGGAGTTTGCAAAAGGAAACAGTGGCACAGTCTCAGATTTAAAATTGTGGCATTGGTACTAACCCTATATTGTAAGAATAAATTATAAATGTCATTAATTTGTCTTTCCTATTTAATTAGAAGTCTTGGTGTGTATTTCTTCCCTATCTTCTCAAATTTGTATTTTCTCTTTTTGCAACTGAACTAGTCTGGCTAAAGGCTTTGGGTTTTTAGCAAAACTGTTCACCACTGTCTCAGCAAACCTTAACCAAATCTTGTTTTTGAATCTTCTAACTAGAGAAATCTGTATGCAGATTTCTAACTGAGAAATCTGTGTGCAGGTCAAGAAGCAACAGTTAGAACTGGACATGGAACCACAGACTGGTTCTAAGTTGGGGAAGGAGTACATCAAGGCTGTATATTGTCACCCTGCTTATTTAAATTATATGCAGAGTATATCATGAGAAATGCTGGACTGGATGAAGCACAAGCTGGAATCAAGATTGCCGGGAGAAATATCAATAACCTCAGATATGCAGATGACACTACTCTTAAGGCAGAAAGCGAAGAGGAACTAAAAAGCCTCTTGATGAAAGTGAAAGAGGAGAGTGAAAAAGTTGGCTTAAAGCTCAACATTCAGAAAACATTCATGGCATCTGGTCCTATCACTTCATGGGAAATAGATGGGGAAACAGAAACTTTATTTTTTGGGGCTCCAAAATCACTGCAGATAGTGACTGCAGCCATGAAATTAAAAGACACTTGCTCCTTGGAAGAACAGTTACGACCCTAGACAGCTTATTAGAAAGCAGAGACATTACTTTGCCAACAAAGGTCTGTCTAGTCAAAGCTATGTTTTTTCCAATAGTCATGTATGGATGTGAGAGTTGGACTGTAAAGAAAGCTGAGTGCCAAAGAATTGATGCTTTTGAACTGCGGTCTTGGAGAAGACTCTTGAGAGTTCCTTGGACTGCAAGGAGATCCAACCAGTCCATCCTAAAGGAGATCAGTCCTGAATTCATTGGAAGGACTGATGCTGAAGCTGAAACTCCAACACTTTGGCCACCTGATGCAAAGAACTAACTCATTTGAAAAGACCCTGATGCTGGGACAGATTGAAGGCGGGAGGAGAAGGGGATGACAGAGGATGAGATGGTTGGATGGCATCACCGACTCAATGGACATGAGTTTGAATAAACTCTGGGAGTTGGTGATGGACAGGGAGGCCTGGCATGCTGCAATCCATGGGATTGCACAGTCGGACACAACTGAGTGGCTGAACTGAACTGAACTGGAGTCAGGACAATCTGGGGTAGATAACCCATCAATGAAGAGCCATTCTGCCAAGGGTTCCACTAGTTAGTGCTTGCGAAGCGTGTTCTCGCGCCCTCTCCTTCTCTGCCTACCGCGTGCCTGTGTTTCTCTGCCTGTCTTGGTGTCTCTCTTCCCTTCCTCCCTCGAGTCCACTCCCTTTAGCACTTATCTTCCATCTCCCAGCTACTTTAGGTGATATTCCTGGCGTGTGGTCTTCTCTTTCCTCAGAATGTCTTAGCTTTTCAAGACAAGCTATTTATCCTTTAAGAATACAGATCTTCTTCAACTTATGATGGGGTTATGTTCCAATAGACCCACTGTAAAACTCTAAATATCATAAGTTGATATTTATGCACTGAATACACCAAGCCCACTGAGCATCATTGCTTAGGCTTGCCTCTCTCAAATGTGCTCAGAACACTTCCATCAGCCTACAGCCAGGCGAGATCATTGAGCACAAAGCCTGTTTTATAATAAAGCATGGACTGTCTCATGCAGCTTCTTAAACTTTGTACAGAAAGTAAAAATCAGAATGGCTGTGTGAGTGTAGGATGGTTGTAAATGTACCAGCTGTCTACCCTCATGACTGCGTGGCTGACTAGGAGCTTCATGAGGGAGCCCAGGAAGAGGTCAGAATTTGAAGTAAGACTTCTGGATGCACATTGCTTTCGCGCACCATTGTAAAATTGAAAAATAAGTTGAAATATTGTATGTCCCAGACTGTAAGATTGAACCAAAAAAAAAAAAATATTCCCCCATGAAGGCTTCCCCGCCTGGCCTACCCACTGCCACCCTTTTGCCACATCCGAGCGTCTTTCTCTGTAAATCCTTAGTCATGCCAAATTCACATCTGCTTCAGGAGAACCTCTCATTTCTGAAACCTCACTCTGTATCATGGTTCAGTGTCTGTTAGTTAAACAAATGAAGGCTTAGTGAAGAAATTTCACAAATGGTTGATTATCCAATATTTGAGTATTGTCAACAACTAGGACAATTTTTGTTTTCCAGAATGGTTTTTTTTTCAGCCACTTTAACTTTATTTTAGATGTCTTATCTATTTCTGTGGTGTTGTGGAACAGAGTAATTTCGAATATAGAAACCTAATGTGCTTTAGTAGAGGCATACTAAAGGCAAAATTAAGGAATAAATGATGGCCTCGCTTCTAAATCATGGACTCATCTGTCTTCTGCGTGTCCTCTCACAGCTGTCGTCTGGTTTTATTCTCAATAAATGGCAGCTCTGGGACTCCCAATCCAATATCCTAGATGAAGACCAAGCTGATTTGGGTAGATATTTTGCTGTTACCACTTTTAATTTCTGTTTCACTTAATTGAGAAAAGTCCATTTTTAAGATTAATTGTAGACTTTATTGATTGTTGACTCAGACATTTCTGATTGAAATAAATTTAGAATTTTTTGTCTTTAATTCCTTGGAATTTGGTGGTTTAGATGGAGGCCTGTGTGCCCGTCCTAATGGCCCTGGTTTGTATTCCAGGGTGCCTGTGCGCCAGAGCAGCTTTTTTTGTGAAGCTCCCATGTCAAGCAGGGAGACAAGGAACAGAGCCCTGAAGATAAAATCCCAGAACTAAGTGTTATAGACAGGGCTGTGACTTGGATCTCCTTATTTAACATTTTTGTTTTCACAACTCAGGCCGGTTTTCAGAAGAACCAAGTGTGTGTTCCTTGCCATATTACAACAAATGTCTATTGCTTTAAGGTACATACTTTGAGTAGCGGAAAAGATTTAAAGCAGCATGTTGTTGTTACATGTTCTCCAGCAGTTCATCTTCCTTTAAAATTTATTTTTATTGGCGTATAGCTATTTCTGCTGTGCAGCAAAGTGAATCAGCTCTACATACACGTAACGCACCTCCTCCTTTTTGGATTTCCTTCCCAGGTAGGTCACCACAGGCGCTGGACAGAGTTCCCCGTGTTACACAGGAGGTTCTGTCAGTCACCTACTTCACACGGTGGATATATGTCAGTGCCAGCCTCCCAGTTCACGCCACCCATCCTTGCCCCCTTGGCATCCATGTATTTGTTTGCCTGTATCTATTTCTCCAGCAGTCCATCTTAATTCCCAAATGAAGTGGCCTTTCATTTAAAACAACAAATCAAATTATTTGCTTTTACAGCCACACATGAACTTTGCCTGGTGGCTAAGACAGTAAAGAATCTGCCTGCAATGTGAGATACCCAGGTTTGATCCCTGGGTTGGGAAGATCCCCTGGAAAAGGGAATGGCTACCCATTCTCTTGCCTGGGGAATTCCATCAACAGAGGAGCCTGGCGGGCTACTGTCCCTAGGGTTACAGAGTCTGACATGACTGGATGACTAACACACGAACATTGCCAGTTAGATATCTGGTGGTTTGCGTAACGTATATGGATTTATTCCTAATCAGTAGCTGCTGCTGCTGCTAAGTCACATCAGTCGTGTCCGACCCTGTGTGACCCCACAGACGGCAGCCCACCAGGCTCCGCCATCACTGGGATTCTCCAGGCAAGAACACTGGAGTGGGTTGCCATTTCCTTCGCCAATGCATGAAAGTGAAAAGTGAAGATGAAGTCGCTCAGTCGTGTCCGACTCCTAGCGACCCCACGGACTGCAGCCTACCAGGCTCCTCCATCCATGGGATTTTCCAGGCAAGAATACTGGAGTGGGGTGCCATCGCCTTCTCTGGTAGTGCTGACAGGTAAAATACCAACCTTTAAACTCTTTCAGGTACCTTCCCCCCACCCCCACCCCCCCCCCCAAATCAAGCATATCTCCTAGCTTCGCAGCTTAAAATCACCATTGAATTATTTCTTGACTGTTGCATGTGGGCTGATCTCCCCTGGTGGTGGTTCTTCTCTAAGGGGTACGTTGTCTGGAACGGGGTCCTCTCAGGGGTGTCCTGGGCTGGAATCCTAAGATGGGTCCCTCACATGACAGCAAGCTGCTCCTCCTGTAGCTTCTCCTTGCGGCGCAGTTACATTCCAAAGGATGTTAAGTGAGATGCCGCCCATCTGCTTAGGGCTGGGGCTAAGAAGGTCTCTGGAGAAGGCAATGGCACCCCACTCCAGTACTCTTGCCTGGAAAATCCCATGGACGGAGGAGCCTGGTAGGCTGCAGTCCATGGGGTTGCTAGAGTCGGACACGACTGAGCGACTTCAGTTTCACTTTTTACTTTCATGCGTTGGAGAAGGAAATGGCAACCCACTCCAGTGTTCTTGCCTGGAGAATCTCAGGGACGGGGGAGCCTGGTGGGCTGACGTCTATGGGGTTTCACAGAGTCGGACACGACTGAAGTGACTCAGCAGCAGCAGCAAGAAGGTCTCATGGACTTGCATCCATTAGTCACGGCGCCCAAGTATAAGAGAGAGCTCTTTACAGAGGAGGTGAGATCGGCATCTGCCTCTCAGTGTGGAAGTGGATGTAAATGTCATGTTAGTTTCTGCTGCACTGCAAAGTGATTCAGTTATGATACACATACATTCTTTTCCATTGTGGTTGATCACAAGATACTGAATATAGTTCCCCGTGCTATGCAGAAGTGCCTTGATCCCCCGTTCTGTATTGAATCATTTGCATCTACTAAGCCTCAGCTCCCAATCCTTCCCTCTCCCAACCCCCTTCCTTGGCAACCACAGGTTGGTCCTCTATGTCTGTCTGTCACTGTTTCATAAATTCGTTCCTTTGTGTCCTATTTTAGACGCTACATATAAATGAGGTCACATGGTATTTGTCTTTCTCTTTTCTGACTTGGAGAAGGCAATGGCAACCCACTCCAGTACTCTTGTGGGAAAATCCCATGGACGGAAGAGCCTGGTAGGCTGCAGTCCATGGGGTTGCTAAGAGTTGGATACAACTGAGCGACTTCACTTTCACTTTCATGCATTGGAGAATGAAATGGCAACCCGCTCCAGTGTTCTTGCCTGGAGAGTCCCAGGGACGAGGGAGCCTGGTGGGCTTCCATCTATGGGGTCACACAGAGTCGGGCATGACTGAAGCGACTCAGCAGCAGCAGCAGCAGTTTCTGACTTAGTCCACTTGGTATGATAACGTCTGGGTCCATCCATGTTGCGGCTAAGAGCATATCTCATTCTTTTTTATGGCTGAGTGGTATTCCACTGTATATACGTGCCACATAGTTCTTCATCCACTCCCGCTGATGGACGCTTGCTTTTAAGTCTTGGCTGCTGGGCACACAGGGCTGCACGCGTCTCTCTGAATTTTGCGTTGTTCAGACGTGCGCCGGGGTGGGATTGCTGCGTCAGACGCCACTAGCTGTGTCATCTGCATGGATCATGTAACTCCATCAGGCCTCAGCTTTTTAAATTTATGGAATGAGCATAGTGATATTTGCTTTTCATAGGGTGCTGTGAGGCTCAACTGCAATGATACATGTAAAGCTCTTAGCACAGGGCATGGCGCAGAGTAAGAATCCCTACATACTTGATTATTGTCATCAGTATCATTCTAAATGGGTCAGTGTGCTCCAAAAGGAGCACACCCAGGAACTTGGATTTTCTGAGCTCAAACTCAATACTAAATTAGATCACCAGAAATCGACATCTTTGGACTAAATTACTGGCATCTCTGAAATAATCGAACTATGATAAAGTAGGATGCTTTCAGGTTGAATCAAGTGATTATATGACAGCTGTATGTTTCAAGCTGACTTGCAGCAGCATTCAGCGCAGGTCCAGGCCACGGTGCCAGCAGGCGTTGGAGCTGTGTCTGTGGTCCACTGGTTTCCCACTTGCCCTTAAAAATTGTTTCTCTCCCACACGGCCAGTCTCTGTTCCTTGTTCTTTCTTGTCTCCTTGTTTCTCCATTCACTAGGAGTTCCTTCTCTGCTTCTTACATACCTGAATACTCAGCCAGTATACTGGAACTTACTGGGATGTACGCTTAGGATTGCTAACCCTGCCCAGGCCAGTGTATCTGTCAGTTTGGGAAACAGAATCATTACAAAGTTTATAGATTAAGGGACTTCTAGGAGTAGGTGGGGAAACAATGGAAACAGTGAGAAACTTTATTTTGGGGGGCTCCAAAATCACTGCAGATGGTGACTGCAGCTATGAAATTAAAAGATGCTTGCTCCTTGGAAGAAAAGTTATGACCAACCTAGACAGCATATTCAAAAGCAGAGACATTACTTTGTCAACAAAGGTCTGTCTAGTCAAGGCTATGATTTTTCCAGTGGTCATGAATGGATGTGAGAGTTGGACTGTGAAGAAAGCTGAGTGCTGAAGAATTGATGTTTTTGAACAGTGGTGTTGGAGAAGTCTCTTGAGAGTCCCTTGGACTGCAGGGAGATCCAACCAGTCCATCCTACAGGAAATCAGTTCTGAATATTCATTGGAAGGAGTGATGTTGAAGCTGAAACTCCAATACTTTGGCTACCTAATGCAAAGAGCTGACTCATTGGAAAAGACCCTGATTCTGGGAAAGATTGAGGGCAGGAGAAGCGGATGACAGAGGATGAGATGGTTGGATGGCATCACCGACTCAATAGACATGAGTTTGAGTGAACTCTGGGAGTTGGTGATGGACAGGGAAGCCTGGCGTGATGCAGTCCATGGGGTCTCAAAGAGTCAGACATGACTGAGCGACTCAACTGAACTGAACGAGAGGATGTTGGCCTCTTGATCTCTGTTTCCTCTGCCTTTTCCGAATCCAACTTGTATATCTGGAAGGTCTATGTATATCTGTCAGTGGACATTTAGGTTGCTTCCAGGTCTTGGCTTTTGTAAGAAGCGCTGCTGTGAATACTGGCATGGCATATCTGAGAATTCTGTCTAGACGGACCCCCAGGAGTGGGAATGCTGGGTCGTGTGGGCTTCCCAGGTGGCTCAGCGGTAAAGAATTCACCTGCCAAGGCAGGAGATGCAAGAGACACTGGTTTGCTCCCTGGGTGGGGAGGATCCCCTGGAGGAGGAAAGGGCAACCCACTCCAGTATTCTTCCTGGGAAAATTCCATGGAGAGAGGAGCCAGGTGGGGCAGGGGGTGGGGTGGGTACCTGGGGTCGCAAAGAGTCAGACACGACAGAGCGTGCTCGCATGGCAACTCTATGTTTTATGAGGAACCTCCTTGCTGTTTTTCTTAGTGGCTGTACCAACTTACGTTCCGACCAACAGTGTAGCTGGGTTCCCTGTTCTCCACACCCTCTCCAGCATTTACTATCTGTAGACTTTTTAGTAGTGGCCTTTCTGGCTGGTAAAGATGGCAGCTCATTATAGTTTTGACTTGCATTTCTCTAACAATCAGTGATGCTGAGCATCTTTTCATGTGTCTTTGGGCCATCTTTGGAGAAATGTCTGTTTCGGGCTTCTGAACGTTTTTGATTGGGATTTTACTATTGCGTTGTATGGGCTGTTTGTATACATTGGAAATCGTCCTTGTTGGCCGCCTCACTGCACATGCTTTCAAGCTGCCTGCTGCCTTTTCATTTGGTTTATGGTTTCCTCTGCTGTGCAAGATCTTATGTCTGATTAGGTCCATTAGGTGTATTTTTGCTTTTATTTTTATTGCCTTGAGAGACTGGCCTAAGACAGCATTGGTAAGACAGCTGCCAGAGAATGCTTTGCCTCTGTCGTGCTCCAGGAGTTTCATGGTGTCATGTCTTATATTTAGGCCTTTGAGCCACCTTGAGTTTCTTTTTGCTTTTGGCGTGAGGGTGTGTTCTATCTTTGTTGATTTACATGCTGCCATCCAGCTTTCCTAGGGGACTTCTTTGTGTATGTCAACGGTTCATTGCACAAGAACCACCCTAATTGGTAATTTATGTAGGACAGTCATGAAACCAGTGAACGTGTTAGTCACTCAGTCGTATCCGACTCTTTACAACTCCATGGACTGCAATCCACCAGGCTCCTCTGTCCATGGGATCCTCCAGGCAAGAATATTGGGAGAGCCACAAGATCTCCTGGGGATCTTCCCAACCCAGGGATCAAACCTGAGTACAGTCACAGGCGATACTAAGTGGAGATCTATTTCAGATGTAATTTGAACAACAGACCCTCAAATCAAGGACAGTATGAGCTGAAGATTTCAGTTGAAATAAAAACAGGTGACTTCATGCTCCTTTTCCAAAAAATCCTGTCAATTGTATTTGTACTTGGAAGACAATGTGTACTTTTTCCAGGCATATTTGCCTTTCTTATGACTTCCCCTCAATGTTTGCTTAATTATAAGCAATCAGTCTTTTATATGCCACCTATAGCAAACCTTTCCCTTCGATTATTCCTTCTTTATGTTCATTCACTAGAAAGATGGAAGTGATCTTTCTTTAAAAAAAAACCCAGAATTTGTAAAGCTGTTACTCAGTGCTCTAAAAGGAAGCATTTTTATTTTTATTTTTTTTTGCATTCATGGCATAAAATCAGAATTCAGTGAGGAAAATCAGATACAATGATCCCCGAGTAAAAGAAGTACCTTCCCTGATGCTCCAAATCCTTAGATTTTTGTTAGCACTCTCATAATCGCTGTTAAAAAAAGCAATGTAGCTCTTCCAAGCACTGTGAGCTAATGCCCTTGTTAGCCGAAAGGCATGGATCTGGAGTCAATGGTAGCTGTAAATTAGTTTAGGCAGGTCTGTACTAGCAATCTGGGCTGTATTCAAGGCTCAGTGCATCTCAGCTGGCCTATTCATTCACAGGGAAGTCAGGTGTCCGAGGCGGCTGTGTGGGCAGCCTAGGAGATACAGCTGACGTGCTCAGGGTTTTCTCTCCTGCGTGCTGACTGAGTGCAAAATGATAGGCTTGGACCATCAAGATGTTGGTTCTCCCAGCAACCCTTCGCATTTTCTGGGTCTAGCTTCCATATAAAACCTCAAGGTGTGTGAGGGAAATCCTCCTGGAGAAGAGAAGTGTCAGAGGAAGGAGTGATGGAGCTGTCCACCAAGGATTGCTGGAACCCATCGAAGTGAGGAGACAGGCGAGGCTCCTTCTCCAGAGCCGCAGAGAAAACACGGTTTGCCAGGACCGTGACCTCACATGCCTACCTCCAAGACTGAGAGAGAAGAAGCTTCTGTTGCTTCAAGCTGCACAGTTTGTGGTAATTTGTTATGGTAGCTGTAGGAAAGGAATACATATGAATTTGAGAACATCAAGAGTTTTCTGCATTTTTTTTCCTCTAGCACCTACTTATTTTTATCACCAGGATTCCTTTTTGGTGTCTCTCACACAATGATCACTTTATATACCATTGATGAGGTCAGGAAGAATCAAAACAGTGACTTTAAGGAATGATAGTTTCTCTCTGCAGTAGGCAATCATTAAAATCAGGTAGAGAGATGTATTCAATATTTCATGTTATGGAAATGATATATCTTTGAGTGTGAAAGGCAAGTTATCAAAGAGTATATAATATTTCTTTTAAAATGTACATATATATACATGAAGTGAAGTGAAAGTTGCTCAGTCATGTCTGACTCTTTCTGATCCAGGCCAGAATACTGAAGTGGGTAGCTATTCCCTTCTCCAGGGGATCTTCCCAACCCAGGGACTGAACATAGGTCTCCCACATTGCAAGTGGATTCTTTACCAGCTGAGCCACCAGGGAAGCCCCTATGTATACAAAGATACTTAAAAATAAGTATGGAAAGGAATATGTCAAAAGGCAGATAGTGGTTACCTCTGAGTCACAGGATTATGGATAATTTCTATACTCTTATTTACTGATAATTACTTTTCTATTTCTCCAAAGAACATTTATTGTATGATCCAAAGTTAAATATTGCTTCACAGAAGATTAATGCAGTTTATACTCAACTTCAGGATTTCCCAGGTGGTGTACTCGTGGAAAAATACCCACCTGCCAACGCAGGAGACGGAAGAGATTCTGGTTTATCTGTGGGTCAGAAGGTCCTCTGGGGGAGGGCCTGGCAACCCACTCCATTATTCTTGTCTGGAGAATCTCATGGGTGGAGGAGCCTGGTGGGCTAGCGACAGTCCATAGGGCAGCAAAGAATCGGACACGACTGAAGTGACTCAGCGCACACGCACGCACTCAGCTGCATCTCTTACGCGCTGAGCTCTTCTCTTTGGCTTTGTTTTAAACACAGAACTATGCAGTTCATCGGGTCACAAAGAGTTGGACACGATGGAGCGACTGGACTGAACTGATGCTTTGAATTGGATTATCTTTTACTTGCTTTAGCCAAAAAATCAGAACGTTTGCTCTACTTGTAAAACAAGATTGTTCCAATGACCAAATGAGAAGTATCTAACAGAAAGGTAAACATGCAGGTCATTTGTTGTTGCTGTTTGAACTCGGAACATTTGAAACACTCACACACAATTACGCTTGGAGACTTCCCACTAAAGCAGATTATGAAGCCCATCCTCTCTCCTTTTCTTGGAAATCACTAGAAAGTGAATTGTTCCTGAGCACAGATCTCATGGAATGAATGTCCTCAAAAACCGGGCCCAAGTCTTATTTCCAAAGTCCTTGATCTGGAATGTGGGTTCTGCTAAGACTGAGTGACTTCACTTTCACTTTTCACTTTCATGCATTGGAGAAGGAGATGGCAACCCACTCGAGTATTCTTGCCTGGAGAATCCCAGGGATGGAGGAGCCTGACGGGCTGCCGTCTCTGGGGTCGCACAGAGTCGAACACTACTGAGTCAACTTAGCAGCAGCTAAGACTTGGGCTCCATCTACTTCCGTTTATTTCTCTGCAGGCGGGACATCGCGCCCCCACCCCCCGCCCCCCACCCCCGACCAGCCCTGGCCGGGCCTGTGGGCTGACTTTCAGTAACACAGCCTTTGGTTTCACCTTGGCACAGCCAGAAGTCTCCCTCCCATGCTTCGCTTCTTACCGCAGGTGTTTTCTTCCTCTTTTTAAAACCTGAAGTTTAGTTACTTTCCAAGGCTGTGTTAGTTTCAAGTGTACAGCAAAGTGTTATCTCTCTGCTTTTCAGACTCTTTTCCATTATAGCTTATTACAGGATACTGAGCACAGTTCCCTGTGCCATCCAGGAGGTCCTTGTTGCCACCTGTTTCATACATTGTGGTGTGCATACGTTAACTTCAAACTCCTCATCTACCGCTCCCCTCCATTACCCGTGGGGCTCCCCTGGGGGCTCAGGTGGTAAAGATCTGCCCGCAGTGCAGGAGACCCGCGTTCTATCACTGGGGCTGGAAGATCCCCTGGAGCAAGGAAGGGCAATCCACTCCAGCATTCTTGCCTGGAGGGTCCCATGGACAGAGGAGCCTGGTGGGCTACAGTCTACGGGGTCACAGGAGTCAGACACGACTGAGAGACTAGCACTTTCACTTCACTTTCCCCACCCCTCGATTTCCTTTCTACCACAGTGATTCTTACCCCCTTCTGAGTCATGGACAGAGTTGAAAATCTGTTGAAGACCTCAGGTTCCTCCCTAGAAAGACGTTGCTGCTGCTGCTGCTAAGTCGCGTCAGTCGTGTCCGACTCTGTGCGACCCCAGAGACGGCAGCCCACCAGGCTCCGCCGTCCCTGGGATTCTCCAGGCAAGAACACTGGAGTGGGTTGCCGTTTCCTTCTCCAGTGCATGAAAGTGAAACGTTCAGATGCACCAAATACTCACCTACAATCTCAGGGTCTCTCTATGCTCCTTCAAGTTTGCCTGGTCCCCACGGCCACTTGGTTAAGACTCTTTGGATTTGACTTCCATCCACTGTATGACTCAAGTCGCATACACGTCCCCCTTCTGCTCTGAGATATGTCTCAGTCCGTTTAGACCATATGAATTCTTCTTCATGCATTTTTGCCACTTTATGTTTGATAGACTTATTACTAATTTTGCCTTCTCCCATTCATAATAAATCCAGTGTTTGCCTTAATTCTTTCCTTGAATATTGGGACACATTTTTAAAGTTTTTACTTGGAGGGTGGTTGTCTTACAATGTTGTGCTGGTTCCCATTGCACAGCAGTGTGAATCAGCTGTGTGTATACGGATATCCCCTCCCTCTCAAGCCTGTGTCCCACCCCCTCATTCAAGCCTCCAGGTCATCACAGAGCACCGGCCGAGTTGAGGACTCTTACAACTCTTTATATTTCCTACAGTGTCTAGAGAAAATGTCCTTACCCATGATAGGTTCTTTTCAAATATTTGTTAATGCAAAGTTCCCTTCATATTGAATTTTCTATATTTGCAATTTTATTTTTGAGGTTTTAGATGTGATTTTAGAATGAAGCCTAAAGTACTGATAAATGTATAACAAATATTCATGTAGCAGGGTGATGTAAACACCAAGTTTGGATGCGAACGGATCAGGGTTTAAACCTTAGCTTTGCCACTTACTAGCTTTATGAGCTAAAAATCTTAATTTCTCTTCCTTTCGATGTGTAGAGATAGTAATACATTTGCACTTTGCACAGTGAAGATTCAATGACTATTTAAAGAAACTGCACAGCACCTCATGTGAATGGGGCTCTGACAAACAAGGGCTATTATGATTCTTTACAAAACCCGCTGTTTCATTTTGCATCAAGCCGTTGCTCTTTCTGACTGGTGAGGGAAGGAGAAGTTCATTTTTTGATTGTATTCCCAAGAAGACAAGCTAAATGAATTTTCTTGGCTGTCTGCTATCATTTTGGTTATTAAAAAAATCTCCAATTTTCTGGGTATTCATATTTCTTTATTGAAAGGAAATTATTTTCTTCCCATCACCTGGCAAGAACTGAAAGTCATATTCACTTCTTTAATAAGAGACAGCAGGACAAGAGAAAGTAAGAGATGAAAGCAAAAGCTGACACATACACTTTACTGGCTTATCTCTATGCGTCATATACTTTCAGTTTTAGCTCTACAATTTTTAATGTTTTTTAGCGGGAGGATAACTACAATGTTGTTAGTTTTGCTGCACAGCGTGAAACAGCTGTGAGTGTACAAGTATCCCCTGCTCTTGAGTCTCCCTCCCGTCTCCCGCTCCATCCCACGCTCGAGGTCCACAGAGCACGGGGCTGAGATCCCTGGTTTAGGGCACTTCCCACTAGCGATCTGTGTTACACACGGCGGTGCACGCACTTCCCTGCTGCGCTCCCAGCTCGTCCCACCCTCTCCTCCCCTGCTGTGTCCACAAGCCCTTTCTTCACATCTGAGCCTCTCTGTTCCTGCCCTGCAACTCGACTCATCAGCGCCATCTTTCTATTAAAAAAAAAGTGAAAGAGCTACACTGACGTGAACAGGGTATACAAGAAAGCTGAGACGCCGAGAAAGAACCTCATGGAACCTTGACTGCGGCACTTTGTCGTCGTTGTTTGCTTACCGGAATACATTTTACTTTTCGGAAGCGATCTGTTCCCATTACATAAACTAAACTCGGAAGAATGCACAGAGAAATAGGTTTGCTTATTTGTTGTTGTTTTGGCGCTGACGCTGCTCAGTGTGAGTGCCTTTTGCTTTGCATAAAGGAATTTACTAGGCAAAGATGCCAGCCTAAGCTGGTCCGACAGCGCTTGAGCTGGAGTACTTGCCCCCCAGGGCCTGAAGTCCCTGCATGAGTCCAAGGACCCTGCGGTGCTGCTGTGGGATTCAAATAAGGGACACTGAGTCCTTGTCAGTCTACTGATGCCCTCATTGCCGCTACTGGATCCAAGCTTTGAAACTTGCAATGCTTTTTAGTGTTAAAATCAGGAAAGAGCTGTATGAAAATTGACAAGCTGCAGCATCTCTGTTCTTCAGTACAAAAAACCCCTCGTATTTTGATAAAGCTAACAGGGCCCAACTTTGATCCTCTAGGTAGGGCCTCTGCTGTCAGATCACATTGTGTCATTTCATTGTGTCAGGTCATTGTGTCAATTTCACTTTGGGCCCTTCTGATTAATTTTTTTCAAAACTGTACTAATTTTCTAATTTTTTAAAATTATAGTTTACACTATTGCATTAGTTTCTGCTCCACAGCAAAGTATCTGTTATACATACACCCACTCTTTATTTTCCCAGATAGGTCATTAGAGTATGGAGATTTCCCTGCGCTGTAAAACGCAGTAGGTCCTTATCAGTTACATGCGGTAGTGTGTGCATGTCAATCCCAGTCTCCAAACTCACTCCGCACCCACCCCACTTTCCCCCTGTTAAGCATGATTTTGGTTTCCACATCTGTGACTGTTTCTAACTTGTAAATAAGTTCATTTGTACCAGTTTTTAGATTCCATATATATCTAAGTGATATGATGTTTGTCTGACTTCACGCATTATGAGAACCTCTGGGTCCGTCCATGTTGCTGCGAATGGCCTTATTTTGTTCTTTCATACGGATAATACTCCATGTGTCTCTGTGCTGTCTCTTCCTAGGCTGCTGTCAGTGGACATTTAGACTGCTTCCATGTCCTGTTACAAGTAACGTGGCAGTGAGCACTGAGGCGCAAGTGTCATTTCTCTGGAGATATGCATATACATGCCCAGGAGTGGCACTGCAGGATCATATGGTAAGTCTATTTTTAATTTTTAAAGAAATGTCTACACTGTTCTCCATAGTGGCTGCACCACTTTACATTCCCACCACCGGTACAAGAGGGCTCCGTTTTCCCCACATGCTCTCCAGCCTTTATTGTTTGTAGACTTTTGGACACTGGCCATTTTGACTACTGTAAGGTGAAACTCACTGTAGTTTTGATTTGCATTGATCTAATAATTAGTGATGTTGAGCATCTTTTCATGTGTTGTTTGGCCATCTCTATGTCTTCTTTGGAGAAATGTCTGTTTAGATCTGCTTGTTTTTTGATTGGGCTGTTTTTCTGATATTGAACTGCATGAGCTGTTTGTATATTTTGCAGATTAATCCCATGTCAGTTGCTTCTTCTGCAGATATTTCTCCCATTGTCTTTGTTTTTGGTTTTCTTTGCTATGCAAAAGCTTCTAAGTTTAATTAAAATCTCATTTATTTGGGGGTTTATTTTCATTATTCTAGGAGGTAGATGGAGAAGGAAATAGCAACCCATTTCAGTATTCTTGCCTGGAGAATCCCATGGACAGAGGAGCCTGGTGGGCTACAGTCCATGGGGTCACAAAGAGTCAGACACAACTGAGTGGCTAACACCCAGGAAGTAGATTAAAAAAGATATTGCTGCATTTGTTTTCCTCTGAGATTTTTAGTGTCTGGCCTACATTTAGGCCTGTAGCCCATTTTGAGTTTATTTTTCTGCATGATGTTAGGGAGGGTTCTCGTTTCTTTTACATGTCCGGCTTCCCCAGCACCACTTATTGAAGAGGCTGTCTTTTCTGCATCATATATTCTTGCTTCTTTATCATAGCTTAGGTGACCAGAGGTGCAAGGGGTTTATCTCTGGGCTTGCTTTCTAGTTCTATTGGCCGATATTTCTGGTATTTAATGACTGTAGGTTTGTAGTATAATCTGAGTCGGGGAGCCTGATTCCTCCAGCTCTGCTTTTCTTTCTCACGATTGCTTTGACTCTTCATGGTCTTTTGTATTTCCGAACAGATTATAAAATTTTGTGTTCTAATTCCGTGAAAAATGCCATTGGTAGTTTGAGTGGGGATTGAATTGAATCTGTAGATTGCTTTTGGTAGCATAGTTATTTTAACAACATTTATTTTTCCAGTCCAAGAACATGGTATATATCATCTCTCCATCTGTTTGTGTCAACTTTGATTTCTTTCATCATTATAATCTTCTGAGTATAGGTCTTTTTGCTTCCTTGTTGAGGACTTTTGTGTCTATGTTCATCAGTGATATTGGACTGTAATTTTCTCTTTGGTTTTGTAATATCTTTGTCTGGTTTTGGTATTAGGGTGTTGATTGTGTCATAGAATGAGCTTGAGAGTTTTGTGTCTTCTGCAATTTTTTGGAAGAGTTTCAGCAGGATAGGTATTAACTCTTCTCTAAATGTTTGATAGAATTTGCCTGTGAAGCCATCTGGTCCTGGACTTCTGTTTGTTGGAAATTTTTAAATCACAGTTTCAATTTTAGTACTTGTGACTGATCTGTTCATATTTTTTGTTTATTTGGTTCAGTCTTGCAAATTTCTTCTAAGAATTTCTCCATTTACTTCTAGGCTGACTATTTTATTGGTGTAGAGCTGAAGTAGTCTCTTATGATCCTTTGTATTTCTGTGGTGTCTGTTGTAATATTTTTAAATTCTAATTTTATTGAGTCCTATCCCTTGTGATTCAGTTCAGTTCAGCTGCTCAGTCGTGTCCAACTCTTTGAGACCCCTTGGACTGCAGCACACCAGGCCTCCCTGTCCATCACCAACTCACAGAATCTACCCAAACTCATGTCCATTGAATCGGTGGTGCCATCCAACCATCTCATCCTCTGTCGTCCCCTTCTTCTCCTGCCTTCAATCCTTCCCAGCATGAAGGTCTTTTCTAATAGGTCAGTTCTTCGCATGAGGTGGCCAAAGTATTGGAGTTTTGGCTTCAGCATCAGTCCTTCTAATGAACACCCAGGACTGATCTCCTTTAGGATGGACTGGTTGGATCTCCTTGCAGCCCAAGAGACTCTCAAGAGCCTTCTCCAACACCACAGTTCAGTTAAAACATTTTTTACAACCATTTTTATTGAAGTATAGATTCACAATGTTGTGCTAATTTCTGCTGCACAGCAAACTGATTCAGCTGTTACAGATACATACATTCTTTTTAATATTCTCTTCCATTACAGCTTCTCACAGGATATTAAATGTAGGTCTGCGCTGTACAGTAGGACCCTGCCATTTATCCGTTCTCCATGCAGTAGTCTGCACCTGCTCACCCCAAACTTCTACTCCCCTCCACCTTGGCAACCACGTGTCCGTTCTTCACGTCTGTGAGTCTGTTTGGCAGCTGAATTCATTTGTGTCATAGTTTCTATTCCGTATAAGTGATATCATATGGTATTTGTCTTTCTAGAGATTAGTATGGTAATCTCTAGGTCCATCCACATTGCTACAAGTGGCGTCATTTCATCATTTTACAGCTGAGTGGTGTCCATTGTATAGGTAGATGCCATGTTTTTTACCCATTCATCTGTTGATGGACATTTGGACTGTTTGTGTCTCAACTATTGTTGCTATGAACAGCAGATGGTTAATTTTATGTGCTGATTTGACTAGGTCGTGGGATGCCCAGACACTTAATCCAATACAAACACTATGAGGGTGTTTCTAGTGAAGTTAGCATTTGAAAGGGTAGATTGAATGATATTCAGGTTTCATCTCTTCACAAACTGAGAATATGTTCTGTCACTGATGAGAAGCCAGGAGAACATTCCTTTCCAAGCTTCCTTACTATGGAGAGTGTTCTGTACCTGTTGGCTTGATTTTTTTGAAGTTAATAACACATTAGTGAAGACCATCCAGCTTTCAAACTTGTTGCATCATTGTAACTTGAGATCTCTTGATTCTTCTTTCCCTGTCTTTGGACTTGATGCTCCCTTGATCTATTTCACAGTGGTGATAAGAGCCTTTTAGCCTTGTTTTTTTTTTTAAATTTATTTAAAAAAAATTATTTATTATTATTTTTTTTTAGCCTTGTTTTTATGTGAGGCAGTATCGCATGGTGATTGGGAGGGCAGACTTAGCTTGCCTGTGTTTAAATTCCAGTTTTATAATTTACCAGGTGTGTGATTTGGGCAATTTACTTGACTCTTCTGATTCCATTTCCTTATTATTCCTTTCTATCTGAAAAATAAAAGGGATCCACCTTACAAGGTTGATGCTTATAAAGAACTTAAAGCAATGTCTGTCACACTCCATAAAAATGAGCAAGTATCACTCTTCTGGAAAAAGTCTCCTATTTTCTAGACTGGTAATATCCTTCAGACATCTCTTTACCAGGCCAAAATTTGATCACTTCCCCTCCAGCCCCATCATCCCTGCCATGTTGCCACTGAAGCCCTCAGGTGACATTTATTCTATGATGGCCTAATCTTTTTTTTAATGATTTTTTATGGCCTAAACTTGATGGGCTGAAAAATAAGGAATATATTTACTATAATGCTAACTCTTATTTATAAGGTAGTCTCTGTTTTTCAGTAATGGGAAACAAGAGAGTCAGGGATCAGTCTTACCACATGCATATAATGAAGAAAATAGAGTCCACATTTCAGGACCCCTGGGCTGGCACTTTATCTAAATTATTCTGCTTCTCAGAAGCTTTACTAGCGTTTGTTCTTTATTGGCAGACTCTGTGCCCTGCTTTTATATTTCCAGATAGGGACGAGAAACACAAGGTCTACGCTGTTCTTGCTGAGCATTTGTACAGATGAACAGAACGATTTTGATGAGAACTCAGAGAAAGCAGTAAAGCTGAGAGAGGTGAGATTCTTTCAGAGGCAAATGTCAGTGGCTCTGACTTCATTTCAAACCTTTAATTGTTGTTCTGCTGTCTCATTTATAAGGGAATGCCTGACAAAATTACCCTTGGATAATCCAACGGTAGGCTTTTCCATTCTCTGTATCAGCTCAGGAATGCTCTTCCGACCCTGGAGTGTGTGCCCTTGACCCCCTCGATAGTCATCCATGTTTTCCATTCTGTGACTGCTCCTCTTCCAACTTCCATTCTTCCAGGCTATAGGACCCAGAAATGCTTCTCAACTCTCTTGATCATTTACCCTCCCTAGCTGCTTGTTGTGAACGTAATTGCCTCCTCCTCCCCAAAGTTCCTATGTTGAAGCCTTAACCACCAGCACCCCAGAAAGGGACGATCTTTGGAGATAAGACCTTTAACGAGGCGATTAAGTTGAGATGAGGCCACGAGGGTGGGCCCAAGTCCATTCTGATCTGTGTCCTTGTAAGTTGAGGGAATTTAGACATACAGAGAGATGCCAGGGGCCCACGGGCACAGGAGGGAGACTGTGAGAACAGGCAGGAAGAGGTCGTCCATCTGTGAGTCAAGGAGAGACCCCTCAGGGGGAACCAATCCTGACGGTACCTTCATCTCTAACTTCCTGTCTCCTTGATTGCCTCCTTCTATTTGTGAGGAAAATAGATTTCTGTTGTCTTAGCCATTCTGACGGCGGTATTTTTTCCTATAGCAGCCCTGGGGAAGTAATTCAGTACCCCATTTAGGAAACTGCCAACTCTTGCACCAAATTCAACCGGTCGTCCAAACCCCGCCTCGGTCCCTTCTAGAACTGCTCAGCCTTGACAGTGTCCCTGGCTGAGTCTCCAAGTCCGCATTCTCCTACAGCAAGATACAAATGGCCACATTTTGCCAGACCAAGTCAACCCTCTGGAGTCCACCTCCCACAGTCAACAAACTGAAGAACAGGTGAGAACCCTGATTTATTTGATTTCCAATCTGGTGGGGGGGTCAGCAATCTAAAATGGCCATATGAATGGGAGCAGACTGTGATTACACTCTCCTTCAGCTCGAACCCCACCCTTCCCAGTTCTGTTTTTACTTCTCTCTTGAATGTCTAAAGACGTCTGCAATGGATCAAGGAGCTTTTAGTTCCAAACTGTCTGAAGAAGGCAAGGGCATCTGTAATTTTCTAGAGCTGCTGTAACAGAGTGTACCACAAACTGGGTGGCTTAACACAACAGAAATTCGTGTGCAGTTTTCTGGCTGGAAGTCTGAAATCGAGGTGCCAAGAGGGCTGTGCACTCTGAAGGCTCTGGGGAGAACCCGTCTCTGCCTTCTCCTTGCTTCCAGCACCGCTGGCACTCTTTGGCATGCCCTCGGTTGTAGACACACAGCTCTCTGTGCCTCTGCGTTGCTGTATGTCTCTCTCCACGCCTCCTCTCCCCTTCTCATAAGGACACCAGTCATATTGCACCAAGGGTCCTCACTACTCTAGCATGGTCTCATCTTAACTAGTTACACTTGCAGTAACCTTATTTCCAAATGTTCTGAGATTCCAATGAGAATGGAAACCCAGTACAGTATCTAAAAAGAGTGATCCCGGATACTGACAGATGATTGAGAAAATCTGAGATAGTTTTTTTTTTTTTTTTTTTTGCAGTATTTAAACAGTTGTAAAATCTTGTATATCTAACTCTAGTTTGGGAAGGGGCCACAAAAAGTTAATCAACACTGTCTGGACAGAGAAAGAGACTGTGTTTATAGTTAAGAAAAGTATTGTTTCAGGAAATGACTGTAGAAAGTTTTCTGCAGTGTCTTTATTAAAAAAATTCTTTACATAATAATTATAAAAGTTAACCCTAGTTTAACTGTTAAAACTAATCATTAAGGTCAATTCTGGGGCATTTACTTGCTAAGTCTTAGGTAAGTGTCAAAGCAAATCTTCAGTGACCTGTGGGTGACTGTTCTTCCCCAGTGTAAGACCGCTGGAGCAACTAATTGGAATTTTTTGAACCCTAGGGCTTCCTGTGAGACCTGCTAACTCATGCTTCCCAAACTGAGTTAAATTCAGATGTTACTGGAAGATTTTTTTTTTCTTTGAGATAACTTATACACTAGTTCTAAATGGTGCATTTTAATCTTTGCCAAAATCATTCATCATGGACAGTCATTATGCCTGAATGTCTTCTAACTCAGAAACAGCTTTCCTCTGACCTAGCATCTACCTTAAGCAAACAGAGTTGGGGGTTTATAGAAGAGGTCCTTTAAGCATGGGCTTAGAAGTTCTGTAGAGGCCCCTTAAAACACCATGCATCTGTTAGTGAAGTGTTCACTAGAACTTTCCTCATCACACACACAAACAGCTATCTCCATTTTCTGGTACAGAGAAGCCTTCCCCAGCAAAGTGTTCACTAGAACTTTCCTCATCACACACACAAACAGCTATCTGCAGTTTCGGTACAGAGAAGCCTTCTCCAGCAAAGTGTTCACTAGAACTTTCCTCATCACACACACAAACAGCTATCTGCAGTTTTGGTACAGAGAAGCCTTCTCCAGCAAAGTGTTCACTAGAACTTTCCTCATCACACACACAAACAGCTGTCTCCAGTTTCGGTACAGAGAAGCCTTCCCCAGCAAAGTGTTCACTAGAACTTTCCTCATCACACACACAAACAGCTGTCTCCAGTTTCGGTACAGAGAAGCCTTCTCCAGCAAAGTGTTCACTAGAACTTTCCTCATCACACACACAAACAGCTATCTGCAGTTTTGGTACAGAGAAGCCTTCTCCAGCAAAGTGTTCACTAGAACTTTCCTCATCACACACACAAACAGCTGTCTCCAGTTTCGGTACAGAGAAGCCTTCCCCAGCAAAGTGTTCACTAGAACTTTCCTCATCACACACACAAACAGCTGTCTCCAGTTTCGGTACAGAGAAGCCCTCTCCAGGCCAGCTCATGGGATGCTCCTCAGATTTTCACTGCTTGGTTTCCTGCTTTGTCAGTACCCAGCTCCCTCCCATTCCCTGATGGCTCAGAAGGTAAGGAATCTGCCCACAATCCGGGTGGACCTGAGTTCTATCCCTGGGTCAGGGAAGATCCCCTGGAGAAGGAATGGCTACTCACTCCAGTATTCTTACATGGAGAATCCCATGGACAGAGGAGCCTGGCTCTAGTCCATGTGGGTCCCAAAGAGCTGGACATGACTGAGGGGCTAACACACACACGCCCCTCCCATTGTATCAGTATCTTTTCAGCCGCTCTCTAATTCATTCTTTTGGGCAATGTTTATATGTAGCAATTACTCTTTTTAATGAAAAGATTGCAGGTGGGAGGAGAAGGGGAGGACAGAGGGTAAGATGGTTGGATGGTATCACCAACTCAATGGACATGGATTTGGGTAAACTCCAGGAGTTGGTGATGGACAGGGTGGCTTGGCGTGCTGCAGTTCATAGGGTTGCAGAGTCAGACACGACTGAACGGCTGAACTGAACCCTGGCAGAGCTGAACTAACGTCCAAGTCTGCCCTCCCTGAGGGCACCTGGTGCCCCAGCCTTCCTCCTGTGTCACCACGTCCCCTAAACTCTCTGCAGTGTCTGCTTCCTCACCCTATTGCTCTTCAGCTCGCCGATGTTCAACGTCGGCTCCACCTGGGAAACGGAAGCCCCTCCCACTGGGCCACTTAATGCTGTTGAAGGTTCTCTTCATTCTTGTCTCCACACCCTTTTCTCCTGACTTGTGAGTTTGTTCCTTGGCTGTCTACTCTCTATTTCTCATGCTCTTACACAATGGCCCAAAGTACCCATTAGTTGAACACGTATTTGTTAAGCACCTACAATGTATCATACATTTTCCTGGATATTGGCAACAAGACCATTGTCCCAATTCTTGTGGAAATGAGACCTTCTAAGACTCTGAACCCTTCCTAAGTGATTTCCCATAGCTTTAGTTATTTTCTATG
The DNA here is from genome assembly GCF_023091745.1 of Budorcas taxicolor. Taxonomy (NCBI): domain Eukaryota; kingdom Metazoa; phylum Chordata; class Mammalia; order Artiodactyla; family Bovidae; genus Budorcas; species Budorcas taxicolor. The sequence continues at coordinate 59,365,464 of NC_068931.1, forward strand.
AGTTAATAATTTCTAGATTAACATATCAAGTCTTGCACGAACCACTACTGAGAGCTAGACCCATACTTTTATGTGCTTGGAAAACACTCTAATTCAACTGTCTCAAAATTAACAGATTTTTACTATCTACTCTAATAGTGCCTGTAGTTAATGGCATGATTAACGAAGGGAGCGGTCCCCTACTTTCTGTTCTCGTATTCATCCCGACAAACTGACATTCATGGCTGTCAATTCTACTCCAAAATAATTCTCAAGCTTGATTCCTCCCATTAAGGGGTTGTAGTCTATTGCAACTGTTCCCTTTTAAGCCTCCATAATCTGCAGTTTTTCCAACTGCTTTTTAACTGGTGTCCCGTCTCTAGGTTCAGTCTCTCTGTATGGTTCCACATCTAGCGTCAGAATAAAGGTGAAATTGTAAAAAGGACCTTAGATTTTAAAACATCACCATGTAGAAGGTGAAACAAGTAAACTAACAACGTCAGAAAATGTTTGTGACGCATAAAGAACTGCACATCCACAAGAAAACAGTTACTTCACAGGAAAACATAGGAAGAATGGGCCAGGGATTTCCGAGAAGACCATCAGTGACCGATAATCGTATGAAAGACATTCAATCTCGCGGGCAGTTAGGGAGACAAACCAGAGATTCCATTTCACGCTTACCATATTAGCAAACAATTTAGGTTCATTAGTGTCAAGTACCATGTGCATAAGAAACAACAAAAGTCCTCACTGCTGCTGGTGGGAGTGTAAATGGACTGGTGGGAGTGTAAGCACTTAGAAAAAAAATTTCCTAGCAAACTGAGGGTGTGTATAACCTCCCTCCTCCAGCCGCTCCACAGATGCTCTATACTCTTGCACAGACGTGAGAAGACCATGCACAGAAGCATTATTCATAAAAGTGGAAATAAGCCAAATGTAATCAACTGTAAAATCATGAAACTAAGAACAGTATATCCTCACAGGAGAATTCTACTCAGAGTATATCCTTACAAGGGAATTTTAAAAACATTATCAATTAAGGTAAGTCACAAAAGACTCCACATAGAATAATTCCATTTATAGAACTTCACAAATGGGCAAAAGCAACACAGTTTAGGGGTATGCACTTGGGAGATGAACACAGTATTTAGCGTTCTGGTCAACTCTGGGCTAGAGGAAGGGAAATGCAGTCAGCGGAGCCAGGTAGGGCACTTCAAGGTGTAATGTCCATTCTGATGTAAACTCTGTGCATGTGATTCCATTTAATTTGCTGTAATGCCAATTTTTTATGGGGAAAAAAGTAGATCATCAACTTCCGTTTGCTGTATTTCCTGTCCATTTAACATCATCAGCCATGAGCTGTATGCTGGTTCCATCACTCACACACACACCCACACCCACACCCACACCCACACCCACACCCACACCCACACACACCCACACCCACACACAATACCATAGTTTATTCCCTTCAGCATACTTTTTCATTATGCAAAAAACTATTTACTTTCAGCCTGCTCTGATTTTGCAACTGCTTCTTCTGTTTCTTAAAATGTCTCTTTCTCCCCCATTTCCTCACTGTTGGGGAAGTCACTTTAAATGACATCATCCCAATGACTCTTCCCAACCCCGGGAGGCAGGGTGGCTCCCTCCCTCTTTTGACTCCACTGCACCCTTCAGTTCTCTTTCACTGCTTCCCCTGAATCATATTAAAGCTATTCGTGTGACTTCATATCATGAGTACAGAGATATTAACTCTTGTCTATCTCTCTATAAAATTCTCATTTTTACTCTGGCACTTGGTAAGTGTGCCTCAAATTATTCTATTTGAAGAAAAATGAAAATTATTGCAACATTTGAGGCATAATATTATCAAGCTTTTTTTTGTATAGTGATGCAAAATCCGCTATTATTTACAGGAGAAAACTTGCAAGATACACAAGCAGTGAATTTAGAATAGAAATAAGATTACAGAAAATCAAATAATGTCAGGGACCAGAGTGTTTGGCCAAAAAAGAGTAGATACATGATCACAATCTTACCCAGAAGACAGAGGGAAAACTTGAAAAGGTCAGAGATTTGGTACTTTCAAATCCGTAATCATCGGTTTAAAATGATGGCCCAAGACAAACTCTTTAAGATAACAAACTAGAACATTGTTCATAAAGACTGGGACTTTAATTTCTGATTGCTGTAAACTAAAAAAGAAAAGAAAAAATCATAAAAGAGTAAATTCTTAAGGACAGCAGTGAGTAGTGCTGAGATAGGGATATGAGTCTCCACCATCAGTAGAAATTATAATTTTTCCCAGACCAAGAGAGCAATATTTTTATCACCTGATGCGAAGAGCTGACACATTGGAAAAGACCTTGATGCTGGGAAGATTGAGGGCAGGAGGAGACGGGGGCGAAAGAGGATGAGATGGTTAGATGGTGTCACTGACTCAACAGACATGAGTTTGAGCAACCCTGGGAGACAGTGAAGGACAAGGAAGCCAGGAGAGCTGCAGTCTATGGGGTCGCAGAGAGTCAGACATGATGTAGCGACTGAACAAGACAGCAAGTGATTCCAAGAAAATAAGAGAAGCGATTCTAGAGGGCATTCTGCACACCTGAGGTGGAAGGGTTGATCCTTAATGCATCACAAAAAAAATCCATCAATTCCCTCATGTAGAAAATTGAATAACGTTTACATAATGCAACACACAGGTAGGACACTGGTTGGTTTCCATGATAAGACAGTATTCCAGCTACCTTGACAAAAGAGTACTCCAGCTCCTAGACTATTTTAAACTGTTTGATTTCCAATTATTGTATCTACTTAATTCAAAAAGACCTTGTTTCGGGTGACCTAGTAACTTACCTTCAAAACCTGAAGATTTGCAACAGATGATGTTTATTTTAGGAACAAGAAAGTCCCCAAGTATTTCTGTAATGGCAGCATCTTTAAGCATTCTTTTCATAGGAAACATTACCAATTTGATACATTTGTTTTGAAGCAGAGTTATTCCTAAAGGAGTACATCTTAACAGATCTTATCCCAGGAAAAAACAATTTGTCACTTACTGTGTGGTGGCAGGCTACATACAGTCAATGGGGTTGCAAAGGGTTGGACATGACTGAGTGACTGAGTATGCATCAGTTCAGTTCAGTTCATTTCAGTCGCGTCCAACTCTTTGCAACCCCATGAATCGTAGCACACTAGGCCTCCCTGTCCATCACCAACTCCTGGAGTTCACCCAAACTCACATCCATCGAGTCAGTGATGCCATCCAGCCATCTCATCCTCGGTCGTCCCCTGCTCCTCCTGCCCCCAATCCCTCCCAGCATCAGAGTCTTTTCCAATGAATAAACTCTTCGCATGAGGTGGCCAAAGTACTGGAGTTTCAGCTTTAGCATCATTCCTTCCAAAGAAATCCCAGGGCTGATCTCCTTCAGAATGGACAGGTTGGATCTCCTTGCAGTCCAAGGGACTCTCAAGAGTCTTCTCCAACACCACAGTTCAAAAGCATCAATTCTTCGGCACTCAATTTTCTTCACAGTCCAACTCTCACATCCATACATGACTATTGGAAAAACCATAGCCTTGACTAGATGGACCTTTGTTGGCAAAGTAATGTCTCTGCTTTTTAATATGCATGCACAGACACAAATGAAACTTATTTTGCAATGATGATCATTTTGCAACATATATTTACATCAAATCATTAAGTTGTATACCTTAAATGAATACAATGTTATATGTCAATTATATCTCAAAAATAACAAAAAAGGAGCCTAAAAAAGCAAACTGTTTCCTGAAATCATATGACTTTAAAAAGATAATCTACCAATGATAAAATAGGAGACCTATATAAATGTCTTTTAATTCGTTCCCTTTACCAGCCTACTCTTCTACGACATGAACAATATGCATCAGTATGCTGAATAGTGCTGCAAAGAGAAGCGATAAATACGTTTATATTATTCTCAGCTGGCCTCCTCAATGTGTTTTCAAATGGTATCTTTTTATTCCCCCCAGTACAGATTTGCAGTGAATCTACACCAAGCACAGGTGCCTGTTCATTTGCAGGGGACACAGAGCATCAGTGAGAATCCCGTAAAGTCTGTGCTCGCTGTTCCTGGGGGTTTCAGTCGGTGCACATTAGAAAAGCGTCGGTAGTTGCTTGTGCTTTTACAGCCTCTCAGTGGAAGTTAACAGTGGCCAAAGGGACTAACTTTATTTCGCTTTTAGAAGAAGACATGAAAACATCTCTTCTGAAACTCACGGACCTCGTCTATAGAGCTGATGAGGCATGAATTAAAAAAAGAAATTCAACACCTTGTTGACAAGGCTCTGAGGGAATTTACCCAGGAAGGTATTCTCTTTCTTTTTTTTTCACATTCTGAGACTCATAAACAGCAATTCAGTTTGACCCCTGAATTAATTTCTAACATTTTCACTGGAGTACCCAAGAGAGCTGTGGTCATGGGCAGTCTGGGGTAACTACTCATATCATCAAAACCTCCCAGAGGCATGCTTGCGTGAGTCCTCAAGACCTGCTCTAGGAAACAATCTGCTTTAGTTTCAGACAATGATGTTTTGACACTGCACCCAAATGGGAGATTGGGTCATTTAGCACTCTAAGGATTATTCCACAGCTACAGACAACATCCCAAACCCCGACATGCCAATAAAAGGCATAACACAAGACCCCATAAAAGGAAGACACAAAGGCTGGATAGAATAGACACGGCAAATGCTTACCTGATAGCGGACAAGTTCCAGCAGAGTTGCAGGCAATTTGTGATTGCTTGGTAAATGTTCAGCAGCTTGTGGCGCCTACATCTGAATTTAAGATAAGAAAATACTATGATGTGAAATATGCAGGAAGCCTGTCTCACCCAGTCTTCACTCTAGTTTATAGGGTGTGTTTTGCTCATTCATTTTTATGGAAGTTTTGTCTGAGTTTATTCTTGAGCTATGGTGGAAGGACAAAAGAGCCTGCCTGGTTATTTTCTTCTTTGGTATTACAAAATGTAGGCACTGAAATTTAAATTCACTTTTAGTATAGCTAAGTCAGCCCCACGGATGTATAGACTGTTTCCAAGGTATACTTTAGATCTAGCTGGGAAATAAAACATTGAAAGTGTTTTATAAGATGTGATGATAGAATCATAAAAATTATTCTTAAGATAGTGTCAATTCTCTAGATGAGAAATTTGGGAGATATTTTCTTACCTCTGTTGTATAATGGATGTTTATCACAGGTTAGAAGAACAAGAGTTCTACTAAACTTATTTGAGCGATTTGGTCTGTCTTTCTGGAAATGTTTGCAGCCTCAAAGTTTGAGAAGTGTTTCACGTTAGTTAGAAATCTGAGATGCCGGACTTCTACTTTTGGAAAGATGTAACAGAAGTGCCTTCTCCTATTGTTCCGCCTAAGGACAACTAGAAACTCTAGATGTTTTGTTTAACAAGCACAAGAAGACTTTGAGAGGTGGAGGGAAGTCAGATCACCTAGGAGTCTTGGGTCCCAAGAAATGACACAGTGGTGAGCTTCTTGGCGTTTTGGTCTTGTGTAACCTAGATCACCATGAACTGCGAACTTCCACATGTTCAAGCTGGTTTTAGAAAAGGCAGAGGAACCAGAGATCAAATTGCCAACATCCGCTGGATCATGGAAAAAGGAAGAGAGTTCTGGAAAAACATCTATTTCTGCTTTATTGACTATGCCAAAGCCTTTGACTGTGTGGATCACAATGAACTGTGGAAAATTCTGAGAGATGGGAATACCAGACCACCTGACCTGCCTCTTGAGAAACCTATATGTAGGTCAGGAAGCAGCAGTTAGAACTGGACATGGAACAACAGACTGGTTCCAAATAGGAAAAGGAGTGCGTCAAGGCTATATATTGTCACCCTGGTTATTTAACTTATATGCAGAGTATATCATGAGAAACACTGGGCTGGAAGAAGCACAAGCTGGAATCAAGATTGCCAGGAGAAATATCAATAACCTCAGATATGCAGATGACACCACCCTTATGGCAAAAAGTGAAGAGGAACTAAAAAGCCTCTTGATGAAAATGAAAGAGGAGAGTGAAAAAGTTGGCTTAAAGCTCAACATTCAGAAAACGAAGATCATGGCATCTGATCCCACCACTTCATGGGAAATAGATGGGGAAACAGTGGAAACAGTGTCAAACTTCATTTTTTTTGGCTCCAAAATCACTGCAGATGGTGACTGCAGCCATGAAATTAAAAGATGCTTACTCCTTGGAAGGAGAGTTATGACCGACCTAGATAGCATACTCAAAAGCAGAGATGTTACTTTGCCAACAAACGTCTGTCTAGTCAAGGCTATGGTTTTTCCTGTGGTCATGTATGGATGTGAGAGTTGGACTGTGAAGAAAGCTGAGCGCCAAAGAATCGATGCTTTTGAACTGTGATGTTGGAGAAGACTCTTGAGAGTCCCTTGGACTGCAAGGAGATCCAACCAGTCCATCCTAAAGGAGATCAGTCCTGGGTGTTCATTGGAAGGACTGATGCTGAGGCTGAAACTCCAATACTCTGGCCACCTCATGCGAAGAGTTGACTCATTGGAAAAGACCCTGATGCTGGGAGGGATTGGGGGCAGGAGGAGCAGGGGATGACAGAGGATGAGATGGCTGGATGGCATCATGGACTCGATGGACATGAGTCTGAGTGAACTCCGGGAGATGGTGATGGACAGGGAGGCCTGGTGTGCTGCAGTCCATGGGGTTGCAAAGAATCGGAACCGACTGAGCGACTGAACTGAACTGAACGTAGATCTGGGGCTGGAGAAGCAACTCAGAAACATGGATGAGATGAGCTATTTGAAAAGCTCCAACAAAAGCCTGCTCTCTCAAGCCAACACACCACAAAAGAGACAGCCCAGCAAGAGAGAGAACTTGTAAGCAATCACCCTTCCTACCTCCACAGCACCCAGCCATGATGAGCGACAGAGAGCCTGCCTCCTCCTCACCGCTGGATGTGGTCAAGAAAGCCTCATGGAGAAGCAGGAATTTCACCACTGCCCAACGCTAACAAAACCAGTCCCTCTCCACTACCCCAGCACCTCGACCCTAGGTAAAAAGAAAGAAAGAAAGAAAGAAAGAAAGAAAGAAAAAGTACTCCTGGCCAGGTGTCGGCTGAGGTCTAGTGAGGAGCCAGAACTGTCAGCCCTCTTCCCACCCCACTCCAAACCCCCTTGGGCCATAGGTTCTGGACTTCCACCCTCACTGGTAGTAAACCCTCCCCTTCCTCCCCCAATCCCCTGATGGAGGGGTGTCACGGGAAGCCAGACCAAAGAGAAGATAAAATGAGACTCGGAGTTCCATACTGCACACCCTTACAGAGAATCAGGAAAATCGCAACTTAGATGAGCACGAGATAGTCAGCAAGCAGCAATGCCAAGGTGGAGGAGAGCTCAGGGTTCTGTGATGAAATCTGCAAAGCAAGTGCTATGAAAGGGTTTCAAAGAGCGATTACAAACACACTGGAAACGTGGGAAAACCAGTAGAGAATTTGGAAACATAAAGAAGAACCCCACGGGATATTTGAGAAGTGGAAAGTACAACTGAAAATTTACAAACACATTGGATGGGCTCAAGAGTAAAATAAGACAAGAGGAAGAATTAAAGGTCATGAAGGACAGAAGGATCTAGCCCATCTGAAAAACAGAAAACATACAGGAAAAGTGAATGAGCGGAACTCTGGGGACTTGATGGACTCTAAGAAACATCTAACATTCACGTCACTGGAGATGCAGAAAGTAGGGAGAAAGATTTGGCTGAAAAATGTTCAAAGAAATGACATCTTAAAACCTCCACAGTTTGGTTCCACAGTGACCTTAAATTTAGTTGCCTACACTTTTTATACCAAAGGAGAAAATAACCAGATGAAAAGAACTCTTCTCTTTTCCCTTACATGACAAATAGCTGAGTTAAACAGGTTGTTCCAATTGCATTTGTTTCTTTTGAAGTTAGCCTCAGCCTGTTTCAGTCATAACATTCTCATGGTGTTCTTTCTGCTGCCTAAGCCCCATTAATTCAAGATGAGCTATGCTTATGGGATACATGTAAATAAAGTGTAAGTCTGTTGATAGGCAATATTATAGAAATTTAAATGGATTTGGAAATACAAGAAAAAAAATTTAAACAGAAAACCCAAGGCAGAAGTCACGGTCTGGAAATAAACATGACCTATGGCTCAGAAAAGCAAGCTGAAAATTTAGAAGAGCGACAAAACAAATATGAGCTTTTTATTTCTACAGTATCAGATAAATGTCTTTACATACCTTTTACACTTTTGACCAGTTGGTTGGATGTTCTGTAGAGCAACTTACTGAAAAAGCTTGCTAAGGAGAAGATAATAAGCACAAATAAACAACAATCATCATCATCTGAGTTTTTCCTATTATCAGGTACTGTTTTAAGTACTTTTATTTACTTAGTCCTTGCAATAACCCTATGACATACTATTATTATCCTATTTTATGGGTGAATAAAACGAGGCAGAAAAAGGTTAGGAAAGTCAGCCATGATCATAAAGCTGGTAAGTGCCAGAGCTGGTAACCCAGGCAGTCTGACTCCAGAGACTGCAAATATAACTAGTAAGATTATAGTACCTTGAGAGAATCAAGGAATATGGATGCACAAAAATGTACCAGAGAGCATTTTTAGGAACTCCTGAGTTCCCTGAGCCATACAGCACATTCCCATCGGCTATATAGGAATACAGATCCACTTGCTTAACAGAGACTTATTGGACACTTTCCTAAGAAGATCATGACCTGAATATATCTCTCTCTCGGTCTGTGTGTGTGTGTATACATATCTATACACACACATAACTGAATCCCTTGGCTGTACACTTAAAACCAACAAGACTGTAAACCAACTATACCCCAATAAAGTTAAAAAAATCAAATCACCCTTAAAGAAATAAAAGGGAAATTTAAGGTGAAAAAAAACTTAAAAAAATGACTCTAATGAGCATGATGAATAAAGCTAAGTAATTTTTTAAAAAAGAAACTTTAACCATATGATAATCTCTATGGAAAAATTATATGTATGAAGTACAATGGGAATACAAATATAAGAGAAATGAATTCTGGTGAATTACAGATTCAGAGAAAATGACAATAAAGATACGACATCTGATGTGTGTCCTGTGATATCTGCTGATTAGATGGACAAGAAGAGTTTTTCTAACAGAATAACACATCAAAGGGCACAAAGGCTTTAAAATCCTTGACGTATTTTTAGAATCATAAATGACAGTGTCGTAATAGTATGACAGAAATACAGGGAGCATCTGAGTCAGGGGAAAAGGTTGGAGATGAAGTACAGGTTGCAGGCACTTATTCAGTGAAGGGGCCAGTGTCTCTGATGAGCAATTCGATCTTGATTCTTTCAGCAGTGGTTGGAAAGGTCATTTGTGACAGTACAAAATAGAATACCGCAGTCTGCAGGTCCAATCTGGCTCACCACCTGTTTCTCTGCAACCTGCGAGCTAAGAATAGCTTATATGCATTTAAAGGGGTTTTTCAAATGGGAAGAAGAGTAATATTTTGTGTCATGTGAGATTTAATTCCAGCGCCTGTAATGAAAGGCTTACTGGAAAACAGCCATGCCTGTGTGTTCACACACTGTCTATATCTGCGCTCACGTCACACTGCAGGGTTGAGTAGTTATGACAGGGACTGTATAGCCACAAAGCCTAAGAGATTTATCATCTGGCCTTGTGTAAAAGGATAAAGGCTGACACGAGGCAGAGAAGAAACCGAACTCAGGACAAGTGTTGTAAGAAAGTTATTGAGATGCTTATGGTAATTGGAGCTTGTAACAGGGCAAGTGGCAAGGTGGGCTGGGGGAACCATGTAATTGAGAAGCTTCTAAGTAGCACAGTCATCAAGCTCTCTTGATGGATTGATCAAAAAGATGAGGGAAAGCGCTGCCTCTATGGTGACAAAGGACGCATAGATAGACATGGCACGGATCACAAATTCATATTTCCCTTGTGGCCCGCTGGTAAAGAATCTGCCTGCAGGGCGGGAGACCTGGGTTTGATTGCTGGGTTGGGAAGATCCCCTGGAGGAGGGAAAGGTTACCCACTCCAGTATTCTGGCCTGGAGACGGTATAGTCCACGAGGTCGCAAAGAGTCGGACATGACTGAGCAACTTCCACATCACGAACGTATAGATAGACAAAGCCAAATTAAAGACGGCAGGAAGAAGGGCAGATTAAGGAAAAGGAAGAAGATGAATTTAATTCTGTACGTGGTAAATGCAGAGTCTTTGGGGAGGCATCTTTCTTTACCTTTTACTCTTTGCATACCAGCTGAATCAGGAATTACTGACCAAACGTGCCTATCTTTGTTGTCCCTCTCTCAGTTATAAAATCTTGTCACCTGCAGGCTGGGGTCTGCCAGGGCTTGTCCACTGATAGCTTTTCTTTGTATCAGGAGTCTGTCCATCCCCTGAATCGAGGTGACCAGGTGCACAGAAAGCTGGGGTCTCCACACTGAGCCCTGTCCACTGCGGGCTGGCATCAAGCAACTGGTTTTCGGTCCCCTCTCCATGGAGCTGGGGCGGGTGCAGCCACGAATGAACATGCTGAGTACGGATTCTGATCAAACCTGACTGAGTACCTCACTCACCTCAGGTGCCCCCTCTGGGCTGTGCCACACCTGGGGTTCTGCATCTCCCTGGAACCCCAAGTTTTCGGCTGAATGATACCAAACACCAAGAATGCTCTGTATAATTAGTGTCTCCTCCATTTTGATTCAGCTTCAGCATTGTTTTCCCTGTTTTGCTCAGTTATTCACACCAAATAAGTACTTTTCCAGTGATTACTATAGGTAGCTACATTTTAGCTTCGACGTGACTGTGCAACTCAGGAATCAGAGAAGCCTTTCTGGCCCAGCCTCATCTCCCCAGCCTGGGTGGAAGCCTCCCCGCCCTGTGCTCTTCACTCTCAGTGTCTTTATTCGGCCGCACTTGTCTGTCTCTCCCATCAGACGGTGCACCCCTTTAGGCGAAAGATGAACCCTTTCCTGTCCTCAACCCCCAACAGGTCCTGACAAGTAGACGCTTTCCTTTTCCCCCCTAGAATTAGTAGCAACAACAAATCATATCTAAAGTTCTCTTTGGGTTGACTGCAGATCCAGCTCTGAGATAAGCATGTTGCATGCACCCACTCATTCAGCTCTGAACAAGAACCTTACGATACAGGTATGTTTATTATTTTCAGTTTAGCTATGGGGGAAGCGATGTTCCAGTGCTGGCACCCTTAAGCAACATGCCAGAATGTCTCACTTGTTATGCTACTCCAAGAAATGGATGGATGCAAAGGAGGATGGACAGACAGGTCTCCCTGGGAACATAATTGCTGAAACATATAGGATATGTACAAACTTACGAAATAAATGATGATGAAAATATATGCTTCATCTTTCTAATGCACTTTCTAATTCCCTGGTGGCTCAGACGGTAAAGCGTCTGCCTACAATGCAGGAGGCCAGGGTTCGATCCCTGGGTCGGGAAGATCCCCTGGAGAAGGAAATGGCAAACCACTCCAGTACTGTTGCCTGGAAAATCCCATGGATGGAGGAGCCTGGTAGGCTACAGTCCATGGGGTCGCAAAGAGTCGGACACGACTGAGCGACTTCACTTTCACTTTCTAATGCACTTACAGTAGGGAATGTGAAATGTACACACAGAATCATTACAGAAGTTAGAAAGTGATAAGAATAAATTAGAAAGGTATGTGTAAAATGCTAACAGTCAGATTGAAGCTACTTCCAACACAGGCAATTAAGAAAGGCTTGATGCCACTCACTGCTTCTTCAATTATTCATCAACAAAGGTGAATCCACTGCACAGTATCAACTGAGTATATGCTGGAGATAAAATGTAGTGAGTTTCTGAACACTTGATTGTTAAAAACAAGACAAAATTACTATTTCTAAGTGGCTAGAAAGCAACTTATTTCTTGTGACTTCCAAGGTCGGAAAAGTCAATTTCAAAATAAGGCTGAATGAGGGGGAAAAAAAAAGAAAAGCCAATTTCCTCTTTGCTCTCAGGAACCACTTTAGTGAGTGCTTGCAGCTTTGGAGCTATGAGCCCTCATTTCTGCAGTTTAAGGCAGCCCTAAACACTGGTAAAATAAGCCACAGCTTCTGATGTGCAGGCTCACCGTATTCTGCAAAGGTTCCCTTCCTGGTGTTAATCAGTGGGGGTGGAGATGGCAGACTTCTGGCAGACTATGTCAACTGATTGTTTTTTTCCTGTTGGTTTATTTATCAGTGTGCTCGAAAAAGGACAAAGGGGGGATAACGGACTTGTGCTTTGAGAACCGAGGGCAGGATTGATGGGGATTCCTGATGGGAAAAGAAAAGTAGTCACAGAGAGGAGAAGGGAATACAGACCGGCCCGCAGAGCCTGGGCCGAGCACCTCCCCACAGGCGCGGCACCGCGCCTCTAGGACACGCTGTCCAACCCGTTTCCGTATTTCTCTTCTGCACTGTTAGGAGTGCCCAGTCGTGTCCGGCTCTTTGCCACACTTTGGACTGTGGCCCGCCAGGCTCCTCTGTCCATGGGATTCTCCAGGCAAGAATACTGGAGTGGGCTGCTATTTCCTCCACCGGGGGATCTTCCTGATCAGGGATCCAACCCGCACCTCTTCCGTCTCCTGCACTGGCAGGCGGGTTCTTCACCACGAGCGTGATGCAGTCTTAGAGTCTCTGACACTTGCTCGGGCTCTGCAGCCTCTTGCTGGGTAACTGGGAGCGCTGGGCCAGTGCTGAGGGGACACTTGCTCAGTGATCTGGAGTGGCAGACCAGAGAAGGACAAGCGGCAGCCTGGACCAAGGGTGCTTCCCTGGGATGCTGAGTGACACAGCATCCCTGACCTCGTGGTCTTGCGGGAGGCAGTGGGGGAGTCTTGCCATTATATTTGCACATTAAAGGAAATGATGGGCCAGCACTTCAGTTCCCATAAATGAAGATGATAAATTCTCTGCTCTCAAAGAACTCACAGTTCTGGGTTTTGATGAATGAGTAGAACTCAAGCTTGTTCAGGCAGGTAGGAAAGAATGAGGAAAGGCAAGAAGGTGGAAAATCCCCAAGCATGAAATGTTTCTTCTTTTTTAACTGGAAAAAGAAAAGGTTTTTCTCTGTTCCAAAAAACTTACTTAAAATGTACTTTTGGAAACTAATCCATTTATAAACGGGACTTCATGAATAGATCAGAAGAACAAAGTACACCAAGGCTTCACAGATGTACGGCAAGAGAGATTTCTGCCTGAGAATGAAAACGGGAACAGTTATTTTCAGTTCCTAGTTAGCAATCAGAAATGAGCTACCACGTTTTAATCCCATAAAAATTCATCATTAGTAAGCATCATTTATAGACTGTCTGGGGCTTCCTCGATGCCTCAGGAGTAAAGAATCCGCCTGGAATGCAGGAGGCGCAGGCTTGATTCCTGTGTTGGGAAAATCCTCTAGAGGCTGAAGTAGCAACCACTCCAGTATTCTTGCCCGAAGAATCCCAAGGATGGAGGAGCCTGGTGGGCTACAGTCCAAAGGGTGACAAAGAGTCAGAGATGACAGCATGTACCCAAAGACCGTTTAACTACAAATATCTTGTTTAATTGACTCATGATTATAGCAGATATTGCCTTTTTATTAATCTACAAAATTTTAAAGGCCCTTCTAATGTTAAAAGCAATAAAAACATAAATAGAATGAGAAACGTCTTCAGTTCAGTTGCTCAGTCATGTCTGACTCTTTGTGACCCCATGGACCGCAGCACGCCAGGCCTCCCTGTCCATCACCAACTCTCGGAGCTTGCTCAAACTCATGTCCATTGAGTCGGTGATGCCATCCAACCATCTCATCCTCTGTCGTCCCCTTCTCCTCCTGCCTTCAATCTTTCCCAGCATCAGGGTCTTTTCCAATGAGTCAGCTCTTTGCATCAGATGGTCCAAGTATTAGAGTTTCAGCTTCAGCATCAACCCTTCCAATGAATGCTCAGGACTGATATCGTTTAGGATGGACTGGTGGGATCTCCTTGCAGTCCAAGGGACTCTCAAGAGTCTTCTCCAACACCACAGTTCAAAAGCATCAATTCTTTGGTGCTCAGCTTTCTTCACAGTCCAACTCTCACATCCATACATGACTACTGGAAAAACCATAGCCTTGACTAGATGGACCTTTGTTGGCAAAGTAACGTCTGCTTTTTAATATGCTGTCTAGGTTGGTCTTACAAATGTAAGAAATGTCTTACCTTTATAAAATATCACCTTTAACAATTTTAAAAGTATTTGCGTAGATACAGTTTTTATGCTGCTTGAAGGCTGACTCCTTGGAAAAGACCCTGCTGCTGGGAAAGATTGATGGCAGGAGGAGAAGGGGATGACAGAGAATGAGATCCCTTGGATGGCATCACCAGCTCAATGGACATGGGCTTGAGTAAGCTCCAGGAGACGGTGAAGGACAGGAAAGCCTGGTGTGCTGCAGTCCATGGGGTTGCAAAGAGTTGGATACAACTTAGTGACTGAACAACAACTCATTATATTATCTCAAGCTCCTTGCAAGATACGCTGGGCAAGTGACAGCTCCATTTTTCAAAAGAGGAAACAAAGTTATAGAGATTAAAAGATTGGCTGGAGACTACAAAACCACTTGCTGATTTTTATCTCCCAATTCCTAATCCAGACCTCTTGCTAGTATCTCAAAATGCCTCTCTTGTGTCTATAATAATCCCCAGGTTTAGAGTCCCCTGCATAAAAGATCATGCCTAATACTTAATCTGATCACTCAGAAATTGGAATTGATTATACTTTTAAAGAAATCAAGTGTTCACCAGTCACTTCTAGCAGTTTGATAATTCTGGGAGGCAAGCTGTGAAAGAATTAATTCGTTGGGGTGAGGTCTAACAAATCTATTTTTTTATATTCCATACTCAGTAGGGTTTGACATGATTTATTATTTACACATAGAAGGAGAAACCACACATTTTAAAACACTGCCTTTAGCCAAAGCAAGAATGTTAGCCTCAATTTTTCCAGTTATATTGTAATACAGATGAAATCAATATCTCCAGTGGCTGAGAACAAAGAAGGGGAAATGTAAACTGAGACTGACTTAACAAAGGAAATGAATGTAATTATGTTGATAAGATAACCCCCACACTGGGAAGAAACCTGTCAGGTAAATTATCTCATCAGCACTCCAGTCTGATGAGTATTGTGACAATACTCGGAGCAACATGACCTATGCCAATTAGGGCCACTGTTCCACAGCAAAGAAATATTATTGCTGTATTTTTTAAAAAGAGGAAATAATGTTGGATAGAGGAAAAAAGCGGATGAAAGGCACAGTCGCAGAGGCCGCATGTAAATGAGCAGAGGATACTGCCTGTTTTGGGCTTCCCCAGTGGCGCAGGGTAAAGAATCTGCCGCCGTGCAGGAGACACAGGTTCGATCCCTGGGTCGGGAAGATCCCCCTCCAGCATTCTTGCCTGGAGAATCCCATGGACAGAGGGTCCTGGTGGGCTACAGTCCCTGGGGCCACAAGCAGTCAGACACAACTGAGGCACTAAACAGCAAGGCTGCATATTTAGAAACAGTCGCTTTTTAGTCGGGGATATTCTCTTCTTGGAAGTAGTGCTCTTGAGAAAGAGAAAATACGTGCTTTTCGTAAATATATGAGTCTGTTTGACAGGTACACAAGGGTATCAATCTCCAACACAGAGGATGAGCTAAGAAGAAAAATACAATAAACTTTCTTATTTACAGATGGCTCCCCCCTCCCAGGGCCTACGAGTGGTGCAGTGGTAAATAAAACCCACCTGCCGGGGCAGGAGCCTCGAGAGACCCGGGTTCCATCCCTGGGCCAGGAAGGTCCCCTGGGCAGGAAATGGCAACCCACTCCAGTCTTCTTGCCTGGAGAATCCCAGGGACAGAGGAGCCTGGCGGGCCACAGTCCCCGGGGTTGCAAAGAGTCAGACACGACTGAGTGACTCACACGCGCACACAGCCCTCCCAGGCAGAGACCACGCCCAGCATCTCTGTATCACAACACCCTCACCTAAGAGTGTGCATTTAGTAGGCACTTGGTAAGTAATTCTGAATGCAGGCATCAAGTGTTCTGGTAGGCTGAATTTTCTGACTCACAAAGGTTCGTATTATGAACCCTGTGTGGATTGCTGTTTTTAAGGAGTCGTCAGGGTCCATGAAACTGCATTTAATCCCTAAGCATTTCTGACCTTTTTAACACTTGAAATATTCATAAAAATCTCCAGAATCACTCACTGTCTCAGGGTTGCCTTAGGGATGATAAGTGAGTGTACGGCGCTAAGATTTCTTTTTTAATGTTTGTACTCTCTACAAGTTAATAGAGTCTTAGGCTAGATTATTAAGTTACCTACAAAAATTTATAGGTTTTATCTATAAGCCAGTTTAGATTTGAATGAAGTGTTGGCTAAAGCATTATTTCTGAACAAGGAGTGTTCTACATATGATATCTGGGTTTCCTGACTTTTTTCTCAGTCATGTGACTCTTTTGATTTCATTTTTTTTTTTTTTTTGCATAAGAAGAAACTGCCAGGAGTGACTCATTCACTTACTGGCTAGATTCTTACTGAGCCCACTTTACGTGCTAAAGGTAGCAGCAGTGAACAAAAATAGCCCCTACCTCCACTGGGCTAACTTTCGCATTTAAAAAGGTAAATAGTAAATAAATAAATGGCCAGAATATGTAGTTTGCCAGAGGAAAGTAAAGTGAAGTGGGGAAAGTAAAGTGAAGTGGGGAAATACGGTGTGTATGATGGAAGGGGGTGCAACTTTAAATAAGACAGCCTGCGAAGACTTCACTGAGGTGCTCCCTGAGCTCAGACCCCAAGAAGCAAGGCAGCGGGACCATGCAAACAGATGGGGTAAGAAAGCTGCAGGAAGATGGGTCAGAGGATGCGGAGGTGTGGAGCTGTGAGCATGCCTGGGGTGTGTTTAAGAAACAGGAGGAGGCCAGTGAACGGGGGCAGAGAGGCCGAGGAGGAGGATGGGTGTGGAAAACAGGCTTAGGGGATGAATGGATGGAGAAATGTACACAATGGAATGCGATCCAGCTTTCAAAGAGAAGGGAATCCTGCCGTATGTGACGACCAGGATGAACTGGGAGAGCGTTATGCCAAGTGAAACAAGCCATTCACAGAAAAATATGGCATGGCTCCACTTATATGACGTATCAGAATAATCAAACTCATAGACACAAAGAAGAGAATGGTGGTTGCTGGGGACTGGGGGGAGGAGGGAATGCAGAGTTTTTGTTCGACAGCTATGAAGCGTCAGTTATGCGAGATGGATAACTTCTCGAGATCTAATGTGTGACACAGTACCTGTGGCCAACAATACTGCATTGGGCGCTTAACAAATTCGTGAGGCTCATGCTGTGATATTACCACACACGCAACATGGCAGACGGACACTTTTGGAGGTGATGGAAATGTCTGTCACCTTGATTGTGGTGATAACTTCATGGGTGTATGCATAGGTTAAACTTAAACTGTATAAATATTGTAGCTTCTTGTATATAATAAAGCTGCTTTAAAATGTTCAAGGGTATTATTTGCATACTTTAACTCACATATTGCAGTAGAAGGGAATGAGAAGGTGAAATCAGGTCTAAGTAGGTATGTATATTCAATGTGGAGAATAAACGAGTTTCTATCCGATGCCTTCTATTTTTTTTTTTTTTTTCTAAAAAGCAGAGCTAGATAAAACTGCTAAGAATATGGAGTAGGATGGATTGTGGAATTTGGAATGTTCCAGAGAATAAGGAAAGTTAGAAACAGTCATTTTGGAGATGGGAGGATACCTTAAATAGTACTCCAGTTGGATTGTCAAGAGAGTGAAAAGTCCATTACAAGCCAGGGGAACCTGATAGACTGGAAGTAATATTCCTTTTCATGTGACTTTCTCCAGAAGCATTCAGAAAATGACAACTGTGCTCAGGCATGGAAGAAAGTGCTAATTCACTCAGGACTGGATGAGAAGAAGACAGAAAGAAATTAGGATTTCAACAGGAGTGATGCTGCAAATCTAGGTCCTGGCTTCTGATTGGATCGGGTGAGAAATGACGCAAGTCGGTAACAGGAATTGGTAAGAAACAGGTCAGTGGCCTGATGGCTCAGAGAGTGGAGGATGATCACAAGGGAGTTGCTGGGGCAAGGAAGCCGGAATGAACCAGAAAACGAGAGAAGAGACGTGGTCAGGGGGAAAGCTGGCTGAATCAGTGGCTTTGAAAGTGGAGCATTGTTTGTGATGGATTATTTGTGATGGCGAGATCCAAGGCGTGGCCATGGGAGTGGATTGTCCAAGTGAAGGAGAAGATGATTGGAGAAGAGGTGAGAGAATCAGGCAATAGAGGGAAAGCAGACGTTCCCCGTCTTCATGGCTTTATAATGAGAAACATGGCAAGGTTACATTTCAAAGGAATGGTTCACAGGTGCCTAAGAAAGACATTCCTTGGCAAAAGGGTTTCTTTTTTTCAAAAGATTTATTAATTTCAAATGGGTCAGAGAAAGAATTTATGATGTTCATAAATAAAGAATTTATACATGTTTCCTAAATAAATGCTCTAAGAAAAGAGAGGGCGGGTGCCTATTGTCAAGAAGAAGCTTGGGTAATTTTGTCAAAGGAAGGGAGCCCCAAGGCCATGTTGGTCAGCTGATAGCAAAGGGCAATTTAAAAAATACATCTTAGCCAAGGTGTATATGTTTATTTAAAATAAAGCTTTGCTCTTTGTTAAAATCTCCCCCATGAGCCTTACTAAAAAATATAATTCTAAAGTAATACTTACATAGATCACTTTTTAAGGAAAATTGATAATTAACTGTGGATCTTGTAAAGGAAGAAAATCTAAGCACAGCCAAAGCGATGTGATAATCAGTTTTTGTCCCAGTTTTATAAATGATGCCTGGTATTATAAATAAAAATGACTCAGTCTAGAAATATCTATCTAACTGTCCACATAACTCAACAAAAAAAATTATGTTTTTTTGGAGAAAGCACAGGCTTTTATATATAATACATCTCTGAAACTCAGTTATAGCTGCGTATCTGAGCAATACAAGAGATATATAAGCCAAGAAAGGATTCTATTTCAAATGAATTAAAACAGTAGTGCAGACCTTAGTGCCACTCCTCGCCCAGCTCTCTCCTCATTGCAGAAGCATGTGAACTTATGGTTCCTAGGTCAAGTTCATGTACTTGTCAATATTCCACAGAAAAGGGGGAAGGAAAGTGGAGGACTCATAGGGATCACAGGTGACAAACACATCATTCTTCTCCTGGACTCTCCGAAGAAGCTACCTGCTGAATCTCTAATGGCTATCATGCCAGGCAAGGCCTACTCTAGCGACAGAGAAAGTCCTGATAAAGGCAAACTTAGGAAGAGTATGAAAAGGCAGAGACGTCACTTTGCTGACAAAGGTCTGTATAGTCAAACTATGGTTTTTCAGGAGTCACGTATGGATGTGAGAGCTGGACCATAAAAGAAGGCTGAGCGCTGAAGAGCTGATGCTTTAGAACTGTGGTGCTGGAGAAGACTCTTGAAAGTCCCCAGAAGAGCAAGGAGATCAAGCCAGTCAATCCGAAAGGAAGTCAACCTGGACACTCACTGGAAAGACTGATGCCGCGGCTGCAGCTCTAGCCCCTTGGCTGCCTGACGTGAAGAGCTGCCTCATTAGGAAGGACCGGGAAGTTAGCAAGAGTGAAGGCGAAAGGAGAAGGGGGTGACAGAGGATGAGATGGTTGGATGGCATCACCAGATCAATGGACATAAATGTGAGCAAGCTCTGGGAGATAGTGAAGGACAGGGGAGCCTGGCGTGCTTCAGTCCACAGGGTCACAAAGAGTCGGACACGATTTAGCGTCTAAACAACGAGAGGATTCAAATTAAAACCCACATAGCCAGAAATTATTTCTTGTTCAGAAAGAAGGAGGATTTTGATGACACACTTGTTATTAAACATTCCCACTTGAAAATTTTCTATTTCAAGTCCAACTCAAGAAGAGTTATTTACCAAAACATTTCCCCATGCATATCATCTTTAAATAAACTTCCTTTGGGCATGTTCAGTGTATTTCTTCAGTTCAGTTGGAAGAAACTGATTCTGACTCCCCAGTGAGCAAAAGACTTTCAGTGGAAAGACATTTCTACTGTACCTGTTCACAGAGTAGCTGGAAAGCTAACCCATGGCAAGGACAAAAATCCAAAATGCTCATGACTTTCAGAAAGCAACACGATGGACTTTTTCTCTCAACCTCCCTGCCAAACAAGCCCCTCCACCTGTTTGTTCTTTCAGTGCAACTCTAAGGATATTTTCAAATTCCCAGGAATGGGATCTGCTTGTCCCACCATGGGTCATAACAAGTGTCTGTCATTACAAACACCGTCCATGACTCTCTTAGTTTGCTGGGGCTGGCTAGAAGAAACTGTAACAGACTAGGGAGCTTAGCAGAAATTTATTCTTCCCAGTCTGGAGGCTAGGAGTCCAAGATTAAAGTGTCAGGAGGACTGGTTCCTTCTGAGGTCTCTCTCTCGGCCTGCAGGTGGGCCCCTTCTCACTGCGTCCTGGCACCATCTCTGTGAGCTTCCCACCCCTGGCCTTTCCATGTGTCCAGGTTTTCTCTTCTTATAAGGATACCAATCAGCTAGATTAGGGCCCACTGTAATGACCTAATTTTAACTGAGTTACCTCTTCAAATACCTTATATCCAAACGCAGTCACATTCTGAGTCCCTTGTGGCTAAGCTAGTAAAGAATCCACCTGCAATGTGGGAGACCTGGGTCCGATCCCTGGATTGGGAAGATCCCCTGAAAGGGAAAGGCTACCCATTCCAGGATTCTGGCCTGAAGAATTCCATGGACTGTATAGTCCATGGGGTTGCAAAGAGTCAGACACGACTTAGCGACTTTCACTCCACAAACGCACTTACAGGCATGGCCAGAAATCACGTTTATCAGCTGTCTGGGCTTCCCTGAGCCCAGGCAAACCAACATAACATCAGGCATCACAAGGACTAATCTGGGCGGAGAAAGCCATTCTGAGAAGAGAAATTGGAAATGACTAATAAAAACAAGTAAAATATTTTAAAGTCGTTAGTAATCTAAGAGGGCTTCCCTGGTGGCCCAGATGGTAAAGTATCTAAGAAATGCAAATAAAGCCACTAGATGATCCTACTACACATTCAAAAGCCATATAAAGTCATGGATGGGAGAGGATGTGGAGCAGAGGGAATTCTCCTCCTCTGCTGGCCAGTGTAAACTGATGCTGGTGAGCACTTTTGCAACGTCTCATGGAAGTGGAAGAGTCCACGCCCCAGAAATTCCCCTTGTATGTATACAAACACAATTCACCCCTGTGTACAAAGAGATAAACAAGGTGTGTTCAAGGCAGTCATTTCTGGGATTGAACAAACAAATTCCCAAACAACCTAATTATCAATCAAGTGAATAATGACAAACTTTAATACCAGTGAAAATAAGTGGACAGGAGATGCACGTGTCAGCACAGACAGATCTCACTAAACTGAGCAGGAAGAGGAGGAGCTTAAGCAGCAGAACACGATATTATTTGCATAAAGTTTAAAAACATGCAAATCCAAGCTGCATGAATAACTTGGGAACGCAAACCTACATAGTAAAAATCTACTTAAGAAAGAACGTGTGAGTGCGTGTGAGTGTGCACGCTAAGTCACTTCAGTCACGCCCAACTCTTTGCGACCCCATGGATTCCTCTGTCCATGGGATTCTCCAGGCAAGAGCACTGGAGTGGGTTGCCATGCCCTCTTCAGGGGATCTGCCTGACCCAGGGATCGAACCCAGGTCTCCTGCATTGGCAGGCTGGTTCTTTACCATGAGAGTTGCCTGGAAAGCCCAAGAAAGAACATGGGGCATGATAAACGCCAGATTCTGGATGGTGAAAGGGCCGAGGAGCATGACAGAGTGGGGGACACCTGGAGCTTTAAGTCATCAGTACTGTTTCATTTCTCGAGCCGCATAGCACAAAGTATTCACTGTAATGTATTTAAAACCTCTGTATGTATTGAATTCATCATAGTAATTTTAGAAAAGATCCCTACCTTCACTCATAATTACAGAAGTGCAAATATTGCAGAAGGTTTAATTTCCCAGGAAAAAAAAATATTGATGTGGAAGCGCTCCTCTTTTGAGGCATTCCTTTTTCAGGCCGGATGAAGTGAATCAACACGCTGGCACTTCACAAAGCTTCTGACACAAAGAATCTTAATTTGCAGAGACCTAGCATACATGAAGAAAGAACAATTAATTCTAGGCATGAAGGTAATTATTCAAATCCAGTGCGCATTCCTAGCCCGTGACGAGCACAGAGCCTGGATCTGCACAACTTTTTCAGGAAACACATGAGCATAATGTAATGTGATGATGCATTTAACTGATTCACTAAAACAACATTTTTGAACTACACTCCGCTTAAAGAGCAGTAAGACTTTCCCGGATCAGTGTTGCAGGGCCTGTGCTGTATAGCCCAGGTGTCTGAGTTCAAAATAACCAGACAGCGGTGACCGCGCGCTGTGCTCTGTTCAGCGGCTCGGTCGTGTCTGGCTCTGAGACCCTCTGGACTGCAGCCCACCAGGCTCCTCTGTCCATGGATTCTCCAGGCCAGAAGACTGGGTTGCCGTTTCTTTCTCCAGGGGATCTTCTCGACCCAGAGATCGAACCCGGGTCTCTCTTCTGCATTGCAGATGGATTCTTTACCAGCTGACCAACCTGGGAAGGCCAAAAGTGACCATTTGCTTTTTAAAAAGATAATTATAATATTAAATAACTTAGGCTAAACAGAGAGAAAAAAGTAGTTTTATTCATGTGAGTAACTCATCTAACATTTAAAGGACGGTAAAAGCAAGGTGGGGTTCCCAGGTGGCTCAGTTGTAAAGAATTCAACTGCCAGTGGAGGAGACAGTGGTGAGATCCCTGGGTAGGAAAGATCCCCTGGAGGAAGGCATGGCAACCCACCCCAGTATTCTTGCCTGGAGAATCCCATGGACGGAGGAGTCTGGTGGGCTACAGTCCATGGGTTGCAAAGAGTCAGACACAACTTAGCTACTAAGCAACAACAACAACAAAAGGGAAGCTAAACCAACATTGCTGGGTACAGAGTAGGCATAAGAAATAGGTCTTATTCTCCCACGTTATAAATAAACTGAGCATTAGGTCAGATAAGTTATGTAATGCCAGACAGCCAGAAAGGAGCCAGATTGGAGTATGAATTCCATTCCTCTTCATTCTAAATCCCATACTCTTCTTCCTGGGAGACAGCTAGCTAATAAGCAGAAAAAGACGTAGACAGTTTCTCTTATGACATTTTTCAGATGACATTAGAGGAGACATTGCGTGTGTGTATTTAAGATTATGTGATTATAAAACTGATTTTAAAACCAGAGATGATAATCTCCTTCTTAACAAGGTTATTTGTGGGACAGTAAACAAACTCAGAATTTTTTTTTTTTTAAAAAGGGCAACATCAGACACATATCTGGCAAAGCACTAGCTTAGGCTGTAGAAGACCCCACCATACTGGACCCTGCCACTATCTGTGAGGCTGAGAACAAGACCCATGATCCTCTGTGAGGACAAAACTACTCAAAATAGTTATGGAAACATGGCAAAAGCCAGATCACTTATATCCGGTTACTCTGTAGGTACAGCCACTGTCTAGAAATAAAATCATATTCCTCCATAGGGTATGTTAGACTTCTAACCAAAAATTCTATTTTTGATGTCATAAATTTGTTGTTTAATCGCTCAGTTGTGTCCGACTCTTTTGCAACCCCCATGGACTATAGCCCACCGGGCTGCCCTGTCCATGGGATTCTCCAGGCAAGAACACTGGAGGGAGAGGCCATTTCCTTCTCCAGGGGATCTTCCCGACCCAGGGATTGAACCCCCATCTCTTGCATTGCCGGTGGATTCTTTACTGCTAAGCCACTGGGGAAGCCCTGTGAAAGGTTATTCTCTTTTGAAACTGGGCATCAGATATTTGGGGGTTGTTTGTTTTAGAGCTACATATAGATACTGAAGTCAGAATGCTTAAATTCAGAAGTAATTTATTATTTCTGAATTCCAGTTCCACTTGGTCTTTGATGCTGCTATTCTTCTCCATTATTTCACAATGAGGTTGGAAAGGAAGGCTGAGTATGAGACATCTTAAAGGAGAACCTTTAAGATCTTACACACTGAACAGATGAAGGAACAGGAATGCAAGGGGCACACCTCGCTGGACTCCCAGGGTGGTTGCCTGGCTGACGGCCTGGACAGCGCTGCCACTGACCAGCGCAGAACCTGTGGGACAGGATCAGGTCTCACAAAAACACGACAAAGCAAGTTTTGGATATGTTGAACTGGAAGAGCCTATGGACGATCGAAGGTGCATTGGATGTCCGTTTCTCTGGAGCTCAGTAGAAGATTGCATGCTGGGCACCAAAGAGCCTTCATTATTCATGAGCTATCTGCTTTAATCTGTCAGGCACAGAGCTAGATTCTGGTGACTCGAGGTTGAAGAAAACAGATCCCTACTCTCATAGGTTAGAATATGAGAGATGTAAAGATAAATGGTAACACACTGATACATGCTCCAGTATGGGCACATTAAAGATACGTGGATGCTAAAGAGAGGCCCAAATCTTCCTGGAGGCATCGAGGATATTTCACAAAAATAATGGTTATTAACTCTGTCTTGAAATGGGTGTTAGACTTTGAAACTACAGATTTCAAAGTTGTCTGCTTGGACTTGCGACAATACTTACAGGATTGTCTGAGTTAGCAAATAAAAACATTTAACTCCCAGTTCAATTTGATATTCAGATAAACAGTGAATCATTTTACAGTATAAATATTCTTTTTGTTAATATGAAATTAAATTGACTGGACAACCGTATTTTTTTCTGGCAACCCTAATTATTTATCAGTATCATTTAAAGAGTAGTGTGAGAGAGATGAAATTAGTTAAATATCAAAAGATAGTTATTTAATGTTACCTTGTTTAATGATATGTAACAAAATGAAATATCAAATAGTTACTGTTAGAAACCAGACAAAATTTTAAGACTAGACAATGTGTATCACAAATACTATATTTTCCAAATGTTTCCTAGAATATATGATAATTTAGTGATGTTTTAAAAAATATCTCTAAAATCTTGGGAGGAAAAATCACATGAACTAGGCCTTTGACATCTGCAGTACTGACACTAGTGAGATAAGACTCTCCTTGGCCTTAATAACATCCAGACAATATTACTGCTACACTCCCGAAAAACTTCAGCATCGTAACCACGGTGACAGCTGGTTCTCTGACCATGCTGACAGCTGCGACTCTTTTGCTGGAAATGTCACTGCTTATTCCACCTGAGTCATGCTGGTGAGCCTGCTTGTGAAGCTATGTTCAGCCCAACAGTATTGGTAATAATGAGCAAAACAGGTTATGGAAATCCTGACTTCCGCCACGGTAATTTTAAAAGTTACATTTTAACTATTAATTCCAACATCTCTCACCTTCAGACATTTCCAAGATGGCAAATGAGAGAGTTAATCACCCTGGAATTTTATTACCCGAACAATGAAATGTGATGGTTGAAATAAATCATCTCTAAATGCTGAAAATCTGTACTTCCCAGACACACAGCCCTCCCACCTGAGGCCTTGCTGACCCCAGGGAGAAGGGAGGCCAGACAATCCTGAGCTGGTGTTCCCCTAATGTGCCTGGGCTACAAGGCAGGAGAACGGGGTTTGATCCCTCGGTCAGAAAGACCTCCTGGAGAAGGAAATGGCAACCCACTCCAGTGTGCTTGCCATAAAAATTCCATGGACAGAGGAGCCTGGCTGGTGATAGTCCATAGGGTCGCAAAGAGTCGGACACGACTGCGCGACCAAGCACACATACCGTGTACATGCCAGCTCACAGCTGCTGCTGCTGCTAAGTCACTTCAGTCGTGTCCGACCCTCAGTGACCCCATGGACTGCAGCCTACCAGGCTCCTCCATCCATGGGATTCTCCAGGCAAGAGTACTGGAGTGGGGTGCCATCGCCTTCTCCAGCTTAAAGCTATTTAGCAACAACAACAAAAAAAACAACAAAGAACAGTGCCCAAGACAGGAATGAAAGTAAAATCATTCCTACAAAATCTTCTGAGTCCACTTAGTGATCTTTATCACTGAGACACGCCAAACACATGGCTGGAGATAACCCAGCCAGTGGTTTGCTTTGATATCATCACTGTCATCTCATTATTGAAAAATGGATAAAAATGTCTCCCAAATCTTGAAAGCTTTTGTCTAATTTAATAAGTGTAGATTCCATAGAATCAAAGCGAGTGTTATCTAATTTTAACAAAACTCATATAGTAATTACTATGTACCAGGAACTATTCTTAACATTCTATTATTAACACTAACTTACTCTTTATTTAAATAAAGACAGAAATAGTATGGACCTAACTGGCAGGCTGTGATTCATGGTGTAGCAAAGAGTCAGACACGACTGAGTGACTGAACTGAACTGAACTGAACAGAAGCAGAAGGTATTAAGAAGAGGTGGCAAGAATACACAGAAGAACTATACAAAAGAGATCTTCGTGACCCAGATAACCACGATGGTGAGATCACTCACCTAGATAGAGCCAGACATCCTGGAATGTGAAGTCAAGTGGGCCTTAGGAAGCATCACTATGAACAAGCTAGTGGAGGTGATGGAATTCCAGTTGAACTGTTTCAAATTCTGAAATATGATGCTGTGAAAGTGCTGCACTCAATATGTCAGCAAATTTGGAAAACTCGCCAGTGGCCACAGGACTGGAAAAGGTCAGTTTTCATGCCAATCCCAAAGAAAGGCAATGCCAAAGAATGCTCAAACTACCGCACAATTGCACTCATCTCACACGCTAGAAAAGTAATGCTTAAAATTCTTCAAGCCAGGCTTCAGCAATACATGAACTGTGAACTTCCAGATGTTCAAGCTGGTTTTAGAAAAGGTGTAGGAACCAGAGATCAAATTGCCAACATCTGCTAGATCATTGAAAAAGCAAGAGAATACCAGAAAAACATATACTTCTTCCTTATTGACTATGCCAAAGCCTTTGACTGTGTGGATCCCAGTAAACTGTGGAAAATTCTGAAAGAGATGGGAATACCAGACCACCTGATCTACATTCTCAAAAATCTGTATTTAGGTCAGGAAGCAACAGTTAGAACTGGACATGGAACAACAGACTGGATCCAAATCGGGGAAGGAGTATGTTAAGGCTGTATATCATCATCTTGCTTATTTAACCTATATGCAGAGTACATCATGAGAAATGCTGGGCTGAAGCACAAACTGGAATCAAGATTTCCAGGAGAAATATCAATAACCTCAGACATGCAGATGACACCACCCTTATGGCAGAAAGTGATGAAGAAATAAAGAGTCTCTTGTTGAAAGTGAAAGAGGAGAGTAAAAAGTTGGCTTAAAGCTCAACATTTAGCAAACTAAGATTATGGCATCCAGTCCCATCACTTCATGGCAAATAGATGGGGAAACAATGGAAACAGTTACAGAGTTTATTTTTCTGGGCTCCAAGATCACTGCGGATGGTGATTGCAGCCATGAAATTAAAAGATGCTTGTTCCTTGGAAGAAAAGTTATGACCAACCTAGACAGCATATTAAAAAGCAGAAACATGACTTTGCCAACAAAGGTCCATCTAGTCAAGGCTATGGTTTTTCCAGTGGTCATGTATGGATGTGAGAGTTGGACTATAAACAAAGCTGAGCCCCGAAGAACTGATGCTTTGAACTGTGGTGTTGGAGAAGACTCTTGAGAGTCCCTTGGACTGCAAGGAGATCCAACCAGTCCATCCTAAAGGAGATCAGTCCTGAGTGTTCATTGGAAGGACTGATGCTGAAGCTGAAGCTCCAATACTTTGGCCACCTGATGTGAGGAGCTGACTCATTGGAAAAGACCCTGATGCTGGAAAAGACTGAAGGCAGGAGGAGAAGGGGACGACAGAGGATGAGATGGTTGGATGTCATCACTGACTCAACGGACATGAATTTGAGTAAGCTTCGGGAGTTGGTGACAGACAAGGAAGCCTGGCGTGCTGCCGTCCACGGGGTCACAAAGAGTCGGACACGACTGAGCGACTGAACTGAAGTGACTCTTTATTTAAAATGCCAATGGGAAAGCAGTGGGCCAGAGAGATTCCCCACAATTAAATAAACTAGAGCATGGCAGGACCATAAGTGGAACCCAGGCAGGTGGGTTCCAGAACAGGGCTCTTGAACACAGTGGCAGGCTGGCTCTCCCATACTAAACTGTTGATAACATTAATTTACGACCGTATTCAAATGAACCTAGGCAAGTATTAAGTGCTGACCAGGAACCAGACACTTTACCCAAATGATCTCAGATCTTTAGCACACCACTGAAGGGCAGTTTTTATCATCTTCAGGTCACTGGCAAAGCCCAGAGCTTGAGACTTGAAACATGCTAGGCTGGAGGTTTCAGCTGAGGTCGGAACGGCTTTAAAGCCCAGGTACTTTCTGTTCTCCAAGACTGCCTCCTTATGGTGCCTTGGGAATAGTACTGGGGCTCTTCACTTTTCAGAACTCTTTTTCCCTAGGATCTATTTGCATTGAAAAATGCTACAAGAATACTCATAATTAAATAAGGCAGGTAGAACAGAGGCATGCATGCCCACACCCATGCCAACAAGCACCTGCAGCTTAACCTGTAGAACAGGCTCTTCAGCAAAGACAGTTTCTTGAGAGGAGAACTACAGTCCATTCATTCTGTGTTCTCAGAGTCTGAGACAGTGTTTGGATAAAGTTGGTGCTCAGTAAAACTCTGAGTGAAGTAACTACTGAAGGCATATCCACATTCCTTTAATGTAGGAATTTCTATTTAAGATAAATGTCAGGAAACACAGGAGTACAATTTATTACATAGCCGTTTCCAGGACAAGGGAACCACTGATAACTTGGTTCTTACAGTCAAGTTCTAGTGAAAACTACAACTCCTAACACCACCTTCTTAAAACCCCCAGATCAACGTTACATATCCCTCCAAATCTATCAGCAAATGAAATCAACTCTAAACAACAGCAAACTAAGTTATCATTAGGAAAGCGTCTATATACATTTCATTTACACTTACTCTGAGCCAAACATCCTCTTCAGTTCAGTTCAGTCACCCAGGCGTGTCCGACTCCTTGCGACCCCATGAACTGCAGCACACCAGGCCTCCCCGTCCATCACCAGCTCCCAGAGCTTGCTCAGACTCATGTCCATCAAGTCGGTGATGCCATCCAACCACCTCCTCCTCTGCCGTCCCCTTCTCCTCCTGCCTTCAATCTTTCCCAGCATCAGGCTCTTTTCAAATGAGTCAGCTCTTCACGCTTACCAGAACTCTTAGCAGTGCGCGAAAGCAGTATTTCCTTTGTGTTTCTTGTAAAAAATCTTGGAAATCTCAAATAGAGTTAGGAGACCAGCAGGGGGAGCCCTCACACCCGGGGACGTGGCCGAGTCCAACAGGAAGGAGAAAGACTTCTTTCCTGGCAAGGTCTCAGCCGGTGGAAAGCCATGGGCTCCATTTCCTCAGTCCTGCCCGCTTCCACCTCCCCTCTATGAAAGCGTTCCCCTTTCTTTGCCATCTTGGGACCTGCATGGCATATGGCTTGCCATGGTTACAGACCCCAAGTTACAATTCTCTGCTGATCCTGAGTAAACTCATCTTTGTTGGAGAAACATATGGCAGTCTATCTCAGGTCAACACACTACAGATGAAAGAGCGTATGTATTTCTTAAAGGAAGTCAGGAAAATGAAGAGGATGAATGGTAAAGTAAAAAAATCAAACTAACAAAGCACCAGTTAAATGTCTTATCTTTGCCCACACATGAATATAGATGCTTTAGAAATAATACATTTTATTTATAAAAATCAAATACACACACTTGTATTTCTATGGAATGCAGACTGACCTTACTATGTGATGCCGTGGAGGTGTGTGTACCTGTGTGCACACACACACTCCTTAGAGGCCGTCGACTTGGAAATGGTTTGTTCTCAAAGTCTGTTTCTAGGTCAGCTTTTGGCGGCTGGATCATACGTTCTCTTTGAAATCAACGTGGTAAGTTGGCGCTGTGGGAATGGAAACATATAGAAGGCACAGTTTCTCCTCTGCAAGGAGACAATGGTATATTCTCATCATGTACTAAAAAAGACAAATATATAAAAATAGTATTAGGAGGAATACAAAGTGGGAAAGAAAGAAAGCTTCTTTATATGTCTGGGGCATGAAACACACAGAACTCAGCTCAACATTGGCCACTGGCCTTATAGTCCAGTGATCCATCCCAAGCCCCATTGCAGCTCTGTGGTCAGTCACAGAGTCCTCTGAGAGACACGGAAGAAGAGGGGACGTCGCTCTCCAACCCAGCTTAGAGGAACCGTGCATTAAGATAAGCTCACCAAAATGCTGAATTTGTAATGAACAGCGCTGCAGGAAAACACCCTAGTGTTTTGTTCATGCAAATGGATGTTACACCTGTTAAATCCTCAGTGGCTTCTCCCATAGTTTTTTTTCTGTGATTTTATTTATTTTCCAAAATTTTAATAGTCATTAAAAAAGCTTAGATAACAATAAACATTTACGTGGTGAATTCTGCTGAAAAGAATTAGCTAAGGAAACACCATGTAAGCATCTGCTGCTGCTGCTATAGAATAAAAGATAAAGGAGTTGAAATGAAGCATTCAAACATGCAAACAGTTTTTTAAAACCTGAACAGCAGGAATAAGGTCCTTAAGTCTCTCATCACTTTTAATTTCAGTATTTGAGATGTACCCCTCCCCTAAACAAAACAAAGCCAGAAATGAATTAATTTCTAACCTTTAATAATGAATAATGAAACTGTAATAATGAAACACGTGAAATCTCATTTTACTAAGCACAACACTGAGTATCAAATGGGACAGAATAGAAAGTCCAGAAATAAACCCGTGCATTTATGCCAATTAATTGACAACAAAGCAGGCAAGCATGTACAATGGGGCAAAGACAGTCTCTTCAACAAGTGGTGCTGGGAAAACTGGCCAGCTGCATGAGAAAAATGCAAATGGATCGTTCTCTAACACCATATACAAAAATAAACTCAAAATGGATTAAAGACCTAAATGTAAGGCTGGATACCAGAAAACTCTGAGGAAAACATAAGTAGAACACTCTTTGACATAAATTAGGGCAGTATGTTTTTGGATTCATCTCCTAAACAAAGGAAGTAAAAGCAAAAAATACACAAATGGGACCAATTAAACTTAGAAGCTTTTGCACAGAAAAGGAAACCGTCAACAAAGTGAAGAGAACCTACTAGTGGGAGAAAATACTTGTAAATGCTATGGCAGACAAGGGGCTAATACACTACACATATAAATAGTTCATACAGCTCAACATAAAAAAGCACATAAAAAAAAAAGAAAACATGGAGAATACAGACAGAACCCAATTAAAAACTGGCAGAGAAACTGAATAGACATTTTCCCAAAAAGGAAATGCAGATGGCGAGTAGGCACAGGAAAAGATGCTCACCACCACCACCATCAGGGAAATGCAAATCAGAGTGACAGAGAGAGGCCCATCAGAATGGCCAGCGTCAAAAAGTACAGATCGAACAAATACTGGCAAGGACAAGGAGAAAAGAGAGCCCTCATGCACTGCTGCTGGGAATATAAAGGGGTGTGACCACTGTAAAAACAGAACTCCCATGCAGTGCAGAAATTCCATTCCTGGGTATGCATCCCAAAATCCCCCAAACACGAATTATGAAGATAGACACACCCCAATATTCATAGCAGCGTCATTCACAACTGCCAAGACACAGAGGCAACTTGTGTCCATCAACAGATAAGTGGATAAAGGTGTGCCTGCCTCTCCATCTAAGGAATACTAGACAGCCATAAAAAATGAAATAACGCCATCTGCAGGAATATGGCTGGACTTAGAGTTATCACACTAAGTGAAGCCAGTCAGAAAGAGAAAGACAAAACCATGAGACACCACTTATATGTGGAATCCAAAAATGAAGCAGACTCACAGAACAAACTAGTGGGTGTCCGTCAGGACAGGGAAGGTAGGAGGGGCAATATAAAGGTAGGGGATTAAGAGGTACAAACTGTTGCATAAACTAAGCTACAAGGATATACTGCATGACACGGAGAGAACAGACAGCATTTAGAAATAACTGTAAGTGCAATATAACCTTTAAAATTGTGAATCACTATATTATACACCTGTTACTTCCTTAATACATCAACTATACTACAATAAATGAAAAATAGAATGACTATAGAACTGAAAAGACCCTGATGCTGGGAAAGATTGAAGGCAGGAGGAGAAGGGGATGACAGAGGATGGGATGGCTGGATGGCATCACCGACTCGATGGACATGGGTTTGAGTGAACTCCGGGAGCTGGTGATGGACAGGGAGGCCTGGCATGCTGCCGTCCATGGGGTCACAAAGAGTCGGACATGACTGAGTGACTGAATGACAGCAAAAACAGAACTGAAGCACAATTTTAAAGAAACACCTTCTGTTTTCCTTTTAGCTATTCCATTTTTTCCAAAGGAAATAAATATTTAAGAAAATTAAAAAAAATTGACCTGTGACACATTGCTGAGTAGTTTT
The DNA here is from genome assembly GCF_023091745.1 of Budorcas taxicolor. NCBI lineage: Eukaryota > Metazoa > Chordata > Mammalia > Artiodactyla > Bovidae > Budorcas > Budorcas taxicolor. The sequence goes on from NC_068931.1 coordinate 59,398,213, forward strand.
CAAGTTGACTTCCCAAAAGCTGTATCATACCACTGATTTGAAAGAAGCCTGATGAAAAATACTTTTGTGTGTTTGTGTGAGTGGACATTATGTATGAGTACAAAGCAAGAAGTAATCTTCAAGAAAAAAAAAAGTGGATTCAAAGCTCTGTTTTCATAGAGATGATTCATTTTCTGTACCTTTTCATCACACTTGCTACTCATAGCAGCTGGCAGCAAGAAACCAATTCATGCTGCTTGTAAATCTAGTTATAAAGGATTTTCATTTGTATGAAGCATTTAATCTATAATTCAGCAAATCTATATAAACAAGCTCTTCTGCTTATCTGGATCTCTGCCATGATAATATTCAGTGTTGTTAATATTACAGCAGCTGGTCATCAATATCATTAACAGAACCAAAGTGTGTTAAACTGCTTTCAAGCCTGTGGTGTTGTTTTTGAAGCTGAGTAGAAGTGGAAAGTACTACTTCAACACATGGGAAAAGCCATCCATGTGCTTCGGGACCAAACACATCCATCATTTGGCTCAGTCAATCAGATAGGTCCTGCAGACATCAGTGCAAACACTTTATGTGACTGACTGGCAGAGACAGAGCCGTGTAAAAAGTCAGCCCGTCTAATTCCTCACTCTTTTATGCACTTGGCTTACAACGGTCAGTGCAGCGAATTGCATCGCTTCATTAAAGAGCCTTTTTGCTCCCAAACTCTTTGCACACTGACAGTCTTTGGAAAGCAGTTTTTCAGCCTCAGATGACATCGTACCTCTCTTTATTATCTCAGCTTCCTGACCTACCTGCCATGCCCATGGGGCCACCCAAGACGGGCGGGTCATGGTGGAGAGGTCCGACAGAATGGGGTCCACTGGAGAAGGGAATGGCAAACCACTTCAGTATTCTTGCCTTGAGAGCCCCATGAACAGTATGAAAAGGCAAAATGATAGGATACTGAAAGAGGAACTCCCAGGTCAGTAGGTGCCCAATATGCTACTGGAGATCAGTGGAGAAATAACTCCAGAAAGAATGGAGGGATGGAGCCAAAGCAAAAACAACACCCAGTTGTGGATGTGACTGGTGATAGAAGCAAGGTCCTGAGACGGTAACAGGCAGGAAGGCCACAGGTCTTCAAACAGAGGAAATAGCCTGCAAGTGTCAGACATTTTTCTCTCTCTTAAGCGGCAGGAGGAAACAAACTACCAATATTTTTTCCTTCTCTATACAAATTTAACAGGAGGTTTCTCTTAAAATTTTGTGTTGCCATAGTGACACCTGGTTTCACCTGAAGTTAACCAATGCCTTTTTCTTATGGTAATGTTTATTTTAAGCTATGCTAATGTACCATGCATTTACCCCAAACTCTGTCTTCAAGTCCATCCGCCTTTTGGCTCAGAAACTACTTGACAAACCAGTATGTTATACTCAGGTATTATTCCTCTAATCTATGTAAATGAGACTATTCGTATGGTGCTCTGCCCTTCTTCAAGATTCAAGTTAATCATTTTATGGCCCAAGATGAACCATTTGGTGCCAAGATTGTCACAAAATGCATCTTATGGGTGAGGGGCCTGGTGCCATTCTGAATTTTAAGACATTCTTTTCTCTCATTAATAGACTACTAGTGACTATTCTTCAAGAGATGGGAATACCAGACCACCTGACCTGCCTCTTGAGAAATGTGTATGCAGGTCAGGAAGCAACAGTTAGAACTGGACATGGAACCACAGACTGGTTCCAAATAGGGAAAGGAGTACGTCAAGGCTGTATATTGTCACCCTGCTTATTTAACTTATATGCAGAGTACGTCATGAGAAATGCTGGACTGGAAGAAACACAGTCCACAAGCTGGAATCAAGATTGCCGGGAGAAATATCAATCACCTCAGATATGCAGATGATACCACCCTTATGGCAGAAAGTGAAGAGGAACTAAAAAGCCTCTTGATGAAAGTGAAAGAGGAGAGTGAAAAAGTTGGCTTAAAGCTCAACATTCAGAAAACGAAGATCATGGCATCTGGTCCCATCACTTCATGGGAAATAGATGGGGAAACAGTAGAAACAGTGTCAGACTTTATTTTGGGGGGCTCCAAAATCACTGCAGATGGTGACTGCAGCCATGAAATTAAAAGACGCTTACTCCTTGGAAGAAAAGTTATGACCAACCTAGATAGCATATTCAAAAGCAGGGACATTACTTTGCTGACTAAGGTCCGTCTAGTCAAGGCTATAGTTTTTCCTGTGGTCATGTATGGATGTGAGAGTTGGACTGTGAAGAAAGCTGAGCACCAAAGAATTGATGCTTTTGAACTGTGGTGTTGGAGAAGACTCTTGAGAGTCCCTTGGACTGCAAGGAGATCCAGGCAGTCCATCCTAAAGGAGATCAGTCCTGGGTGTTCTTTGGAAGGAATGATGCTAAAGCTGAAGCTCCAGTACTTTGGCCACCTCATGCGAAGAGTTGACTCACTGGAAAAGACCCTGATGCTGGGAGGGATTGGGGGTAGGAGGAGAAGGGGACAACAGAGGATGAGATGGCTGGATGGCATCACCAACTCGATGGACATGGGTTTGAGTGAACTCCGGGAGTTCGTGATGGACAGGGAGGCCTGGCGTGCTGCGATTCACAGGGTTGCAAAGAGTTGGACACGACTGAGCGACTGAACTGGACTGACCGACCTACTCTCAGGGCTCCATGCTGTTCCTTGTGCCTTGGAAGCTCTTTGCTTTTCTCTTTGTTTAGTTGATTCCTTCTCTTTCTTCAGACCTCAGAGCCCACATTACTTTCTCAGGGAAACCTTGCTGTGGCCCTCTCTACGTCTGGCTCCCACAGCAGAGGCCCTGATGTTGACACGAACCTCTTCTTGGTAACAAGTGTCATAAGAACCATGTCAGAGTTCATCCTTTTCTCTCACAAGGCCATCAGCACTAAGAAGGCAGAGATCAAGCCTGGTTTGGATTATCAACTATATTCAACTACTACAGAGGCTTTCAAAGAGTGGATCCTGGGGCTCCATAAGTATTTTTAAATGGAAGAATTTGTGTCCTTAATACTATTATTATAAAAATGAAATATAACAAATTTTATATTATAATCTTATTGTCATTAATATTATTTTTTATTTTTCCTATAAGCTTTTCCTAGAGCTTTGTAATGAACTAAAACATAGCCTTAACATCCTACTTTCAGAGATGATATAAATCCATGAATTACTAAAGCAACAATTGTTACAGATACACTCAATTTTCAATTATATGACTCAAAAAGTCATCCTCTCTGGAGTGTTATTGCCCTTCACTCCTATAGTTAAGATGAAAGAACAGGTATCACTGAACCTGTTTATATAGGTGATCGATTTAAAACTATTTAAAGCTGAGTCAGTTTCAAAAATACTCTTGAAGAATAAAATCTCAGGTTAAACTTAGATCTTTTGTAGAGTGATTTTGACAGAGATGACAGGAAGAAATATTTCCTTCTGGCAAAAAATTAAATACGTCTTGGATTACCAAATCCAATCTATAGTTTTATTATCTATTTTTAATGTCTTAGTTCATGCAGACTAAACTGAAATCTCATCCAGGCCTCCTCCACCCACTCAACATGTTCCTCAGCAGTCGAGCTCAAGTGCGTGGATGTTCTGGGATTTCAGTCGGCAATGCAGGGCAGACATGAATGTCTTGTTAATGACGAAAACGTCCATATTCCTGTTCTTTCACACTCTGCTTTCTCTAAAGCTGCTTCTCTTTCATTTTCTTCCCCAGAAGCTGGAGGTGGTAAAGGTCCTTCAGAGAACTCAGCTTAGATTATGGGACATTTCTCTCCGCTTAAAACCACTTGAAATTGTTTTGTGACAACGAGGGGTGGAGCTACAGTAAACTGGGTGATCTATTTTACCTTGTCTTCCCTCACACCTCAGTGTTTTGGTTTCAAGTGTAACGTGTATCACGGTATTTAAATTTTCAGGCCATCCATTACCTTAGGGTGCTGATCATCAGTAATTCTGTATGAGATGGGAAGAAAGCCAACATAAAATCATGCCTATACATTGGAATGAGGACACATGTAAACGCCTTACTTCAGGGAAAAATGTTTAGGGAGTGAAGGAAATATCCGTGATCTTATTTTTTTAATGAAGATGTTCACATTCATGTATTAACTTATATTATCCCTAATGTTTTGTGAGGTTCTCAGGCAAGAGCAAAAATGGAGGCTGCATTTTTATGATTAATTTTAAGGTTGTAAACAAAGTCTATGCCTGAGGTGAAAGGACTGATACCAAGTTAGGGGCTGAATGGGCCCCCAGGGAACAGGGGTACATGTGGAGTTCCCCTCATCTCTCTCATTTCCCACTCAGGATTTCTAGGCCACTCAGAGAGTCTCTTATAACTGTGTCACCATAGCAGAAGGGCAGGGCCAGACAGCCCTGTCACAGTGGGGAGGAACCCGGTTCACCCAGCCACCCCCTTGGGGGCATCCACAGCAAAAGCAGGCTGTGGCGTCCCCCCGACTTCACAGGATGCTCTGCACGCTGCCCCTGGTGAGTCTTCTCCCAGAATCCCCAGTTGCCTAGTTGGTTACTGGGGTTCCAAAACTCTCAAAGGAGACTCGAAAGAAGGAAAAATGTTGACATGTGTGGTGTATGCAAAGCCCTTGTATTAGGGCAACTGGAACAAGAGACCACAGGGCCTGAGGGCTTCCCTGGTGGCTCAGATAGATGGTAAGGAAGCAGCCTGCAGTGCGGGAGACCTGGGTTTGATCCCTGGGTGGGGAAGATCCCCTGGAGAAGCAAGTGGTGACCCACTCCAGTATTCTTGCCTGGAGAATTCCAAGAGCAGAGGAACCTGGTGGCCTACAGTCCCTGGAGTCGCAAGAGTCAGACACGACTGAGCGACACACACACAGGGCTTAAACTATAGAAATCTATTTTCTTGAAGTTTTGAAGGCTAGAAATCTGAGCTGGAGCTGTCCCCAAGGTTATTTTCCCTGAGGCCTCTCTCCTTGGCCTGTGAGTCCCACATTCTCTCTGTGTCCTAGCCTGGCTCTCCTCTGCGTACTTCACCCTGATATCTCCTCGTGTGTCCCATTTCTCTCCTCCTTTAAGGACACTGGCGGCTTCCCAGGTGGCTCAGTGGTAAAGAATCCACCTGCCAATGCGGAGCCTGGGTAGGGAAGACCCCCTCGAGGAGGAAATGGCAGCCCACGCCAGTGCTCTTGCCTGGAGAATCCCATGGACAGAGGAGCCTGGCGGGCTACAGTCCATGGGGTCACGGAAGAGTCGGACACGACTGAGCGCTGTCACACACATAAGGACACCGATAAACTGGATCAGGGCCCACCCTAACAACCTCACTTAACTTGGTCACTTCTTTAAAGACACCATCTTCAAACACAGTAGCATTTTGAAAATGGGGTTGGGGCTTGAATATATAATTCAAAGGGGACATAATTCAGCCTATCACAGCCCTCTTTGGTGCGGGACCTCGCTGGGAGTCTCTCCTGCCAAGGTCTATAGGCAACCCCCGTTTTAAAAGCTCATGATCATCCTCATTTTACACATGAAGATATTGAGGCACAGGGTGGCTGAGCAACCTTGCCAGAGGAAGCATGCAGTTCACCTCCAGAGCCTGTTCTTTTGGCCACAACCCTCTAAAGTGAAAGTGAAAGTCGCTCAGTCATGTCTGACTCTTGTGACGCCATTCTCCAGGCCAGAATACTGGAGTGGGTAGCCTTTCCCTTCTCCAGGGGATCTTCCCAACCCAGAGATCAAACCCCGGTCTTCCGCACTGCAGGCGGATTCTTTATCAGCTGAGCCACAAGGGAAGCCTAAGAATACTGGAGCGGGTAGCCTATCCCTTCTCCAGCAGATCTTCCTGACTCAGGAGTTGAACCAGGGTCTCCTGCATTGCAGGCGGGTTCTTTACCAGCTGAACTAACCCTCCAAGACCTCTTTATAATGGAGGGTCACATGACCCCAGCCACACCAAAGAGACTTTCTCTCTAGGAGTCTCTGACTCTGAGCTGGGCAAAGACAGTCTTTTCCCTCTCTTATCCCAAAGTTGAAAGCTGATCAGCCTGCTCCTGGGCATTTCCACCACCAGCTGGTAAAGCTTGCTTAAAAGAACCAAATTATTATAGGAAGATGCACAGAAAGGAGACCTGGCAAATCAAAATCATGCTAGGGACACTGGTCCCTGTTGGCCCTGCCCTTTTTGAGGCTTGACCAGTTCTCCCCGAGTCTAATTGCCTGCTAGCTCATCTGGTAAAGAGCCCGTCCGCAATACAGGAGACCTGGGTTCGATCCCTGGGTTGGAAATACCCCTTGGAGAAGGGAAAGGCTACCCACTCCAGTATTCTGGTCCAGTATTCATGGACTATATAGCCCACGGAGTTGCAAAGAGTCGGATACGATTGAGTGACTATCACTTCACTTCAGTTCTCCCTATATTCAGCACTAACCAGCATCCTTTTGGGAAATCTGTTTGTGCTTTTCTTTTCTTTTAGCCAGAGTCAGCATTTGTTGCCTAGAACTGAAATAACCTTGACTAACACTCAAGGACCCATGATACAAAATTGAATTTGCTTTGGTGATGACCTCTCTTCATTGTTTAGATCCAACAGACGTACTTAACCAACATAAGTTGCCTTATTTAAATTAGTTGTTTTACTCCACAAACCCTGTTTTTCTGGTCTCTGTGTTAGGGAGGTCAATTTAACAGGAAGTCTTCCCTTGTAGCTCAGTCAGTAAAGAATCTGCCTGCAGTGCAGGAGACCCGGGTTCCATTCCTGGGTTGGGAAGATCCCCTGGAGAAGGAAATGGCAACCCACTCCAGTATCCTTGCCTGGAAAATCTCATGGACAGAGGGCTGCAGTCCATGGGGTCGCAAAGTGTCGGGCACGACTGAGCGACTAACACTATTCCAGTGACTAGCTTGGAAGTGTTCTGGAAGCCAACTGTGTTCTCTCCAGCCCTCAAATGTTCACTCCTACCATTAGTCTCTATATCACTACAGCGTGGCACCCTGAGACTTTAAGAAGGAATCATTAAGCTGTAGTTATATATCATTTGGCGAGAAAGAGTGAAAACCACTCTATGGAATTCATCAGTACTGAAAATGACTTGGGGCATAATCAGCAATGTGGAAAGCAAACTGCAGGTAGTTTATTTTTAAAATCCCCATTATCTGCTGCGGAAAGAGACATGGCAGCAGCAGAAAGTGATAAGTAGTTGGTGTGTGAGTCGTGGTGACACACCATTCAAATTCTAGAAAATAATTCCAAATTAAAATGCCACCCATTGTGGCTCCCCATTATTAACTGGGATCGGTCAATTTAGGCAGAACTACCAACCTGGCTGGAGTGAGGGCACAGCTTTAATTAAAAACACTTCAGTGTGGCTGAAAACTCACTTGCATAGTCAAGCTGAATAAATGATTGGAAATTTTAAAAAGCTGGTGAATCAGTTTCTCTTTATCTCTGCTCTTTGCCGGGATGGAAATATTTACGGACGTTCTTTGTATCCCTAACACTGTGCTCGCCATTGGTAGGGAATATATAATCAATCAGTGGAAGACAGCTTTCTCACACTAAAAGAAGGAAGAAAACCATGCGGGCAAAAGGCCGGTGGAGGACAGCTTTGGCAGCTCCCAGCACAGAGAAACTTCCAGCCTCCTGAGCGTCCGGGGTAACTGCGACGACATATGGCGTAGTGCTCAGTGGCCAAGTCATATCTAACTCCTTTGCAACCCCATGGACTGTAGCTCACCAGACTCCTCCGTCTATGGAATCTTCCAGGCAAGAATACTGGAGTGGGTTGCCATTTCCTCCTCTGGGGGATCTTCCGGACCCAGGGATCAAATCCACGTCTCCTGCGTCGCCGGCACTGGCCTGTGGATTCTTTACCACTGAGCCACCTGGGAAGAGCCCAATTTGACTGCACAGTGCATGGTAAAATTTCAGTATGCTGATCCAAAAAGAGTCTAATGGACAAAATAGAAAGCCCAGAGATAAATCCACGCACCTATGGACACCTTCTCTTTGACAAAGGAGGCAAGAATATGCAATGGAGAAAAGACAATCTCTTTAACAAGTGGTGCAGGGAAAACTGGTCAACCACTTGTAAAAGAATGAAACTAGAACACTTTCTAACACCACACACAAAAATAAACTCAAAATGGATTAAAGATCTAAACCTAAGACCAGAAACTATAAAGCTCCTAGAGGAGAACATAGGCAAACATTTTCTGACATAAATCACAGCAGGATCCTCTATGACCCACCTCCCAGAGTAACAGAAATAAACGCAAAAATAAACAAATGGCACCTAATTAAACTTAAAAGCTTTTGCACAACGAAGAAAACTATAAGCAAGGTGAAAAGACAGCCTTCAGAATGGGAGAAAATAATAGCAAATGAAGAAACTGACAAACAACTTATCTCAAAAATATACAAGCAGCTCCTGCAGCTCAACTCCAGAAAAATAAACGACCCCGTCAAAAGATGGGCCAAAGAGCTAAACAGACTTTTCTCCAAAGAAGACATACAGATGGCCAACAAACACAGGAAAAGATGCTCAACATCACTCATTATCAGAGAAATGCAAACCAAAACCACAATGAGGTACCATTTCACACCAGTCAGAATGGCTGCGATCCAAAAGTCTACAAACAATAAATGCTGGAGAGGGTGTGGAGAAAAGGGAACCCTCTTACACTGTTGGTGGGAATGCAAACTAGTTCAGCCACTATGGAGAACAGTGTGGAGATTCCTTAAAAACTGGAAATAGAACTGCCATAAGACCGAGCAATCCCACTGCTGGGCATACACACTGAGGAAACCAGAACTGAAAGACAAGTGTATCCCAATGTTCATCGCAGCACTGTTTACAATAGCCAGGACATGGAAGCAACCTAGATGTCCATTGGCAGACGAATGGATAAGAAAGCTGTGGTACATATACACGATGGAATATTACTCAGCCATTTATTCGAATCAGTTCTAATGAGGTGGATGAAACTGGAGCCTATTATAGAAAGTGAAGTAAGTTAGAAAGAAAAACACCAATACAGTATACTAACGCATATGTATGGAATTTAGAAAGATGGTAATGGTGACCCTGTATGTGAAACAGCAAAAGAGACACAGATGTATAGAACAGTCTTTTGGACTCTCTGGGAGAAGGCGAGGGTGAGATGATTTGAGAGAACAGCATTGAAACATGCATATTATCATATGTGAAACAGATGGCCAGTCCAGGTTTGATGCATGAGACAGGGTGCTCAGGGCTGGTGCACTGGGATGACCCTGAGGGATGGGATGGGGAGGGATGTGGGAGGGGGGTTCAGGATGGGGAACACGTGTACACCCATGGCTGATTCATGTCAATGTATGGTGAAAACCACCACAATATTGTAAAGTAATTAGTCTTCAATTAACATAAATTAATTAAAAAAAAAGTTTATGAGTAGACAGAGGAAACAGCTTAATTTAAAAGACCCAAACATTACTTCATAGGACAACATACAGAACATTGAGAAGCATTATCAGTACAGGAATATATCATCTCTAAGACTATACAGCCTCTGCATGGATTCTCAGTGTCAAACCTAACGTCCCTGACTTACTCCCAAACCTCTTACTGGGACTTGGGACTAGCGGGTGGGGAAGCCACACCATTTCTTAAAGGCAGATGGGTAATTGTGGTGGTCTGACAATGATCAAGACAAACTAATTTTTGAAACGCATTTTAGAAGAAAATATGTTTATAGTTGTGATTCCCCCTCACCCCCAGCTAACCCCTAGGGACGGGGGAGCCTGGTGGGCTGCTGTCTATGGTGTCACACAGAGTCCGACACGACTGAAGTGACTTAGCAGCAGCAGCAGCAACCCCTATAAACCACTTCTTAGAAACACAATGGCACACAGCATGGGCTCAAGTTTCAGTTCTTCCTTGGCTCTGCCGCATAATCTAAGAGCTGCTGCTGCTGAGTCGCTTCAGTCGTGTCCGACTCTGTGCAACCGCATAGACGGCAGCCCACCAGGCTCCCCCGTCCCTGGGATTCTCCAGGCAAGAACACTGGAGTGGGTTGCCATTTCCTCCTCCAATGCATGAAAGTGAAAAGTGAAAGTGAAGTCGCTCAGTCGTGTCCGACTCTTAGCGACCCCATGGACTGCAGCCCACCAGGCTCCTCTGTCCATGTGATTTTCCAGGCAAGAGTACTGGAGTGAGGTGCCATAATCTAAGAGCTTGGAGGAGTAAACACATCACTGGCCTGAAACAGCTTCAGAGAGTGAGAATGATGCTGATAATGAAGTAGAGACAAGACTACTCCCCAGCTCATGGGCTCCTTAAAGGCCTTAGATGAAATAATCTATCAGTGTCAGAATAATGCTTGACGTATGGTGAGAGCTCCAAATACTACACCTTTTAAGAACGGTGCTGTCAACAGTAAGGGCCATGACACAGATCGGGAGCGGCATCATCACCATCAACAGGGACGGGGCCAGGCTGAGCCTGGAAGGAGATGGATGAGCCCTAGCACGTGGCCTCAACTTCTTTAACAACTGTTCCCAACGCGCCTACCCTGGCTTCCCTGGTGGTTCAGCAGTAAAGAATCCACCTGCCAAGCAGGAGATGAGGGTTCGATCCCTGGGTCAGGAAGATCCCCTGGAGGAGGGCATGGCAACCCTTTCCAGCTCTTGCCTGGGAAGTCCCATGGCCAGAGGAGCCTGGTGGGCTATGGAACATGGGGTCACAAAAGAGTTGGCTATGACTTAGCTACTCAACAACAACCCTAGGCTGTAGAAGCATTAAACAAATATGAAATTGCAGAAAAATCCTTACTGACCAAATCTGGAGTGTTAAAATTGCCTCCAAATAGAAAATCGGCCAATTTTTGAGATTCTAAGCCACAAGGTAGATTCCCCAGCAACAGAGGCAGCTGTCCAAGGCTGCCTGTCAGTATCTAGCAGTGATAAAAAGGTGGAGCACCCACAAGTCCTGACTGCCCTCTGCTGTGATCTGATAGACTGAATTCCCAGTTTCTCCCCTCGTACATTATTTGACTTGATCTCCCTATAGCAAATCCCTGAGTAGCCTGTGTGGCCCTCAATCTCTGCAGTTCCCTGCCACCCAGAGTCTCCTGACAAGACAGACAGACAGGAAGGGGCAAAGCTACGTTCACCTTTCTGAAAGCTGTTCCTTTAGCAGAGCAATGTTGCTTTTTTTTCGTTATCTTACTTTTCAGTTTATTTGAAGCATCCGGGAAAGATTTATGTTCCTATTTCTGATGCAGTTTGCCAATTTCCATTGTTTTAAATCATCAAGGCTCTTTCTGAAACAGAGGCAGGCTCCTCACCAACCAGGGGTCCTAACTGCAAGTCTGGAAGCTCTTATAGGCAGGATAGCCCCAGACATAAAGGTTAGTTTCATAAGGTCTGTTTTATAGAGGCCTCGTGGTCCTGCAACGTATCCTTTCTTCATGGAAAGTGAGAGATATGCAGATGAAAACCTGCTTCAGAAAAGGACTGAATAACTTCATCCACTCTAAGCGAGAAGCTGCCAAGGAAGCCCGCTCTGTCATCAGGGCCATGGAGTGGCATATGACTGACGGATGTCAACAGGGGCGTGGACGAATTGTGCATACATACGGGGCAGAAGAGTCGGGGGACTGTCCTCATCTTAATTATAAACATGATAAGTGGTACCTGCACAAATTCATCTTGGGGTTGGAGATGCTAATATTAATCCTAATAATCAATTAATCTCTAAGGATCATGGGTTTCCCCAGTGGCTCAGCAGGTAAAGAATACACGTGAAACAAAGCAGACACAGAAGATGAGGATTCGATCCCTGGGTTGGGAAGATCCCTTGGAGGAGGGAATGGCAACCCAGTCCAGTCTTCCTGCCTGGAGAATTCCATGGACAGAGGAGGCTGGCGGGCTCCAGTCCATGGGGTTGCAGAGACCTGGACATGACTGAAGCGCCTAAGCACACGGGGCTCATGTAGGAAAAAGTCCTTCCCAACCAGGAAGTCAGAACATGCCAGGCCACGGAAACCAGCCGCTCATGACCGGGCTTCTCCCTACAGCCTGGCCTCTAATGCTTCACATCTCTGCCTTTCTTCCCCTGCCCCTGGCTTTCAATACCTCTTCCTTCTTTCATCAGTAATGCATTCCTAGCCTCACTTCACCCCAACTTATTAAAAAAAAACACATGGTCTCAGGGCTTCCCTGGTGGTCCAGCGGTTAAGAATCCACCTGCCAATGCGAGGCGTACGGGTTTAATCCCAGATCTGGGAAGATCCCACAGGCCACGAGGCAATACGCCTGTGCAGCACAGCTACGGGAGCCCTCGAGCCCGTGCCTGGCAACAGGAGAAGCCACCACGAGGAGACGCCTGCACACCGTGCCTGGAGAAGAGCGCCCACTCCCTGCACCTAGAGAAGCCTGCACACAGCAACAAGACCCGGCAGAGCCAACACACCAATGAATAAATAAAAACAAAACAACACAATAGCTCTGCAACATAATTTTTTATTATTTTGACAATCAAATCAAGTGTGTTAGTTGCTCATTCATGTCCGACTCTGCGGCCCCATGGACTGTAGCCTGCCGGGCTCCTCTGTCCATGAGATTCTCCAGGCAAGAATCCTGGAGTGGGTTGCCATGCCATTCTCCAGGGGATCTTCCCGACCCAAGGATCAAACCCAGGTCTCTCACGTTGCAGACGGATTCTTTACCATCTGAGCCACCAGGGAATCCAATCCAATCAAACATCTGATATTATAACATGTATATCACATGCCTTGGCAAACAAAAGGATGCATAGTTTAGGTTCTGAATCTGTGAAAACACTCAAGTCAAGTCAGTGGAGCAGGGTGTGGGGGCAAAGCAATAAATATGATACAAAACTTAGCACTAGTTCATCAGATAACCAGGGACACAAAATCAGAACATACTGATAGTTATTATTAGGAACACAGACAAGCAGAAAAAAACCCTGTAGAATTTCATTCTTTTCAAAGGTCAGATGCTCAAAAAGAAAAACGATGAGAGATGGCTCTTACCAGAAATGCTTACAAAAAATTTTAAAAACAGTAGGTCTGTTTGGTGGACTCATGCGTTATGAAGAATCATCAAATTTTATCTGCTGCAAAAAGTGATTGTATGACATTAAGAGTGTGAGGGCCAAATCAGAGGACCTAACAGAATCACTTTGATGCTGCACCAAAGCACTTGCAGTATTCTGAATTGCTGTTTCATGTTTATTGCATATATATTTCATTTTTAGAAAAAGACTGGCAAAGTAAACCACAGGATCCTAGACGGAATTCATCAGTATGTTGAAAATTCTTCATCGTGTTTATTACAGCTGAAGGTCTGTGGATGTTTGAACTTAAAAAGATTAGGAGCTATTATGGGAGCCATTACATCTGACCTACTGAGGAAATAATCAGTCCGTCCTACAGGTGGAAACCCAGAAGTTGGGCTTCCACCTCTGAGGCCTTCATAGAGAGGATTTATGCCTTGGGGAAGAGTTAGGTTAGACATATTCTAGGTGTCTCTAAATGAGATTTCATGTACCTTTGGAATCCAACAAGTATAGAGTGTACTGGACTCTATAAATACTTGGGAAAGCCAAAGAAGGAATGGAACTAATGAAGCAGTGTAGAAGCACGCAGCACGCAGGCATAAATGCAGCCAAGCAGGCACGACCTTCTTTCCTTGTCCTCCCTGTATTATTATGGAGCCGTTCACCCGAGCCCTGCTCAGCTATGTGTTCAATGTACTACGCTTATTTTAGCCCAAACTCAGTCAGTCACAAATGTTTAATTGTGCCTCTGTTTAGAAAACAGTTTGCAAACTAAAGATGCTATTTGCACAGAGGCAGCCCAAAGAGCCGTGTTCTTGTGGCGAGCTGACTCACCTGCCATTATGCATGGGGGTCAGGGGCCTGCAAAGCGGCACGCTTGGGCTCACACCAGGATTTGTCAAGACAATCCACTGGGGCGTGGGGAAAACGAATGCTTCATTTGCATATGTATCTAAAGTTAAGAAAGGACGTAGGCTTTACTAATATTTTCTAGTGGATGGACAAATGTCTCTTACTTAGGTGTCAAGGAGAGAAATCAGGGCAGAGTGGGAGTTCTACCAGCAGGAGATAAAGATGCGGGCTCTATCTTACAAGGCGGGCTTCTGGTTAAATGTGTTTATAGGATGTATTATCTCAACTACTTCAACTCAAACACCCTCTACAACATGGACACTTAAAGATGTCCTACAAATGTATCACCAACAAGGGCCTGCTGGAGCACAGGGAGTCTGCTCAGTGTCGTGTGGCCGCCTGGGTGGGGAAGAGCGGACACATGCGTGTGCACGGCTGGGTCCCTACACTGTTCACCTGGAACCGCCACAACCGTGTGTGCTAATCGGCTATATTCCAAAACAAAATAAAAAGTTGAAAAAAATACGCCCGCATGGAAACCATATGTGATCTATAAATTTTTATAATGAAGGTACATGAGAAGAAGGAGAAAATGCCAGACTGAAACTTTGCCTACTGCTAAAGCAAGCTCTTCTCCCTCCACTTGAGGGTTAAAGTAACAATAATCAGATGAGTTCACACAAGAGCCCGAAACTAACATCAACAAGACTATAGAGCATGAATTTGCATCTGGTATAACTCATGATAAGCTTCACACTAATGCACATCCTACCTTCAGCTAACATTTTATGGTAGCATGAAGTTGTCACGATGAGCATGATATTTAAAAAGTAAACCACTAGAACACCATTAATAAGATTATAGTGGGAGAAAAATGATTCTATACCAATACCATAAATGAACAAAAAAGAAGTTAGATATTAGGGTTAAAATTTTTTCTCTTATACTTTTAAAATATCAATATTTGTATATGTTTTAAAAACTGTATTAGAACATGTATGAATTTATAATTGTGGGTATACATATAATACAGAGAAGGCAATGGCACCCCACTCCAGTACTCTTGCCTGGAAAATCCCATGGATGGAAGAGCCTGGTGGGCTGCAGTCCATGGGATCGCGAAGAGTCGGACACGACTGAGCGACTTTACTTTCACTTTTCACTTTCATGCATTGGAGAAGGAAATGGCAACCCACTCCAATGTTCTTGCCTGGAGAATCCCAGGGACGGCGGAGCCTGGTGGGCTGCCGTCTATGGGGCTGCACAGAGTCAGACACGACTGAAGTGACTTAGCAGCAGCAGCAGCAGCAGCAGCATACATATAATATATACATGCATATTATATATACATACTAAAATAGATAGCTATGGTAGGGCTTATGACATCAGCTGATAAGGAATATACGTATCACATACATATAAAAATATATCTGTGTGTGTCTGTGTGTGTACAATAATCGTTTTATTTAGAAACGTGGCTTACTTACGAATGCTCAGGCGTTTCTGGACTCTGAAAGACTGGTTAGCCTCTGGGGCTAGCCTTTGTGTATTTAGATATACCTTTCAAATAATACCTTTTTGTACAATAGTTTATACTTACAGATAGTTGAAAAATAAACCAGATAATTTGTATTCTAAACTCTTTATATTTCTATCAGTCAAGTCTCTCAGGTCTGAGACTTTAATTTTATGCCGATGTTATTCCAGTGGCTATTTCCACCAGATGAATACCTCTGGGCCAAAGAAACAATCTCATCTGTGTTCATTATTTTCCTAAATTACGGATATTAAACATACATAACCATGAAGCCACGTGGTGATATTTCCATGCAACACTCTCCAACTGACTCAAATAGGTTGTGTTTATACATCTGATTAACGAATCGAAAAAATAAACCAGCACCAGGTACTAAAAAAGAGATAACACAACCATACTTTTATGTATCATGATTTATCCATATTTCATTGTTAGGCGGGTATAACTAGGCCAAAGTTGAAAATAGGTGTTGTCAGTGTCTTTGACGGTGGTAATCAATGAAATCGTTTTTATGTTTGTTAATTTCTGCACAGCTTAAAGTATTTTCAAAATAATTAGCAAACTGAAATTCTTCTATGTTAGATGGGTTTTATGTTTCTGTTTTGAATACTGTATTTTTTTAGTATATCATGTTCTATGAATATACTCATTACTTTTAAAAAATATTCTGTGTTTTAGATCTGTTTTAGGTGCACAACAAAACTGAGCAGAAGGGACAGAATTTCTCACACGCCCCTGACTCGCACACATGCTTTGTCTCCCCATTATCAACATCCCCCATCACAGTCGGGGGACGTGTTCAACTGATGAAACCATGTTGACAAATTATGATCAGCCAAAGTCCATAGTTAACATTATGGTTCACTCTTCGCTTTGTGTATTTTACAGGTTTGGACAAACTTATCACGACCTGTGTCTAGCTCTACAGTGTTGTACTGAGCCGTTTCACTACCCTAAACATCCTCTGGGCTCTGCCTTTTCATCCCTCCCTTCCCCCTCGGCATCTACTGATCTTTCTACTGTTACCGTAATTTTGCCTTTTCCAGAATGTCATATAGCTGGAATCCTGTAGTATGTAGGCTTTTCGGACTGGCTTCTTTCACTTAAGCAATGTGCATTTAAGATTCCTTCATATTCTCATAGCTTGAGAGCTCATTTGTTTTTAGTGCTAAGAAATATCCAAATGTCTGGATGTACCACAGATTATTTATCCATTCACCTCTTGAAGACTATTTTGGTTGCTTCCAAGTTTTGTCAATTATGAATGAAGATGCAATAAATATTCATATGCAGGTTTTTGTGTGGACATACATTTTTCAATTCCTGTGAATAAATACCAAGGAGCATGATTAATGGATCACGTGGTTAACACTGCATTTACTTTTGCAGAAAACTGCTGCACTGGCTTCCGAAGTGGCTGCGCCCTTCCACATTCCCACCGGCAATGGTGAGCGCTCCTGTCACTCCACGTTCTCCCCAGCGTCTGGTGCTGGGTGTTCCAGATTTGGGCCATTCTAATAGGTGTGTAGTGGTATCTCCTTGTTTTAATTTGCGTGACTCTAGTGACATAGAATGTGGGGCATCTTTTCACATGCTTATAGCCATCTGTCTATTTTCTTTGGTGAGGTTTTATTTTTTAAAGAACATTCTTGAAAATTTTGTTAATTTTTGTTAATTAGTTAATTTTGTTAATTTTGGGATTAAAATGAAGTGTTTAAGATAAACAGAGAAACAACAGAGGCATGTATCACGGAGCTTTCTGCTCCTAAGCTGCACAGGAAATCCCACTATAAAATTTATTAGCAGATCTTCTAATCAGCTCAGCCTTAATATTCAAACTTCAGTGAACACTCGCCCAAATTCAGAAGCGGCAACCCCTCTCTCATGTCATAATCAGTTTACTTTCGCACTTCTCCTTACGTATACTTTCTTTTACCCCAATATTAATTACAATGGCTCAATAAAAAATAGCATGAATTAAATCGTACATAATTAGTTTAATCAAATTCTGATGATAGTGCAGATTTGTCCTTGAAACAGTCTATCTAGTTCCCAGAAGAAAAGGATCAAATTAACTAACACACTCAAAGGGGTAAAATCTCTTATATAATCTAGTATAGTACAAATTTAGAGACTCATTGAAGTGTTGCTCATAGTAAAACGTCCAGTAAAAAGATATTTTGAAAATCCACATTTGAAAGAAGCTGTGGACCCAACTTCTCAACCTACTAACCAAGTGAGCATTGTTCTTCAGAGAAAAAAACCACAGATCTGAAAAGAGAAGAGGGAAAGAGAAATCTGTTTATAGACTCTGACTTTCCCATTTACTTGGTATGTATGTGGCGGGTTATCTAACTGAGGCCCCTTTATGCATAATTTGTGATAATAGTACACACTCATATTGCTGAACAGAGAGTAGCAATCCTGCTAAAGATCACATCGGGCTGGTTTTGCTCAGGTCTCCAGTGTCTGGTCACCACCAGTTAGCCTTTTCCTCTCAATAAGTCTTGTCACACCAAGGCCTTTGAACTTCAGGGACACTAACAGACTTCCGAGATATCTTAAACACTTCAGGAAATAGAACCTAAGACAACTCACTATTAATCAGCAGCCAGTAAAACACATTAGGCTTCCTTAGTGGCTCAGCAAGGAGATCCAACCAGTCCATCCTAAAGGAAATCAACCCTGAATATTCATTGGAGGACTGATGCTGAAGCTCCAATACTTTGGCCACCTGATGCAAAGAACTGACTCATTGGAAAAGACCCTGATACTGGGAAAGACTGAAGGCAGAAGGAGAAGGGGACGACAGAGGATGAGATGGTTGGATGGCATCATTGATTCAACGGACTTAAGTTTGAGCAAGCTCTGGGAGATAGTGAAGGACAGGGAAGCCTGGCGTGCTGCAGTCCATAGGGTTGCAAAGAGCTGGACACGACTGAGCAATTGAACTGAACTGATACTAAGATGACCAGTGGGGGAATCAAACATCACGTACATTAACAAAACATGTGCTCTGGGCAAGCTCATCTTCATAATCCTTAATCGCCTTTCAGCCACTTTTATACTCCAGATAGAGGAATGCCCGCTCCTTTTAAGAAAGCCTAGTTTACTTCCCAACTGTTTTCTGTCCTTTATAAAAAATATTGAGCCTAAATTATTTCTCTCCATAGCTTCATACTATTGGTCCCAACTCAGCTTTCTGAAACAATTCATAAAAATTTGGTGCCCCCACTACATACAGCCTTTCAGAGATAGTCTTGCTCTGTAATAAAACCTTGCTCCAGACTTTTCTCTTTTCGAAGTTGGTCATATTTAGGTACTTTCCGTAAGACATATTTTTAAAACTTTTTCCTGAAAATACACAAATGGAATAGCATGGCAACCCACATTTCAAAGAAAATGAATATCCTTAAAATAGCCAAAACCCCAAATTACAAAGCTATGAAAAATAGACAGTGGAATTGATAAAGAAGACTTTTATCACAGGACCAGATTAGCTTCCTTAAAGCACGAGGCCATTTTCAGGAAGCTTTGCATCACAGCACAATTTCCAATAATGGTAAATATTATAGCTGTCTCCCTATTACTTAAAAATAAGCAGCATTAATTGTTCAGATAATGAGTATCCTAGACGTAGTTGGGTAGATAGTTATTGATACAGAGCCTTCTAATGGTGTGGTTACTAGGAGCTAAGACATTAAATCTTCTCCTTTACTATCATACATCTGAGGAGGGCTACACAGTCAGAGCCCTAGACTGTTTGTTTCCGTCCACGGGCAGTTTGTACCTTTTGTGATATGCAAATATCATCTGTGATATGTAAATAACATCCTTTCCTGTTGGTGCCATGATATAAACATGTTTGGGGGAAAGTGGTTTACTTCACATGCTATTAAAATAATTAGAAGTTCACTTCCTATGAAACGGGCAAAAACTGCCACCCAACCTTTACTTATCCCACCAGATATTCCCATTGCGAGGCACTCTTCTGGATCAGGTATGAAGGCTCTTTTGAGATTACATGTATTATCTAGAAGTGCTTACACTCTGAGTAGTTATGCCAGTTTCTTGGGTATATCAAACAGACTTCTATAAATGTGCTGGGAAATTAGAAGATAAAACAATGGCTAAAAGGCAAGACCAGAAGTCCATGATGCTCTAGAGGCCATAAGGAAGGAACGAACGGGGTGATCTGGCAGGTCAAAGGGCAGCCTGACAGGGTTTCTGGGAGTTTGGAGGAAAAGGTAAGGATAGAACACAGGCTGGGACGAACACTCCCTAAAGGAAGAAAGGGACAGTCAGCCGTGGGTCACAGCAGGCCTTCCGCCCTGAGCGGATGTGGTCCACGGGCCCTGGGAAAGGCGTGCTCGGGATGACACACTTGAGCCTGCGACAAGCTCTCCCAGACGCTTCTCACAAATGAGGACTAGGTTTACAACACAAGCCACCTTCTGAAGCCTGCTGTCTCTGCCCAAAAACTGCCAGAGAAGTGTTATATACAAGAGCAGGCTAGAATCTCCATGAAAATAATAGCTTTTGCCAACAGCTGGGGTGAAGACAATGCCCGAGGTTTCTCTGAAGCGTTGTCAGTCACTTGAGGGCATTGAGTGTGGGAAGTCGTTCAGTCGTGTCTGACTCTGTGCGACCCCATGGGCTGTAGCCCACCGGGCTCCTCTCTCCACGGGATTCTCCAGGCAATAAAACTGGAGTGGGCTGCCATGCCCCGCTCCAGGGGATCTTTCCAACCCAGGGATCGAACCCGCATCTCTTACGTCTAAACTGCATTGGCAGGAGGGTTCCACTGGTGCCACCTTTTAGGGCATTATTAGCAAGTAAGGGAAGGGGCAGAGGCATCTGATTTTCCAATAGCTTGAGTGCCCAGCATCCAAGGAATTTTGAGGAGAGATGGTCAATCCCTGTCCTCTGCCAGCGTGTCACTGGCAAGAGAGGAGGAGGCGGATTAGGATTAGAAATGTCAATCAAAGGGACTTCCCAGGGGGTCCAGTGGCTAAGACTCTGCTCCCAAAGCAGGCGGCCTGGGTTCGATCCCTGGTCAGGGAACTGGATCCTACATGCCGCAACTAAAGATTCTGAGTGCCACGTCTAAGACCCAGCACAGCCAGATATAAAGAAATGCCAGTCAATACCGCACAGGTCTGATTGTGGGGTAGGTCAGGTCTTGAGGTCGCAGTGGAGTAGAGTCTTGTCCAGCGCCCAGGGCTCTCTGCTTGAGAATCTGATTCAGTCCATCCCAGGTACTGAGGTCGGCTTCAGGGTCTACTGTCTGTCCAGCACCAGGCTCCACCTTGCTGACATGTTCACAGACGAAGTCTGGTGACGACAAACTCGTCCACAAATAAAACTGTGCTATGTAATGCACAAAAAGGCAGATTATATATACGAACGCGAGAGGCACCACAGAGAAAGCAAGTGACACAGTACGGAGGGTACAGAGCACCTCATGTGAAGGTCAATGCCTGCACAGGGCTTTAATGACCAGCAGATTTTCCAAACAGACAGGAGAGAGATGTGCACTCTGGGAAAAGGGAAGAACACGTGCCTGGTGTGTGGGGAGCATTAAAAAGGGTTTGCGAGGGCTCAAACATCGGCATGAGAGAGAGAAGTGGTCTCGAGAGGGGCCGGGTTAGGAAGGCCTCTGACTAGCAGAGAAAGAGCTCTGGCTTCATCTTAAAAGGAGACAGAAGCGCCAGCGACTGCGGCTCTGGCAGCCGTGGTCTCCACGAGACGGTCTGGGTGCGCCAGCAGCCACAATGGCGCGCCATGCAGGACGGTCAGAGGTCTCCGAAATGAACGAACCCGAAGGGCAGTTAAGCACCAAGCTGTGCTTACCTAGAGCTTCTCTCTCATACTAAACATCAGGGGCTGGAGAGTTTGTGGTTCATTATAGTCCAGGTGGTACTAGTGGTAAAGAACCCACCTGCCAGGGCAGGAGACTCGAGTTTGATCCCTGGGTCGGGCAGATTCCCTGGAGGGGGGCAGGGCAACCCACTCCAGTGTTCTTGTGGAGAAATCCACGGGTAGAGGAGCCTGGCGGGCCACAGTCCACGGGGCTGCAGAGAATCAGACGTGACTGAGCAGAGCAACACACGGCACAAAGCTGAGCAGACTCAGTGTGTTTAAGAGAAACTCCAGGCTTCCTCCTGGCCCAGGACGAATGCGGAGAGACCAGAGGGGCACGACAGGGGTCACTGCTGAGGTGGCCAGACAGACAAACATGGGCCTTGCCTGGCACCACTAAGCCTGGCCAACAGCATCTACAAACTAGTCTGACCACCACAGTCACAGAATCACCTGGGGATCCTCATTCAGGAGGTCTGCCCCAAATATCTGTATTTTTGCCAATTGATACTGACAACTGGGTATGTACTGGGAATATTGGTCTAGTCCTCGGATTGTACATCAATAAACTATAGTATGGGGAACATCTAAACAAAATACATAACACTCTCTTAAGATGAAAATTTTCACTTCGCAAATCAGTCGGCGGAACCGAAGGCCTGTGTAACTTCAGACTTATACAATGAGGTCAAAATGTTTTGATTCTGAGCATCAAAGAAGAGTGGAGTACAAATCAGTACCAGCTCAGCAAGCTATTAAACCCACCTTAGCCGCAGGTACCACTTTTGTAACGTGGAGATATTCACACATGGTGGATGGGAAGATAACACAACTTATTTGAAGTTACTAGCAAATGCCCCTGATAGAGCAAAGCTCACTGAATGCGAGTACTCTTGAATTTCCCTTAAAAGCAAAATGTGAAAGGAAACACATGGAGAATGCCTCACATCACTGAAAAATACATAAGGATGTACTAAGTGACAGGTGTTATGAATCAATGAAAAGAATGGATAAGAGTAAGAAAGATACAGAAGTATGACCATTTCAAGCCATGGAACCAACCGTTAAGTACAGTCTGGAACCAAGCGTGTCCTCCACACTCAGCTGTCACGTGTGTTAGCCTGTTCCAGGGACTCTTCTGGCTCAGCGTCAGGACAATCAATACATTTTATCTTCTCTGCGATCTATGGCCCAAGGATCTTAATCCTTATCAAGTAAGCTTTATAGTGTCTGTATCTACCACATTTATTTATTCGGGCTTGCTTTTCCTTGATTCTTAACTTGAATACAATCATCTGTTCAATGTACTAAAAGGTGCTTCCTCTTGTTTTACCATCAATTCAAGTTCATGTGACTGGACACGTGAAGGAAAAGAAAAAAATTGGAACCAGAAGAGAGAGGCATTAGAAGTACCGAAAACTTACAAATCTCATTCTGCACTTTTTGTGTACAGAGGAAAACATCTTGTGGCAGGATAAGTTGCTGACTTATTAATCTGATGATGCATTAATACCTAAATGGGCTCGGGAAGATCCCCTGGAGAAGGGAATGGCTACCCGCTCTAGTATCCTTGCCTGGAGAATCCAGGGACAGAGGAGCCTGGCAGGCTACAGGCCATGGGGTTGCGAAGAGTTGGACATGACTGAGCGACTAACACTAATACCTAAATGGCAATTCATTTCTTGTTAATGAATTATTTTTCCCTTGCGTCCTCACCCATCTCAGGGTAGCTCAAGTCTTTAATTTCTTATATTCAGGGTTTTGGAATGCACAGGGTTTTTTTTTAAGCCTAAGTCCTTTGTAAAGTTCTTTTTAAAATTTCAGTCCTTTGCAGAGAATGGCACCTCTGAAGCAACAGGAGACATCAGGAGAGGCTCCTGGAGGCCCCAGATGAATCAGGTCTGAGGCTCCAGAGGGGGCGGAACTGACCCAGTGCTGTCTGCCCCTGCACACCCCACGGGCTCACACCTCTGTGCTGGGGGCCCGTGGGGCACCTATTTGAGAATCAGCATAAAACCCCTAGGTTCAGAGACATGCCAAAGATGACCACAAAACTCAGAGACCCAACAGGCAAGAAAATGGGGGTGTCTCATCCATGATCAGGAGGGCCTTGAGACCCCTCTTTGAAGTTACGGCCCTTCCCAAGCCCCAGGACCTTAGGGAGACCCTACCAAAAGGAACCTCTGCCAGCGAGGGCCCAGAGGCAGAACAGGGGTCATTCAAAGGAGATTTTTAAAGTATGCTGTTCCAACTGAGGGCGTCCCTGGTGGCTCAGATGGTGAAGAATCGGCTTGCCATGCAGGAGACCTGGGTTCGATTCCTGGGTTGGGAAGATTCCCCTGGAGAAGGGAATGGCAACCCATTCCAGTATTCTGGTTTGGAGAATCCCATGGACGGAGGAGCCTAGCGGGCTACAGTCCATGGGGTCACAAGGAATGGGATACAACTGAGTGACTGACACTTCTTCCAGCTGAGCTTGCAGACTGAGACTTGTACTCACTGCAACTCTGTTATTATGGCCTCTGAATAGCTTTTCTTAAGTCTAATTTTATAGTGATGAGTATATTAAAAAAATATATGCTCCCAGCTGAAAGAACTTAGAAGCTGAGGCAGAACTTTAAAGTTAACAAAATAATAGTAACAATGCGGATATGTAAACTTGCCGGTAGAGAGCCAAAGGCTGTCTTTTACATACGATTTCTATTCTCTTTCTTTGCTGAATCATTGATTTTTATGTTAATGACAATGCAGCTTTGATGGATGTCTGAGTTATCTGAAATGAAGAAAGGTTAAGAAATTTAAACCCTGTCGCTTAGAGTAAGACATAAACAAATAGCTGTGAGATGTTCCATCTTGATTAAGGTTGCCACGAACTCAAATAATAATAAACAGTCTATAGCTGCTACATGCACAGTGCCTAGAAAAAGAATTTATTGACTAGGATTATTTATTATGAAAAAATTATTGTAACTACTCAACGGAGAAGTTAATGTCGGGTCGTTTCCCACGATATGTAGATAATAAACACTTGCTAGTCATATAATATGAAGAGTATTACATCAATAAATACTAGATTTGTGTGCAAGCCCTCGCAAATACTCTTAATTATACCATTCCTAGATGTCAGATTAGTGGAATTAACATCCCTTAGCAGCAAAATGGACAAAAAAGGAACAGCACCTGCCATATGAGAATTTATTTTTAATTAACACTTCCACTCAAGACAGCCTATATCACCAAGGAGCTAGGAATTAAAGAGAGGGTAAATGTGACATCATTTAATCACAGCAGCAAAGTTGTTTGAAGAGAAAAAGCACGGAACGGAATAGCAACTTGCCGAGTCAAGAGCTATTCTAACCTGATCTTGTCTTAAAGAAGCTTACTACATTCCAGCTTTTCCTTTACTTGTCTTTTGACCATTTTATTTCTTCCTCAGGTTTTAGATTGGGGTGCCAGGCCCATGTTCTAATTGACATGTTGCTATGCCAAAGCACACAGAGTTTTGGGCTTGGCTTTCCTCTTGTCCTTAGCAATAGTTAAGTCAGTAAATTGCCCTGGCAATTGGTAATAGTCCTGCTGTTCCTTATTCATCCCCTCACAAATTAGCCCCTTAGGAAGACACTGCTGTCTGGACTTCAAAATGACAGTGGAAAACTACCCAGGCTCTTAGGCGTAAACTGAGAAAGATATCCCGATGCAGAATCATATCCATTCATTTAAAAATCAGTTCTTTCACATGCAGGGGTGTGGCTTCGCGGCAGACCTTTGGATCTGGTAGACCTTTTGGAGCTGAAGGAAAGCTAGGAGAGCAACGTGACAATGAAAACTTATGCTTCCTGTTAAATGGTCTTAAGCAAATTTGCTTTTTGTTTCAATAATACACTGACACGCTTGAATACAAATTGAACACAAATCCAGCCTGAATAAATGCTTCGAGTATGAATGCATGTAAATGGCTAAGTGAATGTGAGCACATGCATACCTGCGTACATGCAACCCTAGCCACTCACACAGAAGGTCTGTCATGCTGAGACAGGAACGGTGGTTCAGATCAATCATGTGCAAACTAGCGCTGAGCCTCGACAGTCTATTAAAGTATGCAGTCAATTCCCAGAACAATAAAAGGAAGAGAGCAAGAGAGAGGTAACGTCAGACTGAATGATTTTATTGCAGTGATTCTAATATCCGGTGCTGAGAACCCGCACAGGTGAAGGCAGAGAGCCCAGGGGACGGACGCAGGCACATGGACACCCTCACACCTGGCTGGGAGCCGCAAGAGGGGCAGGTCAGGAAGATTCCCTGGGGTAGGAGATGGCACCCCACTCCAGTATTCTTGCCTGGAGATTCCCATGGGTGGAGGAGCCTGGTGGGCTAGTCTATGAGGCTGCAGAGTCAGACAGGCCTGAGCATACACATACCTGGCCGGTGAATAAAATCCAGAGACACAGGGAAAAAAACAAGCCTCAGAGCATTCAGTGGCTTGCTTAACACAGAATCTTACACCAAAGTTTTGAAATGTAAAAATTAGAAGGTTAGAGTCGGTTCCTGGGGATAATTTGTTAGTGTCTGTAACGGTCAGTTTTAATGGTCAACTTGGCTCGTCTATAGTATGCATCGATTCAATCAAGCCTTAATCGAGGTGTTGCTGTGAAGGTATTTCGTACATGTGGCTAACATCAGTAATCAGCTGACTTGTAAGATTATTCTCAGTAACGTGGACAGGCCTCATTCACTCAGTCAGAAGGCCTTAAAAGCCAGACTACAGCTTCCCAGAGAAGGAAAACGTTCTGCCTCAATGTTGCAGCAGCAATTTCTATCAGAGTTTCCAGCCTACCCTACACATTTCAAACCCACAATCACATATGACATGAGCCAATTCCCTGAAATAAATAGGAGATACGTGTGTGTGGGTGGAGATGGGAGGGCGATCATGCATAAACAACCCCAAAGTCCTTTAAAAGATTAATATGGCTACATTTAATTTTCAAATGTAGCCTAGACACCTACTCAGACCACTACATTATAATCAAGTTGCAACAGTCGGCTTTATATTTAAGGCATACAGGTTTCCATGTACTTAGGGAACAGTCCAAAGACCAAAGCTGGAGAAGGAAATGGTAACCCACTCCAGAATATTTGCCAGGAAAATCCCATGGACTGAAAAGCCTGGTGGGCTGCAGTCCATACGGTCACAAAGAATTGGCCGTGGCTGAGCATGCACGGACACGCCAAAGACCAGAGGAAAACCATCTTACTGTGGAGTGTTGTTTGCTTGACAGTGGCAGCTCCCAAAAGGACACTGTCACAGGAATTCCTACTAAGACACCACATCAGTGTTCTCCAGGATGTTCTTAATCCAACTAGCTTGTGGAGTGCCAATTTTGGACATCATCTGCACGGATGTTGCTGTAGGTACGGGAGATCCAGGACCGAGCCGAGACACATACATCAGGGCTGATATCTGGGAACAGGTCTTGGAATTATAAACAGGGATGATGATGTTTGAAGCAAAGATAAAAGGTCTCAGAGGACACTAATATCTCAGTCACTGAGTGCTCATTGCATGTCAGGCCCTGTGCCCAGCATTTAAATATAAAAGATTTGTTTTAAGCTGTACAACTACTTTCTCCTATAAACATTACTGTACCCTTTTCACAGACAGGAAAACTAAGACTGCAGAGGTTAAATAACTCGCCCAAGGTCACACATCCAGGATCCCAACATTAGCCTTTTAGATGTTGGAGCCTGTGGTTTTCACCACGAAGCTACCACATGGCCTGCCTTATCTCATAAAGGAAGGCACTTAATTTACAGCCAGAGTTAAGGGATGGGGAGCAAGAGAGGAATCAGAAAAGTTGCCAAGGAAAGGGCATCGCCAGAGACAAGAAAAGACACTGGACAAGTTTCCAAAAGAAGTAGACAGAAAAGTTAATCCTTAAAGAAGAAGGAAGTGATAAATATTGTATATCAAATAAATGTAAAGAATAACGGGGGATGGCCTTTTTTCTAAAGTTATTGAAGGCAGGAAGGGCAAGAAAAATAAAGAAGGCAGTGGTTAAGAAATTCAGAGATTTAAAAGATACAAAAGAAATTATGGTGGTGCAGAAGTAAAGAATCGGCCTGCAATGCTGGAGACCTGGGTTCCATCCCTGGGTCAGGAAGATCCCCTGGAAAAGGACGTGACAACCCACTCCAGTATTCTTGCCTGGGAAATCCCATGGACAGAGGAGTCTGGTGGCCTACAGTGCATGGGGCCACAAAAAATCGGACATGACTTAGCAACTAAATGACAAGCAAAAACCAGAAACCTCAATACTACAGACTTGGGAGACCGTTGCGGGAGCTCTTTCGCCTGCAAAGAAAGCAAGCAGAGATCAGTGGAAGAGAACTCTTCCCTCGTAAGAACTCAGCCAATGAAGCAGAGATTCCATTTCCTCTAACTCTCCCAGCTTCCCTTTCCCCTCTGTAAAAACTCTGCCCTTCCCTTGCCCTGCAGGACTTTGCTCTTTATAATTGCAGACCCCAAACTGCAATTTAACGATTATCTCAAATAAATCCATCTTTGTTGGAGAAATATCTGTTTGTTTCAGGTCACAGTCTTTTGTCAGATATTTAAAAAAAGATACATGGAAGCAATCTGCCTGAGGAAGTAGGGGAGAATACTTAGAATACAGGGGAAAGAGAACTCTGGGGAAACACGTGATAGATGATGATAGCTAGGTAGCAATATGGGGTGGGGGTGGGGAGGGAGAGGAGGGAGGGAGGGAGGCAGGAAAGAGAAAAATGAAAACGCTCATCCTTCGGCGGTCAGTATTTATTTGGCGTCTTAAGTTTTCCAGGAGGTCAGCGTTAGAAATATGACTCACAACTTCCTTCAGAAATGACAGTCTGTGTTACAGATGAGTCTGTGACCATCACACAGACCTA
Organism: Budorcas taxicolor; assembly: GCF_023091745.1. Classification (NCBI taxonomy): domain Eukaryota; kingdom Metazoa; phylum Chordata; class Mammalia; order Artiodactyla; family Bovidae; genus Budorcas; species Budorcas taxicolor. Next base: position 59,426,469 of record NC_068931.1, read on the forward strand.
CCTAACCCATCAAGGGAGAAACAGCTGGGATCCTTGCCTCCTGTGATACATCTCAAATGAACACAAACGTGACCTTTAATAGAAAATGTTCGGGTTCTTGCTATAGTGCCATACCTAAGACAAACCTGAAGAGGACCATACGATCAAATGAGTCTCTTTTAAAATTCAGACGCTACTCAGAGCAGACAGAGCTGATAGAGATTACTGGTGATGATGCTTCAAGAAAGCTTGCTGCTGCTGCTGCTAAGTCGCTTCAGTCATGTCCGACTCTGTGCGACCCCATAGACCGCAGCCCACCAAGCTCCTCCGTCCCTGGGATTCTCCAGGCAAGAATACTGGAGTGGGTTGCCATTAGGGCACCTTCAAAGGCTTTAGAGCTTGAGTCAAGTTTTTGTCGTCCAGTTTTATTTCTAAACCAACACGGTTTCCTCTGTTTCCTGGTGCCGTTAGTTCCCTGAGACACACAGTGCGGCGGGAAGGGGGGGTGGTTTTGGTGCACGTTTGAGACAAATGGACACTGATTTCCTCCATTAACTCAGAAAGCTGGAGAGCTTCCTGTGACTTCAGAGTCACAAACGCAGCCTGTGAGCCACGCCGCCTCCCCCTCATTGCTGCGTGTGCGCGGCCCCCAAGGGCCGGCTTCTCCTGGTCTGTGATTCTCTTTCAGAAACTTCAGAACAAGAGAGAGAGGTGTGTGCGGGGGAGGCTCGACTGCTGTTCAGTACTGAAGAACTTAAAGCTCTACACTGAATGGAAAACAGACTATCTTAAATAACGACACGGCCAAAGCATTTGTTTTGCTTTTTAACTCAACTACAAGTGAAAGACAGCTTTGCTAAATAGGTCAATAACTTTAGTTTTGCCAAAGTTTTACTTTATAGCTCACCAGCTCTGCTGGCCCAGTGGTAAAGAACCCACCTGCCGATGCTGGAGACCTGGCTTTGATCCCGGGGTTGGGAAGATTCCCTGGAGGAGGAACTGGCAACCCACTCCGGTATTCTTGCCTGGAAAATCCTATGGGCTGAGGAGCCTGGTGGGCTACAGTGCATGGGTCTCAAGAGTCAGACACGACAGAGCAACCAAACAGCAACTCCACTATATCTAAATACCAAATCGAACGCTCTCCACGCGAGGCCCGTGAAGGAGGAAATGCGTCCTTTCTGCAGGTGCGGCTCCCTTTCTTTGCCCTTGGCCAGGGCACAGCTGTTCGAGAGTCCTGGCGTTCTTTCCCGAGATGGATGCAGCTCTCTGTAAGTGTGGTGGGAGCGCTCCTTAGAGACCGCCAGGTCTCCCCAGCAGTGCTGCTCTTCAGAGGCAATGAGGAAGGTCAGGCCAGCATCTGAGAGGGGGTGTGGTATCAACGGCGACCGCCTCCCCAGCATGTCCCCCCCCCCCCAGCATGTCTGAAGGGTCTCAGACCTTTCAGAGCCCCGCCCCCACCCCATCCCACTGCCCCTCCCCATTCTCCCGCGGCTCCCACCCCAGGGAACAGGGTGGCCCCGAGCTGCATCTCCTCCTCGAGGCAGGACTGAGATCTACCATTGCTTCTGAACACATGGTCAGAGAAGTGCAGTTCCAATGGCCAGTAGTTCAAACATTTTATCTTAAAGAGAAGCAGGACATTTAGAAATCAAAAGTCTTCTTGGAACCAAGACCTGCTGGCCAGCATAGTTTCATTTCTCATTTGTTTATCACTTAAAATAAAGTCTGGTCGATACCTAAACCCACACGATTCATTGCCAGATACGACAAACTGTGGAATTTTCCTCACACAGGTTAACATGCACTTTTGCTTTTCTTATCCCCTAGTTCCAATATGAGAGCGTTACAAGAAGAAATTTAAGGATTTTCCCATGGGCTCGGAACAAGAGAGCACTCAGTAGGTCCTTACTAGTGAGCTGGGGTGCCCTCAGGTAGTCAAAGACAGCTAAGCCACCAGCAGCTTGGAAGGGGAGGAGAGGAAGAGAGGAGGAGCAGGGAAGGAAGCGGAGACAGACAGAAAGGTAGGAGGGCTGGATGATTCCCAGAGATGACTTTTTCCCCAAACCAACCTTCCCATTTCCAAGAAAACAATTTGAAGTCATTCCCCCAGCGACCGTTTAGCTGCGTAACCTGCTTACCTTCTGAGAAAATGGGCTAGAAATAAGGCAGACCAGAGGAATGAAAATGACTCGGTGACAAATTAGAGACGACCCATTTATATTTATTTATTGATGCTTTTGAACTGTTGTGCTGCAGAAGACTCTGGAGAGTCCCTGGGACTGCAAGGAGATCAGACCAGTCAATCCTAAAGGAAACAAACCCTGAATAGTCATTGGAATGACTGATGCTGAAGCTCCAATATTTTGGCCACCTGATGCGATGAACTGACTCTTTGGAAAAGACCCTGATGCTGGGAAAAACTGAGGGCAGAAGAAGGGGACGACAGTGGATGAGATGGTTGGATGGCATCACCGACTCAATGGACATGAGTTTGGGTGAACTCTGGGAGATGGTTAAGGACAGGGATGCCTGCTGTGCTGCGGTCCATGGGGTTGCAAAAAGTTGGACACGACTGAAGAACAACATTTATAGTAACAAGGAAGAGAAAGGGAGAGAGCATTTATAAGACAAGATTCAATATTTATTGTGCATTAAAACTATATCTTCTAATTGCTACGCCAGGAGTTCTGTTTGCACATATCAGAAGTACTAAAGATCACCTTTGCGGCCACTACTCAATGTTCAGACAGCATTTTGTCCTCTACGCTCCATTCCGATCTCACTCCATTGTGTTCATTCTGCCCGTCAGTCACTGCCTAGATTGTAGAAGAGTGAGCATTTGCCTCTCCACTAGACTGTGAACACCTGGAAGTTGGGGCAGTGTAAAAAAAATCTCCAGCACTGAGTAGAGGGTTCAAAATTGGGTGGATTTTTCAACATTTAGATATTAAATTGAAATATACTGAAATTGAACTCTTAGAGATTAACTATATGGAATAGCCAAAATGGAAAAAATTCAAGTAGTATACTGTGGTTGGAAGAGCACTATCAAAATGTCAATGACTGGGGGTTATCCATGTTCTTTTCCATAAATCCATGCCCCGTAGCATATCAAACCAATTTGTCAAGTCTCAGAGTAACACAGCGTATAAACAGCTCAATGACTTGAAGCAGGAAACAGGACCAGCTAATGACCTGAGATTCCATCCAGCTCTAAGAAGCAAGTTTCTGTGAAAGCAGTGTAGTCACAGCCACGATATTGTGCAAAGTAGGCAAAGATATCAACGCGTGCATATTCATAGCCTTCTCTCCTCCTCATCTTCAAAAAAGAACGGGCATTTGTTGCTTTGGAGACTACTGGGCTTGGTATTTTGGGTACATTTGTCTGGAGAATCAATAGGCAGGAGAATTGGAACAAGCCCAGAAAGGCTAGATTTATCTACATGAGTAAAGGGAGAAAGGGTCAGGAAAAGAAAATGGCATTCTAAAAAGGAGTGTGGAATGGACCAGACCAGCGGGGAAGCAGTCTGGGGAGAACTGGGGTTGAGTTTGATGTGGCAGGGTTGGGACATTCTGGAAGAGGCTTCCATGCTTTTAGAGCTACTGAGACAGAAAGAGAGAATAAAAGAAGTTTGAGGTTTTTTTTTTTTTTTTTTTTTTTAACAGTAGAAACTAATAGAACATTGTAAATCAACTATACTCCAATAAATTTTTTTTAAAAAGATGTGGTACCTACACACAACGAAATATTACTCCGCCATAAAAAGAATGAAATAACGCCATCTGCAGTGACAGGAAAGGACCGAGAGGTTCTCACACTGCGGAAAGTAAGTCAGAGACAAATCCATGAGATCGCTTGTATGTGGGATCTAAACGAGGGGTACAGATGAGCTTACAGAACGGAGACAGTCACAGACGTAGAAAATAGACTTATGGTTACCGAGGGGGAAGGAGAGGAGGGGCAAGCAGAGGCTGGGCTGACCCACGCCCTGCTGCGCTGGGCTCAGCCGCTCGGTCGTGTCTGGTGGCCTCCTTGACTTACCCGCCAGCTCCTCTGTCCATGGAATTTTCCAGGCACGAGTACTGGAGTGGGTTGCCATTGCCTTCTCCAGGGGATCTTCCTGACCCAGGGATGGAAACCACAACTGCTGTGTCTCCGGCATCGGCAGGCGGATTCCTTACTACTGAGCCACGTGGCAAGCCCACATACACACGTTGCTACATGTATTAGTAAAATAGAGAACAAGGGCCTTCTGTATACAGCACGGGAAGCTCTGCTCAACGCTCTGTGATGACCTATATGGGAAAACTATCTAAAAAGAGTGGATGGCATGTGTGAGTGATTCACTCTGCTCTACACCTGAAACTAACATTGTAAATCAACGATACGCCAATAAAAATTAAGTAAAAACAAGACTGCAAGCACTTTGAAAGGCAGTGGTATTATCTAACGTGTGTCTTATTATTTCTCATTGTGGTGAGCACATCAAAATGGTAAAAATTAGTGAATGAGTAAATATGTAGTAAAGACATTAATATTATCACTTATAGCTACCTATTATTACTCAGACAACAAAATTACAGGGAATTAAAACTCTACATAGCATTTTCTTCATTTCTGGAGTCTTTGTAACTAATGCCCTATAGCTATGAGCTGCCATGATTTTAATTTAAAAATAGCTGCTGAAGTCACCCACTGAACTGATCCTTACTGAGACAACCTTGCAGAGATGATTATGTTACGCTCCTAGCACGCAGAAAAGCAATCAAGGAAAAGCCACGCTTAAGTAACTCCTAATGAACAGAAGAGATGCTCCCTAAAGGAAAAATCTGTGACAGCCTCCAAAGTGTACATCAACAAAATGAGTTTAAAACACGAATACAACAAAATTCACCAGTGTTTTTGTGAGTATGATTCAAACATCAGAATTACAAATTAACGTGGAACTTCTGGTAAATAACATAAATGGCTAAATTGAACCTAACTTGATTATTTTATCACAAAAATAAAATTTTAGTGATGAATGTCATGCATCAGCTAAGTTTTTTTCTTTTCTTATTGAACAACTCAATTAAAACCAAACCTGTGGAAAATCACAGAACAGCTTAAGGTCAAAAGGTAAAATATCTGCTTTAACTTAGTCTGTTTCATTAACAACCCTCAAAAAGACAAAAGTTCCTCATATTAAAGGCTGTGGCCTACCAGGCTCCTCCATCCATGGGATTTTCCAGGCAAGAGTACTGGAGTGGGGTGCCATTTCCTTCTCCAGGGAATCTTCCCGACCCAGGAATTGAACCTGGGTCTCCCGCACTGCAGGCAGACGCTTTACCATCTGAGTCACCAGGGAAGCCCCATATTAAGGGTAAAACCTACAGAATGGACACAAATTGGACAACAATAATTTGCTACCCACAGTTTAATAATCCCAGAGCCACTACTTCTAATTTTCCATAATAGATTGATATTGCCTCTGGTAATCATTACTTTGAAATGATTTTTCCTTCAACTAAAATCGAGCTTTTAGCACTCTATAACTTGCAATAAATAGGAGACATCTAGTGCTGCTGAAATTAATAAAAAAAGATCAGAAGTCATCCTCTACATATTATTATAGATTAGATTCCTCTTATCTGGTTCCCGTGAGTTAGCTGGTCACTCCAAAGCATTTGAAGTCAACCTGGGGGTATTACATGTCACTTCACTCAAGTAGCCACTTTTTGCACCTGGCAGGTGACATTTTCATCTTCAACCAAACATCTGTTGGCATCTATTCAGCTTCATCTGGAAGCTGCTGGAGTGATGGTTTGAGGGAACAGCGTGAAAACACTCTTTAATCTAGCCTCATCTGTTCTATCTGGCCTCGTCAAGTCCCTGGCCAACTCCAAAAGATGGGTATCTTATTCAGTGAAACCTCCTCAGAAGCACGGTCTGCCTCCCCTGCCAGTCCTGTTTGTGTTCAGCAGAAAAATGAAACAGCAAATTTGGAAGAAAGAGAGGAATTAGGGAGTGACTCGGACCTGCACCCACGTCATCCAGAGCGCTCAGCAGAGCTGACTCTACTTACGGGGTTGAGGTGAGGCGCTGGATGACCCAAAACTGCACGGGACAAAAAAAAAGGACTTCCCTGGTGGCACTGTGGATAAGAATCTGTCTGCCAAAATGGGACCCGGGTTCAACCCTGGTCGGGGAAGATCCCAGGCACCACGGGGCAACAGTCACCGTGACACCAGTACTGAGAGCCACTTGCACTGAGCTCGTGGTCCCCGACAAGAGGAGCCAGTACACCGCAGCGAAGGGCGACCTCCACTCACCGCAACACATGCCGCACCAAGGATGTGAATGAAGTAGGAAATAATTAGGGAAAAACCCCCCACGCGATGCTGTCCAGATACAGGTGGGCTTTGTGGGCTCAAACAAAAAACAGAACTAGCTACGGATTTTCGATGTTTCCTAATTTCAAAAGACTGCTCTTGACAATTTTTGAGCCTTCAGGAAACTGGCAAAGGATGACCCATAATTGCCAAAAAACCCCAAGTGGCAGGATTTCAAAACAAATGAAGTTGTAACGATAAGATGTCAATTGTGCTAAGCGATGCTTTAAAAGCCCTTGTTAGTTTTTGCAACAATGGAGAAATACATCTGTAGGACTACCCCCCAGTCACTGCAGTCCCGCTTGTCTAAAATAACCCGGAGTAATCGAGAGTAATACCGTAATAGCTCTGGACTTCTTTCCTGGCAAGTTCATGGACACATACACGCCCTTGTTTCTTTACCAAAGTATGAGAGTGCTTCCTATGCCTTTAGGCAGGTGACTATTTTAAGATAACATTTAATGGATATCATCTCAAGCCAAGGTTAAAAAAAAATTAAGATTTGGAAAGTGTCTTGTCCGTTTCTGGTTTTCGTTTTCCTGTGAGTCGTGGGCAGCCTTCTGCTCTGTGCCAAAGCGTTCTCTTTATTTCTTCCGTCGCATTTGTGCACCCTCTGTCGCTTCAGTCGTGTCTGAGCCCACCTGGCTCCTCTGTCCATGGGATTCTCAAAAATACTGGAGTGGGTTGCCATTTCCTTCTCCAGGGGACCTTCCTGACCCAGGAGTTGAACCCACGTCTCCTGTGTCTCCTGCACTGGCAGGCAGATTCTTTACCACTGAACTACCTGTATTATTTTTTATTAATTACAAATGGCCAGCACAATGAATAAAATACAATTTTCCCTTATTCTTCCTTAAAGAGCCAAACAAAAGATGTTTGAAGAAAAATTGTTATTCTTAGTAGAACGAATTGAGCTTCATTAGGACCTTCTCTATTCATCTTTTCCTGTAACAGCCAAACCATAATTGCTCTTGGCAAGATCCTTCCTGACACTGCAAATCAGAGACTTGGAATTTACATCGGAGCCTGCTGTGTCACTGTTATGGCCTCCCTGCTGAGAAGGGCTCTGGTCATCAGTGTTTCTTACGTCCTCTAATAAAGTTTAAAACATGGCTATTTTGACCTTATAAGCAACAAACAAATCTCTAACGACATCTATTCACTGGGAAGGGAAAACTAAAAAATGTAAATTTGGTTGCACAACTTCCATTTCACTTCCTTCAAATCAAATTCCTACACGTTCTATAGATGCTTTTCATCCTCACTACTTGTGCTCTGATAAATTTCTCTTTAAATCCCAAAGTCAAATGGATGTTTGAAAAAGATGTGAAATCAAAACAATTTCTCTTCATTTTTAATTGGAAATTCTTCATAAAAGAAATAGTAGTAAAAAGAATAAATATACCTTCCTGGATAAATATTGTTAAAAGACCCCTTTTTTCTCCTGCAAATATATATATATATATATATATATATATATATATATATATATATATATTCAAAACATAAAAATCTAAGTAGACAAATCTAGAACAGTTTAAAAAAATTATTTTTTAATCCAGAGAAAAGTTATTATCAGCAAAATATATTTCAAGTAAATTCAAACCACTTTTGAAATTAAATCTTAACTAAAAAAACTCAAATCTGTTGACTTGAAAGATACTAGACGGTATCACACAACCGAGACACTGAATTTTGAAAACATAAACAGTTGATACGTATATAGTAAATGAGTACATACCATTTGAAAAGAAGGGAAAGTTGTTTCTAAATGTTTATTTATGCATGATCTTTATAATAAAAATGAAAGTATTTTCATTACTAAACAATTCATTTAGTTGTGACTTTCTTCTGCATTCTCCATAACTAGGCCAGAATTTCTATACCATTACAATCTGAATAAATATTCATTTAGTGACTGGAAAAAAACAACCAAATAAACAAATGACCTTATAAATAAAAATCATGATACAATGGTAATTAAGGCCAGCAAGTCAAGCCTGTCAATCAATTTAGTGAAGTGGGTTTTAAATATGTTTAAATATAATTGAGAAACCATTCAAAACAATTTAATTTGAATTAGTGAGGTTCACTGATTTCATTAAAAAAACTGACTTTAAAAGTGAATATGGTGCTCCTGGCCTTGAAAGAGGAACAGCATATTTCCCATCCTAAACCACTAGAAAACAGGAAAGAATACATGTGGTAATTGATTTCTAAAATTAGACAACAGACAACATGGGGCCATGGTCCCTGGAATAAGGAAAGTAAGCAAGATGAAGCCTAAGGTAGTCTCGGTTTTTTGCACTGAGATAATTCCTAAGGCATGAAGGAGAAACCCAAGCAACGCCCAGCAAGGTCTTGATGAGCTGAACTGATAACTAAAGGCACTCGGACAACTCCAGAATAAGGAGTTCAAGGAAGCCTAGGCGGCCAGACTATGTGGGTCAGAGCTCTAGAGAGGCAGCAGTCACGACATGCAGGAGTCCCAGAAATCTATACAGGGGCCCCCGAGTGCTCAGCTAAATACCAATCTGAGTGCGTATAGAGTAAAACCTCACAAGACTGGGGACGTACAAATCCCAAGAAACAGCAGTTACTGGAGGGAGACCTGTAGGCAGGAGAAAGGGCTGCAGATAGGCTGAGCTTTCAAGAGCCAGAGTGGGGAGTGACGGAGGGAGTGAGAGTCGCTCTATCATGTCCGACTCTGCAGCCCCGTGGACTATACACAGTCCGTGGGATTCTCCAGGCCAGAACACTGGAGTGGGTAGCCTTTCCCTTCTCCAGGGGATCTTCCCAACCCAGGGATTGAACCCAAGTCTCCTGCCTTGCAGGCGAATGCTTTACCAGCTGAGCCACGAGGGTTAAAGGCAAAGAAATTCATATCCTTGAATACATTACAAGTTTAATAGAGCATTTGAGAGGGTCACACTTTAGTAGCAGGGCTAAACTATCCCTGAAGTAAATAAAGTAAAGTATCCTTTATACCTGCCCTGTCTGTCTAGTCAGAGCTATGGTTTTTCCTGTAGTCATGTATGGATATGAGAGTTGGACCATAAAGAAACCTGAGTGCCAAAGAATTGATGTTTTTGAACTGTGGTGTTGGAAAAGACTCTTGAGAATCCCTTGGACTGCAAGGAGATACAACCAGTCCATCCTAAAGCAGATCAGTCCTGAATATTCATTGGAAGGACTGATGCTGAAGCTGAACTCCAATACTTTGGCCACCTGATGTGGAGAACTGACTCATTTGAAAAGACCTTGATGCTGGGAAAGATTGAAGGCAGGAGGATAAGGAGATGACTGAGGATGAGACGGTTGGATGGCATCACCGACTCAATGGACATGAGTTTGAGCAACTCCAGGAATTGGTGATGGACAGGGAGGCCTCGCGTGCTGCAGTCTATGGGTTTGCAAAGAGTCGGACATGATGGAGTGACTGAACTGATAAAAAACTTCAAGTCCTAATAAAAGCACTGGAGAATCAACCTATAAGTAAGTTAACTGCCTACAAAATAAAAATCCAACATTCCTTAAAGGAAGGCAGCAAAACACAGAAATTAAAGCATAAATTCATTATCTAGGATCCAATTAAAATTTATTAGCTATGTAAAAGAAAGAAAGAAAGTGAAGTCATTCAGTCGTGTCTGACTCTTTGCAACCCCATGGACTGTAGCCTACCAGGCTCCGCCGTCCATGGGATTCTCCAGGCAAGAGTACTGGAGTGGGTTGCCATTTCCTTCTGCAGGGGATCTTCCTGATCCAGGGATCAAACCCAGGTCTCCCCCATTGCAGGCAGATGCTTTACCTTCTGAGCCATCAGGGAAGCCCCAGCCATTATGTAAAGGAGTAGGATAATTTTCAGAAAAATAATCAACAAATAAGAGAAGCTTGGATAATTGGATAATTTGTAATTATCTTACAAGTTTCAAGCAGCTGTTGTAAATGTGTTTGGCATGCAGAAAGTTTTAATTATGCAAAGAGAGAATTCAAGATTTAAAAACATCATGAAATGGAATCTTTAGAGATAGAAATCATAACATCTAATTCAAAGTATCAGTTGATTAAGAGCAGATTAGATATGGCACAGGAAAAGATCTGTAAACTTGAAGACATAACAATATAAATTATCCAAAGTGAAACTTGGAGAAAATTGACAAAAATAAATGAAGGGAATTTAAGTGATAGTGACATCATGTAATTGAAGTCTCAAAAGGAGGGGAGATGAAAGGGATACAGAAAATACTTGGAGAAAAAAATGGCCCTCAAATTTATAAATCTTCTGAAAACTATAAATTCATGGGTTCAAAAAACTTCAAATAACCCCAAACAGAACGAATCTAATGAAAACCATGCCAAACGAAATCAAATTGCTGAGAACTTCTGAGAAAAAGAAAGTCTTCCAAGAGGCAGCCCAAGAAAAGAGGTTATGTTACCCAGAAGAAGAAAGCTTAGCATTATCAGAAACATCTTCAGAGACAATTCCAGCCAGAAGACAACGGAATGACATCTGAAAGAAAATGCTCGTGGCAATTCTATACCAAAATAGAAAAGAAATGTCCAAATCAAAGGTAAAATACACCATTTTCAGCAAAATGAGTTCTGAGAGCATTTGTTGCCAGTTCCCTGCACAAACTGGAAGAAGTTCTCGAGGCAAAAAGAGATCCAGACCAAGCCTGGAGTTCAGTCAGTAGTGATGTCCAAGCTGGCTTCCCAGTTTGACAACCACATCATGATAGTGGATGCGAAAGCAGGAGAAGCTGCGCGAGGACTATGCAGGAACTTCCTGCATTAGCCTTTGCAACTGTTTCTGTAAATCTGAACCTATTCTAAAATTAAAAATTTACTGGAAAAAAAAGAAACATTTGACCTCTGAATGATATTATTAAGGGAATAAAAATACAAGTCAAAGAATGGAATAATTATTTGTAAAACATGTATCATAAAGAGCTTGTATCTAAAATTTAAGTAGCTCACAAGTCAATAAAGGAAGAGCAACTCAATAAAAATGGACAAGGGAATTCCCTGGTGGTCCAGTGTTTCCAGGGTTAGGAATGTGCTTTCACTACCACGAGCCCTTTTCATGCCACGTGTGCTTTTCACCCCATGATTCAATTCCTGGTCAGGGAGCTATTGATAGCATCCCACAAGCTTCTTGGCTGGCCAAAAAAAAAAAAGATTTTTTTTAAAAGACAAGATATTTTAACAAAAAAGAGATACAGATGACATAGCACTAAAAACCAGTACTCATATCAATAGTTACTGGAAAAATGCAAATTAAAACCACAATGAGATGGCACTATACACCTAGCAGAAGAGCTGAAACTTTAAAATCTGACAGGCGAGGATCTGGAATGACTGGAACTTTCACAGAGTGCTCAATGGAATGCAAAATGGTACAACTACTTTGGAAAACAAGTTGGCAATTTCTTTCAAAGTTAAACATACAATGATCATACAAGTCACAATCTCATCCCTCAGTATGGGAATAAGACAAATGAAACTATATCTCCAGAGACCTGTACGCAAGATTTCATGGTATCTTTGCTTCCCTGGTGCCTCAGACAGTAAAGAATCTGCCTGCCATGTGGGAGACCTGGGTTTGGTCGCTGGATTGGGAAGATCCCCTGGAGAAGGGAAAGGCCACCCACTCCAGTATTCTTGCCTGGAGAATCCCATGGACAGAGGAGCCTGGCGGGCTACAGTCCATGGGGTTGCAAAGTGGAACACGACTGAGCGACTTTCACTTCACTTATTCATTACAGCTAAAAAAGGAAACAATTCAAGTGTTAACGAAGAATGAACACATATGAAATTACATAATGGGGCACTATCAGCAATCAGCATGAGTAAACTGCTGACAAATGCAACAATGATGAATCTTAAAATCATTTATGCTGATGAAAAAATCTAACGCAAAAAGCTACAGTTTCATTTATACGACATTTACCAAAAGGCAATGCTACAGGGACAGAGGTCAGGGCAGTGGTTCCCAAGGGCTGCAGGTGAAGACAGGGTATCATCTGCAATGGATACAAAGGAAATTGTTGGGATGATGGAAACATTCCTGTATCTTGATTGTGGTTATGAGTCACAGCTATATACATTTATCAAACCTAACATAACTATACAACTTGAAAGAGTAATTTGTCCTGTATATAAATTACACCTCAATAAACCTGGCTGAAAGAAAACCAGGGTTTCCCAACTGGTGCAGTGGTAAAGAATCAGCCTGCCAATGCAGGAGACGCAAGAGACTCAGGTTCAGTCCCTGGATGGGAAGACCTCCTGGAGTAGGAAATGGTAACCCACTCTGGGATTCTTGCCTGGAAAATCCCACGGACAGAGGAGCCCGGCAGGATACAGTCCGTCGGGTTGCAAAGAGGGGCACACAGCTGAGCCAGAGGAGCCTGGCTGCTGCAAAGAGCTGGACACGACTGCGCGACTGAGAACACAAAGGAAACTGAATGGGCATCCTCGGCAGCGGAAGGGAAATTTTGCATAAATGTTTAAGCTTTAAAATAAAATTTCAAAGGATTGCTTGCTGTTATAGCTGCCTTAGGCTCTGCTGCCGCTTATCCTGGGGAAAATTAATCACTGTCCTCTGCCCTCAGGAATATTCCAGGAGAAAAAAAAGTAAGGGAAACTGACACTGTGATTTTCCATGCCTTGAAAATTTCTTTAGTACAGTTTGAGCAACTTTTTTCTTTTTGGGTAGAAACCTTTCCTTTTCTAGTCATAAAATACCTGAGTAACATATCAATACTAAGTGGTGATTACTCTAAATTGCAGTAAAAGACCCTGCATTTGTGGTATACTAAACAAAGGAAAAATAACACAGGTGCTTTCAAACATGCACATGTAAGGTAAAGGCTACTGTAAGTGTATCACTTTGAAGGAAGTGGTTCATCTATCAAGAACTGAGCTAGGGTAAGAAGGTCTTTTTAAGCTTGAAGTAAAAGGCAAAAACAATAAAAGTAAAAACGGATAATATGAATATCAATATTTAAAACTATTTGGGTAACAGACTATGAAAAATAAGTCAAATGAGAAACAGAAAGCTGTTGGCAAACTATAAAAATGACCACGAGTTAACACGTTAAGGGCTTCTATAAAATTATAAGACAGAATAACGTACAAATGGAAGCAAAGATTAAGCCCTGCCAACTCAGAGAAGAATAAACCAAACATTCAAAAACCTACAAAAGTGTACTCATTTTGATTAGTGATAAAAGGAATAAACATTTTAATCTATCAAATTTGCTACAGCTTTTAAACAAATATCCATATGATGCAAGAAAATAGACTAAAACGTTGGTTGAAATGCAAATTAACAGAATATTCTGGAAAAACCATTTGGCGATATGTATTAAAACATTGTGCAAAATACGTACATTTTGTTTAAACAAAAAGATAACCTACAGAATGGCAAAAAGTGTTTGTGCAAACTATGTGACTGATCAAGAGATGAATTTCCAAAATATCCAAACGACTTACATAGCTCAACATAAAAAAAAAAAACCCACAACACCCCACAAGCAACCCAATGGAAAAATGGGCAGAAGACCTAAACAGACATATCTCCGAAGAAGACATACAGATGGCCACCAACAGGAACATGAAAAGGTGCTCAACAGCGCTAAATATTAGAGAAAAGCAGATCAGAACTATAGTGACGTATCCCTTGACACCAATCAGAACGGCCATCAAAAAGTCTACAGATAATACGTGCTGGAGAGGGTGTGGAGAGAAAGGAACCTCCTCCATTGTTGGGAATGTGAGCTGGTGCAGCTACTAAGGATAACAGTATAAAGGTTCCTTCAAAACCTAAACTAAGAGTCGTCAAATGGCCCAACAATCACGCTTCTTAGCGGATATCTGGAAAAGATGAAAAAGAAACTCGCACCTCCATGATCATAGCAGCATTCTCTACAACAGCCAGGACGTGGAAGCACACACACGTCCCCCGACGGATGAGCGGATGAAGAAGATGTAGGGTACACACACGATGAAACGTTACTCAGCCATAAAGCACGGAATAATGCCGTTTGCAGCATCTTTCCTGTCCTCGGAACGCTTGGTTTATTCCCTTCTGAGCTGTCGGCGCAGAATCCTTGTTTCCATTTGTATTTGGTGATGGAGACATAGGTTTATTAAACCATTTTCTGCTTTTTCATGCGTGCTTGAAACTTTTCCTATGTCTTATTCTTTATTATAAGTGATAGGTTGACGGCTTCAGTTTCCTACTATTCAATGTAAAAATGCTCCTTTACTGTCAAGCTGCACTGCCACAGAGCCTATTTGCCTCTTTGCGGTAGAAACTACTATACATCCCTTAATATTCATTCTCTTCTTCGTCATAAAACTTTCAGCTTAGAGTTCTCCTAGCTTCCCTTGCATCTGGCCACATGACAAGATTTTGTTACTAAAAATGTAGGCAGAAGTGACCTGTGCAACTTCTGGGTTGGACCTAGCCCTTCCCATCCTCCTGAAGGAGGGGTGGGATGCCGACGTTGTGGTGAGCCAGTAAGGACCGTGTGGACAGAGGGGGCACGAGGAGCGTCTTTTCCCGCTGAAATCGCTCATCGCTAAGAGCATTTCCCTGGTGTTTGAAACAGCAGCTCCTTCAGTTATTGCCTCTCTGTACTTCTGACAATTTTTAACTTGAAATACACACTACAGAAGTCTCCTGTCTACAGGGTATATGGGAGGTTTACCTGCTTGCCTCTGACTCAGCAGCTTTCTCCTTTGTGGAAAAATAATGTGAACTCTCCCTCACAGATCATGGTCAAAGGAGCAGCAGAAGGGGTATACTATTTCTCCATTGTTTCTTTTCAAACTTGTTATTCAGGGACAACACAAGCATGACGTGACCAGAATATGGATTAGATATAGCTTTATAAACTTGAATATATTTTATTAACTCCATTATAGATATGTTAGGTAGTTTAGTAGATTAGGCATCTAAATAGGGCCCTAAATTTACCCAGATCATAAGGAAAATCATCCTGCCAGGAACTGATCATGTTAAGAGGGATGATGGTGGTTAGCAGTAACAGACTCTGAAAGCCACTGAAGTAGAAAGTCCAGTGCTCCAGTGGAAAAACTGGCCTTAGATAGAACAAATGCACATTTGAATATTGATATAAAAATATAAAATATCAATAAAATATATCCTGAAGCCCATTAAAGGAAAATTAAGCTAAAAAAAAAAATGTCTGTAGACTCTGAAGCTCAGATGCCTGCACTGAAGTCCCAGCTGTTACTTCCTCTCTGCGTCAGACTGGGCAGGTAGCTGAAGCTCTCTGTCTCAGCTGTGTCATACAGCTACTGGAGAGCGCAATAGTGCCTGCCTTGTAGGGCTGGGTGACTGCTGCTGTGAGTTGTGTCCCCACCCAGAGTCACATGTCGAGGCCCTAACCCTTAGAACCTCAGAACGTACCTTATTTGGAAATATGGTTGCTGCAAATGCAATTAATTCAGATGCCCTGCCCTGCTCCAGTACGGTTGGTGTGGTTATAAAAGGAGAAGCTGGCAGACAGATACGCAGAAAGGGAACATCATGCGGAGATGAAGGCAGAGATTAGGAGGACGTTTCTGCAAGCCAGGGAGTGGCAAAGATGGCCAGCAAATCGCCGGAGGCTGGGAGAGGCATGGAGCAGATTCTTCCTCAATGCCCTCAGAAGGCGCCTACCCTGGTCTTGGACTTCCAGCCTCCAGGACCGGGAGACAATGAACTTCTGTTGTTTCAGTCACCCAGCTTGTGGTGCTTTGTTACACGGAAGTCCTAGCAGGTAATTCAAGTGTTAAGAGTCAGGACCTGGAAAGCATTGTGAGCTGTACCTTGCACATGCTAAGTGTTCAGTAAAAGAAGTTAACAACTGTTCTGTAAAATTAGAAGCCTTTCATTTGTGTTCTTATTTGCATAATTCCATGCAGCACTTACCCACTCCAGTCTTCTTGCCTAGAGAATCCCGTGGCCAGAGGAGCCTGGTGGGCTGCTGTCCACAGGGTCGCAGAGAGTCGGACACGACTGAGCGACTTAGCAGCATGCAGCACTTGCTTGGAAAATTCCATGGACAGAGGAGCCTGGCTGGCTACAGTCCTGGGGTTGCAAAGAGCTGGACACGACTAAGTGCCCATGGACACACACACACAGCACCAGGAACTACAATAAATGGGAAAATTAAACTAATTAGGAAGTTGGCACATTTTACCAAGACTAAGTGATTTCTACATTTAAGAAACTGTCATGGAATTATACCAATGGCTATAGAACACTTCATCAAATTATGATTTAGATATAAATTATACCATTTTCTTACATATATTTTTAAATGAAAGCATGATAAACTAAAATGCATTCAGTTACAAGATGATTAATGTGAAAACCAACAAAAGAGCCTCAAGACAACTCTTAAGATCTCATTTATGGAAATTAACTTACGCCCTGAAGCATTGCAAACTCTTGTATACTAATATACATCACTTTATTATGTTTATCTGAGGCATTCTATTTATCTTTTACAAATGTAATTCTGATTCTTTTCCCCTGTACCTGCAAATAAAGCCACGGTGTGTTGAGTTTTATGAGGAATTGCAGTTATCCTTGACTTTAGAGCATTATTTCTTTACAGAAAAATGGCTTAGGGTTTTGTTACTTTTTTATTTCACAGGTTTTGGCTAATATTTCAAACAGTAAAATTAAATACTTGGATCAAGGTATTAGTATTCTAGAAGATCATGCCATTTATAATGAAACTTTCAAAAATTAAAAAATGATTATTTGTTTAGTACAGAATAATGTTTACTTGAGGGATGAAAGCTTTAAAAAAATGTGTTTGAATCATATGCATTTTGAAAAAGGCTTCTAACACTGTTTTAAAACATCTGACTGAAAAGTTTAAAAATATTTCTGTTCTTCTCTTCTTGCTGCTGCTGTCTTGTTCAGTCTCCGTGAATATGTAAGATGGCTAGAGCAACACGCCGCCAAAAGCCCATCGTTTAAGATCAAAGGCAGCTGGTCAGCGACTTCCCTGGAGGTCCGGTGGTTAAGACTCTGTCTTCCCAGTGCAGGGGGCCTGGGTTCGATCCCTGGGGAGGAAACTAGATCCCACATGCTGCAACTGAGACCCAGTGCAGCCAAATGAACAAATAAATTTTAACAACAACAAAAGTCCGTTGGTTAGCAAGTACCATCGAAACAAAAGAATTTGTCAACTGACTGCCTATTTTGACTTCACATAGGCAGAGCTTGAGTCTCAAGCCAGAATCGCATAATCTTTATGCAGAGAGTATATAATCAACATGAGTTAGAGGAAACAGCTGTCATAAATCGACACTAAATTATTCAGAAACTCAAACAGCTAGTCTGAGAACAAAAGGTACCCAAAATGTCAGATAACTTCACTGGGATAGCGCAGTGATATTCATCTGGGACAATTCGGAGGCAGAAGTTACATTTGAAATCAATTCAAGTAAGCTGAAATTTAAACAAATAATCAAATACAATGCAGCCCTCCTCCCCTTTTTTGGTGAGACAAGCCAATAAAATCAGGTATGTAACAACCTGTAAAAGTATGTAATAAATGGTTTTCAAGTTCATAAGAGTGCTACATAATATATACTATTAACGTAAAAGGTGACTTATTTGCTCAGATGTGCACTGAAATCTCGGGGGATTCCCAACAACCTGAGGAAGAGAACTGACCCACTGAGAGCCAATGCGGGGAGAAAGAATGTCTTCTATAGGATGGTTTCTGGAACTTTTGTATTTCTATAATGTGCCCTATTAAACTAATCAAATGTTAAATGAAGTAAGATAATTTTCAAATTATATTCAGGACAACAAGGTCATCTTGATAAGTCAAACAACGTGGGAAATAGCCTCATTCTTCCTAGTCTTTTATCTACAAATAGTTAGGCAAAGTTTCAGGTTCCTTACCTAGACCTAGGAAAACTCTTCTAAACAAACAAAATGAAATTCTAAGCGTCTGAAATTCTTCTCCTGAAATTCACAAGAAATTTCATGCAGTGGACTACCAAAGGGGAGAGGGAAGCAGGCAGGGGCAAATTAAGGGAATGGGATTAATAGATTAATAGAAAATATCAATAACCTCAGATACAGAGATGACACCACCCTTATGGCAGAAAGCAAAGAAGAACTAAAGAGCCTCTTGATGAAAGTGAAAAGAGGAGAGTGAAAAAGCTGGCTTAAAACTCAACAGTCAAAAAATGAAGATCATGGCATCCGGTCCCATCACTTCATGGCAAATAGATGGGGAAACAATGGAAACAGTGAGAGACTATTTTGGGGGGCTCCAAAATCACTGCAGATGGTGACTACAGCCATGAAATTAAAAGACGCTTGCTCCTTGGAAGAAAAGCTATGACCAACCTAGAGGGCATATTATAAAGCAGAGACATTACTTTGTCCACAAAGGTCCATCATAGTTTTTCCAGTAGTCAAGTATGGATGTGAGAGTTGGACCATAAAGAAAGCTAGTGCCGAAGAATTGATGCTTTTGAACTGTGGTGTTGGAGAAGACTCTTGAAAGTCCCTTGGACTGCAAGGAGATCCAACCAGTCCATCCTAAAGGAGATCAGTCCTGAGTGTTCATTGGAAGGACTGACGCTGAAGCTGAAGCTCCAATACTTTGGCCTCCTGATGCGAAGAGCTGACTCATTGGAAAAGACCCTGATGCTGGGACAGATTGAGGGCAGGAGGAGAAGGGGACGACAGAGGATGAGGTGGTTGGATGGCATCACTGACTCGATGGACATGAGTTTGAGCAAGCTCTGGGAGTTAGTGACGGACAGGGAGGCCTGGCGTGCTGCAGTCCATGGGGTCCCAAAGAGTTGGGCACAACTGAGCAGCTGAGCTAAACTGATTATTAGATACAAACTACTATACATAAAGTAGATAAGCAACTCACAGGGAATGACACCCATCATCTGACAACTACCCACAATGCAATGCAATCTGCAAAAGGGCTGAATCAGCATGCTGCTTAATACTGTAAATCAACAATACTTTAATTTAAAAAAGTTGTAAAAAATGCAGCTGAGATCCTATTTATAATTCAGCAAGATGGTATTTTTACATAGTGGAACATCGTATCTGAACCTCCTGGGTGCAATTAAAAGACTTAGTTCCTTCTTCATATACAGCCAATGGATCTCGGATCCTTTTTAATTGCTTAAAATCTGAACTAACCAAAAAAATTAAATAAGCAAAAATTGGATAAATGAGATTTATGTGCAAATTTTGCACAAAATAAGATTAGAGATTTTTTTAAAAAGCTGCAACTCAAATTTCAGAGTTTTAACCTGGTCATTAAAAAAAATGTATTAAACTTTATTATTTAGAACAGTTCTTCCCTTACTTTTAAAATTTTATTTATTTTATTTTTATTCACATAACATAAAATTCACCGCTTTAACCCTCTTAAGTACCAAATTGTACCGTATTTAGTACATTTTCAATCTTGCACTACTATCTAGTTCCAGCACCGTTTTGCCACCCCAAAAGAAAAGTCATTAAACAACCATTCCCCATTCCATCTTTCCCCCACCCCTACCCCTTGACACCAAGCAACGTGTACTTTATCTCTATGTATTTGCCTATTCTGTATATTTGATAAATCATTTTAAACTATATAATTGTGGTTTTTAGCATATTTCAAAATGTTATGTGCAATCACCACTAATTTCCAGAATATTTTCAAAATGTTCTCAAAAACAATACACCCATTAGTAGTCAACACTAATCCCCCCTTCCTCCAACCCCTGTTAGCTGCCATGTGCTTTATATATCTGTGGGTTTACCTTCCATGGATATTGTATATACATAGACTCACACAGCGTGTGGTCTCTCGTGCCTGGCTTCTTTCACTTAGCATAGTGTTTCTAAGGCTCATCCATGTTGTAAAATATATCAGTATTTCATTCCTCTTATGGCTGAATGATATTCCATTGCCACTAGGTTCACATACAATGTTTTGTTTGAACGCCTGCTTTCAATCCTTTGGGGGGTATATATTACCTAGAGGCGGGATTGCTGGGTCTTATGTAATTCTATGTTTAGCTTTCTGAAGAACTACCGAACCGTTTTCCATAGTGACTGCACTATTTTATATTCCCGCCATTAATGCCCAGAGATGTGAATTTCTCCATATCCTCGTCAACACTTCTTTCTCCTTTTTTGGTCACAGCTATCCTACTGGTGTGAAGTGGTATCTCACTGCGGTTTTGATTTGCTTAATGATGAATGATATTGAGTGTCTTTTCCTGGACTTGTTGGCCACTTGAATATGTTCTTTGGGGAAGTGTCTTCTCAAGCTCGTGGTCCAGTTTTGAATTAGGCTGTTTCTGTTGAGTTGTGCAGGTTCTTTATATAGTCTAGATGCCAGATCTTTATCAGAGACATGATTTGAAAATATTTTCTCCCAGTCTGTGAAGTGTTTTCCATTTCTTGACAGTGTCTTTGGACACAAGGGTAAAGTTTTGATGGAGTCCGTTCCTGTTTCCGTTCCCTGTGCTTCTGGACCATTTGCCACATCCAAGGCTGTGCAGATTCACGCCTGCATATGTTCTTCTAAGCGCTTTATATAGTTTCAGCTCTAATATCAGGTCCCTGATCCACTGAGCGAACTTTGACCTATGCTATGAGGTAAGGATGCAACTCATTATCCCGGCCAGTTGAAATGCGGGCTGATAAAGGTAGCACGTATCAGCGTGCGCTATGTCTTACGCACATTGTATTTGTTGTCAGGCATCTCTCAGGAGTTAATTGGAAGTATGAGACAAGTTGGATATCCAGGGAATGAAATATGTAAATTAAGTCCATGCTGGGCCTCCACAATTTTCATAATATGAGTAAGTGCAAGGAAAATTTATAAGCAAATATGTGACTCTTACTTCCATTTGCCACACTGAAACTCACATAGGACAGGCACACTGAGTCGTACACAGATGTAACTTAGACAATTCATGGGCATCTAGTTTAATGGAATAATAATTAATTTTAGCTGTGAAACGCTTCTGTGTAAAAGAAGTCACAGCGACCTTGTTTATCTGCTCTGTGAAGAATTTTTTTTAACACAAATTAGATTTTTAGAATGGGGATAACATGCTTCTTTGGTGAAGATATTAATTTTCTTTTCAGAGTTCATACCACACTGGTGATTCATTTGTCGATCTCAAAACTACCTGCCATATACCTTTTTGAACAAAAGTGATAATATTAGATATAGAATTTTGAGCAGAACACTCACTATTATTTAAGAATTTCTTCCCAGTTACCATGACAATGTGATCACACAGCTGAAAGGGCTTGGAGAGATTTGAAAAATCTCTCCGGCAGGGAAGATACTGTCGTTATTTTCTAGTCACGTATTACACTAGTCAAACAATTATCAAAGGGAAAAGTCGTGGTGGAAACGCTAGAGCCGGGTCAACGACCGCATGCATTTGTCTTATTACAATATACTCTAACTGACAATAATACAGCTTTTATCAGGCTGCTCCCTCCATGTTCTGAAATCCCTTCCCTCCAGTAGAAAGCGAATCGTGTCCATGGGCAAAGCTAGATCTTAAATGGGGCAAACACGCTTGAGAGGTTCAAGCACGTGCTCGAACAAGAGCAGGTATATTGAAACTTCACTGACTCCTCTGTCCCCGTGAAAAATTAGCTTGAGCTTAGGCTCTAAGCTATAGAACAGGAATGACTGTTTCCTGAGCTAAGAGCCCTTACTCCTGGCAATGATCTCATGAAGAACACTGTTTCATGCAACAATTTTGTGGAAATTATCCCTTTTGTGGAAATTATCACTAAAGGTAATATCTAATGTTGTGACAAACAGCCATTCAGTGCATTTTAAAGAGCTTGTGCAATGCCATGGAAGTGAAAAGTCACAGTGACAGGGAAAAGGCCACCCACACCCTAGGCATTCCACACCCCTAAGCAGCCCCGCAGGCCCCGCCCATCCGAATCTTGGTGCACGTTTGTCCCACCAACAGGGTAGACATGAAGGTAGGGACTGAGAGAAGCACCCTGTGCTAGAAGAAACTCTTTACTGACCATTGCGTTGCCC
Organism: Budorcas taxicolor; assembly: GCF_023091745.1. Classification (NCBI taxonomy): domain Eukaryota; kingdom Metazoa; phylum Chordata; class Mammalia; order Artiodactyla; family Bovidae; genus Budorcas; species Budorcas taxicolor. Next base: position 59,448,917 of record NC_068931.1, read on the forward strand.
ATTAAGCTCCCAGCATCCATGCGCGGCACTGCAGGGTGTGACTGTGGAGATACACTGAGTGTAATATTTAGAGACCACGGGTAACCGGGAATCCTCCTCAGACCATTTGCTGGGACAAACTACCACTGCATTGCATAGAACGTCGATTCCTATTTTCATTCATGAAGAAATGGATCCTCTTTCCCTAAAAGAAAAAAAAAAATCTTCACCTAACTTATTTGCATTGCTTTAATGGTGCCAATTTTAAAAATTGAGATCAAAATATAGTGTTGATGATTCCATCTCCTGTATACCATATCTTCCCTTTTATTGCTTCTGGGACCATTTGATTCTTTCCGATTTTTTCTTAACATAAGCTGGTCCCTACTTTTCTCAACCCATTTGTCATTACACATGTTCTAAAACAAACTGGGTTCTCAGGCAGGCATTTTAAATGTTTCTTTTTTTTCCCTTGCCACGTTGTAATCCTATTTGGAGGGCCTGATGTTCTATTGAACACTTAGAGAAATGTTCTCCTCTTGGGTTGCAGACAGTTTTCTGAGCTTTGATCTGATTTTCTCCATTGACTCACCCTTGAGAAGAATGCAGTTTAGCCAGGCTTAGTGTCGGGGTAAGAGCAAGAGTTCACAAATTAGCCTGCTCACAGAGAAGTGCACTTCGCTGCTCCATGCTCAGCGTATTGTGCAAATTAAAATGCCCTGCACCTTCCCCACCAAAATAGAAGACCTTAGGGAACTTTTATTTTCTCTGAGGTACGTGGTCCCACAGCCACACTCTAGGTAGTAAAAGATTCCCACGAAGTCCCATAGGGTGAAAAATATCTTGTCCAATTGGCGTCCGATTCGGAGGACAAAGGCCTTATGTCAGAGCCTCATGATTTATCAGCGCTGTGTCCACTCAAGCCCTGATCAGACGCTACATTGAAAGGATTACACTAGGCCTCCTCTCTGCCTTTCAGAGGCTGGCCAGGCACTATCATCCCTAGTCATTTGGAGCAACTGACCATGCTTGACATCTAATCAGAAAAGGACAAAGAATCTTAAACCTGCGTGCACACTGGAGACTCCTGCAGAGCTTTAAAAAACATAAGACTGGTACCGTGGTCCCAGCCCGCCAGCCCAGAGACTCTGAGATTGCTGTTTTTCGGTGTTCCTCAGGGGAGGCAAACAGCCAAGGCTGAGAACATTGACCTTGGGTCGCTCCCCACTTTTGTTTAATTTCAACTCAGCTGCCATGGAGGAGAAGAGCCTTGTAATGCAGTAAAATTTAGTTCCCAAACCCGTAGCACAAGCATTTTTGGGGAACTTGTTTGAAGTTGATTTTGAGACCTCACCGCAAGACATCAGAAACCAGGGAGTAGGACTCAAACATATGTGCCTTAAATGCCTTCTATTTGCAATGAGCAGACACAAATTACTATATATAAAAGACAAAAAAGGCCCTACCCTTTAGCACAGGGAACTATTTTATCTTGTAATACACCATACGATAATAATATGAAAAAGAATACATACATACACATATATCTGAATAAATTTGCTATACACCAGAAACTAACACAACATTTAAATCTACTACGCTTCAATAAAAAAGAAATAAAAATGACAAATGCCCTCCAGGTGATTCAGATGCATGCCAAGGGTTAAGGTATGAAAGATATTAAGGATTTTCTAGACTTTTAAAGTCCTACAGCAGAGAGACACACAGAGCATCAAAGCTTGCCACGTCCCTCCAGGGACCAGAGCTTCAGGAAACTGGCTGATGCCATCTCTTATCTCCCTGTTTTCTGCGCTGCTGTTCATAAAAGTCCTATCTGAACCCCACATTTGCTCAGTTCTTTAGAAGTTTCTGATACCCTTGTGAAATTATTTTTCCCCACTCAGATATTTCGATGGACCACACTGCCGCTGCTGTCGCTTCAGTCGTGTCCGACTCTGTGTGACCCCATAGATGGCAGCCCACCAGGCTCCCCCGTCCCTGGGATTCTCCAGGCAAGAACACTGGAGTGGGTTACCATTTCCTTCCCCAATGCATGAAAGTGAAAAGTGAAAGTGAAGTCGCTCAGTTGTGTCTGACCCTTAGCGACCCCATGGACTGCAGCCTTCCAGGTTCCTCCATCCATGGGATTTTCCAGGCAAGAGTACTGGAGTAAGAAGTTAAGTCAAGGGGTCTGGACCCCCAAACTCAGGTACCTTCTGGCTCCAGAACTGTTAAGGCAGATTCTTTATATGAAATCAAACAAGTATGAATGGCTCAACATGGAGCAATTCTTTCTCTAAAAGTCTGAAACTCAGATTGTCAGCTCAGACACGACTTGGCAGTTGGAAACTCAATAAAACAGCATTAGGGCAGGCTAACTGTGAATCAATCATTTCTGTGTTTAAGAAAAAAAAAAGGGAGAAAAAGAAAAAAAAAAGGGAGAAAAAGAAGCTGCTGGATAGCTCTTCTCTTAAATGCCTGCTTGACCTGCTGCTTAATTTTTCTCCCCCTCCTCTGGATTTTTCCTCCCTCAAGGGAATATCGTGATGACAGAAAGGCCTCTTTAAAGGGTCAGTGGGAGAGATGGGTGGTTGATGGATGGTCTCCATTTCTTCTAAATGGCAATCAATAATAATAAAAGAAAAAGCTGGTCTACAAAATAACTTGAAACGTTTCTGGAATCAAGAGAAACAGTCAGTAGTAGATGCCTTGGACTGAACTGTGTGTCTCCCTGCCTACATCCACCTGCTGAAGCCCCAACCCCTGGGGTGACTGTTATCTGGAGGTAATTAGGAAGTCATTATGGTTTGTTGTTGTTTAGTTGCTCAGACAAGTCGGACTCTTTTGCGAGCCCATGGACTGGAGCCTGCCAGGCTTCTCTGTCCATGGGATTCTCCAGGCAAGAATGCTGGAGTGGGCTGCCATTCCCTTCTCCAGGGCATCTTCCTGACCCAGGGATCAAACCTGGGTCTCCCTCATTGCAAGCAGATTCTTTACTGGAGGAGCATTTAATTTAGGCTAAAATTTTAATTCAAAGATGATATTCCTAAAAGGAAGGCAGTAAAAATTCACTCCAAGTAAACCTTATTAACAGGCATGGATACATTCTGCATGTTAAATGTTTTCTGATCTATGACCAGTGGAGAATCTTCCTGAAATTCTAATTTGCCTTATCAAGCTTAAGAGTTGTTGGGTTGATGAATGCCTCATCCCTTCTACGTGAGACCACATGTCATGGTCCATTCTCCGGTCATGAGGCCACGTTAAGTCCACTCAGTAAGCCATGCCCGGGCAGAGAACAGCCTGGGAGCACCTCTCTGAGCAGGGAACGCTGCTGGGGAAATTTACAGCCAGAAGAACGGGGAAGAGAGGTCAGTTCATGGGCATGACCCATCAAATATTGTTGCTGATCTCTGAAAGGATCGTGTCTAGAACTCAGGCCACCTTAAGCCAAGAAATTTTCCAAAATTACATCAAAAATGTAATTTTCATTAAACTATTAAGTAAGCTAATATCTTAAAGACAATATCATAAACACAATGCCCATTTCCTTACATTAACATAATTCAAAGTGTATCTCATGAAAAACATGTGCTGTACTATAGGCTAATGGGAATTTCTTAAAAAATTAATGCAATTATTTATAAATATTAAACACATATTTTATATTTGTAATTGCATGTGAATGTATATGTAAAAAATACTAAACATGTATGTATCTGTAGAACAATTATGCCACTCCTGTATTCAATGGTTCTTTTTTTTTAAATGACAAACTGCCTTCTGGAAATGGTACGGCATGTAACCAAATGCCCGAAAATTTAGCTTAAGATGTTTGATCTGAATGTTAATTCATAAACAACACTACTAACCAAGAATCCATTAATGAGCAAGACATCTGCATGATTATTTGTGGTAAATGTGGTTTTTCTTCTTTCAAATGACAATGTATAGTTATAATATTACGTGCTGTTTCTTGCCCTTAACCTCATCGCAAGCGTGCATGGTAGCTCCGCAGCTACTATTGGTGTCTTCTTGACTCGTTACAACTTACAAAAGCAGGACTTCCCTGGAGGCTCAGTGATACAGAATCTGCCTACCAGTGCAGGAGAGCCGAGTTCGATCCCCACCCGGGAGGATTCCGCATGCCGCGGAGCAGCTAGGCCCGTATCCCACAACTATCCAGCCTGTGCTGCGGAGCCCTGGAGCTGCGACTACTGAGCGCAGGCACCCTGGAGCCCACGCTCTGCCCCCGGGGAGCCACCGCAGCGAGAAGCCCGTGCACCGCAAGCAGAGAGTCGCTCTCGCTGTCTGCAACTAGAGAAAAGTCCACCCAGCAGCAAAGGCCCAGTAGAGCTCCAAATAAATAAATTGTAAAAGAATAAAATAAAAAGCTCCCTGGTAAAAAAAAAAAAAGCTTGGGGAAATGTCCGCAGTGATCCCGCCAGCTTGGAGGAAGAGGAAGAAACGGAGACTGGAACAACCAGCACATATAGAGGCGCGCTGAGCACCCTGAGGAGCAGTGCAAAGGGAGCGACAGACCCGTGTGCAGCCGCCTGGTATCCAGGAAACAAGACGCAGCCATGCGCACAGCGTCAGGCCGCTGGCGTCACTGCATCGCTCCTGCCCCTGCCCCTGCCCACGCCCTCCGTCCCGCTCAGCTACCTCCAGCACCCCGCTTCCTCCTCATTAAGGGCGAAGCAATCAAGGCAGCAGCGGGTGAGGGAGTATGCAAAACCGCTACAGCTGCCATCCCCCTGAGCCACAAGTCAGCTCGGGTGGAAAACAGGGAAGCATAATGGTGCCTTAAGGGAGGGCAGAACTGATGAGAAGGGGGATGCAACCTGCATACAAATGTAAGCAAGTTAAAAATTCAAGTGCTTACAAAGAAATGGAGTCCACCGAGGAACTGCAGAATCCTGTGATGTAGGTTAGTAAGACGACGCGTGCGCGCCCAGTCTTGTCTGGCTCTCCGCGACCCCGTGCACTGTAATCCACCAGGCTCCTCGGTCCATGGGATTCCCCAGGAGTACTGGAGTCGGCTGCCGCGTCCTTCTCCAGGGGATTTTTCTGACCCAGGGTTCAAACCCGCATCTCCTGCATTGGTAGGTGGATTCTTTACCTCTGAGTCACCTGGGAAGTCTAAGACCATGACATTACAGAGCAAAACAAACCCATATCCTTGTGGAACAGGTTACTTATGCTAGACCTCAGAGCTAGGAGGGGAATTTGAAGAAATTCTGTCTTGAAAGTAGAATGTAGTTGTTTTCAGAGAAAGAACTATGTTTACCTTTGAGACAGATATTCTCAGAATTAAGAACTATAACCCAATACATTATTTAGGGGAACAAAGTAAGTATTCACACCCTCAGGGGGAAACTGTGAGGTCATCATTAACCGAAAGGCAGGTGACTCAAGTGAACACGTGTCATTTTTTTTAACATATTAATGATCATTATTTATTGACTCGAGTATTGATGCTACATTTTTCCCAAAGATAATATATTTAGTTTACAAGTTTGTCTGTTTTTCAAATACATTTTTATTGGAATATAGTTGCTTTAGGGTGTTGTGTTAGTTTCTACTGTATAGAAGGGTGAATCGGCTATAATATAAATATGTCCTCTTTTTTGGATTTCCTTCCCATTTAGGTCACCACAGCTGGCTCGGATGGTAAAGAATCTGCCTGCAGTGCAGGAGAGCTAGGTGGGATGCCTGGGTCGGGAAGATCCCTGGAGAAGGGCATGGCAACCCACTCCAGAACTCTTGCCTGGAGAATCCCATGTGTGGAGGAGCCTGGCGGGCTGCAGTCCACGGGGTTGCACAGACAGCCCTGAGCAGAGTTCCCTGAGCAGAGTAGGTTCCTATTAGTCATCTAATTCACACACAGTGCGGACAGCGTATGGCTGTCAATCCCATTCTGATTCACATCCTCTCCCCTCAACGAAGCGGGAGGAAGGGGGAGCATGTTTTCCTTTACTCGTTTAGTAGTTCCCCTTCGCTACGCTGTAAGCCCTACATAGGTGAGCGCTAAGGTGTCTGACTCTCAATGCTCCCTTCAGCCCACACATCACAGGGACCAGCACACAATAGGCCTTCATGCACGGCGGCTGGATAAATACAGGAATCAAGCATCAACCACTGGTGCTACGGACATAACTTCTAAAATGGGAAGACAGAACAGGCCCATCAACAGTGCTTGCCATGGAATTATCAACTCCAATTAGAGGCACATTTTCACTATGAAGGATTTTCATATATGTTAAAATATGAAACGTTAAAAATAGATCTGGTATAGAATTTATCTAAGAGGTTAAACTTCAAGCTATATTTATCTTTCACTGTTTAAGTTCAGAAATAATGACTCATTCTTCTGTTGTACAGTAGCATCTGTTAAAGGTCACTGCTGTTGTTGCCTCACAATAAACCCTTTTATTAGACTCAGAAAACTGTATGAGCTTGTTGCAAAGTGAAAGGGCACTTTGTAATTAAATTCTGACATGTATATTTTTTGTCATATTGAAGGTTTCATGAATCAGGGCAGGTGACAACAGAAGAAATACATGTGGATACAAGCACATACCTGCTCTTACCATGATTTCAGAAAACATCTCACAGCAGAAGTTATTGTATGATCACATGGATGATTTTATTTCTCAAAATAAAAGTTTCAGAGGCTGCAACTGGGTTGCTTTCTTGTGCAAATCCCGCAGAGTTCCAATAACAGTCCATGGAATTCTCCAAGCCAGAATACTGGAGTGGGTAGCCTAGCCCTTCTCCAGGGGATCTTCCCGACCCAGGGAATGAACGCAGGTCTCCCGCATTTTAGGTAGATTCTTTACCAGCTGAGCCACAAGGGAAGCCAAATGTACTAGGAGAGTGGGTCAGATTCTAGCCTGGCCATTTTGTAAACTGCAGCATGTCATTGAACCATTAAACCTCAGTTTTCGCATCTGTCAAATGCAGGTTAAAAACAAAGCTACTTTTTAAAGAGTTATTTGGGGGATTAAATAATACAATGCACATACAACAGGTGCTGGCATCTTGAATGTGTCCAGTGAGCTTTAGCTGATCCTGAAAACAGTGGCCACCTCCAGCTACTTGCACTGTGCCAGGGACAGTTCTACACACTCAACAAACTTGACTCATTGACTCCTCATATCACTCCTTTCAAGTAAATATTTGTGTTATCCCCCATCTACATAGAAGGAACTGGGGCACAGAAAGACTGTGTAACTTGCCCAGACTCAGCTAATAAATTGCAAAACTGGAATCTGGATCTAGGCAATCAAGCTCAAGAATGCAAGCTCTGTATAATTTCACATTAGCCATTCATGTGGCATTGTTAAAATCAGATCTCTCTCTCATATGCAGAAGAAATATACCTGTACTATTAGCTTAAATCAATATGCATGGTAAGATTCTAAGGAAATTAGAACTGTTACTTGTACAAGAGAAATAAAAGGAAGGACTCAATTTTAGAAAAGGTCTCTGCATCTGCCTTTTTCTTGTGAATATCTATCCAGTCATTTTTTATTCTGTCATATTCGGTACACACATATTTCCATGTAATTATTTAAATACAGTAGACATAAGATCTTCTTTAAATTTGTATCTGCTATTTGATTGTTTACAAAGGATGTTCTCTGAATGTAATTCAGATTCCTTTCATTTAAGTATCTAGCTCAGCTTGACACTGAATGTTAAGAAAATTTCTTAGTGCTTTTCCTGATAGCTTAACATGATTTAAACCATGGATTTTCTTTCACAAAGTGAAATGTATAATCAATGACTGCATTACTACTGGAGACAATATATAACCTACAGTGCTTTCACACTTCAATATCTTAACAACAACAAAAAAAAAAGAATTGGGATGGAGGCAAACTTGCTCCCTTTTATTCAGCATTATCAAGAAAGAACTGGAAGTGTGAGTGATCTGGGTACTTAGTATATGCTAATGTCTTATAATTATTATTCAGTTTTGGAAACTTTGGGTACTGAGGTCAGGAGGCAATCCCATCAGAGGAATACTTTAACTGAAAGGGAAATGAGATTCTGAGAACCCCACTATATGGTGATAATGGGGTACCACTGAAGTACGGATACAGATATGGTCTCTAAAGTAACCCATATATTAAGATCACATACTATATTGGCCCAAAACACAGACATAGGAAGAAGAAAGACATTAATAATGATTCAGCAAACACTTTTTAAATGATTATTATGTATCAGTCATATTATGTACTGCAGCTGCAGAGGATTAGACCATATTTTCAAAGTTCTTACAAAAAAAAATATAAAAAGAGGCCTGTGCACAGAAAATCAGCATATAACATTAGAGGTACAAGCCAGCAGAAAGTTTCCACAGCTCTCCTCAGAGACTTAAGGGGGTTCTGGAACCAGAAAAAGGTCACCCCCCTGAAGGTCTCCTGCTAACCTGCTAAGAGTTTGGATTTTTATCTTGAAGGTTATGGGATGCTGTGTGAGAATTTTAAAGATGGGAAACCTTTTAATCGGATATGAGTTTCAGTACAGTTCATTTGCCTTTGGGCTACAGCGAGGAAGAATGTGGGTAGGAAGGAAGGATGTTGGCAGCTTGAAGTCTTTTAAGAGGGATCTGGAATGAACAGTCAAGACAAACCATGAGGAATGTCAGTGTCAGAGGAATGGGTGGTTACAGAAATATCCAGGAGGCACAATGAGGACGTGGGGGGCGGGTTAGACATGGAAGATGAAAAAGAAGCCCTGCACAAACGGGGAGGTTCGAGGTGCAGAAGTAAAGGAGATGAGGGACTGCCTTGGTGGTCCTGAGGGCAAGAGTCTGCCTGCCAGAGCAGGAACTCGGGTAAGATCCCTGGTCTGGGAGGAGCCCATGTGCCTGGGGAACACAGCTACTGAGCCTGTGCCCTAGAGCCCGCAAGCCTCAAGTACTCAGCATGCATGCTCCAGCTGTTGAAGCCCTGCCTGCCTAGAGCCTGTGCTCCGCAGCAAGAGAAGCCACGCATGAGAAGGAAGCCTGCACGCTCTGAGCAAGAGCAGCCCCAGCTCCTCACAACTCGAGCAAGCCTGCATGCTGCAACGGGGTCGTGCTGCCAAGTCACTTCAGTCGTGTCCGACTCTGTGCGACCCCATAGACGGCAGCCCACCAGGCTCCCCCGTCCCTGGGATTCTCCAGGCAAGAACACTGGAGTGGGTTGCCATTTCCTTCTCCAGTGCATGAAAGTGAAAAGTGAAAGTGAAGTTGCTCAGTTGTGTCTGACTCTTAGCGACCCCATGGACTGCAGCCCACCAGGCTCCTCCGCCCATGGGATTTTCCAGCCAAGAGTACTGGAGTGCGGCGCCACTGCCTTCTCCCGCAACGGAGTCCTAGCACAGCCAAAAACAAATAAATAAGAAGACTAAAAAGAAGCAAAGGAAACGAAGCCAACTAGGGGAAGGTTGGTGTGAGGAGGAGAAAAGATTAGTTCCGTCTGTGAACATCTGAGTTTGAAGAATCTACCAGACCACCAATAAAAATGCTCAGCCAGAGCAGAATCCTGGGAGGTGGCTTTGTAGGGGCAGTGAGTCCACCATCGACCCCCGTTCACTGGCATTTGATTAAAAGCAACTTTCCTTTCTAACAACATGGACAACAACAAAGCCCAGCCAGTATATAACTGGATATACGGATCTGGAGCTCAGTAGAGGAGTGCAAACTTGACAGCAAGATTTGGAACTCCTCGATTCACTGAGGCTATGACTGCAGCCAAGAGACCAGACAAGATCGTACAGGGTAGATGAGCAGTGTGAGAAGTGATGTCACAGGACAAAGAAGCCCACAGGCCAGTCGTATTTAAAGGAGAGACAGGAAAGAAGAGGCTGAGAAACTTTAATGAACAAACAGGACAAGAAATCAGAAGGAAACCCATCGCGTATGTTGCCAAGAAGCTGTTTCCCGCTTGACTTCCTGGAACAAAGGGGTAATCAATCCACAATGGTGAATCCCATGGCATTTTCAGAGATACAAAGAATTAAATCGTCTTCTCGAAGAGGACTGGAGACAGAGAATATGAGTCTTGTGTGGATGGTCTTGCTCTTCGTAAACAGAGTAGCTCCAAAGAATGCCCTTCGTTCCTCCAGGCGGTGGACCGCAGCCTGGGTCTCACTGCGCAGAAGACCACGCGGAGGAGGAAGCCAGTGAGAGATGGGCCGCCGGGAGCCAGAGCAGGGCGCCCCCCAGCGCCAGGGTCAGGGTCAGAACCAGAGAAAGGGGAGCATACCTGCCCTTGTCTTCCGCAAGTGATAGACGATGACCCAATGATGGTCAATAAAACATACGGGACGTGATGAGAGGGGGCTTTCCCAAGAGACTTTCCTCTGTGCCGAGGAGAAGGCACGCGTCTGCCTCCCTCCTTGATGCGACTTCCCACTCTGGCCTTTGAACCCTGTCCTTTAGCCTGACTTACGGGGGATGATAGAGTCTCCAGGTGGAAGGAAACCGGGTCCTAGATGACATTACTGAATGCCTGAAACAGACTAAAAAAGAGCCTAAAACAGACCAGACACGAAAAAAAATCAGACACAAGTTGGCCACCGAACAATAAACACTAAAAAAGACTAAACATCACTCACCTCTGGACTTGTTATCTGAGAAAATCATCAACCCACACAGTGTAAGTCAGTGCAGTCAGACATTCTGTGAATTATAGCCGAGAGCATCCTCATATAGCCTATATACTCAAGGGCTTAGATGATGTTATTTACACATAAATGGAATAAACCTCCTTTCTCTGAACAGGAACGATGTAAAGCTACCTTTGAAAAAAATTATTACTGTGTAAAAAGCTGTCCAACAAGTATGATCTTTTAATAGATTTTCCGACTAAAATGGAAATGCCTGTTTCGACAAAGGCAGCTGAAGCACACAGCCTGGAGTACCCATCACGCCTGTAGAAACTTAGGATGAACGTTTCCAGGAAAATCTGGGAAAGAGCTGAGATGCAGGTCAACAAATAAATAAGCTCCACGCCGTATCTGTGGTTGAGTTTCAACACAGGAGCAGACCATCGTGTCAGGAGAACAGATTAAGATGTGTAAATAAACCCCTCACTGCACACACACCCCTCCGGCGTCCCAGCCGAGGTCGGAAGCCAGGTTTTTGTGTTTTTAAAATGTCCAGACGCAGTGCCTTGCTCTGATTGGCAGTATGCGCCTCTCTATACGAATGCCCTTGCACACCGCCGCAAATGGAACCACTGGGTCAGGATTAAAGCGACTGTAGAAAGAACTCCAGCAGAGGCACGTTAGTAGAGCCGAAGCTTTTCTCAGGCAGGAGTCCTCCAGGTAAACGCTGCCTGGAACAGGCTTCTTGCCACACTGTTAAGACTCTGCCGGAGGAATGGGAGGAGTCTGCCGTCTGCAAGGGTGCCTAGGGATGTTGCTTTTCATTCCCCCAAATTCCCTTTATTCCTCTGATCTACAAGATTAGCAGAGTGACCTGTGGGTGCACAAAGAGTTGGTAGATATTAGTGATACTCATCTCAGCAAATGAGTGATACTGACCTTTATCTCAGTAAACAAGAACGTTCTCATCGAAGCTTGAGCTTTTCTTCCATATCAAAGATACAGACTTAACCCGAATACATTCTTGTGATGACTGATGTGAATTTTCTAAAGCAGCGAGGATGGTCTCCTATAGACGTAGTGTAGGACAGAGTCCCCTGAGTGTTCTAAGTCACAGAGAACCTTCCCTTGCTCTCCTTTGACCCCAACATAATCCAGCTCTCAAAGTCCCTAGGCAAATATATTGTCTCCTTAAAATCTCCCCAGTGACCTAAGCCAAGTCATCAAGTTCTTCCTGAGTGTCTCAGATAATGTATTGATTATACAGAAATTTTCCTTTCGTTTGGGAATTATCTGTTTCCATTTGGTTCCTGGGATTCATAAAGTGCAACAGTAACCGCAGGTCTCCCGGGACAAGGACGAGGCTCTGCACAGGAGACAGCGGTGTGATTACGGTGTGTGGCCACACAGGGGCACAGACAGACCCTCTGGATGCTGGCAAGTAACAGCCGCTGTGTTCTTCTTCCAAATAAGACGTTCCTGTTGGCTTTGATTTTAAGAAATATGCTGTGTGTGTCTCGAATCACAGGTATTGTTACCTGCTTAGCCAAAGTGTTCGTAAATTGAACAAAAAGATTCCTCTGTGGTGAACGTGTTTCTGGATTCTGAGGGAAAAGGGAGCCCTTTTGACAAATGTGGGACTTCATAACTCTAAGCTTAATACAATACTTTTCCAAGGGCAAAGATGACAGTTCTGTATCAGTCCACAGGCAGAGTTGAAAGCTGATGATTATTAATTTTTAACAAAGCCTAATCAGAGAATTAGTAGTGTTGGGACTTAGGGCAGGCTGCCCCCAAATACACCAAGGTAGCATATTGTTTATTTTTAATTAAAGCTCTTGAAGTAACAGCCGCACAGGAAGGACACACTGACTGTTCTTTGTCTCCCTGAAAGCAAGAAGCAAATCTCCCACGGGAAAGGCACCCTCCCTGTATCAAGAGGGTAGAAGGCATCCTTAATACAGACACAGAAAACCTAGTGTCCCAAAGACTGTATAAACAGATCTTGGTACTTCACTGATTTATTACCCCAAGCCCTAACGTCTTGTCAGTTCTTCACAAATATATATATATATATATAGTCTAAAAGGTAAAAGCTGGCTGCTTTGGTCACTTCCCCGAGCCCCATCACTTTGGGTTTCCCAAACACACAAAATAAAAATTTGATTTTCTCCTGTTAAACTGGCTCGTGTCAGTTTAAAAATTGTTAGATCAGCCAGAAAAAGCTAAGATGCAGAGAGAAAATTTTTTCTCCCCAGCAGTAGTACTGGTGTACAATTTCAAGGAAACCAGGACACTACCATTTCAAAGGCGATCTCTGCGAATCAGTAGCAAGAACAACAAAGGTTCAAAGCATCCTTTGATGTCAGATGCCAGAAAATTCCAAGATCCTCCATTTCAATGAAAACCAATTCTTAGTCCGATGGGAGCAACTTTTCAAGTTCCCCTCATCCAGGTCACCGGGTCACGAAAAGTCTTCCTTCACGTGGCTTTGAAACTTTATGTTTAAATCTTCTGATTCAACTATCTTGACAACATCTTTGACTAGAATTTCTTGAGACTGAATTAGAATAACCGAGGTGCTGTCTGCTTTTCATTAAGGACCAATTAACTGGAGATATTCTGTTTGTAATTCCTCTTTTGAATGTGGGCATACTGACTTGCTGGCAGTCAACCCGTTAGGCAGCCTCTAACAGAATGGAGAAGGAAACGGCAACCCACTCCAGTGTTCTTGCCTGGAGAATCCCAGGGACGGGGGAGCCTGGTGGGCTGCCACCTACGGGGTCGCACAGAGTTGGACACGACTGAAGCGACTTAGCAGCAGTAGCAGCAGCAACAGAATGACACAGATGGTGCGGTATTGAAAGTCTTTATGTCTTTCACTTAGGTGTTGCTAAAATCAGCACCTGTATCAATACTTACCTTACTTAACTTGGAATAAAGTAGTGTTTGCAGAAGATTCCTTTTTAAATACAAATATATGATCTTAGGCTGCAGTGTTTTGACCCACTAGTTGTCACTAAAACCTTGCTCATTCCATGAGCAGAAAGAAGAGTCCTGAGAAGGATGACAGGCACGTCTGGAGGCAGGATGAAGGCCAAAGAGGTGAACTGGAGCGTGAGCAGGGTGTACTGACAGATGTTCAGGCCTGAATCGTGTTCCGCAAAATTCCTTTGTTGAAGCCCTACTCCTCCTGTGACTGTGTTTGGAGATGGGGCATTTTGGGGATAATTAAGATTAAATACAGAGTACATCATGCGAAACGCTGGGCTGGAAGAAGCACAAGCTGGAATCAAGATTGTTGGGAGAAACATCAATAACCTCAGATACGCAGATGAGACCACCCTTATGGCAGAAAGTGAAGAGAAGCTAAAGAGCCTCTTGATGAAAGTGAAGGAGGAGAATGAAAAAGTTGGCTTAAAGCTCAACATTCAGAAAACTTAAGATCATGGCATCTGGTCCCATCACTTCATGGCAAATAGATGGGAAACAGAGAATTTATTTTGGGGGGCTCCAAAATCACTGCAGATGGTGATTGCAGCCATGAAATTAAAAGACCCTTGCTCCTTGGAGGAAAAGTTGTGACCAACCTAGACAGCATATTAAAAAGCAGAGACATTACTTTGCCAACAAAGGTCCATCTAGTCAAACCTATGGTTTTTCCAGGAGTCATGTATGGATGTGAGAGTTGGACTATAAAGAAAGTTGAGCACTGAAGAATTGATGCTTTTGAACTGTGGTGTTGGAGAAGACTCTTGAGAGTCCTTTGGCCTGCAAGAAGATCCAACCAGTCCATCCTAAAGGAAATCAGTCCTGAATATTCAATGGAAGGACTGATGCTGAAGCTGAAACTCCAATACTTTAGCCACCTGATGCAAAGAACTGACTCATTGGAAAAGACCCTCATGCTGGGAAAGATTGAAGGTGGGAGGAGAAGGGGACGACAGAAGATGAGATGGTTGGATGGCATCACCGACTTGATGGATGTGAGTTTGAGCAAGCTCTGCGAGTTGGTGATGGACAGGGAGGCCTGGCGTGCTGCAGTCCATGGGGTCACAAAGAGTCGGACACGGCTGAGTGACTGAACTGAAGATTAACTGAGGTCCTAACGGTGAGGCCCTAATACAATAGGACTGGCTCTTATGAGAAGAGGAAAAGACGCCAGAGTGCTTGCTCACTCGCTTGCACGTGCTCTCTCTTTCTCTCCCGGGAAGGGGAGACCTGAGGAAAGGCCGCGTGAGAACACAGGGAGAATGTGGCCATCTGCAAGCCAGGAAGAGTTCCCACTAGAAAGCAGCCTGCAGCCCCTGGATCCCGGATCAGCAGCATCCAGAACTGTGAGAAAAGGAACAGCGGCTGTCCAAAGCACTCAGCCTGTGGCATCTTGCTAAGGCAAGCAGACTAATCCAATGGGAAACCCCAGGAACCCAGAAAACACAGCTTCCGAGAACAGGAAATGGAAAAGATAGAGAAAGGCCAAGACATGGGGTGACCAGTCGAGAAAAAGGCGAAGTTTCCCAATGTTAGACCTCGGCTTCAGTGACAGACGAACCAACAGTTCTCTTCTTGGGTTGAAAGGTACTCTATGTAAATCATAGATATTTACAACCTTTCAAGTTTCAGGTCAATATGCTATTGCAAAATGAATCTATCAGTATCTACATAATAAGAAAAATTCCAAAGGGATTTTAGTCCAAATATTTGGACAAAATTCTAGAAGTAGGGGCACCAAGTTCTAGATAAAATTAATTACCAGTGGCACTTAAAACTAATTTTATCCAACGGGAAAGATACAAAAATTGTTTCTATTCTGCAGTGCCACAAATTCATAGCTTATCAGAGCTCAAGGAAAACTGAGACTGGCTCAACCCTCTCATTTACTATGTTTATACACTTGTTAGATTTTAACTTGCTAAAAATAATGCTTTAAGATCATTGTAAGATAATTCTTGCTTACTTAAGTATTAATATTATATTAGAGTACCCATAGAAGGGTAAACCTTATTGTTTAAAATAATTGACTTTTTCTGGAATAGATGAAAAGTCTAATTTGAAAGGATACAGGCAGCCTGATTTGCATAGCAGCACTATTTCTAGTAACCTGAGTGACCACTGACAGAGGGATGGATAAAGATGTGGCGTATATGTGTGTGTGTGTGTGTGCGTGTGTGTGCGCGCGCGTGCGTGTGTGTGTGCGTGCGTGTGTGCATACACACGCACACAAAATGGAATATTACTTGGCCATAGAAGGAAATAATGCCATCTTCAGCAACATGGATGGACCTAGAGTCTATCATACTAAGTCAGACAAAGACAAATATCATGATATTGCTCATATGTGGAATCTATGAAAATGACAAAATTTATGAAACAGAAATAGATTCACAAACATTGAAAACAAGCTAATCATTACCAAAGAGGGAAGAGGGAAGGAAGGGCTAAATTAGGAGCTAGGGATTAACAGATACTCACTACCGTATATAAAATAAATAAGGACCTGCTTACAGCATAAAACGAGTAACTACGTTCAATATCTTGCAATAGCTAAGAATGAAAAAAATCTCAATGACATATATGTGTATATATACACCTATAACAGAATCACTTTGCCAAATGCCTGAAATTAACAGAACATTGTAAATCAACTATACTTGTTAAAAATGTAAAAAAAAAAAGATTTCTAAACTATTAATTTATCTTGACTCAAATCAGAATGATTATCTAATTTCAAGGTAAACTGTAAAATGTTTAATATATCTGCCTAGTGAATAATACGGATAAACAGACATAAACACAGACAGATATAGATATTTCCAGGCAAAACATTCTGCAAGGTCCTTTAAGTAGGTTTTAATGTCCAAACTGCGGAGCAGCTTTTCCTCACTTCTTGAGTCCCTCCCTGTACTAACCACTCCAGATGCTGAGAACACCCTGAGGGTTCTCTGATTTCAAGCTGCTCTGAGATGAACCCATGGTACATATGCTGTGGTTAGACCACAGTTACATCTGTTTCCTCTTAAAGTGAACCTCTGCGTGCAAAAATATAATAGCTCACTACCAAGATTTTTCTTTTCTGGGGAAATAATGACAATTCTTGTCCCACAATTGTTCTGCTTGGTTTTGTTGATTTTAATGGTAAGATTAGTGATATTCATTTTCAATACCAGTGAACTAATAGTTTTTCTGAATCCATTAACCTATATCTAACTTATTTATATCAGCAGAACTGAAGTCGCAACAGCTTGAAGGGTTTGTAATAAGTGTGCACTTTTGATTTGTTGGTTACTCTTTCTCATGTGCCAAGCTTTGTTAAGAAAGCCTGCATGTGTTTAATCTGTCTTTGCAAACAGGTATACATGCTACAGGAAAAATATTTTTGAAATATTATCAAGGTTTCTTTCCCCCTAGCCAGCGAGGGTTACTCATAGCCTCAAGGAGAACTGGAATCCTTTGAACAAGAATGCACGCAGCTTGAGTCAGCTATAGATTTTGACTTACAACATAGCATCCGGAGGCAAAGTTATGCTGCTGTCTTGATAAAATAGACTTTTTGGAAAGGAACAAGGGAGTTTCTAAATGACAAAGCTTCCTTTTAATAAATCAAGAATAGAGATTAATCAGTGAGCCAGAAACTTCTCCCTGGATCTTCAGGTGAGACTCTCACCGCTGCCCCGTGCCAACCCAGGGAAGCCACTCGTGGTAGATCGGAATTGATGGTGTGGCATCTTCAGGCAAGGAGGGGGCTGGAGGCAGTTCCTCCAACCGTGCTGGTGTAGAAAGGGCAACCAACATCCCCTGTGTCCCCTCCCAGGTTAAATTTAGAAGAAAGTTGAAGGTCCTGGCTGTGTGTCTGCCAAGGGGCCTCTTCCATGAGGGGTGTGCTCAGAACTCAGAAGGTGCCGAGATTCTTCCTTACTTGGGAGGCAGTAAGTTCGATGCCCACTGCTTCCTAGACACCAGAATACCCCGGACTCCTGGGACGGGGCTGAAGGAGAGTTTCTGAGTCCCAGCCACAGCAGTAACGCAGTTTCAGTATTTCTCATTCTCCAAGCTCCAGTCCCACAGGGCAACACAGAGCAAAGCTAACAATTACACACAACGCAAGGAAGCCGGCCCTTTCCTAACAGGAGGCCGGCGGCTGCTCTTTGCTCCGAGGGGGAGAGCAGCTCCGCTGGCTACTGAGGCAGGTCAGTTCACAGACGCTCTGGAAACGCCCTTGCAGCCCCCAGAGCGTCCGCGCCGTGCTCCAAGACGCACAGAAACGCCCGTGCAGAATGATCTCCCGACAGGGTGAAGGGAGCCCCCAGCCCGGTGAGGAGGTGATGGTCAGTCAAGCCAGCAGTCCTCTGGGAGTCTCCCACAGCCCGAGCGGCTCTGCACTGTTGCTGAGAGCCGAGGTGGGGCCTGGTTTGAATCCCCAGAACAACAGTCACGCTCCACCCGGGCTCTGAGAGCAGAGCCCGGGACCAGCCACCTCCGGCGGTGAGGTCCGAGGCCTGAGCAGAGACAAGCAGGACAAG
Source organism: Budorcas taxicolor (assembly GCF_023091745.1). Classification (NCBI taxonomy): domain Eukaryota; kingdom Metazoa; phylum Chordata; class Mammalia; order Artiodactyla; family Bovidae; genus Budorcas; species Budorcas taxicolor. The sequence continues at coordinate 59,467,024 of NC_068931.1, forward strand.
ACCGCTCCCCTGGAGAAGCGCCCTCCTTCCCAGCAGTGCCGCGAGGAGACGCACGACCTCCCTGGGAAGGAAGGAGAAGAGAGGGAAGAAACTGACCTGAACGAGAATCTGAATGACCTGTTTATTCAAGTAGCACTGAATTGATGTGCAAGAGTGGAGAAGGAAATGCTAGCCCACTCCAGTATTCCTGCCTGGAAGGTCCCACGGACAGAGAAGCCTGCTGGGCTGCAGTTCCTGAGGATGGATGCAGAGAGTCGGACATGACCAAACATGCACGCCAGCACGCTCTGAAAGAGACCTCAAGTGGAAGAACTGAGCTACCTTCACTCACGAGTTTATCTCCACTGCTGAACACGCCCACTCCTGCTTCCATATAAATGAAAACTCCTAAGCAGGAATGAGATCAGACAGACAGTACCTATTTCCTGCCCGACTATACTGTGTAAATTTGACCCAACATGTATGTATTAAGTAGGCACTAAATAATCACAATGACAGGATATTTTCATCCCAACACTAAATTTTTAAGGAGTATTTTTAGGAGCCATATTATATGAAGCAATATTTTTATACAGTTGTGAAACCTAAAGATATTGCAGACAAAAAAAAGACAAAAACAGGTCCTTTGAAAGTTTAGTTGAATTCATGGGTGGTTTCACAAATGAACCAAGGGGAGCTGTAATATTTTTGAGCTACAATCATAACCTTTCCGAGTTAATGCCATGGTACGCCTTTTACAAAGGTGCCTTGCAGCCTCTGTCAGAAGCCTAATCATAGCTTAGCCACTTATTAATCTGATCACATCTTCTGGTTTCTACGGGTTCCAATATCCAGTGGGTTAATAGTTGTCTGGTTTTTTCCTGACCTTTCCGTAAAATTTCCCATTGCCCTACTTAAAGCCAATACTTCAGACTTTATAACAAGTCTACAATTTCCAATTATTACCTTGGAGTTTCTACACACAGCCTCCCTACTACTGTATATCAGTGTCCATTGGTGTGATGTTATGAAGCAAAAGACCCGAGACGAAAGTCCAGTTCCTTCACTCGGTGGCCTTGCGATTTTGCACAAATGACAACTTCCATGTCCCTAAATTTTCTCATCTTTAAAACTGGGAAGATTTTTATCACCCAAACAGGCCTCACATTGATCAGGATTGCTGAAACTCAGACTGATTAATGTAAAATTAGTCATTTTGAATGAATGTAAATTTCTACTCTAAATTTTCTGTGGACAAGAACTAAACTGTCACTCAGAGCTGAAACCAACTAGAGAAGTAAGGGATGTTACTTACCTCTAAGACGAATGGCTCTTTACTTAAATGAAACCATGAATGGTTTTTTGAGTTTGAAAAAGAAAGGTAACAATGAGCCATCTACAAGGGAAACAAATGAACACAAGGAAAACTGATGGACTATAATGAGCTTCTTCCAGGAGCTTCAGAGGAAGATATGAAAGGAGGGAGGGAAAGGGGAGAAAAAAAGGAAGAACCTAGCAAGACGGGCAGAAACTGGAGCCCTGCCTACCGAGACGATCTGGGAGGATGGCCAAACGACTTCACTAGCTGTGCGTCTCCTATCCGATGGTGACTTGCTTGTTGCATAATGTTCTGTGTCTACATCACCCACCTCAGCCCTAAATGTTACTAAAAACCACGACAGAGTTCAGTGTGCGTTCTCTTTTAGAAGATGGGAGAATCTGGGTGATGGCTGGGACTAAAGAGGAAACTTCTACAATACACAAGCCCTCAGGCAAAGAGAAAGCATGGCCAAGGCAATAAGGAAAAATAGGTGGAGCTTGGGTTTAACAGATACACACTACCATACTCGGTTGTCCCCTTCTCCTCCTGCCCCCAATCCCTCCCAGCATCAGAGTCTTTTCCAGTGAGTCAACTCTTCGCACGAGGTGGCCAAAGCACTGGAGCTTCAGCTTCAACATCATTCCTTCCAAAGAAATCCCAGGGCTGATCTCCTTCAGAATGGACTGGTTGGATCTCCTTGCAGTCCAAGGGACTCTCAAGGGTCTTCTCCAACACCACAGTTCAAAAGCATCAATTCTCCAGCACTCAGCCTTCTTCACAGTCCAACTCTCACATCCATACATGACCACAGGAAAAACCATAGCCTTGACTAGACGGACCTTAGTCGGCAAAGTAATGTCTCTGCTTTTGAATATACTATCTAGGTTGGTCATAACTTTTCTTCCAAGGAGTAAGCGGATGGCATCACGGACTCGATGGACATGAGTCTGAGTGAACTTCGGGAGTTGGTGATGGACAGGGAGGCCTGGCGTGCTGCGATTCATGGGGTTGCAAAGAGTCGAACACGACTGAGTGAACTGAACTGAACACTACCATATATACGCAGATAAAAAGCACGGACTACGTAGCACAGGAGCTATGCTCGTCTTGTAATAATAACCTAAAGTGGGAAAGAGTCTGAAAAAGAATACATCCATGTTTCTGTCGTGACTTTGAGTGAACTCCGGGAGTTGGTGATGGACAGGGAGGCCTGGTGTGCTGCGATTCATGGGGTTGCAAAGAGTTGGACACGACTGAGCGACTGAACTATACGTGAATCACTTTGCTGTGCCAGAAACTTATGCAACATTGTAGATCAAATATATTTCAATTAAAAAAGGAGAAAGAAAAAAAAAAAGGTAACAGTTCAGAAATATCCAAGACTTCTGAAAGAGACTTTGGTTTGTGGTGTTTTGGTAAAATGTGAGCTCAGTCATTTTCACTTAAGTCAAAAAGACAAAGTGACTGGCACAGTCTGGTGGTTAACACCTGACTTGGCTCCTGTATTATAACAGAACAGTATGAGGCACCTAAGAAAAGGTAGGAAAAAAATACACCAACAGTCATGTATTTGCCAGCATTTCTAATCTACAGCCCAGCCCCCAAGTCCAGATTTACAAATTTCAATTTCTATAGGTGTCCAAGTTTACATAATTATTAAGTAATTTCCCAAGATGGTTCATTTCACCAAAATCTGGAAGCTGCTAACTTCAGAAGCATTGGAACACTGTATCATAAACTGCTAATGTTTTTCCACGGAAAATGCTGATGTCAAGAAAAATAAGACATTGATTCCTTTTCATTCTTTGTTTTTCATTTCATTGGGCAGAGGACTCACCTGCTGAGTGGCAGTAACGAAGCTGCGCTGCTGGGGCTTGAGATTCACTGGAGGCCTTTGGGAGGAGAGGCAGAGGACAGAGTTCTGATGATCCTGCTTGGCGAGCCTTGCATTTGTTTTTTTCCTGACTGTTGTTATAGTAAGTAAAGAAGATGAAATCAGTTATAAAATTTGGATGCTTCTTTGCAAAGCATTTCTTAAACTTTCAAACTACAAAAATTCGTCTCAAAAGTTAAGAAATCCTTTCTTTCAGGCTGGAGATTTAATGATTCCTGCTTTCTTCACATTTTCATAAATGTGCCATCTAAAACAGGGAAAAATGCTCACATGATCCTAAAAGTCTCAAGAAAGGAAGAAGGAAGTCATGACCATATAGAAAAAGAAAAATAGAAAAATTGATAGACTCCAAATGTGTAATTCTGTTTAGAGCCCAAATGAGAAAACTGTTTTATGAATCAAAGCATTAGTATACCTCACCCTGTGAACTACAAGATGAAATCAATTATAGACAGTAACAGTGCATAATTTCCCAAACACGAAGCACTTTTAAAGAATTTTGACCACGCTGTGTCCAGTGCAATCACTATACTGATTTGCTGACCTCCAAAAATACCACCTTAGTTTTTTCCTCACATCCCCTGGATAATAACAAAAGTAATACTTTAACATAAGTTAAATAAGCAGGGTGACAATATACAGCCTTGACGGACTCCTTTTCCTATTTGGAACCAGTCTGTTGTTCCATGTCCAGTTCTAACTGTTGCTTCCTGACCTGCATATAGGTTTCTCAAGAGGCAGGTTAGGTGGTCTGGTATGCCCATCTCTTTCAGAATTTTCCACAGTTTACTGTGATCCACACAGTCAAAGGCTTTGGTATACTCAATAAAGCAGAAATAGATGTTTTTCTGGAACTCTCTTGCTTTTTCGATGATCCAGTAGATGTCGGCAATTTTATCTCAGGTTCCTCTGCCTTTTCTAAAACCAGCTTGAACATCTGGAAGTTCACGGTTCATGTATTGCTGAAGTCTGGCTTGGAAAATTTTGAGCATTACTTTACTAGCATCTGAGATGAGTGCAATTGTGTGGTAGTTTGAGCATTCTTTGGCATTGCCTTTCTTTGGGATGGGAATGGAAACTGACCTTTTCCAGTCCTGTGGCTACTGCTGAGTTTTCCAAATGTGCTGGCATATTGAGTGCAGCACTTTCACAGCATCATCTTTCAGGATTTGAAATAGCTCAACTGGAATTCCATCACCTCCACTAGCTTTGTTCGTAGTGATGCTTTCTAAGGCCCACTTGACTTCACATTCCAAGATGTCTGGCTCTAGATGAATGATCACACCATCGTGATTCTCCGGGTCATGAAGATCCTTTTTGTACAGTTCTTCTGTGTATTCTCGCCACCTCTTCTTAATATCTTCTGCTTCTGTTAGGTCCATACAATTTTTTTCCTTTATCGAGCCCATCTTTGCATGAAATGTTCCCTTGGTATCTCTAATTTTCTTGAAGAGATCTCTATTCTCTCCCATTCTGTTCTTTTCCTCTATTTATTTGCCTTGATTGCTGAAGAAGGCTTTCTTATCTCTCCTTGCTATTCTTTGGAACTCTGCATTCAGATGCTTATATCTTTCCTTTTCTCCTTTGCTTTTCACTTCTCTTCTTTTCACAGCTATTTGTAAGGCTTCCCCAGACAGCCATTTTGCTTTTTTGCATTTGTTTTCCATGGGCATGGTCTTGATCCCTGTCTCCTGTACAATGTCACGAACCTCATTCCATAGTTCATCAGGCACTCTATCTATCAGATCTAGGCCCTTAAATCTATTTCTCACTTCCACTGTATAATCATAAGGGATTTGATTTAGGTCATACCTGAATGGTCTAGTGGTTTTTCCTACTTTCTTCAATTTAAGTGTGAATTTGGCAATAAGGAGTTCATGATCTGAGCCACAGTCAGCTCCCGGTTTTGTTTTTGCTGACTGTATGGAGCTTCTCCATCTTTGGCTGCAAAGGATATAATCAATCTGATTTCGGTGTTGACCATCTGGTGATGTCCATGTGCAGACTCTTATGGGAGAAAGTGAAGATCTAAAGAGCCTCTTGATGAAAGTGAGAGTGAAAAAGTTGGCTTAAAGCTCAACATTCAGAAAACTAAGATCATGGCATCTAGTCCCATCACTTCATGGCAAATAGATGGAGAAACAGTGGAAGCAGTGGCTGACTATTTTTTTGGGCTTCAAAATCACTGTAGATGGTGATTGCAGCCATGAAATTAAAAGATGCTTACTCCTTGGAAGGAAGGTTATGACCAATCTAGACAGCATATTAAAAAGCAGAGACATTACTTTGCCAACAAAGGTCCATCTAGTCAAGGCTATGGTTTTTCCAGTAGTCATGTATGGATGTGAACAATAAAGAAAGCTGAGCACTGAAGAATTGATGCTTTTGAACTGTGGTGTTGGAGAAGACTCTTGAGAGTCACTTGGACTGCAAGGAGATCCAACCAGTCCGTCCTAAAGGATATCAGTCCTGGGTGTTCATTGGAAGGACTGATGTTGAAGCTGAAACTCCAATACTTTGGCCACCTGATGCAGAGAGCTGACTCATTTGAAAATTCCCTGATGCTGGGAAAGACTGAGGGCAGGAGAAGAGGATGACAGAGGATGAGATGGTTGGATAACATCACCGACACAATGGACATGGGTTGGGTGCACTCTGGGAGTTGGTGACGGACAGGGAGGCCTGGCGTGCTATGGTTCATAGGGCTGCAAAGAGTCAGACACAACTGACTGACTGACCTGAACTGATTACTTTAATAGGACTCAGTCTAAGTGATTTACATATATTGGCTCATTTAGTCCTTGTAACAATTAGGAATGAATTCTAGAAGATGAAATAACTGTATATAAAGCTGGAAATTAGATTTTTGACTTGGAAGATAAATTTGAGGTGAGCAAGACCAACCTGTCAAGTAGTATTTTATAATCATTTTTTTTTTTAGGAGGCAGGAAATTCAATTCTTCCTCGACTTGATTCACACACAACTGTAGCATTTTAGCTCTTGAATTAGGCTAAGAATCGAAGGAAAAACTTGAGAGGATAAGAAGAAGAGGCTCCATTATGGCATTATTTGATGCTTTTATGCTGTATCTTAAAAACCCTACTTAGGAATCATCAGCTTCAGCTTCAGCTAATGTCTTGCCTTGCAAAGTATAATTTTGAACTCAAGAGGAGTAAATGGAATAATCTCACCTTTAGTAAGTGAGAAGTACAGATTTTGTACTAGTTTAGCTGGTGAGCAGTAGCCTGGCTTTATCCATACAGTGCGTTTTATGTATGCATACCTGATTAGCAGAGTGCAGAAAGGGGACATTTTGGCTGAGATAGCAGGAAGATCAGATGAGACTGAGTTTGTTGTAGCAGCTCCATCTCCATGCCCCTTTCTGCGCTCTGCTAATCCGGTACGCACACATAAAGCGCAGAGTATAGATAAACCCAGGCTACCGCTCACCAGCTATACTAGTACCCGTCTCACTTACTAAAGGTGAAATTATTCCGTTCAAAATTGAGTTCAAAAGTATACCAGGGCAAGACATCCATTTCCGTGTCTTTAAATGGATGAGTCACTATCCAGGGACCACAGGCTTGATCCCTGACGGACAGCGTTCTTCCCCAGCCTTGGAGAGAGGACCACAGCTTGCTCGGGGCTTGACTTCTCTGGGACACTGTGTGTCGCTCTATCCCTTCGGAGGTTGGTCTTGCTCACCTCAAATTCATCTTCAATTTAAAAATCCAATTGCTAGCCTGATACCCAGGTATTTCATTTTCTAGATTTGCACTTGATTATTACAAGGACTAGAGTGAGTTAATGTATGTATATCACTTAGAATGAATATTGATGCGTATTGAGTCCTATGAGAGTATCAGCTGCTGTTCCTCCTTCCTGGGGAAACGCGTGTGACAGACACTGACAGCTCTGCCAGAGGACGTGCCCTCGGTGTGTGGATAAGCGCAGGTTTCCCCTGTGATGAGCCTGCCCTGGTTCGGCCTGGATGGTGGAATGTCCTGGGCACTGAGTAATGCTTCTCCCTCCCCTCTGTGTGCTGCCCAGGAAGTGGCAAGAAGGATCTGGTACTGGGGTGGGGCTTCCTTTCCTTAAGGAAAGGGACCTACAAGCAGAGGCCTGTGCGTGGCCTCACCCTGTCCTCAGAGAGCTTGTGCACAGAGCCAGGGGTTTCTTTTCTGAGACACTAGAAAATTTATAAGCCCATTACCCTTATAACTACTGATGCAAAATATTTACAAACCAAATTTAACAATATACAGAAAACTCAGTTACAGAGGGTAGGATTTATCTTAAAAATAAGATTTTAATGACTGTTAGTTTAATTTACCACATTAACAGAATAAAATTGCAAAACCCAGATGATTTTTCAATAGATGAAGAAAAATGTGATAAAATTAAATAATCATTTATGACTCAGTATCCTAGAAAACTGGGAATTGAAATAAACTTCTAAAGCCAAACTGTTGTTAAAGCATTAGAAACAATTGCCTTAAAAGAAAAAAAAAAAAAAACAGGAAAAAATGCCTACTTCTACCCTATCTATTCAACATTATATCTGCAGTTTTAGCCAATATATATGATTCAAGAAACAGCAGGAAGAAATATTAAGTATTGTTTAAATAGTGGTAAAATAGTTATTTACAGATGATATAGTTGCCTATAACTTTTCCTGTTTTAGCATTTTATAACGTAAAGATCAAAACATTCACTGAGAACAACATATTGATCATAACTAAACTAAGACTCAGGAAGAGGCTACATTAGACTGTAAAATAAAAGACTAAAGTCCATTGTAGCAATTATGCAATTTAAGCTTTTCAGTGTGTCTTCATTTTTCTTTCTTTAAGGAAGTCTTGTGAGTTACTATACAGAATTTATATACCCTCCTCTAACTTATCTATGTATAGACAATAGACCACGGAACTTAGATGCCCATGAATTAGGCTCTTAATAAAATTTTGATTTTTTATATTTTCCTTTCTGAAGTTTTATCAGATCTACTATTAATAATAATCATATGTCTGAGAATAATGACCTAGGAATGCAAGTGAACCTGGCCACTCTTACTTTATGCTTCTTTGATATGACCATGCCTATTAAACTACAGAACCCTACACAATAGGCTTTTAACCTTAAAAAGTCCTATAAGTTGCTACTTGCTGAGCTTAGGAAACCTATATTATAGGTATGACGAAGTCTTTCCATTTAAGTATCCAGATACATTTCTCAAAAAAAAAAAAAATCTTTCCAAAAAAATCTATATATTCATTACCTATGTCCCAATTGTTCACTGACCTGAAAATCCTCAGTGATGGAGAGTTCTATGGTCATTGGTCTAAGAATTAGAAAAATCAAGGATTTAAAAGGAACTGAGGTGGTTTTTTGTCAAGAAGAAAAACTGGAAAATGTTTGGAATATACTGTTTTTATTAAAATTGACAGTGTAATATGAAAAATATGGATTCACTTTTCTGTAAAGCGGAAATGAACACAACACTGTGAATTAACTCTACATTCCAATAAAAGTTAATAAAAAATACAGGTCTCGAAAAACGCTTGTGACGAGGCATTTGTATTACTGATACACACTCATCGTTTTATCATGCACAGTCAGTGACATTTGGTTCAAATCTGCATACCTGATGAAAAAGTCACTTAGGTAATGAATATTCATGTGATGTCTATCGTAGGGCAAGCATTGCACTGGTGTGGTGGGGTCTGCAAAAGTGTGTCACACAAACAGCCCTCAAAGAAACCTGTCAGGAGAAACCACAGCAACAAGAGGTGTCACTAGAGGGAGGCAAACACAGGAAGAGGAAGGGGGCAGGAGCCACGTCTGGGATGAAAGAACAGGGCCCGCAGACAGACCTGATCCAAAGGCCCTGAGAACCTGCTGAGCGTTGTACGGCCCCTGAGTGTCCTGCAGGACAGCAGGCAAGGTCACAATCAAATGCTCTTTCAGGCGTTTCTCAGTCTCTTCTGACTTTTGGAAATGCACGCTCCAGTATCCCTTGTACACTACTCTCCCTAATTAAACAGCAGGACAAATACAAGTCTTTTTTGCTGTTGGTGTTCTAGGCTACTTATTAGCCGGACAGTTTTCTGGCTCCATATGCAAGGTGCTGTTCTTTTGTTCTGTCCACTTAATCAAACCACAAAGAAAAACTTATTCTCCCTCAGCCTCTGAATCACAATCAAAGGACCAACAGTTTCCTAACCATTTCTACTTCAGCTGGGCAGGTGTTTGTACAATTTCTACCCGAGACTCTTTAGAACATCTGTATTCTCTTTAATTTTCATTTTACCATATAATTAATGCTTGTTACATAGCTGGCTAATTATTATTGATCCTATAAATATATAGACTCTAATAAAATTTCTGTTCTGTAAGAGAAAAACCTGTCAATATTTTGGCATGCTTATTTTACTCCCGACTTTTTCCTATGCAAACATTAATAGAGACATCTTTGAAAGCTATGTAGGCTGTTTTTTAAATGATGGAAATACAAAACACATCCTCTTGCTAATATTTTTATCACTAGTATTTTTCATGTTAGAACATTTATTTATTTAATAGGTATTTATTAAGTACCTTCACTGTCTAGACAGGGAGGCTACCGTATACACAAGGCAAATCTCTGCCTTCATGGAGATTATGTTTTGACCAACACAGACTTGATTAAAAGAAAAAAAAGTAAACGAATGCCATGGCAGCCCACTCCGGTATTCTTGCCTGGAGAGTCCCAGGGACAGAGGTGCCTGGTGGGCTGCCGTCTATGGGGTCGCACAGAGTCGGACACGACTGGAGCGACTTAGCAGCAGCAATGAGTGAGCGTGATTAGGAAACCAGTAGGTGCCATAAGGTAATTAAACAGGTACAGCCCAGAAAACGACACAACAGATGGAACTGTGACCACTTTACACCGGGGATCAAGGCAGGCGGCCCTGAGCAAGTGATGCTTGAATTGAAATATGGAAATGGCAGCCCACTCTAGTACTCTTGCCTGCCAAATCTCACGGACAGAGGAGCCTGTCAGACAAGAGAATCAGACACGGCTTAGCGACCACACAGTGACGGCAGTGCACTGCGAGGAGGAGCCGGTCAGCGGAGATCTGAGGGCGAGCATTCCAGGAACTGAGGACTGCAAGGAAGAAAGGCCGAGGGCCTCCGAGCCAAGGAGAAAAGCTGCTCCTGCCGCCAAGCATGGCGGACGAGGCCTTGTCAGACGCTGGCGGGGAGCGGGGCCAGCGGCCTGCTGAGTCACGACGACCTGGGCGCCCACCCGGCTGCGCGGAGAACCGCGTCTCCTCGGGACCCGCCCGCTCTTCTCTTCTCTGTACCTTGGTCTTCCAGGTACCACTTTCCTTTTTTTTTACCCTGTATGCTGGTTCTGTGATCATATCCTAATTTGTCACGTTATATCCTAGGCTCTACTTTGCAAACTGAGTGTAATGACAATCCCCAGTCACAGCATTTTAATTTGCAACATGGATAGACGTCACTAAGACATTTTTTTCAACTATGAATTCAGATGCAGAGCATGGAATAAAATTTTCACTTTTGAATTCTGAATTTTTAGAGTAGAAATTCACTGGTAGAGACTACCCTGGACAGAATACTTTAAGTATCTCTGAATTTGCACAGTTCATGTTGTAATCTTGCTTCTGTTTTTTCAGATTACTGAGCCCTGAAGAACTTGGGAGAACATTAGAAATGACACACAACCTTCACAGCACAACAGGCTGAAACTCCAGTCTACATCGCGGTGTCTGAGGATTATGTTATTACTGAATCTTAGACTTCTAATCAGGATTTAAACACAGTTTCAATGCAAAGCAAGCTGGTAGTTAGTATTGTTTAGTCTACTATCTCAGTTCTTATGTCAATGACTTTGGTTGAGACATAAGAGAATAAAAATTAAGTGAAACTTTCATGAGTTAAGACCCTGTACGTCTGCCCATCAGTTCAGTTCAGTCGCTCAGCTGTGTCCGACTCTTTGCGACCCCATGGACTGCAAGCACGCCAGGCCTCCCTGTCCATCACCAACTCTCAGAGCTTGCTCAAACTCATGTCCATTGAGTCCAGTGATGCCATCCAACCATCTCATCCTCTGTCATCCCCTTCTCCTCCCACCTTCAATCTTTCCCAGCATGAGGGTCTTTTCCAGTGAGTCAGTTCTTTGCATCAGATGGTCAAAGTATTGGAGTTTCAGCTTCAACATCAGTCCTTCCAGTGAATATTCAGGACTGATTTCCTTTAGGATGGACTGGTTGGATCTCCTTGCAGTCTAAGCCACACCTCTTATCAAGAAGGTACAGAATGAAGTGTCTACTGCAAACACAACCAGAGGGAAGGCAAGTAGGAAAACAAAACAAAAACAAACCCAAAACTTGTGCTGTACCACCACCTACTGGAAAACAAAAGGAAGGCCGCTGATGTCCAGCCTATCGAGGCTTCTGCACCCACCGATGGGACATGCCAACAAGAACCCTGAAGAACCACAGTAACACTCCTGCAGAAGACCACAACAAGTCTCCAGAAACCAAACCTGAAGTCATGGAATATGGTGACCTAACTGACAGAGAATGCAAAAATAGCCATCATGAAGAAATTCAGTGAGCTACAAGAAAACTCAGGAGGGCAGCTCAATGAGCTCAGGAGTAAAACTGATGAAGAAAAGGAATCCCTCACCAAAGAGAAAGAAGTTCGAAGAAAGAGGCGAACAGAAATTCCGGAGCTGAAAAACTCAGTAGATGAGATGAGAAATGCCTTAGGAAGCACTGGAAATGGAGTGGTCCATAAGGGTAATGGGTATTCCAAAAGAAGAGTGAGAGAAGGAAGCAGAGAACTTAAAGAAATCATAGCTGAGAATTCCTCGAACCTGGGGAAGAAACTGAACATGTAAGTCCGCGGAGCTAAAAGAACAGCTAATTACCTCCATTCAAGAAGACCTTCTGCAACACACATATTAAAATGCTCAAAAGTCAATGACAAAGAAATCTGAAAGGCATCCTGGGAAAAGGTCAGTCATCTACAAAGGAAGCCCATTAGGCTATCAGCAGATTTCTCACCTGAAACTCTACAGGCCAGGAGGATGTGCAATGCCATTCTGAAAATACTGAAAGATAAGCAGTGTCACCCAGGAATACCCTATCCGCCAAAGTTGTCACTCAGATACAAAGGAGAATCAGACTTTCCCAGACGAGCAAAAGCTGAGCCATCACATGAACACCAGGCCTGCCTCACAAGGGAGGCAGAGGAGCTCTTCTATCCTAAACAGAAGGGCACAAGCGGGCAAAACTGAGATAAAGAAGACACACACCACACACACACACACAGAGGAATACAGCTTAGTCATAAAGATGATTAAATCTTACCATCTGCAACAACATGGGCAGAACTTGGTGTTACGCTGAAAGTCAGAGACAGACAAACACCATATGATTTTACTCGTATGTACAACATAGGAAAGAAACAATAAACCAAAATAAATGGACAAACCAAACCAGACAAATACACAGAGAACAGAGTAGGGGTTACCAGAGGAGAAAGGGCAAAGGGGCCAACTGCATGGTGACGGAGACCAAGGTTGGGGGGTGAGCAGCCTTCTACACCACAGAAGCAGAAATAAAATGCTGTGCACATGGAACTTACGCAATGTTACAAATCAGTATTACCTCGATAAAGGGAAAAAACAAGATGCACTGTAAACTCAGTGCTCTCTAAAGGCTGCTGAATCAACACTGTTCAAATCCATGACTGAGATTAGTGCCAAAAAGAATCATTTCATGAGGAGCTAGAATTTAAAATAAAACTTGAATAGTAAGATGAGACATCATTTTATACCTGACAAGTCTGTATTAGAGTAACTGTCCTGAAAATAAAATGCCAACATTAAGATGCTGCGTACAGATGTACCCCTAGCTGTTTTCCTCCAGCTCTGTCTATGAGCTTTCCTCCATAAAATTTCTTTCCCTGTTGGCAGGTTTTTTTTCTTGTGAAATCTGCTGCTATGCCATGATATCATGTATCAATTTGCTCCTAGTTTGCAAATGATCTGTATTCTTGGCCAGGAGAGCTGTCTTAAATAGCTACACATACCAAACACATGCAGGACAGCCGATGTCTCGAGATGGGTAGGACGATGGAAGGCCAGCAGTGCCGTTCACAGTACATACGAAGCTTTATGTGTTGCTACTAAAGGAGAGAAGACAGTGTGCTGTAATTTCACATAAATTCAAACGGTACGTTTTTGATATGTCAACAACTCATAGAAATGAAACGACTAGAAAGTGGAAGATTTTAAAATGATGCTCATGACTTTCTAAATCTTTAATGAGACTCAGGATAATTTTTCAGAATCTTTACTAGTTCTCAACTACATTTCTCTTTCCTTAATGTATTTTCATGTTTCTCAATAACTAGTACATAGAAAATACAGGACAGATGTTATTTGAAGAGAGAGAGAAAGAAAGGAGAAAATAACAGATCTGATTTCTATACTTTCCCATCTATTCATACAGAAGTATCGGCATACCGAGTGAAGTCAGACAGAGAAGGAGAAATATCTTAGGGTAATCCCTTATAAGAATCTAAAAAGACATGACACAGATGAATTTATTTACAAAACACAGAGACTCACAGACTTAGAGAAAAACGCATGGTTCCCAGGAGGGAAGAATAGGGGAAGGGATAGTTAGGGAGTTTGGGAGGAACCTGTACACACTGCTATATTTAAAATGGATAAGCAATAAGATCTCACTGTATGGCACAGGGAACTCAGTGTTATGTGGCAGCCTGGATGGGAGGGGGTTTGGGGGAGAATGGGCACGTGTACACGCACAGCTGAGTCCCTTTGCCGTCCACCTGAAGTGATCACAGCATTGTTAGTCAGCTATACTCCAATAGAAAATAAAGACGTTTAAAAGAGTAAGACATTAATATTAAATGAGTGGACTCTGTAGTTTTTAATTCAAATTACAGTCTCTGCAATAGATAAGATTTTTAAAAGGATAGCCTGAATCCAAAATCAACTTTAAGTGACATTTATAAAAGGAATTTTAACTAACACTCTACCTTTCAATTTTGTTAATTGGTACCTGGCCTCTATGGCTGCTTGTTTATGCTTATTCAACCACCCATTCATTCGTTCATTCAACAGTAAGCTTCAGGCACAGTCCAGCTCCAGTTATCTTTAGGAGACGGTCTGGTAGGAAGAAGCACATTACCATGCTTGTAGAAAAGCAATGGGCTATGTAGTCAGAACACAGACTGGAATTCCAGCTCGGTCACGTACTCTCTGCAGATCCTGGACTCTCACCTGGGGCCTGTATTCACCCCTCTAGGGAGCATTTGAGAAAAAAAAAAAAAAAAAACTTAATAAACGTGGTTTTGATTAAACTTGGATATTTACTGCCTAGGAACCAGAGCTTCTAACCAGCTGCAATATCCTCAAAATGAAGACTCGTTCTGCCTAAAATGTCAATCATTTCCCTCAAGAGAATAAGAAACATACTATCTTCATCAGTAACAGGATAATAAAAACAATACCAACTTTATGGTAGGGACTGTTGGGAGAAATAAAAGATGTTATTGAATACATGAATGAATTTGAAAATAATACCAAATTAGAACATTTAGATAATAAATTTATTTAAGTGATATATTTATTATTGTTCAGTACTAAGTACACTGGATTCCGAGGGAACAGTTTCCACTTGGCTGGCCCTGATCACGGTAGGGTAGAGCAAGACAGGCTTCCCTGGTGGCCCAGTGGTAAAGAATTCGCCTGTCAATGCAGGAGAGACAGGAGTTCGATCCCTGGGTCAGGAAGATGCCCTGGAGAAGGAAATGGCAACCCACTCCAGTACTCTTGCCTGGAGAATCTTGTGCACGAAGGACCCTGGCAGGCTGTAGTCTGTGGGGTCGCAAAAGGCTAGGACGTGACTTAGCAGCTGAACAACGACAAGAGCAAGGCATGTGTACAGGTGGTTGGGAAGGGGAGTGAGACAAGGGGATTATATTTAATTACGCATAATAGGTGATTATATAGTACACAGACACTAGGACAGTAAGGAGCCCGGCCCTACGGGATCGAGTAATGGGGCTCGTTTCACAGGCAGCGGGACTGGATGGCTGTGCGGGCCCGGCCCCTAGACCATCCTTCGGGCTCCACCGTCAGTATGCCTCTGCCCCTCTCCCTGCCCATCCCCCCTTTCCCTCTCCAGTGACTCCATCATCTTCATGTTTGCTTTAGCGTGTGCTACAGACTCCTGGTCCAGAGAGATATACCGACACACAGACACGATGGGACTATTTTAAAACACGCGAAGGCGCCTCACAGGAAAACCACACATCGGTTTATCTCAGCATCGTTCAAGCGTACTTAGCCAGCAAGTACCTTTTCTGACCAAGATTTACTAACACCTGGCAAAATGAACGTAAGAAATGAACTCTGGGAAATGTTCTCTTATCTCATGGCTTTTCCTTACTAGGGCTTTATCTCATTTATCATTTGAAAGTAAGAACTCAATAAATGCTTGGTAAATGTTGCACTAAGTGTTACAGATATGCAGTTACTCCAAAGTTCACCTTCATTTGGCTATTTTATTTGTAATCACTTTTTTAAAATAACACATTGTACAAATTAAATATATGTCCCATGTTCAGAAACTATCCATTTTCTAGTATGTTTCAAGCAGTCAGATCAGCTCTATTCAAGTTCAAAAGAATTTTTTAGGATCATTCAAAATAAGACAGATATTAAGCATACTTTAAAAAAAAATGACTTGAAACTATAGGTGATCATGAATAAATTAACCCCAGGTATTAGGATTAATGGGAATAATTACTTTAAATTATTACTATTATTACTAATATTAATAATTACTTAATAATATTAAAAGTAGATGTGAGATAAACAGTTTCAGAGAAATTATTTTGAAAGTCAAATACTTATTTTATTTGTAAGTACTTTGGTCATCTTACTTGACCAAAAGTTCCTTGCCTATCTCTTTAACCAATCTAATTACAAAACCAAATTCTAACCATTGAGCAGGGAGGGAAAAGGCAAGGATTGGGTTTCTGCATCCCTACGAGTCCAAAGTCAGGTGCAGACATAAGGAAGCAGCAAGTGTTGGTTGTTAAACATTTGAACAGAAAAGTATCAGAGAAGCCAATAACCAGGAAACACTCCAAGTTCTGGCAGAAACCTCGATCTGGCTCTGACACCCCCAGCTCATGCCGGCCTGTGAAGTTCTGCTCCCCACCTCCCAAGAGTGCAGTTCTGATAAAGCGGTTTTAAATCTCCTCCAAGTGAAGTCCGACGACTCTGTGAATCTGAGTGGTCCCGAGTGTTTCCACTGGTACCAGGGTCAGGTCTGGTTCCACCCACGCAGTCTCCTGTGATGGGAGACGGCATGCTAGGTTGCTTTAATCTGATGGTGAACCTCTCCAGACCTGGGACAAACTCAGCTTGCTCTCACTTAAAGTTTTATTCTGCACATCACTCCTAAATCATTTAAAAAAGCTCAAAGAGCTTTCCCATTTGTCAAACACCCCAGATCAAGTAGAGTGCTCAGTAAACATTTGGTGAATGGACCATTCTACTCCACATGTAACAAATGAGAGAAATCTATAATTTAGACAGTATGCACAATATCTTCTGTAGTTGGAAGGACTTGATTAGAAAAGAAGAAACTAATCCTAATTGCCAGTCCATGAAGTGATGATTTAGCTGAAAAACTCAATTCAAATGAAAATGCCTTGTGGGAGAGGGAAAAAAAATGTAATTGATTGGGTACACACTTGAAATCAATCACTTGCATAACACTCTATTCTCCTGCTTTACACTTTAATACCCTCTAAAATTAAAAAAAAAAAAGGCTGTTTTCAAAATTCTATACTCTCCGATTGCAGGGCCTTTGGAGAGCAATGTTTTAAGGCCTTAGGAATCAGAATTTGCCTTCCCTGTAGGATAAAAGGAAAGTGGAAAACTAGTACTTTATGCCAAAGGTAAGATGATCCTCAAGAAGCTCCAAGACTGAAAACTTTGGGATTGAGAGTCTCATGAGACCTAGGAGAATTGCTGTCGTTCAGTCGCTAAGTCATGTCTGACTCTCTGCTACCCCATAGACTGCAGCATGCCAGACTTCCCTGTCCATCACCAACTCCTGGAGTTTGCTCAAGCTCACATCCACTGAGTCGGTGATGCTATGTAACCTTCTCTTCCTTTGCTGCCTCCTTCTCCTTTTGCCTTCAATCTTTCCCAGCATCAGGGCCATCTCCAATGAGCCTGCTCTAGGAGAACGCATACTTCAAAAGCAGAGGCAAAGTCCTTCTGCAAAGGTACATGCTTAAGAACTTAACTTTGATTAAAATGGAGCAGAAGGTACTGTTTTCCACAGGACTGGGTACAAAGTTAAGGGTTTCAGCCTAAGCTCCTGTGACTTTTAGAGGAAGAACAGTCCCTGAAAACCAAATCGCAGGGGACAGAATTGATTACGCCCTGGAAGCATCCCAAACACAGGCAGCACCACGGGGGGAGCTGTAAGCGGATGCTGTGGGGACAGAAGCAGGTTCCTAGGGAGGAAGTCCTTCCGTCCATGGCTCAAGTGAACACAGAGAAAGAGATCTGGAGAAGTCTGAAGGCTAAGCCTAGTCTCAGTATCTGCAAAGGGCAGAAATGACATTCCAGACACACACTTCACCAAATTGTTAGAGGGGGATGAGATGGAGTTCTTGGAGGTCACCTGAGCAGTGGGTGATCAGAAAAAGAAAGCATGGTACAAAGAACCACAGGAAGGACTCTTCATCCCCCGAAAAGCAAGGAAAGAAGAAAACGAAAGAAGAGGCAATATCCACTCCAAACTGTGTCTTGAAATAAAGAGGTGAGAACAGTTTTTTCCCTACCATTCTGGCCAACATGACTTAGCTTTTGTTGGCTCAGGCTGGTGGGGACTGAAGAATACTTACTAAAATCAAAGACTTGCCAGTGGCAGGGAGGAAATTAAAGAAGACACCCCGTGATTGGACACGGCATCCCGTCTGCTCAGACGCTGAGAAGTTACCTCCGTCCGGGCCATCCTGCTCACCTGACTCCAACATTTTGCAAATTGTACTCTGTTTCAGTATAGGAGTTTGATCTTCCACCTAGAGTTTTTGCTTCAAGTCCAGAGTTCTCTTTAAGATACAGAAGCATACACAAAAGGCAGTGTTCCCCCGCCCTTTCAAGATGAGGAAATAAAATGGCACCAACAAAAAGAACCCAAAGGAACCCACAAGTATTGAAAAGAAAATCACAAACATTTTTATTCATCTGTCCCCTGCTCTGGAGTTTAATTTCTGGGCTCCAGTCTTGGCACTGAGAGTATGAACTTTCCAAGCTTCCATGTCTTCACCTATAAATGAAATGATACATTTATAGAAAAATATTTTCTAAAAGTTTTAAAACTGCATAACTGCTGTTAAGACAACTAAGTGAGATAAAGAAAAGCAACTAGTTGAGCTTCTGTTAAACTTTAGGAGTTTTTTCTTTATTTCCAGATAGGGCTGTCAGATAAAAACACAAGATGTCCAGTTAAATTTGAATTTCAGTTAAACAAGTTATTTCCCAGTATAAGTAAATCTCAGATGTTGCATATATTTTTGTTTGCTAAATCTGACAACCTTACCCTTATGATAGAAATAAAATCAGCCGAATATTTGAGAAACTCTAACCCAAGAAGAGATAAGAAAGCCTTCTTCAGTGATCAATGCAAAGAAATAGAGGAAAACAACAGAATGGGAAAGACTAGATCTCTTCAAGAAAATTAGAGATACCAAGGGAACATTTCATGCAAAGATGGGCTCAATAAAGGACAGAAATGGTATGGACCTAACAGAAGCAGAAGATATTAAGAAGAGGCGGCAAGAATACACGGAAGAACTGTACAAAAAAGATCTTCACGACCCAGATAGTCATGATGGTGTGATCACTCATCTAGAGCCAGACATCCTGGAATGTGAAGTCAAGTGGGCCTTAGAAAGCATCACTACGAACAAAGCTAGCGGAGGTGATGGAAGTCCAGTGGAGCTATTTCAAATCCTGAAAGATGATGCTGTGAAAGTGCATGGACAGGGAAGGCTGGCGTGCTGCGATTCATGGGGTCGCAAAGAGCTGGACACGACTGAGCAACTGAAATGAACTGAACTGAACCCAAGCTGCTCCACACACTGTGGACAGCTTGCAAAAAGTTTTTAGCTTCAGTACATCTTTGAAACCTGTGTGCCGAAATGATGATTATCAAAAATCTCCTTCAAGACCAAAATAACTTATACCTATGACAACCACTGAATATTAAGAAACCCCTTCATTTCCTAGAATCATGAAAATAAATATTTGGATGCGTGTATGCATGCTAAGTTGCTTCAGTCATGTCTGACTCTTGCAACCCCATGGACTATTGCCCTCCAGGCTCCTCTGTCCATGGGATTCTCCAGACAAGAATCCCGGAGTGGGTTGACATGCCCTCCTCCGGAGGAGCTTCCCGACCCAGGGGTTGAACCTGTGTCCCTTGCATTCCCTGCAATGGCATGCAGCTTCCTTAGCACTAGTGCAACCTGGGAACTCCAAGGATTGGGATATGCAGCATGAAGGCATATCTCATGACATCCTTTGCTGCAATAGGGTGCCAGAACAGAAGACCACCACACAGGGAGACCAAAATGTGAGGATGGACACAGCCAAACAAAGGCTGGAAGAAAAGTAAGTAGCGAAAGTGAAAGTGTTAGTTGCTCAGTTGCGTTCGACTCTTTGCGATCCCGTGGACTGTAGCCCGCAAGGCTCCTCTGTCCATGGGATTCTTCAGGCAAGAACACTGGAGTGGGTTGCCATTCCTTTCTCCAGGGGATCTTCTTGATCCAGAGATCGAACCTGGGTCTCTCTGAGGAATTTAGAATGAGAAAATTCTGGAGAAGCATATTTAATTGTAGCATATACGCGTTTGTGTTTCACCATGTAGTAACTTTGGAGTTAACATAATGATAGAGGTGCCACCATCTTTTCTGGTTGTGAAGATTTTAATGCAGTCCTGAACACCATGGGGCTGGTTGAGGGCTGGAACTTTGTAAAGGACCTGCCTGGGGGAGGAACAAGTGGAAATAAACGATCTGCGAGAGCATAAAAGAAGAGATGGTCTAGAGACTGGCCAGAAAATGTCCTCATGGAACAGAGCCAGAACAGGATTTGCTACATGTCTTGAAATCACTGGGTGAGGAAAGCATGAGCTTCAGAGAAAAGTGCAGGGTACATAGCTAAATGCAAAGAATCAGCCTTGTTAAGGAAAGGGGAGAAAGGAGCCTTTGCCTTGGTACCATGTGGTCAGAGTCACGGCAGAGCAAAAGCGTCCTTTAATAAGACTGTAACCCATGATCATCAGTTTCTAGTCATTTTGAAGTGAAATGTAATTTCCACTAATACCATGTTTCCATCCATAAAACTCAAGCGAACATCTACAAAGATGTTTGGATCTGTCCCCAGTGGGCATACTTCAGGTAAGGAAGACATGCCTAACATGTGATGGCCTTAGGGTGAGATGAAGGGACAGAGTGCCATGAATGAAGGGTTTCCTAAGACCTGATTAAAGATTATCACAGAACAGAACATGTGAGCGAGACTTCACAGAAGGGAAGTAGAAGGCTCCCACATGGGCAGTGGCATTCTAAAAGAAGGGAGTGGAGAGCCAAGATAAGAAAACCCGACATAGAAGGTGAGTTTCAGGAGTAGAGAAGCTTGAGAGAAGGGCTGGGGGCAGAGAGGGAAGGGTAACTGGGAGACGACCATGAGGGTCTTTGTACAGATCTTATCCCGTTGGAAATAAGGAGCCATTAACAACTTCCAAGATTCAGAGTAACTGTCGCAAAATATATAAACAGATAACAGTACTTAGGAAAACGTGTCAAGCCAGATTCTGAGATTATTCTTGCCCTCTCTGTCAAACAGAATGAGGAGATAAAACAGGAAGCAGAGCACCCCTGCTCAGGTATAACCCTTTCCAAAGAAGAACAGGAGTTCTTTGAGGAAAATACACGTTCATTGTGAAAAGAAAAAAAAAAGAAACTGCACAAAATACACATAGGAAGTTCAAGTCCTATTCATGTGTCCTAATGAGCCTTGGTTCCTTGAGTCTTGTCTGTTGGTTAGTTGGGTTTTGTTATTTACAAACACTATAGAAGAAACAGTCTCATGTGCATGCATGTTCTGATAACCATTACACTTCTTACATATAACAAGCTAAGATTCTGGATCAAAGTGCATACATGCTAAAAACGTTGATGACTAAAGCAAAATCACTTTTCAGAAAGGAGGCAGTAAGTTACCACCAACATCCTAGGAGTGTGCATGGCCCTCCATATCTTTTCCAACAGTGAGTAATATCAACTTACTTTTTAATTCGCAAAGACAAGCTCTTATTCTCTTATAAGTGAGGCTAACCACTCAGGCCAGAACCTTATTCAATAAACATCTATTGAGTAATTGATACTTTTAAGTACCAAGAATGTTCAGTGTATATAGAGATGAATACATTATGTTCTCACCCTGGAAAACTCCCAAACTAGAAAGAGCAAATGTGGACCAGAAAACATCTCCAATATCTGGAGAAATAAAGGAGCCTGATAATGTGTATGCTATTATTCTAGCCAAGGTACTCAGTTAAGTTCAGTCACTCAGTCATGTCCGACTCTTTGTGACCCCATGGACTGCAGCACACCAGGCTTCCCTGTCCATTCACCAGCTCCTGGAGCTTACTGAAACCCATGTCCATTGAGTTGGTGATACCATCCAACCATCTCATCCTCTGTCATCCCCTTCTCCTCCCACCTTCAATCTTTCCCAGCATCAGGGTCTTTTCCAATGAGTCAGCTCTTTGCATCAGGTGGTCAAAGTATTGTTTCAGCTTCAGCATCAGTCCTTCCAATGAATATTCAGGACTGATCTCCTTCAGGATGGACTGGTTGGATCTCCTTGCAGTCCAAGGGACTCTCAAGAGTCTTCTCCAGCACCACAGTTCAAAAGCATCAATTTGTCAACACTCAGCATTCTGTATAGTCCAACCCTCACATCCATACATGACCACTGGAAAAACCATAGCCTTGACTAGATGGACCTTTGTTGGCAAAGTAATGTCTCTGTTTTTTAATATGTTGTCTAGGTTGGTCATAACTTTCCTTCCAAGGAGCAAGAGTCTTAATTTCATGGCTGCAGTCACCATCTGCAGTGATTTTGGAGCCCCAAAAATAAAGTCTGACACTGTTTCCACTGTTTCCCCATCTATTTGCCATATAGTGATGGGACCAGATGCCATGATCTTAGTTTTCTGAATGCTGAGTTTTAAGCCAGCTTTTTCACTCTCTTCTTTCACTCTCTTTAAGAGACTCTTTAGTTCTTCTTCACTTTCTGCCATAAGGGTGGTGTCATCTGCATATCTGAGGGGATTGATATTTCTCCCGGCAATCTTGATTCCAGCTTGTGCTTCTTCCAGCCCAGCGTTTCTCATGATGTACTCTGCATAGAAGTTAAATAAGCAGGGTGACAATATACAGCCTTGACGTACTCCTTTCCCAATTTGGAACCAGTCTGTTGTTCCACGTCCAGTTCTAACTGTTGCTTCCTGACCTGCATACAGATTTCTCAGGAGTCAGGTCAGGTGGTCTGGTATTCCCATCTCTTGAAGAATTTTCCACAGTTTGTTGTGATCCACACAGTCAAAGGCTTTGGCATAGTCAATAAACCAGAAGTAGATGTTTTTCTGGAACTCTCTTGCTTTTTCCATGATCCAACGGATGTTGGCAATTTGATCTCTGGTTCCTCTGCCTTCTCTGAATCCAGCTTGAACATCTGGAAGCTCACAGTTCATGTACTGTTGTAACCTGGCCTGGAGAATTCTGAGCATTATTTGGTCGAGTACTTTCATGGTACTCAAGGAAGACTTTGCGAAAAAAGCAGCCTTTAATCCCTTTAGTAAAAGTGGGCCTGGATTTTTAACCAACTGAGTGTTCAAAACCTCCCAGGCATAGCGAAGATCATAAACTGTGGGAAAGGCAAGCACAGTGTGTGTGCAACGGCAAGCCCGGAACTGGGATGTGTTAAAGACTGATCTGAGGCTTCCCATTAACAAGAAAGCTCTGAAGGTCAACCTGAGAGTCTGACTCCCTTTGTGTGGCCCTTTCCCACTCATCCCACATCAGTCATTTCTTCTGCTTCACTGAAATGCATACACACTTTAAAATTAGATTGGCATCTATACCCTACCATGTGTAAACTAGATGGTCAGTGGGAACCTGCTGTATAGCACAGGGGCCTCAGCTCAGGGCTCTCTTGATGACCTAGGTGACAGGGGGTGGGGGGAGGGAGATCCGAGGAGGAGGAAATACATATTTACAAAAGGTGGAAGCAGTGACAGATTTCCTCTTCTTGGGTTCTAAAATCACTATGGATGGTGACTGCAGCCGTGAAATCAGAAGACGATTGCTTCTTGGCAGGAAAGCAACGACAAACCTAGACAGTGAGCTGAGAAGCACAGACATTACTCTGCCAACAAAGGTCCTTATGGTTAAGGCGATGGTCTTCCCTGTGGTCCCGTACATAGCGAGAGCTGGACCGTCAAGAAGGCAGAACTCCAAAGAATTGATACCTTTGAACTGTGGTGCTGGAAAAGACTCTCAAAAGTCCCTTAGACAGCAAGGAGATCAAACCAGTCAATCTTGAGAGAGATCAACCCTGAATATCCGCTGGAAGGACTGATGCTGAGGCTCCAGTACTTTGGTCATCTGATGTGAACAGACAGCTCATTGGAAAAGTCCCCAGTGCTGGGAAAGATTGAGGGCAGAAGGAGAAGAGGGCACCAGAGGATGAGATGGCTGGATGGCATCACTGATACAATGAACACGAACTTGGGCAAACTCTGGGAGATGGTGAGGGACAGGGAGGCCTGGCGCGCTGCAGTCCATGGGGTCGCAGAGAGTCGGACACGACTGGGCAACTGAACAACCGTGGATACACTTCATGGCACAGCAGAAACTAACACAACACTGTAAGCAATTATATTCCTTTTTTTTAAAGAATAGCCCAGTTTTTAAAGAGAAGAACAGAGCTGAAGGACTTAAACTACTTGACTTTAAGACTTATTATAAAGTTACCGTAAACAACATAGTGTACCATTTCTGTCAAGATGGACAAATAGATCAATGGAACGGAACATAGTCTGGAAATACACCAAAATAAGTAAATAAATTTCATACTGTTCTTGTAAGGACCAATTTTCTCTTTATGCAACCATGACATAATTTGTATCTACATAGAATTAGTGGAAAGAGTACCTGGTGCATTAGTTATGGGGAAATAAAGCCATATTTATGACTTTAAGCATATTCAACATATTATTCAATACACAGTCATGTTTTAAGTACTTATTGACCCAACAGAAGAGTCCATTGATTGGCCAAGTCGCATGTCAATTTTGATACCATATGTCAACTCTGTTACCTGAGTAACTTAGGATCTTCTTTCTCCAGCCCTTGCCTACCCACCTACTCTAACCTGCCTATTTGTTGGGTTACAAAAAGACACAGCCAGAGAAAGAACTTGTGGACCCAGCAGGGGAAGGAGAGTGTGGGACAAACAGAGAGGAGCCTTGACATCTATATGCCACCACAGTGAACCAGACAGCTAGTGGGAACCCGCTGCACAGCAGAGAGCTCAGCTCCGTGCTCTGTGACGACCGTGGGGTGGGATGGGGGTGGTGGGAGGCAGGTTGAAGAGGGAAGGGGTATACGTTTACTTATAGTCGATTCATGGTGCCATACAGCAGAAACCGACACAACATTGTAAAGTAATTATTCTCCAATTAAAAATAAGTCTAAGAAAGGAGACTCCTTTCCAAAAAGAATGTTTGTTTTCTTCTTGAAGCATAACCCAAGCCAAAGAACTCTTTTTGGAGAAAGTTTGGTGAAACTGATAAGTATCATTGCAGTGACCCACACTGTTATCATAATTGTATTGGTTTTATTTTTATTGATTTTATTTATAAAGTCCACTGTTTCTAGTGAATTGCTTCCTCTTCTGACCTTTCCCCTACTTAGTCCTTGATAGTTGGGTTTGCTAAAGAAAACTTAATCCTGGACAAAGTATTAATTCTGGAAGAAATCACGTCTCTTCTAATGTACTTGGGCAATTATTTCCCATTAGCTTAACAAATGATTGTCTCAGCTAAGAAAATAGAATAGCTTGAAAAATCACAGCCTAGAGCTATGCTGGCTTTATTTAATTTGCCATGCAGAAGAATTAAACCTAGGGCTTTAAATCAAGCTTTTGAAAAAGAGTTAAGCTTCACACTCTAGTTAACAATAGCTTCATTATTAACTCAAGTAATTTCAAACAAAGCAAGTGAATTGCTCCTTCACCTAGCTCCTCTCAATTATAGAAAGGTATGTTTTTCTCTGGTTCACCTGGGTGTGCCTTTCACATCAATCCTCCAGTAAATAAACACACAAATACCCAACAATTTGACAAAAGCTAGAATCCTCGTAGTCCACTCCTATTCATCTCATCTCCCAATTTTGCAAGGCGATGGCACCCCACTCCAGCACTCCTGTCTGGGAAATCCCATGGACAGAGGAGCCTGGTGGGCTGCAGTCCATGAGGTCCCTAAGAGTCAGACACGACTGAGCGACTTCCCTTTCACTTTTCACTTTCATGCACTGGAGAAGGAAATGGCAACCCACTCCAGTGTTCTTGCCTTGAGAATCCCAGGGACGAGGGAGCCTGGTGGGCTGCCGACTATGGGGTCGCACAGAATCGGACACGACTGAAGCGACTTAGCAGCAGCAGCAACTCTGTCTGACTAGTGTTTTCTTTTTTTAGTTATTAAGACACAGATCATTTTTTCTCCCAAGGGACAACAATGCAAAAAGTCACACCATCATAAGAAATCTGAAGGAATCCAGGAACGAGTAAGGAAATCACCCATCGATCGACACAGCTCTGGACCATGATTGGGCTTCCCACATCCCTAAATCTCACACTTCACATCAGAGCAGGGCCTTTGCCTTACTTCCTGCAGGAATCTCACTTCCAAGAAAAGGAGTAAGAAGCAGAGACTCACATGCCATTTAGGAATCTTCTGTTCCTAAATTCATCCATCAAATAATGAGGGGGTTGAAAATAAGCCAGCAGGGATATCAGTTCAGTTCAGTCAGTTCAGTTCAGTCGCTCAGTCGTGTCCGACTCTTTGCGACCCCATGAATCGCAGCACGCCAGGCCTCCCTGTACATCACCAACTCCCGGAGTTCAATCAGACACACGTCCATCGAGTCAGTGATGCCATCCAGCCATCTCATCCTCTGTCATCCCCTTCTCCTCCTGCCCCCAATCCCTCCCAGCATCAGAGTCTTTTCCAACGAGTCAACTCTTCGCATGAGGTGGCCAAAGTACTGGAGCTTCAGCTTTAGCATCATTCCTTCCAAAGAAATCCCAGGGTTGATCTCCTTGCAGTTCAAGGGACTCAAGAGTCTTCTCCAACACCGCAGTTCAAAAGCATCAATTCTTCGGCACTCAGCCTTCTTCACAGTCCAACTCTCACATCCATACATGACTACTGGAAAACCCATAGCCTTGATTAGGCGGATCTTAGTCGGCAAAGTAATGCTCTGCTTTTGAATATGCTATCTAAGTTGGTCATAACTTTTCGTCCAAGGAGTAAGCGTCTTTTAATTTCATGGCTGCAGTCACCATCGGCAGTGATTTTGGAGCCCCCAAAAATAAAGTCTGACAATGTTTCCCCATCTATTTCCCATGAAGTGATGGGACTGGATGCCATGATCTTCGTTTTCTGAATGTTGAGCTTTAAGCCAACTTTTTCACTCTCCTCTTTCACTTTCGTCAAGAGGCTTTTTAGCTCCTCTTCACTTTCTGCCATAAGGGTGGTGTCATCTGCATATCTGACGTGATTGATATTTCTCCTGGCAGTCCTGATTCCAGCTTGTGTTTCTTCCAGTCCAGCATTTCTTATGATGTACTCTGCATAGAAGTTAAATAAGCAGGGTGACAATATACAGCCTTGACATACTCCTTTTCCTATTTGGAACCAGTCTGTTGTTCCATGTCCAGTTCTAACTGTTGGTCCTGACCTGCATACAGATTTCTCAAGAGGCAGGTCAGGTGGTCTGGTATTCCCATCTCTTTCAGAATTTCCCACAGTTTATTGTGATCCACACAGTCAAAGGCTTTAGCATAGTCAAGAAAGCAGAAGTAGATGTTTTTCTGGAACTCTCTTGCTTTTTACATGATCCAGCGGATGTTGGCAACTTGATCTCTGGTTCCTCTGCCTTTTCTAAAACCAGCTTGAACATCAGGGAGTTCACGGTTCACATGTTGCTGAAGCCTGGCTTGGAAAATTTTGAGCATTACTTTACTAGCGTGTGAGATGAGTGCAGTTGTGTGGTAGTTTGAGCATTCTTTGGCATTGCCTTTCTTTGGTATTGGAATGAAAACTGACCTTTTCCAGTCCTGTGGCCACTGCTGAGTTTTCCAAATGTGCTGGCATATTAAGTGCAGCACTTTCACAGCATCATCTTTCAGGATTTGAAATAGCTCAACTGGAATTCCATCACCTCCACTAGCTTTGTTCATAGTGATGCTTTCTAAGGCCCACTTGACTTCACATTCCAAGATGTCTGGCTCTAGATTAGTGATCACATCATCATGATTATCTGGGTCGTGAAGATCTTTTTTGTACAATTCTTCTGTGTATTCTTGCCACCTCTTCTTAATATCTTCTGCTTCTGTTAGGTCCATACAATTTTTGTCCTTTATCGAGCCCATCTTTGCATGAAATGTTCCCTTGGTATCTCTAATTTTCTTAAAGAGATCTCTAGTGTTTCCCATTCTGTTGTTTTCCTCTATTTCTTTGCATTGATCTCTGAGGAAGGCTTTCTTATCTCTCCTTGCTATTCTTTGGAACTCTGCATTCAGATGCTTATATCTTTCCTTTTCTCCTTTGCTTTTTGCCTCTCTTCTTTTCACAGCTATTTGTAAGGCCTCCCCAGACAGCCATTTTGCTTTTTTGCATTTCTTTTCCATGGGGATGGTCTTGATCCCTGTCTCCTGTACAATGTCACAAACCTCATTCCATAGTTCATCAGGCACTCTGTCTATCAGATCTAGGCCCTTAAATCTATTTCTCACTTCCACTGTATAATCATAAGGGATTTGATTTAGGTCATACCTGAATGGTCTAGCGGTTTTCCCTACTTTCTTCAATTTGAGTCTGAATTTGGCAATAAGGAGTTCATGATCTGAGCCACAGTCAGCTCCTGGTCTTGTTTTTGTTGACTGTATAGAGCTTCTCCATCTTTGGCTGCAAAGAATATAATCAGTCTGATTTCGGTGTTGACCATCTGGTGATGTCCATGTGTAGCGTCTTCTCCTGTGTCGTTGGAAGAGGGTGTTTGCTGTGACCAGTGCATTTTCTTGGCAAAACTCTATTAGTCGTTGCCCTGCTTCATTCCGTATTCCAAGGCCAAATTTGCCTGTTACTCCAGGTGTTTCTTGACTTCCTACTTTTGCATTCCAGTCCCCTATAATGAAAAGGACATCTTTTTTGGGTGTGAGTTCTAAAAGGTCTTGTAGGTCTTCATAAAACCGTTCAACTTCAGCTTCTTCAGCATTACTGGTTGGGGCATAGACTTGGATAACTGTGATATTGAATGGTTTGCCTTGGAGACGAACAGAGATCATTCTGTCATTTTTGAGAATGCATCCAAGTACTGCATTTCAGACTCTTTAGTTGACCATGATGGCTACTCCATTTCTTCTGAGGGATTCCTGCCCACAGTAGTAGATATAATGGTCATCTGAGTTAAATTCACCCATTCCAGTCCATTTTAGTTCACTGATTCCTAGAATGTCGATGTTCACTCTTGCCATCTCTTGTTTGAACACTTCCAATTTGCCTTGATTCATGGACCTGACATTCCAGGTTCCTATGCAATATTGCTCTTTACAGCATCGGATCTTGCTTCTATCACCAGTCACATCCACAGCTGGGTATTGTTTTTGCTTTGGCTCCATCCCTTCATTCTTTCTGGAGTTATTTCTCCACTGATCTCCAGTAGCATATTGGGTACCTAATGACCTGGGGAGTTCCTCTTTCGATGTCCTATCATTTTGCCTTTTCATACTGTTCATGGGGTTCTCAAGGCAAGAATACTGAAGTGGTTTGCCATTCCCTTCTCCAGTGGACCACATTCTGTCAGACCTCTCCACCATGACCCACCCATCTTGAGTTGCCCCGCAACTGGTTTGGTTTCATTGAGTTAGACAAGGCTGTGGTCCCAGTGTGATTAGATTGACTAGTTTTCTGTGAGTATGGTTTCAGTGTGTTTGTCCTCTGATGCCCTCTTGCAACACTTACCATCTTACTTGGGTTTCTCTTACCTTGGGTGTGGGGTATCTCTTCACAGCTGCCCCAGCAAAGCACAGCCGCTGCTCCTTACCTTGGAGGAGGGGTATCTCCTTACCGCCGCTGTTCCTGACCTTCAGCGCGGGATAGCTCCTCTAGGCCCTCCTGTGCCTGCTCAGCCACCGCTCCTCGGGTTTCAGGGGTATAGTAACTGATATCCCTTAACTTGGAAAAATACATCTGGGAATAGAGGGGGAAACGTCCTATACTCTGATACTTTTCTGCATATTTTATTATATATTTTCCTTTTTAAAGAAAATTATCAAGCTAAAATTTACATAATATTTAATTAACCACTTTAACGTGCACACATCAGTGACACCTGGAAAACTCAGTGTTGTACAACCACCACCTCTATTTAGTGTCAGAGCTTTTTCAGGACCCAGAAGATAACCCTAAACCCATTAATCACTCCTCATTATTCAACCTGGAGAAGGGCATGGCAACCACTCCAGTATTCTTGCCTGGAGAATCCCATGGACAGAGGAGCCTGGCAGACTACAGTCCATGGGGTTGCAAAGAGTCAGACACAACTGAGGGACACACACACACACACTTAGATGGAGCACAACAGACTTGAAACAACAGGCATCTTGGTGGCTAGAACTGGTGGAATAATGGGGAGTGACTAACGGATTTGGCGATGACAGAGCTTCGACACTAGACAGAGGCGGTGGCTGCACAGCATTTTGAGTGTACCAGGTGCCATTGACACGTACGCTTTAAAGTGGTTAATCATGTAAATTTCACCTCAATTTTTTTTTTTTAATTTAAAATAACTGATGGACATCTGTCTCTGTAAGGATGCTGTCTTTGTCACCAATCACCACTAACAAATTTCAGCGAATTGTTTTTAAATCTCTGAAATACAGAAAAGGAGAATATGATTGAACTAGTTAGGGTCATATACCTACACTCTTGGCACCATGAATGACAATCCTGCTGGGTTATGTCCAGTTAGGGCAACAGCAGTTCCCATAAGGAAATACCAGGGTGTGGCTTAGACAAGGAAAAGCAGATGCTGAGTGAGAGGCAAAAAAAAAAAAAAAAAAAAATTTTGATTCCAACAGTTCTTATCCACCAGGATGTATTTCCTTCTTATTTCCCAGGAATTGTGCTAGCACCAGAAATCAGGAGCAAATAAAATGCAATCATTATACATATATATATTCTCAGGGATAACGACAGATCTTGAAGCAAAATGACCCTATACAAAGGACAAAGCCGTCGATTAAGGTTGAAGCTGGATGACAAGCATTGAAATTAAATGTAAGAGTAGGTATAATTTCCTTGTTGCTAGTGAATGGATGGCTTTAATCAAAATGATTAACTTATTTCGTAAATAATTTCTTTTAGAATTCAAAAATAAAGTTCTAGAACTTTCCTAAGTGGAAGGAAATGAAAGGAACAAAGGAGTAGAAATGGCGGCATCTCAGTCAGGAAACCATGAATGAGTTTGAAAGCAGCCTTTCAAACTCCTCCTCCAGCAGAGGAGGCGACATGCTTGAAAACGGCAAGTGAAACGTACTGTCCAAGCATGAGGTTGACCTCAGAGAGGGGTCAAAGGAGGGTGTAACAGCAGGATCCCATCAAAGGTTTCGCTGCCGGCTGCCAAGAATCAGAGACTCAATCTGATTCAATCTAAGTGCTAACTCCGCCTAGTCAAGGCTATGGTTTTTCCTGTGGTTATGTACGGATGTGAGAGTTGGACTGTGAAGAAGGCTGAGCGCTGAAGAATTGATGCTTTTGAACTGTGGTGTTGGAGAAGACTCTTGAGAGTCCCTTGGACTGCAAGGAGATCCAACCAGTCCATTCTGAAGGAGATCAACCCTGGGATTTCTTTGGAAGGAATGAAGCTAAAGCTGAAACTCCAGTACTTTGGCCACCTCATGCGAAGAGTTGACTCATTGGAAAAGACTCTGATGCTGGGAGGGATTGGGGGCAGGAGGAGAAGGGGACGACCGAGGATGAGATGGCTGGATGGCATCACGGACTCGATGGACGCCAGTCTGAGTGAACTCCAGGAGTTGGTGATGGACAGGGAGGCCTGGCGTGCTGCGATTCATGGGGTCGAAGAGTCGGACACGACTGAGCGACTGAACTGAACTGAAGTGCTAATACTGAGCCAGAATTCACATAGGTAGAATCAGCCCTAACAACTGATGAGAAACACTTCCACTGGTCCAGACAGAGATTCGTGGGTTTCACACTGTGGGTGTTCTTTGCCCTGCAATTAGAGCAAAGGAGGAATTCTGGAAATCAGAGACTCAATTTCTGTTTATTGACACAAATGGAAGGTGCCTTCTCCATAACTAAGACATTTCTGCTATGATAAACCATAATGCAAAAGAATATATATTAAAAGAATAGATGTATAATGGAATCACTTTGCTGTACAGCAGAAAGTAACATAGCCTTATAAATCAACTACACTTCAATAAAATTTAAAAAATTAAAAAAAATTAATACATTTCTGCAACCATGTAATGATCCAAGCATAGGAAGGCACTCTAATATCTCAGAAATACTTTAATTCTGTAGTAACAAAATTAAATTGCTCTTCAATGGTCCATACACTTATTTTAAATTTGCTGGTGGGACATTTAAAGAAATGTATAATAACATGTGGTGTTATACAGTTGCTTTTTGTGATATTATTTAAAGTTTGATCAAACAAATAATTCAATAAGCAATGTAATCATTAAATACCAAAGTAAAACTTTATCCTTCATAAGTGTTTATACTTCTAAATCTTTGATTATTTAATTACACATGGTTATAATTAAACAAGTTATTTCAATGTTACAAGTACACCAACCACCACCAAACATTCTCTTGAAAATTGTCAAATGAGTCTTAGACTTTACCTACTGATACAGAACTTCCCTGGTGGCTCAGACGGTAAAGCGACTGCCTACAATGCAGGAAACCTGGGTTCAATTCCTAGGTTGGGAAGATCCCCCGGGGAAAGAAATAACAACCCACTCCAGTACTCTTGCCTGGAGAATCCCATGGATGGAGGAGCCTGGTAGGCTACAGTCCATGGGGTTGCAAAGAGTCAGACACGACTGAGCAACTTCACATTACTATAAACTTATTTCCTTTTTATCTTGCCCAGCAGATGGAAGAAAATGATAGCTTTTGAGAAAAGCACAAATGGAATTAGAGATTCTGAGCAGAACCATGGAACTTTTTGTTGGTTTTTTTAAAATGAGATTTCAGATAATTTTCTTAGCACTTTCTAATTGACATGCCAGAAGCTGCCTAAACCCCCCAAGGGACTCTCACGTCCCTTTCTTCCAAGGTTTGGCTTTCTTCCTGCTCCTTTCCCATGTGTACTTGCCTCATGGCCCATTCTCTATAAGTGACTGAATAATGAGATCAACTGATTTGGTCCTGAGGTTGAAGGTAATTCAAGCCAAGGTGTTGCAGCTGACGACAGTTAAGTGTTTCTCATCTCTCACTCCCGGAATGCTATCCTGACATTAGACCTCAGGGGAATGAATGAAACGAATAAGTGATGTCAAGAACAAAATATGCTAGAAAAGACAGTGCTGATTTTTTGGTAAAATGGCTTCTGGCATCACTTTAGTCGGAAACTGGAAGCAGACCACTTGCCGTGTCTCTGAATAAGGTCACTGGCTCAAGAGCACAGGCCTGCTCATCTACGCAGGGTTCTAATCTCCAATCAGCTGTGCACTGGGCCTACTTGCTAGAAGCCAGTTTTAATCAAGCTGCGTTTTGTGACTTCTTAATGGACTTTGTTAATCACAGCCTCTTTATTGTCCTCAGGTGGCTTTCCCAGCCTGGGTCAGTCAGGAAAAGCCAAGACCAGATGGTGGAGAACAGACCCATAAAAATACTGATAAAAAACAACCCAGAACAGTCTGTGTGTGGGTCAGTCTCTCAGTCGTGTCTGCCTTGTTTATCTGCCTCATGGACTGTGGCCCACCAGGCTTCTTTGTCCATGGGTTCTCCGGGCAAGAATACTGGAGTGGGTTGCCATTCCCTTCTCCAGGGGATCTTCCCGACCCAGGGATCGAACCCAGGCCTCCTGCACTGTGGGCAGATCCTTTGCTGCCTGAGCCCCCAAGGAAGCCCTAGAACAGTCTAGTCTGTTTCATTTTTATAATGGAAATAATTACGCTTTTCGTACATCAACGTTGCTGTTATGGAGGGAAAATAACGAAATATTTTTCAATTCAAAATGCCAAAGAACACATGCAAGAATTTATTTATTTTAAATTATATTTGCTATTAAAACTGATTACAAGCAAAATATATGGATCAAATCTTGAGTTTAAACTAAGCTTTAAAGAATTACTCCCGCTTTGGAGCCATTCTAGTGAAAAATAATTAGCCCCTTTTTTGGATTTAGGCTTCTTTGAGATTGTTTTGGCTTCATTTTTACACAGTCAGGTACTTGGCAAACTGAAAATCTGCTCCGTTTTTCCTTTAGAGAAGATTTTTTTGTAAGACGCAAAATCCCTGAATTTCTCATATGATGGTTCATTAGGTTTATTCTATTATATCCGACTTTCTGAAACCAAGTCTATATTTTTATATTCCACTTATGGTCCCAAATAGTTGTACATTTACAGTAAGCATATCTTCAACAGAGACCTAGAATTACAGCCTTTTGGATAGTTTCTGAGGATAACATTCAATCACTTGTTCACTACTACCTCTTAGACACTATTAAAAACACCATGCTACCCAATAAGAATAATATAGTTCAAACATTAAAATATTACTTTATCTATGTATACACTTACTTTTAATGATCTAAACACAATAATCCTATAAGGGTAAATAGCCAATCTTTATCCTGAAATATCTGGCACTAAAATGTGGCTAAGATACCAGAAAAAAAAAAAGTTCTCTTTAAGACCCTGCATTGATGCAATATAGCCTTTTACTATTTTTAGTAAGTTCTTTACACTGCTGCCAGTACTGACTCGAGTCCAGTAGAAAAACATTCCATTTTTCTTTCAGCACAGAAACAGAGGAACGAATATGCAATATTCAGTATGCTAAAGAGATGGTGGACAGTGTATCAGAACAGGAAGTTAACTCTCATTCGTATAAACCGAAAGTCCTAGAGCTAGTGTGTTAGAAACTCACATAGGAACCTCACAGATTCTGTATGACTGACAATTGCTATAAGGTCTTCTCAAAATTCGCTCGCTTGTCTAATTGGCCTCCTGTAGACTGACAGCCTCCAAACTCTGCCAAGGCCTTCTGCCCTCATCTGCTCTCCTGACACAATTCCCTTGGACTCTTCTCTCCAGACCCTGTACCCGAACTCCACAAAATCTCTGGCAGGTCAGGACTTGCTGCAGCATTCGGCGTGAGATCGGCTGGGAGCACCCGCAGTCTAGTCTTGCTGAGGACAGTCGGGAGCGCTTAGCTTCTCCAGCGGTCAGGTGTGAGAGCAGGGCTTTATCTGGGAGCAGGCCTGGCAAAAACTGCACTATCGGGGCAAGAGAAGCAGAACCACTGGGCATAGGCAGAAAGGCCAAGGAGGCTCCCGAACAAGCGAAATGAGGAGGTTCAACGGACACGAACCCGCACCTAAGTCAGGGCTGCATGGCGGGCGGGGTCTCGGAAAAAAGGCGAGAGGGCCATGGAGAGACAGCGGCAGGAGGTCCCGGAGACCCGACCCCGGACTCGAGGCCCAGCGTCTCCTGAGCAGGGCTCAGGTTCCCATTCGAGAAGAAATAGGGTACTGAGAACAAACCCCAGGCAAGGGCCATCCTGGGAGGACTGAAATAGGGCAACTCTGGGGGAAGAAGGTGGCTTTGTCGCAAGTTCAGCTCGCCAACTAAGAAAATGCAACCAGAAAAAGCCACTGAAGAGACCTGGCCTTCCCAATGGCCTCTCAGAGGTCCTTGCAGTCAAACATTTATCAAACTGAACTGACACTGTCGGGTTTTCTCCAGGGGCCAGAGCAAGGATCTGTGACTCAGACTGTGTGTACGGAAAACTACACCCATTCTTACACGGGGTGGGCGAGTTTGTGACCCTGGGCTCTCTCTCGCCTCTCTCAGCTACACTACCATTTCTCAGCGGTCTTACCCTTGGAGCTTGGGAGGAGTCATAGACATTCTCCGAGACTGGACTCTAGCAATCCGCTGCCCATAGGTCGGCGCAGGCCCCACATGAAACTCCTGTTCCCACACAGGACTCCTTACCTGCAAATGTTGCGGGAAAACGCACACCAGGACTCCCAGGTGCGTTTCTCAAAGACTTTCTCATTCGCCTGTTACTGCTGGGTGATGGCATACTGGTTATCAGCCTGGTTCTACTTATTAGTGCAACTTGATTCCTAATAATTGTTGCCTAATTCTAGGATCAGGCCTTCCCAGATAGCTCAGTGGTAAAGAATCTGTGGGCAATGTGGGAGGCCCAGGTTTGATTCCCGGGTTGAGAAGATCCCCTGGAGGAGGGCATGGCAACCCACTCCAGTGCTCTTGCCTGGAGAATTCCATGGACAGAGGAGCCCGGTGGGCTACAGTCCCTGGGGTCGCACAGAGTCAGACACGACTGAGTGGCTAAGCACAGCAAGCCCAATTCTAGGATCACCTCTTTAAGGAAATGCCTTTAGCATCCTTAACCTTCTCCGTGGACACCATGAGTCAAAGTTCACAAAGCCCTCTCCCTTTATTCAGGTGGGCAGGCATTTTGAGTTGAATGTTCTCCCATAAAGCTATTAATATGAAGTCCTAACCCCATATACCTCAAAATATGGCCTTCTTAGGAAATGTTTTCACAGAGTCAGTCAAAGTTACTAGGGTGACCTGTAATTCAATAAGACCAGTGTCTTCCCCAAAAAGGGGAAATTTGGACACAGGCATACACACATGAGGAAGAACTCTATGTGAAGCTGCAAAAATCAGGGTGGTACACCCACAGGCCTTGGAAAGCAGAAAACCGCTGGCAAACAAGCAGAAGCCAGGAAAGGAACATGGAGCAGATTTTTTTCTCAAGCCCTAAGAAGCAAACAACCCTGCCAGCACCCTGACCTTAAACTTCCAGTCTCCGGAACTGTGAGATAATAAATTTGCTATTTGAAGTCACCCGGTTTGTAGTACTTCATTACAGCAGCTCAAGGAAGCCACTACCAGGGGAGGCCAAAGTTTGTGAGCAGGCCTGGCGGGAACTAACACTGAATCTGACTTTCCCCAAAGCACAGAGAAACATTTCCTTTCCAGCAACGTCACCAAGGATAAGGCATCCAGAGATGGTCACTTACCTGGCATGACGGCAAAGATGATTTCAAATGTCTTAACGCTGTTCCTGTAGACAGAACTGCTCCAGGAAACGCTCACGTCCCGTCCAACATTAAACTGAACTGAGCTTTACAAGCTCGGCAGCCTCCTGCTAAGCATCATTGGCATCACCTGGGGGGCTTGTTAAGCGCTAGCCCGAGGCCCCGCCCTCAATTAAGCGCTAGCCCGAGAGGCCGCCCTTCAGTTAAGCTCCAGCCGGAGGCCCGGCCCCCAGGCTAATGACTCAGCAAGGTCTGGGGTTGCTGCGTGGTGTCTGCAAACCTGTGTCGGATCCAGAGGACAAGCCTGGTCCTGGGAATACGTTTAGGCAATCTCAGTCCCTAATTACTGAAACCACTGTGAGAGCCACGATCTTTTCCAGGTAAAATGCTCTCCCTGGGATGTTTTCATCGCATGATGAAGGCAGAAGAGGACCTTCAGGGGGAGCAGCTTTTCATTTCTGTTTCTGCTTGGAAATCGCTCGCCCTCATTCATTATGAAGTAAGAGAGACAGTACAACTGAGCGGTCATCTGGGCTGTCGCTGACCTCTGTCGTGTGTCTGTGTGAATATAAGACAGGCGCGCCCTCTCTCTTGAGCGGTTTCGTCAAGGGCAGACAGGACAGTCATTAACAGACGCTATCATTTTGTAGCATTCTGAGTGAAGTGGTAAGAAGGGAAGCAGAGAGTCCAGCATCCAAAATGACACAGATTAGCCAGGCTAAGAGTTTAAACCCACAGGTCGGGGTTAACAATCAGAGTCCAAGACCAAGTAGACTCACCAGCTGGAGGCAATTACATCCTGGTGGCTTGGTGTCTCAGTTGCTAAGTCATGTCCAACTCATTGTGATGCCATGGGCCTGTGTCCGCCTGGAGTTGGTTGCCACTTCCTTCTCCAGGGAATACTCCTGACCCAGGGACGGAACCCAGGTCCCTGCATTTCAGGCACATTTCTTACCCACTGAGCCACCAGGGAAGCCCCTAATTACCTAGCCTAGTGGAGAAGGATTCTGGAGTCGGACAAGCCTGAACTTGAATCCAGTGCGTGACCTCTGTTAACTAAGCCCACAAGACATGGTTTCTTTATTGTTAAAATGTGGACAGTATTGTCCATATTAAGAAGACATGATGAGTTTAGTTCTATAATGTACGTTGTGGGCCAGACTTTCCACACTCCCTCCCTGGCCCAGCTCCCATTACCTCCCTCTCCCCTGTGCCTCCTCACCCACTTCAGGCACAGCCCAGAACCACAGCTAGGATACCAGCTTGCAACATGGCAACCCCCCAAGGTGACTCTTCTAACAGAATATCCTCTCCCGCAAGAAGGGTCCCGACCTGCTGTAACAGCTCAGTGGACACCATGGAAAGTTCACACCGTAGCCAAGAAAAGCATTGATGCCAGCCTGTAGCTACCATCAGAATTTCAAAATACTAACTGCAGATGAGCTAGGAAACCCCAGCATACCTAGGGTAAGAAAAAAAGCAATGACTAGTGAGAGAGAACAGCTGAAAAGGAGGTTTAAGGACGATTCAAAAGACTTGAAGGGCTTCCCAGGTGGCGCAGTGGTAAAGAATCTGCCTGCCAGTGCAGGAGATGCAAGAGACGCAGGTTAGATCCCTGGGTTGGGACGATCCCCTGGAGGAGGAAATGGCAACCCGCTCCAGTTTTCTTGTCTGCAAAGTTCCATGGACAGAGGAGCCTGGTGAGCTATAGTCCATGGGGTCACAAAGAGTCAAACGCAACTGAGTGTGCACGCACTTTTGTGTGCACACACACAAAAGACCTAGGTTTGTTTGTTTGTGTTCATATTCTGGCTTTTAATTAAGCATTTTCTTTTACAGCCTTTATCCTGACTTAGAGTAAGAGCAGATGAGGCAGGCAAGGACTCAGAAAGAGGCGGGTAGTGAGGAGTAGAGCATGGAAAGGCGGGTGATGCCTTAAATGATTCTTCTCAGCTCTTTCTCCAAAGCACTGGAAAAGTGCACGGTAACCCACATTTTAGAGCAAATGAAGATGATGGGCCGGGGGAAAATCACTCGGCATCAGCATGGTTTTGCAAAAACATCAACATGGTTTTGCTAATAATGTGTAATTTCGGTGATAGTAATAGTTTGAAAATCAAGAAGAATTTTAAGCATTGGACTTAAATAATCTATGCAGACAACATCTCTGCCTAATTCTGGAAATACTGCCGATCTAAAGCAGCTGATTCTGGATAAACGGTCATTACAGAGTGTTTTGAATAATCATTTTTAAAAATATCGTTGATGCTGTCATTACTAATATCACTGTTCCCTAGTGCCAGCTTAGCGCTCTGCTGCAGGCACTTTGCGGTGGGTTTGTGATGATCATCTCTCCCTGCTGGCCCTCTAACATGCAGCGCTGAACTGCTCTGTACTTTTCACTTTGGTATAATGGAAAGAATTCAGCATTTGGATATAAAGGGGCAAGGTTTGAATTCCAGTTCTGTTATTTACTAACTTGGGCAAATTTCTTAACTTTCTTGAAAGACTATATTAAAAGTAACTGACTATCTTTAATCATCACTTAAGAATTAGTGAGGATCAAATGAGATAATGTATATAAAACCGTAAAAGTCGCTCAGTCGTGTCCAACTCTGTAGAGTGCATGAAATTCTCCAGGCCAGAATACTGGAGTGGATAGCCTTTTCCTTCTCCAGCGGAATCTTCCCAACCCAGGGATTGAACCCAGGTCTCCCGCATTGTAGGTGGACTCTTTACCAGCTGAGGCACAAGGGAAGCCCAAGAATACTGGAGTGGGTAGCCTATCCCTTCTCCAGGGGATCTTCCCGACCCAGGAATCAACTGGAGTCCCCTGCATTGCAGGCAGATTCTGTACTAACTTTTGAGTTGTATTTCAATGTCTTTCTTAAGTTCCAAGGTTTTGATAAACGTTACTGCACGATGTCAGTCCATATTTATCTCACAGTCTTGTCTTATGTGATGAAATCTGTTAATCATGGTGGTTGTACTTTCTTATTTTTCCTCTGATCCTTTCTTATAAGCATGTAGTATTCTAGACTACCCAGGAAAATGGTACGTAGACTCCCTTTATAATGACAGAAATCCTAGACAAAGAATAGACATTCAAATACTCATGAAACAGCAATGGAACATGAAATTCTACTTTTGACTTTAATGATAATAAAACAGAGATGCTGAAAATTGAAACAGAGAGAAGCTGAAATAGACAAAGGAACAAATATAATATCATTTTCCAGGCTGGTCATGATGTTCCATCTGCTCTTTGTTGAAGTAATAAAGAAGCGGCAAAGAGACTTGAACAAATATGTACAAAACTTTGAAATAACTTTGAAATCGTTCAAACAGAAAACATAAATGTCATCAGTGGTGCAATGATATGATCTTTGTCATAAGTATTGACTGGGTAAAAGTAGGTAAAATATGTTTTTAATTAAACTATTTTTTTCTACTAAAATGGGGGAATTTTATGGGAAGAGGAATTCTTTCTGAAGCAGCTCCAGGATCCTCTTAAGAGCTTCATCTAGAATGGAACAGATTCTTCTGGGGCTTTCAATAGCTATGATTATAAGAAAATATTTCTATCTGTAGCCTGGAGCCTCAGCCCAGGTGGAATAATGAGTCCTGTGTTTATGGACTGCGTGGTTCCCTCTTGAAATCACTCATGCCATAGCTCAGGGGAAATGCGGCTTCCTGGAGGGCTCCATGTCAGGAACCTCTTCTCTTCTGGCTCCGCCCTCTTCTTGGACTCCTAGGAAATTAGCCATTACCTTCATTTGTTCCTTTACAGTGATCAACCTTCTGAGGACAGCTTTAATGAGCTCCCCAACCTAAAATATTCGACACGGTCATGCTCCACTAGCATTTCTAACAGCCAGACCGCAAGAGGTACAGCGCTACAGGGAGAAATAATACAGCCCAAAAAGGAAAAATAATCCTATGCGCTGAGAAAAATAAGTCCTGTGCTGAGAAAAATGAGTGAAACCATGATGAGATAATGTTTCGATAAATTTGGCACTACATTT
The DNA here is from genome assembly GCF_023091745.1 of Budorcas taxicolor. Taxonomy (NCBI): domain Eukaryota; kingdom Metazoa; phylum Chordata; class Mammalia; order Artiodactyla; family Bovidae; genus Budorcas; species Budorcas taxicolor. Next base: position 59,508,021 of record NC_068931.1, read on the forward strand.
TCTACCCAGACAAAAAATGGTTACATGAATTTAAAAAATCAATTAAGAACTCTGAATAAAATTGGAATGCTATATCCAATCACTGTTTAGTTTTTCATTAGTTTCTTTGGCCTTATATTACTTTTTTAAAAAAAGTTAGTCTATTGTGTAAGAGTCCTAGATTTTAATGTTTTAAAAAGGCATTGGCACCTCCTAAACAATGAAAATAAAACAAAAATAAACAAATGAGATCTAATTAAACTTAAAAGCTTATGTGCAGCAATGAAAGCCATCAACAAAACAAAAAGACAGCCCACAGAATGGGGAAAAATGTCTGTGAATGATGCAACCGACACGTGATTCATCTTCCAAATATACAAACAGTTCATGAAGCTCTATGTCAAAAAAATGACCCAATCAAAAAATGGGCAGAAGGTCTAAGTGGACGGTTCTCCAAGAAGACATACAGATGACCCAAAAGCACATGAAAAGATGCTTAACATCACTAATTATCAGAGAAATGCAAATCAAAACTATAATGAGGTATAATCTCACACGGGTCAGAATAAGTGTAAAGTCACTCAGTCATGTCTGATTTTTTGTGACCCCGTGGACTCTAGCCTTCCAGGCTCCTCTGTCTATGGAATTCTCCAGACAAGAATACTGGAGTGGGTGGCCATTCTCTTTGTGTGCTAAGTCGGTTCAGTCGTGCCCAACTCTTCGTGACGCCGTGGACTGTAGCCCTCCAGGCTCCTCTTTCTGTGGGATTCTCCAGACAAGAATACTGGAGTGGGCTGCCATTCCTTTCTCCAGGGGGTCTTCCTGAGCCGGGGAAGACCATCAGAAAGTCTACAGACAATCAATGCTGGAGAGGATCTGAGGAAAAGGGAACCTTCCTACACTGTTGGTGGGAATGTAAATTGGTAAAACCACTGTGGAGAACAGCATAGAGGTTCCTTAAAAACCTTAAATACAGTTACCATGTGATTCAGAAAGGATACATGCAGCCCAACGTTCACTGCAGCCCTGTTTACAATAGTTAAGACATTGAAGCGACCTAAGTGCCTATCAACAGAGAAATGGGTAATGAGATGGTACATGCGTATGATGGAGTATTACTCCATTGGAAAAAAGCCACAAAAAAGGATGAAATAGTGCCATGTGTAGCAACATGAACGAACCCAGAGATTTTCCTACTAAAGTGGAGTAAGTCAGACAGAGATAAATATCATATGATATCACTCATAGGTGGAATCTAATTTAAAAATATGCAAATCAACTTATTTATAAAATCGAAACAGACTTACAGATAGCAAAAACAAACATTGTTACCGGAGGGGAAATGGGGAAGGGAAGGATAAATCAGGAGTTTGGGGTGAACACATGTGCCCCACTATATATAAAATAGATAAGTAACAAAGACCTACTGCATAGTACAGGGCACTCTCCCTCATATTCCTTGATAACCTATGTGAGAAAAGAATGTAGAAAAGAGTGAATATACGTATATGTACAAGTGAATCAACTTTTCTGTACACCTGAAACTAATACAACATTGTAAATCAATTATACTCCAAAAAATTATTTTAAAAATTAAAAAATAAAGCATTGACATTTGGCATTCTCAGAATCAACAATGCTTTTTCTGTCTGCTCTTTAACAATAGATCTTTGTAATTTCTTACTTTTCTGGAATACCTAGGTTCCAAAATCCTGATTCTCACCTCAAAGAATATAATAATCTAATCTAATGATTGATTTATTTTATTATTCTCAACCAAAAATATGTAATTATAAAATATGATTACTTTTCAAAGGCCTTTTATTTATTCAACAAATATTTATTAATTACATAGCTATTACATATCAAGCAATGTTCTAGGCCCTAGAGATATAGTAATGAACACATGCCATCTTTGGCCGCGTGGAGCACATATCCTAGTGAGGTCATCAGTAAGGTAGGTGTGTGCTGTGCTGGTGCTTAGTTGCTCAGTCGTGTCTGACTCTGTGCGACCCTGTGGACTGCAGCCCACCAGGCTCCTCTGTCCATGGGGATTCTCCAGGCAAGAGTACTGGAGTGGGTTTCCATGCCCTCCTCCAGGCGATCTTCCCAACCCAGGAATGGAACTCAGCTCTCCTGCATTGCAAGTGGATTCTTTACCAGCTGAGCCACCAGGAAAGCCCAAGAATCCTGGAGTGGGGAGCCTACCCCTTCTCCAGGGATTGAACTGGGTCCCCTGCATTACAGGTGGATTCTTTACCAGCTGAGCTACCTGGGAAGCCCCAAACATGTATATATGTGCCTGGATACACATGGGAAGCCCAAAATATGTATATGTAAATATATATATATGTGTTGATTCTGTCAATTTGACTAGATCACAGGGTGCCAAGATACTGGGCAAATTTTATTATGCGTCTGGGAGTGTTTCCAAATGAAGTTAGCACTTGATTGATAGACTCAGGAAAGTGCTTTACCCTCCACAATGTGTATGAACATCACCCAGTGCATTGAATGCCTGAACAGAATGCAGCCCTTCCTCCGTGATTGCTTCAGCTGAGAGGTTAGTCTTCTGCCCTTGGAACTCCTGGTTCTCAGGCCTTTGGACTCAGGCTGAGTTTCACCGTAGGTTTCAGCTTGCAGATGTCGGATCCCGGGAGAGAACAGGTAGAAAGAAGGACAGGTTTGTGGTGTCTGTTTGCCTGCATATGTGCCCAGTCGCTCAACTGTGTCCAGCTTTCATCAAGCCTATGGACTGTGGTCTGCTCTGTCCAGAGGGTTTCCCAGGCAAAAATACAGGAGTGGGTTGCCACTTTCTTCTCCAGGGGACCTTCCGGACCCAGGAACCAAACCTGCGTCTCCTGCACTGGCAGATGGATTTGTAACTGCTGAGCCGTCAGGGAAGCCCATAGCTAGGTTTACTGGTTCTGTTTCTGTAGAGACTAATACTGACTAATACCGTGTATATATTGACATGAAAAACTAAGTCTGGGTAAGAAAATAGAGACTAAAGAGAAAGCTTTACTAAATAAAGTGTTCAGGATAGAGTCTCTGAGAAGCTGAGATTTGAGGAAGGACCCGACTCCACTGAGATAAGAATTATATACAGATCCCAGAGCCTTTTCCCCCAAAAGGAAGAGTAAGGAGGAGACAGCAAAACAAAGCGGCTTGACACAGGAAATGACTGGCTTGTTCGAGGCCCAGCAGGCAGGCTGACACGGTTGGAACGTGGTGAGCAAAACAGAGAGTGGTAGGAGATGAGGTCTAAGAGATGGCCGAGGCCAGGGCACCGGAGGGCCTTCGGGGTTCCTCTCGGCGTGATGGGAAACCGCTGGGCCACGACAGCAGGAGAACGACGCTGCTGACATGATGCTCATTTGGGGAGGAACGTGGTGGCCCCCGTCGAGGAGACTGCTGGTGAGCCCAGGAGGCTCGGGTTGTAACGTGCTGACGCAGATGGCACCCTGGACACACAGTGTGGACGTGAGGAGGGGAAGCAGGGGTCTTATCTGGACACTTTATGAAGGAAGTGTGTGCCTGGACGGGTGATGCATTAGGCGTGGGTTGTGAGATGAAGAGAGGAATCAAAGGTGGGTCACTGACGATTTTGACCTGAGCAGTTAGGTAAATGACGGGACTGTTTACCTCATTTCTCTCATTCTATCTTTTCAGTCCATCTTTGAGAAAAAGAATAGGTCAGTCAACTGAATAGAGTAGGAATGAATCTAAGCTAAGAAACTTAGAAATGTAAAAATTCTTTCTACTTGGCCCCTTTCACCCTAACCATTTCTTCTATATGACTCCTGTTATTTTTCTTTATTTTTTTTTTCCCCTGAAAGTCTGAGATCTGTCATCTAGGGATTACTTGGGGTCAACTTGTTTTGTGGCTGCGAACCCACTGATGAGCCTTGACAGACTGTTAGTCATACATATCCTGGTATGAACTGATCTAGCCAAGTGGTTTTCCTTCTCACATCAACCTATAAGTCGATGTTGAAGGAGGTGATGATGCCCAGGTGATAGACTAAAAAGAAACATTTGAGATCCTGTGGTACTTAGGTGATAAGCAGTTTGATGTGGAAAAATGAAATGTGAGCTTTGAAAGTCTAGAGGGCAGGATGAGGTCACTGTGATTCTAGAAGGTCAGGGAAGACACAGAGCTGCAAGAAAACAAGCATGGAGTCAAAACGTTAACATGTTGCCATGGGCACGTGCTGTTATACCACACCAATGCAGAAATACTGCTCCAGAAGGGCAAATGTTAGCAAAAGTTCAGTGCGTGTTAGTTGCTCAGGCATGTCTGACTCTTTGCCACACCATGGACTGTAGCCCGCCAGGCTCCTCTGTCCATGGGATTCTCCAGGCAAGAGTACCGGAGTGGGCTGCCGTTTCCTTCTCCAGGGGATCTTCCCGAACTCAGGTCTCCTGCATTGCAGAGAGTCTCTACCATCTGAGCCACCAGGAAAGTAAGTTCGGTACATTTTACAAGTATTTATTTTTTATATTTGTTAATAAACCCTTAATTAATATGTTTTTTCATTATATATGCTTCATTGGAAAGCCTTTAACAATTTTACATTATGAAGGCAAGAGAAGGGGACAACAGAGGATGAGACAGTGGGATGGCATCGCCGACTCAGTAAACATGAGTTTGAGCAAACCCCAGGAGACAGTGAAGGACAGGGAAGCCTCGTGTGCTGCAGTCCATGGGGTCGCAAAAAGTCAGACATGACTTAGTGACTGAACAACAAGGAAGCTAAAAATTTGCAGAGATGCAATAAAATGAACCCAATCAGAAAGCCAGATTTGCAGGGACTGTACTTGCAATAAAAAGAACCCAATTGGAAAGCCAGATTTGCAGGGACTGTACTTTCCAAATCAAAAGTAGACAAATAAAATCTGATAGGTTTGTAACTAAGAACAGTGGAGGAATACAGTTCTTGTCTTAAGCCTGTTTGATATTTCAAGCCAGACTGCAAGCCTTTACCAAAGCTTTATCTGGCAAATGTCCCCACTCTTCCCTGACAACTAGGCTGATCCATCTGACTCTTCACTGGTTTTCAGGGAAATGGAACAAGGGCGCTGCTGCTGTCTCTGGTTTAGCCTCTTGCTTATACTATTGCAGTAAGTGATCAAAGTCTTGACTGTTATTAATAATATCATTTTGGCTTCTTTTCTAAATCACTACTCCATCACCTAGGAGATTGTCTTGCTTCAACTCAGCTGAGCTCCTGACGGCGAGAGAAAATCTGAGTTCACAACTGCCCATGAAAATCTAAGCCCTTTTTGTTGCCCTGCCTAGTGAAGGACAGAGAAGGCAGGCATGCTGCAGTCCAGGGGATCACCAAGAGTCAGACATGACTGAGCAACTGACCAACAACAAGCTTTGCAGGTGGTTCATTGGTAAAATAAACCTGTCAGTGCAGGAGATGCAGGAGACATTGGTTCAATCCCTGGGTTGGGAAGATCCCCTCAAGGAGGAAATGGCAACCCACTCCAGCATTCTTGTCTAGAGAATCCCAAGGACAGAGGAGCCTGGTGGGCTACAGTCCATGGGGCTGCAAAGAGTCGGACACAACTGAGCAACTGAGCACACACATAAGCCTTCAGTTCAGTTCAGTCACTCAGTCGTGTCCGACTCTCTGCGACCCCATGAATCGCAGCACGCCAGGCCTCCCTGTCCATCACCAACTCCCGGAGTTCACTGAGACTCATGTCCATCGAGTCCGTGATGCCATCCAGCTATCTCATCCTCTGTCGTCTCCTTCTCCTCCTGCCCCCAATCCCTCCCAGCATCAGAGTCTTTTCCAATGAGTCAACTCTTCGCATGAGGTGGCTAAAGTACTGGAGTTTCAGCTTCAGCATCATTGCTTCCAAAGAACACCCAGGGCTGATCTCCTTCAGAATGGACTGGTTGGATCTCCTTGCAGTCCAAGGGACTCTCAAGAGTCTTCTCCAACACCACAATTCAAAAGCATCAATTCTTTGGCGCTCAGCCTTCTTCACATAAGCCTTACAACACAATAAAAATGCATGTCTGACTTGAGAGTGCTCACTAACCTTCCCCCAAAGTTACTTTTTTATCAATAAATCAGCTATTTCACAAACAGAAGCACATTTTTACCCTTCTGTTACTAAATGGAACTTTCATTCATTTTCTTCTCTGACCCAGCAATAAATAGGTTCTCATAGATTTTAGCTGGGAGTATATTTCAGCAGTAAGTCAGGGCCTGTACGGAATGAAGCTTTTGTCTACTGTGGGCCTGGTGCAAAACTAAAAAGAGTTAAGACCCTAAAACTCAGAGGACTTAACTCTGAGCTGATTTGGTAATTAAGAGTAAGGTGATTAGGAAGACAGCGGGGCATGCCATCTTGGTGGTTTATTTATTAATTTCATGCAATTTCCACCAAACGCCCTCCTACTACTACTCCAAACCTGCCTCCTCCAACCCCACACAAACTTTTCTTGTCGAACTCTAGGAATTCTGATTTCACCAGCTTCCTTCTTCCTGGAATGTACTTCCTATACAAACATTATATGGACTGATTGAGCATAGGGGTAGTAATGGCGTGTGACTTTCAAGGTAAAGTCATGAGTACAATGGAGCTTCCACCTTATTCCAGTCAATCTGGGCATGTAACTGCTGCATCACACGGATACTCGAGCATCCCTGGGTTGGGTCCATGAGGCAGAGAACTGAGGCCTCCTGCAACTAGTCAGCAAGCAACTGGGCAGAGTCCTGGGAGTGAGCTGTCTTGGAAATCCCCCAGGCCTAGCCAAAGCTTCAGATGACTGCCTGTTGCCTGAAACGTGAAACTTTTCAAGACAGAACCACCCAACTAATCCATAACCAGCTTCCTGACCCACATGTGTGAGATAATAAATATATATCATTGTTTACAGTTGCTAAAGGTTGGGGATTATCTGTTATTCTCTATATTGCTATATACTCATGTATATAAAATAGCATGTTTCCTGTCGTCTGAATCCTGAACTCTGATGAGTAATATTCTTTTCAATAAGCCATTTAACTCATTCCCAGTGGTATCCTTATGAGCTACTTCATTTACAGGGGATTAGCTTACTGCAGAAATCTACTGTGGTCTGAACAAAGTCAGAAGTCATTTTATCATACCATGCCTTTAGTTTTTCCAAAGTTTTGCTTTTACGTCTTGTGTTTTTATAGCTTTCTTGAAAAATTATAACTAACAATTTGCAACTTTCAAGAGAAATGTTCATTTCATCTAGAATTTCACACCTTTAAATATTGACCTCTATTTGCATTTTTCATGATATAATTAATGTGTTGTCACTGTATTCTTGTAAATTTTTTATAAAGTTGGCATTTCTCAGACAAGTAGCTATTAGCAAAATGAATTTTTTCTTACACTATTTTTTTTAACAATTTGTTCTTACTTTGGGGGAACACAGAAGTAAACAAGTTGGCCTTATGCTTTAAATAAAGTCTTGGTCCCATAAGATCTTTCTGATATTTCTAACATCAATTCTACTTTCTTGTAACACTATGTGATTTTTTTTCAAATTCTAGTATGTAACTCACACTTGATGTTTGCCAAAAGCTATCAAGAGCAACAAGAGTAATAACTAACTAACATTTCTTGGCCAGCCAGGCACTGTGCTCTGTGCTGTTTATCTTTCTTTTCATTTACTCTTCATAACAATCCTGTGAGAAAGGTGCTGGTCATTAGCGCTCCCTTTTAGAAGCCACAAGAAGAGTGTTCTAAGAAGGGAACGGTCAGGAGCTCTCTCTCCTGGGGAACCAGGAATTAAGCTCAGTGGGCTTCCCTGGTAGCTCCGTTGGTAAAGAATCCACCTGCAGTGCGGGAGACCTCGGTTTGAACCCTGGGTCAGGAAAAATCACCTGGAGAAAGAAATGGCAACCCACGTCAGTATACTTGCTTGGGAAATCCCATGGGCAGAGGACAGAGGAGCCTGGTGGGCTACAGTTCATGGGGTCACAAGAGCTGGACACGATTTAGTGACTAAACCACCACTAGGGCACTGGTTCCTGACACACCAATCCCAGGGCAAGTCTTGATTTCAGTGTGGGCATCAATGTGTTATGGACTAAATTGTCTTCCCCCTGAAATTAGTGTGGCGAAGGCTTAACCCCTCCCATGACTCTTTTTGGAGATAGCCTTTTAGGGAGGTAATTAAGTTTAAATGAGATCGTAAGGATGGGGCCTTCATCCAACAGGACTGGTGTCCTTATGAAAAGAGGAGAAGAAGGGACTTCCCTGGTGGCCCAGTGGTTAAGAATCTGTGCTTCCACCACAGGGTGCATGGGTTCAATTCCTGGTTGGGGAACTAAGATCCCACAGGCTAGGCAGCCAAAAAAAAAAAAAAAGAGGAGGAGAGTTCAGAGCTCTCTCCCTCCCTGTGCAGAGAGATGAGGCCGCGTCAACAGCCTCCAGACCGTGAGAAAATAAATGTCTGTTGTTTAAGCCACCCAGCCTGTGGTATTTTGTTACAACAGCCCAAGCAGACGAATAAACAGGATTTGCTTTCTCACTGCATCTTTCAGACACTCTTGGATGAACCTTGACTAGTAAACCACACCCTATTAATGCAGTTACATATCTTGCATAAAACTGATTATAATTAATTGCCTAGGCAGTGTCCTTTTAGGCTTCTTTATTCTTCAGTGCATTAAAATTCACTACTCTCTCACACTGATATTACGTGTAGCACTGTAATTACCTAGCACATATTAGCGCTATTAATCATGTCATCCATATCATTAAAACCAAAATGTTGTCATACAGTCTACCTTCTTAGCTGTAGAAAATGAACAGCTAAACACAATATCAAGCTTTACAGCACCGAAATATTAATGTCCCTAATGCTTAATTAAAAAAAATTATTTGTTTTGCTGCTTTGGGTCTCAGTTGCAGCATGCGGGCTGAGTCGCTGTGGCACACACGCCCAGCTGCCCTGCAGCAAGTGGGATCCCAGTCCCCTGACCAAGGACCACACTGCATCCCCTACACTAGACGCTGGACTCCTAACCGCTGGACCATTAGAGAAGTGCCCTTAATGCTTAATTTTGAAATGAATTGTTTACGCCTCAGAGAAACCACCTAAGTATCCAGAGGCCTGTTTCTTGGAGCTCTGACTACTTGTGTGATTTGGGCTTGTTCCTGCTGGATCCTGACCTTGCAGGATTCTCGTCATTGTCTGCCTCACAAGGTCTTGGCTAGAATCCTGTATCCTAAACTGTTCAATATCCTTCTGGCCCCCAAATACCTATCCTGATTTGCCTTCTGTCTGTCAAGCTTTTTCTCACAGCCAGGAGAGCACAATCAGAAAATGATGATGGCCCTGGGTTTTATGTCAGCCAACCTGAAGTTTAGTGATTTCTCCTCCATTTAATAGAGCCAGTGAAGTCTGGCCAGGTTGCTTACATTCATGCATCTCAGTTCCTCATATGTGTAATGTGCTAGCAACTCTTCAGTTTTTATGGGGAATAAATGAAATGAAATCCACTTAGCTAGGTGCCTGAAACATAATAAATATTCAATCACCCATAGTTATCATTATTAGCTGCTGATTAATCTGTTTCATGAGGCTTCCCTGATGGCTCAGTGGGTAAAGAATCCGCCAGCAACGCAGGAGATGCAGGAAACTTGGGTCCAATCCCAGGGTTGGGAAGATCCTCTGAAGAAGAAAACAGCAACCCCCTCCAGTATTCTCTCCTGGGAAATCCCATGGACAGAGGAGCCTGGTGGGGTATGATCCTTGGGAACACAAAGAGTCAGACATGGCCTAGCGACTGCGCATGCATGCAATTTGCTTTAGTCTTTGTAAATGGATGCTACTGGCTCTAATGCTGGGGTTGTAGGTTACTCATGGCAAAAGAGAACCTCTGGCTGAAATGACTGAAAGTAAGGAAATGATCAGGATTGAGTATTTTAGGGGCTGGGTAAGCCTGAAGTGGGATAAATGTGTGGAAGCAAGTAGCCTTTTTTTTCTTCCCAGCTCAAATTACACCAAAAGACAAACATCTATATCACCTAAACAGAACAGGGTGTATCTCTTCAAGACAGTAATTTCATTTCCTTTACATATATACCTAGAAGTGGGATTTCTGGATTCCATAGGAGCTCTATTTCATAATTTTTTGAGGAACCTCCGTACTATTTTTCTTAGTGACTGCACCAATTTATAATCCCACCAATAGTGTATAAGTATTCCCTTTTCTCCACATCCTTGCCAGTATGTGTTATCTCTCATCTTTTTGAGAATTCTGTCTAGTGTGAGGTGATATCCCTGTGGTTTTGATTTATATCTCCCTGATGATTAGTGATATTCAACACCAGTTTATAGATCTGTTGGTCATTCGTAGAGCCTCTTTATAAAAATGTCTATTTGGTTCTTTTGCTCAGTTTTAAAAAATGTTAAAATTTGTCTTTATGTATTAGGGTATAGGAAACAATAGCAAACTAGCAAACAATATTGTGATAATTTCAGGTGAACAGGGAAGAGACTCAGCCATGCATACACATGTATCCGTTCTCCCCCAGACTCCCCTCCCACCCAGGCTGCTACATGACATTGAGCAGAGTTCCAGGCACTGCAGTACGTCCTTGTTGGTGATCCATTTTGAATACACCTGTGTGCACATGTCCATCCCAAACTCCCTGATTATCCCTCCCTGTATCCTTTCTCCCAACCACCATAGACTTTTTCTTGGAGTCTGTGAGTCTGTTTCTGTTTTGTGAGTTCATCTGTATCATTTCTTTTTAGATTGCGTATATAAGGGATGTCATACAACATTTCTTCTTCTCTGTCCAACTAATCTCACTCTGTATGACACTCTTTGGGTCCATCCAAGTTGCTTTGCCTGTTTTTAATTAGATTATTTGTTTTTGTTTTGTTTTGCTTCTGATACTGAATTATATGCATTCCTTATATATTTGGGATATCAACCCTATACAGTTAAGTCATCTGTAAATGTTTTCTCCTTCTCCTTAGGTTGCTTCTTCATTTCAATGACTATTGCCAAGATCTATTTCAAAAAGCCTTTTCTGTTTTCTTTCAGGAGTTTTATGGTCTCAGATCTTGCATTTAAGTCTTTAATCCATTTTGAGCTAATTTTGGTGAGTGATGTCTTCAAAATTCTCCATCATTTTTACCAGTCTTTCGGTAAACACTGAATGTTTAGTTTGAAAAAGACTATGTGCATAATCGGACCAAAATGGGACCAAATTAAGTATGGGGGAGCAGAATTAATGCCGCACTGAGTTGCTCAGTCATGTCTGACTCTTTGTGATCCCATGGACTATAGCCCATCAGGCTCCTCTTACCATGGGGATTCTGTAGGCAATACTGGAGTGGGTTGCCATGCCCTCCTCCAGGGGAATCTTCCCAACCCAGGGATCGAACCCAGGTCTCCCACGTTGCAGGCAGATTCTTTAACATCTGAGCCATCAGGGAAGCCCATGAATATTGGAGTGGGTAGCCTATCCCTTCTTCAGGGGACTTTCTCGACCCTAGAATTGAACCAGGGTCTCCTGCATTGCAGGTGGATTCTTTATCAGTCAAGCTATCGGAGAAGCCCAGCAGAATTAGTATCTGTCAGTAAAAATGATAGAAAAGCAGATTAAATTAAATATGAGACTTTAAGTAGGAGAAAATTTTATAAACTCGTTATCAAATAAAAATATAAATTGGAAAACTGCAGTGTTTGAGAGGTCACCTATTTACCAAGGTTTGAGGAACAGAGTGAATCCGTTCTATGCAGAGGTGCCTTATACCAAAAGATTTGAAAGTCCTTCCAGAGGTGTTTATTGGGGACTACAGCGTGGACAGAACAACAGATACTCTCCTCCAGTCTGACTTTCTAATTCTTAATCAATAGCACACTGAAGGGTGCAGTTACTGAGTCCATAAAATACAGAAGGCCTGATTGCTGCCCACAGAAACCCAATACAGGATGCGCAATAGAGAAAGAAAACCATTTACGTACAGTGCATCTAGGGAACCACAGAATCCAAAACACTACTGCTCAGAAGTGTTTCCCCAAATCTGTGATCTCCATGCACAAGAAAAAATATCTAAATACACATTTCCTTTAGAGAAAAAAGGACTTGTAATAATTTATGCTTGTAAAACTAGAAAATATTTGCTAATTAGTGAAGACAATTCAGACTCTAGTTAATCACAAAGAAAAATTATTAACCTGAGAAGATCTTGAGAATTTATTTGCAATTGACTTTTTTCTTCTATAAACAAGGCAAATTTTAAGTATTTATCTTGAACATTTAAAATGCTAAAATTAATCGGCAGTGGTTACCAATTCCTATATCAACCAGCTGTTAATAGCAGTTACAAATCATGTCATTTGTGTGCTAAACTTGTATCAAACATCACCAAACATTATTTTTAATTCATTGAGAAATCTGTAATTATTAGCTCCCTATTTGTAAGTGAGGAGCCAAAAGTTCAGGAATACTATACGACTTGCGAGCAGCCATGCAGAAATGTGTGTGTGTGTGCTCAGCCCTGTGGACTTTTTGCGACCCCATGGACTGTAGCCCACCAGTCTCCTCTGTCTGTAGAATTTTCCAGGCAAGAAAACTGGAGTGGGTTGTCATTTCCTTCTCCAGGGGATCTTCCCCACCAGGGATCAAACCCTTCTTTCCTATGTCTCCTGCAAAATAACCAGCACTGATTAATTAGTATTGTTACTTACATTAAAAGTATGAATATGTACATTAATAGCTGACATCAATGCAATAAAGCCCTAACGTTTTAGTTTAATAAAAAATGATTCATGTGGCCACAGAAACAAAAGCAATTACTCGTTTTATCTGCTACTTACCTTTTTGCAACGTCAACTTCTATTCTAATGAATCAACATACGTCTGTTAAAGTCCTGTTTTGTGACAGTTTCACTGGTAAGAGCAACTTTGAATTCTGCTGAAAACAATACCTGTACATTTGAATATAATGCTAACGTATCTGCACCACATTTGATAGAAAAGAAAGTTATTTCAAATGTGGTGTTATGTAATGCAGATAGGGAAGTTAAAATTGATTGCTTCTAAAATGAAATTTCATTGTTTTATTTGCTGTGCAAGATGAAAATCAATTTCTGTCAACTGTAGTTCAAGCTTTTATTTTAGGAAAATAGGAAATTACAGAAGTGAGATTTTTTACCAGCAAGATTTTTTGGCTTTGTTATTTTGAAAAACCTGTTCTCTCCATGTTAGAGAAGCTCTCTGAGCGCATGTGTGCCAAGTCCCTTCAGTCGTGTTCAACTCTGTGTGACCCTACGGACTGTAGCCCACCGGGCTCCTCTGTCCATGGGATTCTCCAGGCAAGAACACTGGAGTGGGTTGCCATGCCCTCCTCTGGGGGATCTTCCTGACCCAGGGATCAAACTTGCTTCTCCCGCCTTGGCATGCAGGTTCATTACCACTAGCACCACCTGGGGAGCCCCAGAGCAACTCTTTAAAACAGCAAATCACCTCACGTCTCCCCTCCCATCCAGTCATTGGCTTGCCTTCTTACTCAGAGTCAAATCCAAAGCCCTAACAAGTGGCCCTAAATCATCTCCCTGTGCTGTCCCCACGGACGCCTCTCCGTCCATTGCCGTGCCCTCCAGTGTGTCCCGGAGGCCTTCTTGCTGTTTCTCCATATGCCAGACACAGGTACACCTGAGGAGCTTTCCACTTGCAATGTGTTTGCCTTGGAAATGTCTCCGCACAGACATCTGTATGGCTGCTCTCTCAGTTCCCGTAAGAACCTGTCACTTTAAGAGTAAGGCCTCCCTGGCCGCCCCGTGCACAGTAGCAGCCTCTGCCACAGTGATTATCCATCCTACCTGTCTGGATTTACTCACTGCTGCCTAGCATATCTCTGCATTCTTCCTTCATGATCTGCCTCCTCAACTGCTGTGCAGTGTAAAATTACGGGAGCAGGGGCTTTTGCCATATCCCCAGTCCTTGTTAAAAGAAGGGACATGTGGGCATAGACATTGCCATCATTTGAATGTTGGTGTCCCCCTAAAATTCATCTGTTGACATCTTAGCCTCTAAGGTGATGGGGGTAGCAGGGGGTCTCTGGGAGGTGGTGAGGCGTGCAGAGCCCCCATGGGTGGGATTATGGCCTTAATAAAAGCAGCCCCACAGAACTCCCGCCCCCCTCCCACCATGGGGGAACACAGCGAGAAGTCGGCAAGCGTAACTAGACCCTGACCAGCCTGGCACCGTGGTCTTGGACTTGCAGCCTCCAAAACTGAGAAATACATTCCTGCTGTTCACAGGCTGCCCTGTCTGTGGCGTCTTGTTACAGCGGTTCAAACAGACTGAGACAGACATGTCTGCAGGGAGAATGCCATGTGCAGATGAAGACAGAAGCCAGTGAAGCTGCTGTGTGCTGAGCAGCTCTGACGTTGCCAGCAGCCACCAGTCGCCACGGGGGAGGCATGGGATAGATCCTGGTCTGGAAGAGCCCTCGGAAGGAGGAGTCCTGCCAACACTGTGGTCTTGGGTTTTTAGCCTTCAGAATGTATTGTGAATCAGTACATTCCTATTGTTTGAGGCACTAAATTGATGGTACTTTGTTACAACAACCCTAACGAACCCATATATGCTGTTGACTAGTTTAAGAAGAATTACTCATCTTCAGTTTCTTTGTCATAAGGACATGTCAGTGTGAAACCAAAAGTCCTCAAACCCTTGCGTTTATTTTTTCAATTTAAAATGATTTTTTAAAACATTTAATGTTTATGTGCTCACTCAGTCGTGTCTGACTCTTTGTGACCCCAAGGACTGTAAGCCCACTAGGCTCCTCTGTCCATGGGATTTCCCAGGAAAGAATACTGGCGTGGGTTGCCATTACCTTCTCCAGGTTTAATGTTTATAAAAACCAGTAATAAAGGATGCTAAATTATATATCATAGAAAGTGAAAGAGGGAAGATTCATAAATGTGAGACCTATAAAATAAAAGAGAGGACAGAGAAATTGAAGAACATAGAACTGAATGGGAAAGGTAAGTATATCAAAGACAAAAGACAAACCCAGATATGTCAAACCAGATACACAAAATGGAAAAGCAAGACACCCCCCCCCCACCCCCGCCAAAACACAGTCCTGTTTAAAGATGTAATAGAAACTTAAATATCCACTAGGTATAAAATAAGTTACAGCATATAATGTATAGCACAGGGAACATAGTCAATTTTTTATAATAACTTTGTATAGAGTATAGCCTATAAAAATATCTAATTACCATAATATATACCTAAAACTAATATAGTAACTCAACTATACCAAATTAAAAATAAAAGACTTAAATATACATCATATAGAGTAACAGAATTCCATTTTTGTAGCATTTACGTTTTTTTCATTGTTTGAACATCATAAAGATTTTATACTGCAGTGCATTTTTGCAACTAAAATGAAAAGCCAGGTCATTCCTCTTAAGTGGTCAGTGGTCTCAACTTCTCTGCACATTAGAATTGCCTGAGGATATTTATAAGATCCCAAAGTCCAGGCCACAGCCTAGACCAACTAAATCAC
Source organism: Budorcas taxicolor (assembly GCF_023091745.1). Taxonomy (NCBI): domain Eukaryota; kingdom Metazoa; phylum Chordata; class Mammalia; order Artiodactyla; family Bovidae; genus Budorcas; species Budorcas taxicolor. Next base: position 59,523,553 of record NC_068931.1, read on the forward strand.
AATGCCTGAGGACAGAGCAATGGCTTCAGTAGTTTTTAAACCCTCCAGATGATTCTGAAGTACAGAGGAGTTTAGGAACCACTGCTGGATGAAAATACTGCATTGGTGAAATAATGGAGGACCAGGTGTTCTTGGTCAAAATTTAAACTTCCTACTTCAGTGAATATAATCATCCTCAAGTCCTACATTTCAGAAAATGCCTCCATATGACCAGGTTTTAATCAACTAGGTAATGCAAGTCCAGACAGGGCAGGAGGCCTAAGAAGAAGCATAAAGTGTGTGTGTAGTTGCTTTCTTGTGCCCAACTCATCGTGACCCCGTGGACTGTGGTCTGCCAGGCTCCTTTGTCCATGGAATTCTCCAGGCTAGAATTCTGGAGTGAGTTGCCATTTTCTTCCCTAGGAGATCTGCTCAACCCAGGGACTGAACCCAGGTCTTCTGCATTGCAAGCAGGTTCTTTATGGTGTGAACCACCAGGGAAGCCCAAGAAGAAGCATGGTCTGAAATCATTATTATTATTATTTAGAGACATCAGGGGTTTATTGGGTAGGGGGTCTTGCAGTTCTGCAGCAAAATGTACTGTCTGGGAGCAACACTCCAGCTTGTCAAGCCGATGGCAGCAGGCAGGGCTTGTTGGCGATTTTCACTCCTCAGGGAAGGAGGTTACCACTCATAGGAGGAATTGACATTAGGTTGGCTCATCAGGTATCCAGGAAAATAGGTATTAAGAAATAGAGTTGGCAGGAGGGATTACAGAGCAAGCAATTCCAGAAGCTGAAATGAGGTCTATGCACAGAAACCATAGGAGGAAGAACACAGAAACCATACAAAGCGGAACAAGGCTCAGCAGCAGGGGGTGATCGAAGGCAATGGTCAGTCCCCAGGCTTTGCTGGATGTTGGAATCAGTGGGCTCCTATGCCCCCAAGCATTCCGATCTCATTGGTATGTGGTGATTCCAAGGGCCTCCAGAGTTTTTAAGTCCCCCTGGCGATTCTAATGTGCCGCAAAATTTCAAAACCGCAGCTCTGGCTGTTTTAGGAATTCACTGGCCCTGCAGGCTGTTCAGTGTCCTCTGCGGTCAGGCAGCCTGGAACAGGTTGTCCAAGTGGCTGGGTGACCATCTTGGACGGAACAGTTGTGCTGCAGCTGAGCTTCCAGTGCAGCCCCTATGTCAGCTTGAAGGACAGGTTCACAGTCCTTTGATTACCAAGGCTTAAATGCCATAAGCAGCAGCTGTGAATTTACAACTCCAGAGTCCAAGAAATTTCTGAGAATAAGAAATGTCTCATTACTTTCAGTTCAGCTCAGTTCAGTTTGGGACCCCATGGACTGCAGCATGCCACGCTTCCCTGTCCATCACCAACTCCCAGAGTTTACTCAAACTCATGTCCATAGAGTCAGTGATGCCATCTCATTGTCTGTCATCCCCTTCTCCTCCTTCCTTCTACCTTTCCCAGCATCAGGGTCTTTTCCAATGAGTCAGTCCTTCTCATGAGCTGGCCAAACTATTGGAGTTTCAGCTTCAACATCAGTCCTTCCAAGGAATATTCAGGACTCATTTCCTTGAGGATTGACTGGTTGGATCTCCTTGCAGTTCAAGGGACTCTCAAGAGTCTCCTCCAACACCACAATTCAAAGGCATCAATTCTTCGGTTCTCAGCGTTCTTTAAAGTTCAACTCTCATGTAAATACATGACTACCGGAAAAACCATAGCTTTGACTAGATGGACCTTTGTTGGCAAAGTAATGTCTCTGCTTTTTAACATACTGTCTAGGTTGGTCATAGCTTTTCTTCCAAGGGGCAAGCGTCTTTCAATTTTATGGCTGCAGTCACCATTCTCAGTGATTTTCAGTTCAGTTCAGTTCAGTTGCTCAGTCATGTCTGACTGTTTGTGACCACATGAATCGCAGCACGCCAGGCCTCCCTGTCCTTCACCAACTGCAGTGATTTTGGAGCCCCCCGAAATAAAGTCTGTCACTGTTTCCATTGTTTCCCCATCTATTTACTATAAAGTGATGGAACCGGATGCCATGATCTTAGTTTTCTGAATGTTGAGTTTTAAGTCAGCTTTTTCACTCTTCTCTTTCAGTTTCATCAAGAGGCTCTTTAGTTCTTTGCTTTCTGCCATAAGGGTGGTGTCATTTGCATATTTGAGGTTATTGATATTTCTCCTGGCAATTTGATTCCAGCTTGTGCTTCATCCAGTCCAGCGTTTCTCATGACATACACTGCATATAAATTAAATAAGCAGGGTGACAATATATAGCTGTAACGTACTGCTTTCCTGATTTGGAACCAGTCTGTTGTTCCATGTCCAGTTCTAACTGTTGCTTCTTGACCTGCATACAGATTTCTCAGGAGGCAGGTCAGGTGGTCTGGTATTTCCATCTCTTGAAGAATTTTCCATGGTTTGTTATGATCCACACAGTCCAAGGCTTTGACATAGTCAGTAAAGCAGAAGTACATGTTTTTCTGGTATTCTCTTGCTTTTTCAATGATCCAACTAATGTTGGCAATTTGATCTCTGGTTCCTCTGCCTTTTCTAAATCCAGCTTGAACATCTGGAAGTTCAAGGTTCACGTACTGTTGAAGCCTGGCTTGGAGCATTTTGAGCATTACTTTGCTTGCATGTGAGATAGGCACAATTATTTGAGCATTTTTTGGCATTGCCTTTCTTTGGGATTGGAATGAAAATTGACCTTTTCCAGTCCTGTGGCCACTGCTGAGTTTTCCATATTTTCTGGCATATTGAGTGCAGCACTCTCACAGCATCATCTTTTAGTACTGAAATACCTCAACTGGGATTCCATCACTTCCACTAGCTTTGTTCGTAGTAATGCTTCCTAAGGCCCACTTGACTTCACATTCCAGGATGTCTGGCTTTAGGTGAGTGATCACACCATCATGATTATCTGGGTCATGAAAATCTTTTTTTGTACAGTTCTTCTGTACATTCCCATTTCTGTCCTTTATCGAGCCCATCTTGGCATGAAATGTTCCCTCGGTATCTCTCATTTTCTTGAAGAGATCTCTAGTCTTTCCCATTCTGTTCTTTTCCTCTATTTCTTTGCCTTGATCACCAAGGAAGGCTTTCTTATCTCTCCTTACTATTCTTTGGAACTCTGCTTTCAAATGGGAATATCTTTCCTTTTCTCCTTTACCTTTAGTCTCTCTTCTTTTCTCAGCTTTTTGTAAGGGCTCCTCAGACAGCCATTTTGCATTTTTTGCATTTCTTTTTCTTGGGGAGGGTCTTGATCCCTGCCTCCTGTACAATGTCACGAACCTCTGTCCATAGTTCATCAGGCACTCCGACTATCAGATCTAGTCCCTTGAATCTGTTTGCTACTTCCATTGTATAATCAAAAAGGATTTGATTTAGGTCATACTTGAATGGTCTACTGGTTTTCCCCACTTTCTTCAATTTAAGTCTGAATTTGGCAATAAGGAGTTCATGATCTGAACCACAGTCAGCTCCCAGTCTTGTTTTTGCTGACTATGTGGAGCTTCTCTATCTTCGGCTGCAAGGAATATAATCAATCTGATTTTGGTGTTGACCATTTGGTGATGTCCATGTGTAGAGTCTTCTCTTGTGTTGTTGGAAGAGTATTTACTATGACCAGTGCATTCTCTTGGAAAAACTGTCAGCCTTTGACCTACTTCATTTTGTACTCCAAGGCCAAATTTGCCTGTTACTCCAGGTATTTCTTGCCTTCCTACTTCTGCATTCAAGTCCCCTAGAATGAAAAGAACATCTTTTGGGGGTGTTAGTTCTAGAAGGTCTTCATAGAACCGTTCAACTTCAGCTTCTTCAGCTTTACTGGTTGGGGCATAGGCTTGAATTACTGTGATATTGAGTGGTTTGCCTTGGAAACGAACAGAGATCATTCTGTTGTTTTTGAGACTGCATCCAAGTACTGCATTTCAGACTCTTTTGTTGATTATGATGACTACTCCTCTTCTTCTAAGATATTCCTGCCCACAGTAGTAGATATAATGGTCATCTGAGTTAAATTCTCCCATTCCAGTGCATTTTAGTTCCCTGACTCCTAAAATTTCGACATTCACTCTTGCCATCTCCTGTTTACCACTTCCAATTTGCTTTGATTTATGGACCTAACATTCCAGGTTGCTATGCAATATTGCTCTTTACAGCATCAGACTTTACTTTCATCACCAGTCACATCCACAACCGGGTGTTGTTTTTGCTTTGGCTCCTTCCCTTCATTCTTTCTGGAGTTATTTCTCCACTGATCTTCAGTAGCATATTGGGCACCTACTAACCTGGGGAGTTCATCTTTCAGTGCCCTATCTTTTTGCCTTTTCATGCTGTTCATGGGGTTCTCAAAGTAAGAATACTAGAGTGGTTTGCCATTCTCTTCTCCAGTGGACCACTTATAACTTTAGTTTCTTCAAAAAAAAAAAAAAAATTAGGATTCTCTCCAGTGCTTCAACTTCTTTAGGTAGAGAAACACCATTTCAGTCTTTCAAGGGATCCTTTCCCTAGACCCCAGCATCGCACAGCCCATGGACAGAGGAGTCTGGCAGGCTACAGTCCGTGGAGTCGTAAAGAATTGGATATGACTGAGTAGCTAACACAATGCACAACATTTCCCAAATTTCCAAGGATTCCTTCAAAAAGCAAACTAGCCTGAGAGGCTATCCTTCGTCTTTTCATTGACGACGTCAGATAACCCCAATGCACATTATCCAAGTCCACACTTTTTCGAAAAAGAATGTGGGAATCATCTCATCCCAAAATTTTTTACAAATAGGTTATTATTGATTAAGAAATAAACATCTAATGAATCAATGAATTGCTTATTTGTTAAATTCATCAGGAATCAGGTTTGTTTGATCCCTCAGTTGGTCTTTGTGAACATTTAGGACACATGAGAAATTTTCTAGAAATATCTTGCACTGCCAAAGGATGACTTACACATGGAATTCTATTTTCAGAAATTTACAATCTAATTATTTTAACAGGAAGGAATAAAGTTGCCATTAGAAAGTAGTGATCAAAAAAAAAAAAAAACAATAAGGAACTCAGGGGTCAGAAAAGCGAGAGCATACAAGGGGGACAGGAAAAGGAAACGAAGGGATCAGAAAGGCTTTATTGTGGAAAATGGCAGCTGAGCTAAACTTTCAAGAATGCCTATTCAATTTCACACTCTTTGTTCCATTTAGTTTCTGTAAAAGCCTAGTGTGATATTTGGAGCAAGAATTATTGCATCATCATCATCACAGTTTTCCAAGAGAAAACAAATAAGGACCTGAAGTGATCAGTTTACATGGATGTTAACTGAGTGCTTCCCAGGTGGCAGTACCCAGTGCAGGAGACATTCGATCCTGACATGCACCCAGGAAATGGCACCCCACTCCAGCATTCTTTCCAAGAGAACCCACGGACAGAGGAGCGTGGTGGGCTACAATCCATAGAGTCACAGAGTTGGACAGGACTGAGGGTCTGAGCAGTGGAAGCACGTACAATTCAGTCATTTTGCCGTAGAGCAGAAATTAACACGGTACTGTCAATTGACTATACCTCAATTAAAAAACACACAAAAAACAAGTTACCCAATGTCAGAAGGCTTATCAGTGATAGACTTTGAACCTGAAATTCCATCCAGAGCTGAGCTCTTTCCATTCAGCCATTCCAAGGACAGGACAGGGTGAAGCACCTTCAACGGCCCGAGTTCAGCTAGAGAGGCAATCGATGGTCACATTCTCTTGACTACCTTCTCCAACAAACAGATGGTGTAAATTCTAGCCTGAAAGCCAAAAGACTCCAAACCCAAGAAGGGCTGATGTTTCAACTCAAGTTCAAAGGCAGCAAAAGCTAATGCCACCGGCTCAGGCAAGAGAAGTTCCCCTTTACTTGTCATTTTTGTTGCTGTTGTTCTGTTCAGGTCTACAACTGATTGGATTGATTGAGGTCCACACATAATAGGGTTGTCAACCTGCTTTGATGGCATATGGGGATGTCTGTTGGAGTGTGAGGGGATGTGAGAAGCGAAGATTCAATTTCCTGGGGAGATATCCAGCTTTCAGGGTCTTTCAAGTCCTGACGGTAGTCCTTGGGTCTGCCAGGGCTTCTGACGAGCAAATAAGATGCCAAAGTTGAAACAATGCACCCAGACCATGTGGGGAATTATACCTTCTCACCACGTGGCCGAGCTCCCAGTCACAGCCTGGGACAAGGCCACTGGGTCCTGACAGAGTCTAGCTTCCACTTAAAGCAGTTGGTAGATTGCTTCATCAGTAGCTGACTTGGGGCTATCTAAAGTATCCTAGCAGAGAAGGCAATGGCAAGCCACTCCAGTACTCTTGCCTAGAAAATCCCATGGATGGAGGAGCCTGGTAGGCTACAGTCCATGGGGTCGCTGGGAGTCGAACATGACTGAGAGACTTCATTTTCACTTTTCACTTTCATGCATTGGAGAAGGAAATGGCAACCCACTCCAGTGTTCTTGCCTGGAGAATCCCAGGGACGGGGGAGCCTGGTGGGCTGCCGTCTGTGGGGTCACGCAGAGTCAGACACGACTGAAGTGACTTAGCAGCAGCAGCAGCAGCAGCAGCAGCAGCAGCAGCAGCAGCAGCACACTATCCTAGATTATTAACTCCCAGGTCCAGAGTTTTTTGGCTGCTGTTTTCCGAGCTTGTCCTGTGACACCTTCTGCTCAGGCAAGGCTTACCCTCTCTCACCGTTAACCTGGCTTTGAGTGTATTTATTATCTGCATCTCAGCTCACAGGTATGTTGTCAGGCTCTGCTTGTAAAAAGGCCATATTCCAGTCACTCAAGCAACTTGCTGCACAACTAACTCTGACTGTGGGTGCTCTCAACCCCAGCACAGAGCAACACACCTGGGCCACGACAACAGTCAACTGTTGTGGGAACTTTTATCTTTATTATAGCCCTTTAGGTAGTTTACTGGGCTTCCCTGGTGGCTCAGACAGTAAAGAATCTGCCTGCAAGATGGGGGAGACCCAGGTTCAATCCCTGTGTTGGGAAGATCCCTTGGAGAAAGGAATGGCTACCCACTCCAGTATTCTTGCCTGGAGAGTCCCATGGACAGAGGAGCCTGGCAGGCTACAGTCCATGGGTCACAAAGATGCTATGTGGACACAACTGAGAGACTACTGCTACTACTACTCAGGCAGTTTATGGTTAATTAGCTCACTGTAGAAGAATGTGCTCAGTACTATGGCAATAAATATGAAAAATCACCTCGTGGGGCTTCAATTATGACCCATTATGTGATTACTTTTTAATCGACAATTTATCAAGTTGAGTGAAGAAGTGGGGCATCATAGCTCCCAAATGATAAAGCACAGTTAATTTTCAAAGGAAAATCTATTTAATTTTGTTTGTTTAATCATGCAAAGTTGGATTCTAATTCCTGCTGGAATATTTCTTATAGGAAATATTTTCCTCTTGAAGGTCAGTTTCATTTGTAATTTTGTGATTCTTTTTGGTGTTGAAAATCAAGTTTGATTTTTCTGCCTACTTTTCCAGAAACAAAGTTCCTTTTGAAGGTTGTGCTTTATCCTGGTCAGTATCTTGTTCCTTGAGGTATAGGAAAAACACTTTTTGAATCTTTCTTTTATTTTATTGTACCTTCTACGTGGAAAAATCAATGAAGTGCTTCCTTGCTTTCAGTTTGAAATACATTATTTTGCCCTTATTTCTTAATAGGATGCCTTATGCTGCTGCTGCTAAGTTGCTTCAGTCTTTGTCCAACTCTGTGCAACCCCATGGACTGCAGCCCACCAGGCTCCTCCACCCCTGGGATTTTCCAGGCAAGAGTACTGGAGTGGGGTGCCATTGCCTTCTCTGAATAGGATGCCTTATAGTTGCCCTTTAATCTTTTCCTACTAAAATTGAAGAAATTCACCAAATATTTATGGAGTGACTAATATGTGCAAGGGACTTTGCCATGTACTTCAAGCCTTAAAGAAAGAGAGGGACATTTTTATGTTTTCCAACTTCCATGCCTTAGCATTCACCAAGTGTAACATAAAACCTATTAGATGTACTATCAATGTTGGCCAATTAATATTTATTGGAAGTATTTGAAGCAGGAAAGTTTTTGATTATTAATACTTAGGAAATACAGAAAAGGACATGAATATTCCCCCTATTTTCAAAATCTTTTACCGCTGTATCTGTATGTGTTTTTGTCTATAGCAAATCTGAATTAGGTTGGTGGTTATATCCCCACTTACAAACCAACCAAAAAACCCAGAAAAGATGAACTGCTCGAATGAATGGCCCAGTCCCAGAGCAAGTGTGTTTTATGCTTTCTGGATGGAGTAAGGATTCTTAGTTTTTCAATCAAGTTCGATGTTTCTACCTGCCTTTCCAGAAACAAAGTTCCTTTTGAAGGTTGTGCTTCACCCTGGTCGGTATCAATCATGCCAGATTGCTTGCATCTTATTCAGCTGATGCACTTGGCATTTCACCTGCGTCTGCTGCTTCTGTCTCCTCGCCATCTATGGACACTCCCAGCTGAAGGGACAGGGAGCGCTGAAATCTGACGGTTTCAGAGCCTCCTCGTTGCTCTCCCGCTGGCCTCCCACGACACACTGTTTGGGATGCAGTTCCTTTTGCTCAATAGGATCATTCCAGCATCCTCTTTCCTTCCCTGCTCTTTCTCTACACACAAGTGGTTTTCAGAAATTTCCAATTGCATTTCATTAGCAATGTCTTTTAGGTAGAATCTGCACATAATTGGAATAAGAGGTTTTCTATCATACTAACCAATCAGTAACACTTGAAATTGCTTCAGTCTCCAGAATAATTTGAAAACCATTTAATACCACACTTTTATAATAACAAAATAAAATTAAGATAAGCCGTGGCCAAGAACGGCTCTGAGATAGAAGAGTGACTTGAAGTTACAATGTCTAATTCTTCTCACCTTTCTGTTGTGATGGTTTAGACTGCCATTTTCATAAGCCAGTATTTGCTATTGTTTTAAATGGTGTCATTTGGAGCTAAATTATTTGTCTGCCACATCATCTCAATCAACGGAAGATAAAGTTTTAAAAAGAAAAAAATTCAAATGCCCCAAAGAATTACTAAAGGAAACCATTCTAATCCATTTAAAATTATCTCCAATTCGTGAAAATTGATTTTTCACCATATACATCACTGGGAAAGGCATGTGGCACTTTTATCTGTTGATGGGCATTTTAATTAAAAATGTCATTGACTCCACCATTGGTATTTTACCCAAAATAGTAAGCTTATTAAAATAAAACATGTTATTAACATATAACATAAGGTAATAATACCATAGTTGGAATGTATGAGTTTAATTTGTATTTATCATTATCAGCAATTAGACTAAAGGGATAGTTAAAATGTGGTTTGTTAGAGTATCTGCAACAAAAAAATTAGCAAACCATTATCTGCTCTTCATTTTGGCAAAGCCATAAAATCTAGCCACAAATTAGCTTATATTAGGTATTACTCATTGTCATAAAGAAATTTATCAGGCAATTGCACTTAAATATTTCACAATTTACTTCAAATCGGAGCATATTCCAATTTATTGTTATAGTTTAGAGGCACTGTTGAAGACAGACTCACAGTGAAAGAAAATGAAAGTGAAAGTTGCTCAGTCCTGTTCTGTCCACGGGATTATCCGGGCCACAATACTGGAGTGGGCAGCCTCTCCCTTCTCCAGGGGATCTTCCCAACCCAGGGATTGAACCCAGGTCTCCTGCATTGCAGGCAGATTCTTTGCCAGCTGAGCCGCAACGGAAGCTCAAGAACACTGGAGTGGGTAGCCTGTCCCTTCTCCAGGGGATCTTCATGATCCAGGAATTGAACCAGGGTCTCCCACATTAGAAGCAAAAGTAAAAGTTCAAAATACCAATATTTTCACCTGGAGTTTTTAACACTTGTTAATTCTTAAAAGTCTATTAAACTCTTTGCAGTCTCTTTTGCCAGAAAAATATATTTGGCCACAAGAACAGGTGAACATACACAAATATGTATGTATTTTATATCTATGAATCCTCAGATTAATAAGAATGCCTACTCTACAGAATATAAAGTTTTATCTGGGATAGTTGCTAAACAAGAATTATGCTCAAAAAGTTAACCAAAGTTTTGAAAAATGTCCAAACAGAGATACAGATAGAAATCAAGAATTTATTCAAAGCAAAGTTGATAACTTTTTATTTCTTAAAACATCACTTTACTTTTCTGTTGAGAAAGCATTCTTTTATTTTAAGCTTATTTAAAGATATGTAAGTTTTCTTAGGTTTAACTAAATTTTAAAGCATTGAAAATAAAATTTACTTTGATTAAAGAAAGATATTGTTTTTAAGGGAATAGTTACTGGTTTGCAATTCCTTATATATTAAATTGTAAGATGCGGGTTAGTTGTGGAATTTTAAAGCATTAGAAAATGAGATAGATCACTGACAAATATGGTTTTTGCCTCATAATTCTTGTTGTATTTCTGTTGTCAGCACAGATATTTACAGAGTAGGTCCACAAAGTTATTTGTGCACTATATCATATTATGCATGAAAGTCTGATGGGTATCCACACATCTAGTATAACTAAACAGACATTCTAGGGTTCTTACTAATGCACTGACATGCTTTGTTATAGGTTTCAATCATTTGCAACAGAGAGTTCTTGTTCTTTTATGAAGAGGTGAGCACGTCATGAATGTCTCATCTGCCCCTTGCTAAATCTTTGGCCTTTGTAACACTAAAATGTAGTTTATGCGAGGTCCTTCTTTTGTGGCAGGCTGGGTTGACTGTGTGGGTGAGCTGGTTGGCCCCTAGTTAGCTGGTTTGCAGACTCTGCCTTGTGCGGAGGCTGCTGTTTAGCAGGACCTGGTCACAAGGTGGCTGGCTGCAGAATCCTAGGGGACCCAGGGACTAGCGCTGGCTCACAGGTGGGCAGAGTTACTGTCTTGAAGACTCTGTTGCCCACTCACTGGCAGGTGAAACCAGATCCTGGAATTAGTGCTGGGCTACTGGCATGCAGGGTGCTTCCCAGGTGGCTTGGTGGTAGAGAATTCCCCTGCAATGTGGTAAAGGATTCCCCCTCGTTGGAAGAATTCCCCTGACCCAGGTTCGATCCCTGGGTCAGGAAGATCTCCTGGAGGAGGAAATGGCTACTCAGTCCAGTACTCTTGCCTGGAAAATCCCATGGACAGAGGAGCCTGGCGGGCTACAGTCCATGGGGTCGCACAGAGTCGGACATGGCTGAAGCGACTTAGCAGCAGCAGCAGCAGCAGCAGCAGCAGCAAGCAACTAAAAAGCAACAACAAAACTGGCAGGCAGAGCCAGGTCCTGGAGGCTGATGTGCAGGGTCCAGGGATCCCAGAGCCTGCTTCAGATCGCTGATGGTGGGCGCTGGCTCCTGACACTCTTGGGTATGGGGTCAGGTGTGTCCTGACATTGGGCTGCTAGTGGGCAGGGACGGGGCCCTGTTGGTTCCATGACTCGGGTGGTGCCTCCTGGTGTGTGAGGCTCTGCTAGAGGCTGGTGCGGTCCTGGCGGGAGGGGCCTGTGCCCGTCCACCAGTAGGTGGAGCTGGGTCTTGGCCCCAGGCCCTGTCTAGGGGCGTGTCCAGAGGTGGCTGCCAGGCTCCCTAGTCTATAGACAGCCTGTGTCCTGATGGGTTGGGCTGTGTCCCCTCCCAGTTAGGCGTTTGTCCTGAGGCGTCCCAGCAGGCTTCCCTGGTGGCTCAGTGGTGAAGAACCTACCTGCCAGTGCAGGAGACACAGGTTCGATCCCTGGGTCATGAAGATCCCCTGGTGGAGGGCATGGCAGCCCACTCCAGTACTCTTGCCTGGAGAATCCCATGGACAGAGGAGCCTGGTGGGGTTCGGTCAGTCCACGGGGTTGCAGAGTTGGACAGGACCTAGCGAGTGAGCAAGCTCACCCACCTTCCTGCGCCCGAGCTCACAGGCTGTTGGTGGAGCGGGATTTGATGCTAACGAAGCAATCGCTCAGCGGCCAGGAGTGTTTACAGTGAATCTTCCTCAGTGTGTCCGCTCCCGCGTCTCCGTCCCCAGGGTGAGCAGCAGCAGCACGCATTCCCCCTCACCCCTCCACCATTCCCACCTTCCCAGGAGATGCCCCAAGACCAGCAGGCAGGTCTTGCCCAGGCTTGGATCAAATCACTGCTCTTGCCTTTGGTCTCGGGCGTGCCTGAGATTCTGAGGGCTTCCTTTAAGAGTTCAGTTCAGTTCAGTCGCTCAGTCATGTCCGACTCTTTGTGACCCCATGAATCACAGCACGCCAGGCCTCCCTGTCCATCACCAACTCCCGGAGTTCACTCAGACTCACATCCATCGAGTCAGTGATGCCATCCAGCCATCTCATCCTCGGTCGTCCCCTTCTCCTCCTGCCCACAATCCCTCCCAGCATCAGAGTCTTTTCCAATGAGTCAACTCTTTGCATGAGGTGGCCAAAGTACTGGAGATTCAGCTTTAGCATCATTCCTTCCAAAGAAATCCCTGGGTTGATCTCCTTTAGAATGGACTAGTTGGATCTCCTTGTAGTCCAAGGGACTCTCAAGAGTCTTCTCTAACACCACAGTTCAAACGCATCAATTCTTTGGTGCTCAGCCTTCTTCACAGTCCAACTCTCACATCCATACATGACCACAGGAAAAACCATAGCCTTGACTAGACGGACCTCAGTCGGCAAAGTAATGTCTCTGCTTTTGAATATGCTATCTAGGTTGGTCATAACTTTTCTTCCAAGGAGTAAGCGTCTTTTAATTTCATGGGTGCAATCACCATCTGCAGTGATTTTGGAGCCCCCAAAATTAAAGTCTGACACTGTTTCCACTGTTTCTCCATCTATTTCCCATGAAGTGATGGGACTGGATGCCATGATCTTCGTTTTCTGAAAGTTGAGCTTTAAGCCGACTTTTTCACTCTCCTCTTTCACTTTCATCAAGAGGCTTTTTAGTTCCTCTTCACTTTCTGCCATAAGGGTGGTGTCATCTGCATATATGAGGTGATTGATATTTCTCCCGGCAATCTTGATTCCAGCTTGTGTTTCTTCCAGTCCAGCGTTTCTCATGATGTACTCTGCATAGAAGCTAAATAAGCAGGGTGACAATTTACAGCCTTGACGTACTCCTTTTCCTATTTGGAACCAGTCTGTTGTTCCATGTCCAGTTCTAACTGTTGCTTCCTGACCGGCATACAGATTTCTCAAGAGGCAGGTTAGGTGGTCTGCTATGCCTATCTCTTTCAGAATTTTCCACAGTTTCTTGTGATCTACACAGTCAAAGGCTTTGGCATAGTCAATAAAGCAGAAATAGATGTTTTTCTGGAACTCTCTTGCTTTTTCGATGATCCAATGGATGTTGGCAATTTGATCTCTGGTTCCTCTGCCTTTTCTAAAACCAGCTTGAACCTCAGGGAGTTCATGGTTCATGTATTACTGAAGCCTGGCTTGGAAAATTTTGAGCATTACTTTACTAGCATGTGAGATGAGTGCAATTGTGTGGTAGTTTGAGCATTCTTTGGCATTACCTTTCTTTGAGATTGGAATGAAAACTGACCTTTTCCAGTCCTGTGGCCACTGCTGAGTTTTCCAAATGTGCTGGCATATTGAGTGCAGCACTTTCACAGCATCGTCTTTCAGGATTTGAAGTAGCTCAACTGGAATTCCATCACCTCCACTAGCTTTGTTTGTAGTGATGCTTTCTAAGGCCCACTTGACTTCACATTCCAGGATGTCTGGCTCTAGACGAGTGATCACACCATCGTGATTCTCCGGGTCATGAAGATCCTTTTTGTACAGTTCTTCTGTGTATTCTTGCCATCTCTTCTTAATATCTTCTGCTTCTGTTAGGTCCATACAATTTTTTTCCTTTATCGAGCCCATCTTTGCATGAAATGTTCCCTTGGTATCTCTAATTTTCTTGAAGAGATCTCTATTCTCTCCCATTCTGTTCTTTTCCTCTATTTATTTGCCTTGATCGCTGAAGAAGGCTTTCTTATCTCTTCTTGCTATTCTTTGAAACTCTGCATTCAGATGCTTATATCTTTCCTTTTCTCCTTTGCTTTTCACTTCACTTCTTTTCACAGCTATTTGTAAGGCTTCCCCAGATAGCCATTTTGTTTTTTTGCATTTGTTTTCCATGGGGATGGTCTTGATCCCTGTCTCCTGTACAATGTCACGAACCTCATTCCATAGTTCATCAGGCACTCTATCTATCAGATCTAGGCCCTTAAATCTATTTCTCACTTCCACTGTATAATCATAAGGGATCTGATTAGGTCATACCTGAATGGTCTAGCGGTTTTCCCTACTTTCTTCAATTTGAGTCTGAATTTGGTAATAAGGAGTTCATGATCTGAGCCACAGTCAGCTCCTGGTCTTGTTTTTGTTGACTGTATAGAGCTTCTCCATCTTTGGCTGCAGAGAATATAATCAATCTGATTTCGGTGTTGACCATCTGGTGATGTCCATGTGTAGAGTCTTCTCTTGTGTTGTTGGAAGAGGGTGTTTGCTATGACCAGTGCATTTTCTTGGCAAAACTCTATTAGTCGTTGCCCTGCTTCATTCCGTATTCCAAGGCCAAATTTGCCTGTTACTCCAGGTGTTTCTTGACTTCCTACTTTTGCATTCCAGTCCCCTATCATGAAAAGGACATCTTTTTAGGGTGTTAGTTCTAAAAGGTCTTGTAGGTCTTCATAGAACCATTCAACTTCAGCTTCTTCAGCATTACTTGTTGGGGCATAGACTTGGATTACTGTGATACTGAATGGTTTGCTTTGGAAATGAACAGAGATCATTCTGTCATTTTTGAGATTGAATCCAAGTACTGCATTTCAGACTCTTCTGTTGACCATGATGGCTACTCCATAGATGGCAAGAGTGAACATCGACATTCTAGGAATCAGTGAACTAAAATGAACTGGAAAGGGTGAATTTAACTCAGATGACCTTTTAAGAGTGAAGCCCCTATTTCCCCTGTCCCATGGGCTCCTGCAGAAAGGCACCACTGGCCTTCAAATCCAAAGGGTCAGAGGGCTTGTCTTCCTGGTGCTGGACCCCCGGGCTGGGAAACCTGACTTGGGGCTCCGGACTCCCACTTCTACAGGAGAAACTTTGGACTATAATTATTCTCCAGTGTGTGGGCCGCCCACCCTGGGGTTATGGGATTTGATTTTATGGAGAGTGAGGACATAGCAACCCACCCCAGTCTTCTTGCCTGAAGAATCCCATGGACAGAGGAGCCTGGCGGGCTACAGTCCATGGGGTCACAAAGAGTTGGACACGACTAAGCGACTTGGCAGGAAAGCACATGCGCCCCTCCTCCCCACCTCCTGGTTCTTTCTTTATGTCTTTAGTTGTGCAAGATCTTTTCTGGTGGGTGTCAGGTTTTTTTTTTTTTCCCCGTTCACGGTTGTTCTGCAGGTAGTTGTGATTTTGGTGTGGTCATGCTGGGAGGTGGGCTCAGGCCATTTTACTCTGCCCTCAGCTGATTTGAGGAATTCTGGATGTCAATGAAGAGTGTTGAAGTTCTCAAGTTAGTCTGAGGCGGATTCCACTGGAGCATGAATGCAGATCGAGGTTTTACAATTTCTCTTTGAAGCTTTGCCAGATTTCTAATGCCAAGTGTTGCATCCTCAATAGGATTTACAGAATTTAATAGCTTTGGGCTGCTTATCATAGCTTTACATCTCTCACCCCAGTGTTGCAGAGTGAAAGTACCTACTTTTCCTTGGTATTGAGCTTGACTTTTGACTTCAGACAGATTTGTGTGCATTTCTATCATAAAACCTAAGTTAACTCAAAGGAACTGTTAACTTACAAGGATTGGCAAGTGGCAAATCAAATACTTTGAGAAGAATAAATGTTGAAGGTTACACTTTTGTTGACGTTTTTGCCCCAGTATGTTTATTGATCTTTGCCAATAAACTGATACTATTTACAAATCTTTGGAAAAAACTAGTCTCTTAAACCTCAAATTTAGCCTCTTAAAACTGAAATAGAATGTGCATAAAATCTTCTTTAAGAAAAGTTCCTTAAGGAGACTTTTATGCTCTCCCTTGTTCCTGAAGCATTTAAAATATTTAAAAAATGTTTCAATGTTCATTCTCATGGAAATGAGTGTCACATTAATTACATGGGATTCAGATGATTAGAATGAGCACTGAGCGTGGAGTCAGAAGGACTGCTTTTATGTCTTGGTTCCATAACCTAATTTTCTGAGACTTTGGGAAAGAAATGGAAACCCTATGACCCTTAGTCTCATTATCTGTAAAACAAAATAGTAATAAAACCCTGCCTACTTTACCACAATATCAATGGATCAAATTAAATAACTTGTATGAAAGCAAGTAAACTTCTAATCAATTATACACTATTGAAACTTCCAAGAAAAGAAAAACCTTTACTTCTGAATTCTTTAATTGTTTATGGTGTGCTTGCTGAAAAAAAGATATGATATTCACTATTGTGATATTGTCATTTATAAGAAATATGTATTTGGTTTTTGCCCCCATTTCTGGCGAAGAGCTACAGAAACCTTTAAAATTTCAGAAGAGAGCACCATAGTTTGTTATGTTAATGAGGTCACTTTTTGATCCTACCTAAGGAAGGGATTGGTTACCTTGAGAACTAATCTCCTAATTAGACTGGAACTTTCAGACTCACCCCATGACTTCCCAGGAGGGGAGAGGCTGAGGTTGCAGCAACTGCAGATGGCCAGTGATGTAATCAATTATGCCTCCATGAAAGCCCAAAAGGATGGAGCTTGGTCAGCCTCTGGACTGGTGTTCACACACAGAAGTCCTGGGAAAGTGGTGTAGGAAGGAGCTCCTACATGCAGAGAAGCTCCATGCCCCATTCCCCATAGTTTGGTCCATGCATCTTTTCTATCTGGCTGTTCTTGAGTCACATCAGTTGTTCAGTCCAGTCACTCAGTCGTGTCAGACTCTTTGCAACCTCAGGGACTGTAGCATGCCAGGCTTCCCTGTCCATCACCAAAGTTATCACTTGAGTTATATACCTTTATAATAAACCAGGGATGTAGTTAGCAAAATTTAATGTTTCTCTGAGTTCTGTGAGAAACTTAAACCCAAGAAGAGCTCAAGGGAGCCCCTGGTTTATAGCCAGCTGACCAGAAGTATGGGTAACCTGAATTTGGCGACTTGTGTCTGAAGAATGGGAACAGGTAGCAGGAACCTCTGATGAGCAGTTGGTTAGAAGCACAGGCAGTAATCTGGGCTTGCAGCTGGCACCTGAGTGAGGGATGCAGCCTTGTCTGGTTGAACCCTTAAATCATGAGATCTGATTTCTCTGGGTAGACCGTGTCAGGAAGGGTTGAATTGAATTGTAGGACATCAAGTTGTAGGATACCTACAGACTAGATTATACAGCATTGCTTGCTGTTGCTGGTGGAAACCTTTCCTCTTCACACAATTTGAATCCAGGAACTATATTTTATGCAAATAAGGAAGATAAAAAATGACGAATAAATTTAGTGAATGAATACAGACACCATTTGAGGTACTAGCATTATTATTAAAGAAACTTTTTGAAAGGCTATGTCTTTGATTTCAATTGTGACTGAAGTCCTTACTTTCTGAACATGTAGAAAGAACAGGGAGGGCTCCCCAAGTGGTGCAGAGGCAAAGACCTTGCCTGCCAATGCAGGAGACGCAAGAGACGCAGGTTCAATCCCTAGATTGGGAGGATCCCCTGGAGAAGGAAATGGCAACCTTCTCCAGTATTCTTGCCTGGGGAATTCCAAGGATAGAGGTCCCTGGTGGGCTGCTGTCCACGGGGCTGCAAAGAGGTGAACCCGACTGATGCTCGTGAGTGCAGAAAGAACAGGAAGGAAAGCCCAGCGCTCTCCATTAGCAGAGACTTGGAAGAGTCATCTTCCTCTTTGCTCCTCAATTTCTTCATTTGTAAGAAGAGGGCTGTTTGTAGTATATGCATACTATATTATAACATCGGATAAATGGGAGCAATTCAATTCTCTGTAATCACAAGCAAATGCAGTTCTAGCCCCCCCTTTTTTGTACTCTGCTAATCCCTTTCTGTAGAGTACTTTCTTTCCACTCATACAGTAAAGGTTCAGTTACCCTCAGACTCAATGGCATAGACAGGGCAAAGAATATAAAGAACTGATAGAGATGGGAATAAAAGCAAATGTGTCCTAAGTAGGATTCATAGAATTTTCTAACACTCTTCACTTCCACAGCAAAATCTTGCAGTGTGCTTCCCTGATACTGCATCACATTTGGAAGATTTTCAGTTACAGAATTGGATTAAAATAGGACTTTCTGAGTAACTACTAAGCTGGATGGCATCACTGACTCGATGGATGTGAGTCTGAGTGAACTCCGGGAGCTGGTGATGGACAGGGAGGCCTGGCGTGCTGCGATTCATGGGGTCGCAAAGAGTCGGACACGACTGAGTGTAAGGAACAAGGTATAAAGAAGGTTGAGAAGTGCTTGCAAACGAGACTCTCAACCAGGGCTGAACATTCTTGCAAACGAGATGTTCAGCTAAGAATCCTGTTTGTTCCTGTGGGAAAAGAACATTTCTTGCCCACAAGGATGTTTCTCTGATTCCTCAAAAGGAACAGACCCTGGGACAAAACGGATTCTAAGTTGATAAGGAAGTTCCCCAAAACAAAGTCTTTGCTGCAGTAAATAAGTCCAGGTAAAGGTTATCTCGCCCTGCGCCTGCGCACTGTATAGTCTTGAAATCATAGTGCTTGGCAGCTTGCCCTGTAGGTTGTAGTGCAAGGGATATAAAATAAAGCAGCTGTAAGAAGCAAGTGTTAAAATATAAAGATTCAAACCACTCTGCAGTGTTGGTGTTTCATTCCGTCGCCAGCAACTGAGTGACTGAACTGAACTGAACTAAGTTATTTGGAAAATGTAATCAATACCAATGGGCTTCCCAGGTGGTGCTAGTGGTAAAGAACCCCCCTGCCATTGCAGGAGACATAAGAGACGTGGGTTCGATCCCTGGGTTGGGAAGATCCCCTGGAGGAGCTCACGCAACTCACTCTAGTATTCTTGCCTGGAGAATCCCATGGACAGAGGAGCCTGGTGGGCCACAGTCCATGGTGTCACAAAGAGTCAGACATAACTCTAAGCCTGCTCACACAATCAATACCAATGTCTTATCTCTCAAACATTTAGGTTAATTTCTCTTTTACTAAGTTACTGAAATGAAATTCTAAGTGTCTATGCTGTTGGGGTTGGGAAGATAAGATATTTTGCAGGATTGCAGGAGCCCATTGGTTTGGCTTAACTGCAAAGAACCTGACCTCTCTTTATGTGTTTGAATGGCTTGCATGCTGGGAAGATGGGTAGGAAATGAATCGTCAATAATTATGTACATGTTTGCATTTGTATTTGCTGACTGCGTGTTGGCTGCAGGAATAAAAATTTTTCTAAGAGCTCTAAAACACAGTAAAATTTTACTTTAAAGTTTTCCTTTAAGCATATTTTATAAAATTTTCCTTTAAGTATATTTTATAAAAAAAACAAACAAACAAAGAAATCACAATAGTTTATTTAGACTCCATCCTCCAAGGTACTTCATAAAACAAGATGCTGCAGAGCTCTAATTACTTTCTAGAGCAACAGATAACATTCCCAATAGCAATCTCTATTGATTTAAAATTCTGATTTATAACCCTTGTGCTACCACTTTATTTTAGTTTTAATCTAAGACCTTTCAAATATTTCATAAAGTTTTAGCAATGCTTTAGATTCTCTGCAAGACACAACTTGCCAGATGGAGAGATTTTCTAGTATTTCCTTCTTCCCTTCCTCTCTCCCTTTCTTGCAATCCAAGAAGTTTTTCGGTAAGTTCTGAGTCATAAAGAATACACCAGACGGATGCCTCTTCTTTCCTTCTTGAGGGTCATTGCCTTCCTCCTTTTCTCCTTTCCTATCCTAAGAGTCTCCACCTACCTTCTTCACTTAAGTCCCTCCTACTGACTTATTTATTCAGGTTGCCTGGGGCTTGTTGTTGCTGCACCTGGGATTTAGTTTCCTGACCAGGGATCGGACCCATCCGTTCCTTGGGAGTGCGGAGTCTTGGCCACTGGGCCACCAGGGAGGTCCCAAATCCTTTCTACTTTCTCCCTTTTTTCTTTCTTCTATTTTCCCAAGTGCTTTTAGCACTCGTAGGAGAGGAGTGGAGAGTGGCATACAAAGATTCAGCAAGGGTACTGATACAATTGGAAAAGCTCTGCTGTTTAAGAGACAACTATGGAGCTCTTTGTGATTGCCTTTTCTCTTTGCGAATTCCCGGGTTAAGGTTTTTATTTTAATAACATTTTAGTTACTGAGATATTATCTAAATTAAATCGCTGAGTGAATTTCCCTACAGACAAAAAGATGATGGGAGTCTTCAGGTCATGCCTGGCTTTCCTTGTACTTTGCAACGTGGACATGATCACATGGAGATTATCTCATGGGATTATTACGTTTTCCTCCCTCTCTCCTTCCCTTCACCCCTTCCTCCCTCCCTTCCCATTCCCTTTCCCTTCTTCCCTTTCATCCTTCCTTCTTTTCCTTTGTTTTTTTGGATAGACTGTAGCCTAATGGATCCTTCTTCAAAGATGACATGTAAATTACAAACCCTACAATTAAAAACAATTTTTTTTCTTTTGGGCCCAGTGTTTTGTTCACTCACGTTAACTTTTAAAATGTTGTGGTAAATAGGCTTACTAAAATGGTAACAGAAAAATGATACAAAGCAATTACTAAATTAAATGTATTCCTTGCAATGTACTTTAATAGTTTTAAGAAAGATCACATTTGACTGATTAATAGAGTGAATATCCTGTTATAGCTATGAAACTTGCCATTTTCAAGGACAGCTTGATTAATGGTTTTATTTGTAGATGTAGCTTTCCACAGCCTGAAAATATCAGCTATAATATTACATACATTACATCATCTAAGATTTTTCACCTTAAAATTTTCATGAATCAATTAACCTGCCTACCTACATCAAATAAAACATCATAAGTTTGTGATTATTAGCAAAAATAAAGTTGTCATTTTGAATTCAAGCATCATCATAAAAGTCTAGGGGTACAATCAGTATCATTTTTAAAATAATGCTATTCTACTTTATAAGTAAATGTAATCAAATGTTTTTATAGCTGTTACTCTAAAGTTATTACCATTTTTATTTTTATGTGTTATAACTGACAAGCTATTTCTAAAGACTTTTTTTTAGAGAAGTTTTAGATTCCCAGTAAAACTGAGAGGAAGCACCGAGGTTTCTTGTTTGCTTCCTGTCCCTCGTCCCCGACCCTCACACGGCCTCGCCCATCAGCCTCCCCTAACACAGCGGCACCTTGGTTACAGTGATGAGCCTGCACTGACGCATCCAAGCCACGCAAAGCCCTTACTTCACCTTAGAGTCATTCTCAGGGTTGTGCATTCTATGCTGCTGCTAAGTCGCTTCAGTCATGTCCGACTCTGCGACCCCATAGACGGCAGCCCACCAGGCTCCCTGTCCCTAGGATTCTCTAGGCAAAAACACGAGTGGGCTGCCATTTCCTTCTCCAACACATGAGAGTGAAAAGTGAAAGTAAAGTCTCTCAGTCGTGTTCAACTCTTCGCGACCCCATGGACTGCAGCCCACCAGGCTCCTCCGTCCATGGGATTGTCCAGGCAAGAGTACTGGAGTGGGTCGCCATCGCCTTCTCCATGGGTTTGAACAAATGCATAATGCCGTATACTCATCACAGAATCATGCAGAGTGTCTTCACTATCCTAAGAACCCTCTGTGCTCAGGCTGCTCATCCTCTCCTGCTCCCATCCTCACCTCCTGCCCGACCACCGATTTCTTTCTTTCTTTTTTTTTTTTACTATCTCTGTAGTTTTGCTTCATCCAGAATGTCATATAACGGTGATCACACAGCACAAAGCCTTTTCAGATCAGCTTCTTTCATTCAGAAACCTGCGTTTAAGTTTCCTTTGTGTCTTTTATGGTTTGGTAGCTCTTTTTCAGTGCTGAATAATGTTCATCTGGAAAAGGTCAATCCTCATCCCAATTCCCAAGAAGTATAGCACTACAGAATGTGCTAACCATTGGACAACTGCACTCATCTCCCCACGTTGGCAAGGTCCTGATTAAAATCTGGCATGCTAGGCTTCAGCAGCATGTGAAACAAGAACGTTCAAATGTCCAAGCTGGGTTTAGAAGAGGCAGAGGAACCAGAGATCAAATTGCCAACATTTGCTGGGTTGTAGAGAAAGCAAGGCAATTCCAGAAAAACATCGACCTCTGTTTCATTGACTATGCAAGAGACTTTGATGGTGTGGACCATAAGAAGCTGTGGAAGGCTGTTCAAGAGATGGGGTACCAGACCGTCTTACCTGTCTCCTGGAAAAGCTGTATGTCGGTCAAGAAGCAAGAGTTCGAACCCTGCACAACTGACTGGTTCGCGATTGAGAAAGGAGTGTGACAGGGCTGTCTGCTGGCACTCTGTTTGTTTAACCTCTATGCTGAGCACATTATGAGAAATGCTGGGCTGGATGAGTTACAGACTGGAATCAAGATAGGCGGGAAAAACGTCAGCAACCTCAGATATGCAGATGACACCACTCTTATGGCAGAAAGCAGAGAACTAAAGAGCCTCTTGATGACAGTGAAAGAGGAGAATGAAGAAGCTGGCTTAAAACTCAACATTCAAAAAACGAAGATCATGGCATCTGGTCCCATCACTTCATGGCAAATAGATGGGGAAGCAATGGAAACAGTGACAGATTTCATTTTCTTGGGCTCTAAAATCACTGCAGATGATGACTGCAGCCATGAAATTAAAAGATGATTGCTCCTTGGAAGAAAAGCTATGACCAACCTAGACAGCATATTAAAAAACAGAGACATTACTTTGCCAATGAAAGTCCATCTAGTCAAAGGTATGGTTTTTCCAGTATTCTTGTATGGATGTGAGAGTTGGACTATAAAGAAAGCTGAGCACCGAAGAATTGATGCTTTTGAACTGTGGTGTTGGAGAAGACTCTTGAGAGTCCCTTGGACTGCAAGGAGATCCAACCAGTCCATCCTAAAGGAAATCAGTCCTGAATATTCATTGGAAAGACAGATGCTGACGCTGAAACTCCAGTACTTTGGCCACCTGATGAGCCAACTCATTAGAAAAGACCCTGATGCTGGGAAAGATTGAGGGCAGGAGGAGAAGGGGACAACAGAGGATGAGATGGTTGGATGGCATCACCAACTCTATGGACATGAGCCTGAGCAATCTCCGGGAGATGGTGATGGACAAGGAAGACGGGTGTGCTGCAGTCCATGGGGTCCCAAAGAGTTGGACACGACTGAGCAACTGAACACAACAACCCAATGCCATCGTGACTGCTTCCAACTTTTGACGTTTGTGAATAAAGCTGCTGTAAATATCCACGTGGGCTTCCTAAGTGGCTCAGTGGTAAGGAATCTGTGTGCTAATGCAGGAGGTTTAGAACGTGGGTTTGATCCCTGAGTCAGGATGGTCCCCTATAGAAGGAAATGGCAACCCACTCCAGTATTCTTGCCTAGAGAATCCCATGGACAGAGGAGTGATGGGCTTTAGTCCATGGGGTCATAGAAGAGCTGGACACACCTGAGCATGCAGGAATATCCATGTGTCAGGTTTTGCGTGGACACAAGTTTTTGTCTTCTTGGATAAATACCAAGAAGCAAGATTGCAGGACTGTATGTTAAGAGTATGTTCAGTTTTATAATAAACTGTCTTCCAAAGTGGCTGTACCATTTTGTACCCCACCAGCAAGGCACAGACAGAGCAATAGACGGAGAATTCCATGTGTTTCTTAGAATAAGTAAGCGTCAATTAGAATATGATTTTACAAAGTGGAAGCTAATAATACTTCCAGTTCTTGAAGTCAACTTGAAGAGCACAGGCCTAAGAATTTGATATCTTTATTCTCTTGGGAAGTCCTGGGAAAAGTGAGGATTTCTTGTGAAGTAAATGTTATAAGTCAGTTTTCCAGGAAAAAAAGCTCATTGTCAGTACCTTTTATTCTGCATCTTTTATTTCGATCACTGTTGTTGTTTAGTCACTAAGCATGTCTGACTCTTGAAACCCCATGGGCTATAGCTGGCCTGGCTCCTCTGTCCATGGGATTCTCTAGGCAAGAATACTGGGCTGCCGTTTCCCACTCCAGAGGATCTTCCAGACCCAGGGATCTATCCTGCAACTCCAGAATAGGCAGGCAAATTCTTTACCACATAAATAATTCAATCTTATGTTTTCTTGAGACCATACATGAAAATTGGGGTAATACCATGCTTTTGAAGATCTACTATATCAGGAGAGTTAGATGTGCGTAAATAAACTGCAGATTTTTCAACGCCACCATGTCAAAAGTATTTTTCTCCAGTTATAAATTTTATCTATACATAAAGAGGGTTACCATGGTTGATATAAGAGGCAAAATTCACCAGAATTTTGAAAGGGGCAATTTCTTGCATTGAGGAACTGGACATAAAGGAACCACAGCAAAGCAGGAAGGGAGGGAAAACCTTAAAACGGTGCGGTATTAGACGCTTTAAGCTCTAACCCAGGCCCGGCCAGCTCAGCCAATAGAGCAGGAGATTTGAGACACTAACCAGGTGGTGCAAGAATTTTCCTGCCAATGCAGGAGACAGGAGAGGCGTGTGCTCGATCCCGGGGTCGGGAAGATCCCCTAGAATAGAGAATGACAAGCCGCTCCAGTATTCTTGCCTGAAAATCCCGGGGACGAGGAGCCGGCGGGCTACAGTCCATGGGGTCGCAAAGCGCCAGACGTGACTGAAGCGACTTAGCGCACAAACAGTAGTGAAGACTGACGTGGACTTGCTTCATTTCACAGCCACGTTTATAAGCAACGACTGGTCTGCTGCTTTTCCTTCTCTTGCCTTCTCTGACCCTACAGGTAGCCGATGATGCAACAGCAAATAGAGGAGGAGAGAAAAATGACCCGGGGAAAGAGACAGGAGAGACCGCGCCCGTCTACCAGGGGAAAGAGACAAGAGAAACCGAGCCCATCCTCCTTATTTATGGCAGGCAGGGTGGAATCTGAGGGAAGATGCTATCACTCAAATGAATTTGGAATATTTTGATTCTTGCACTATACTGGCTGCAAAAATTATTGAACTGATCTCTTTTCTGAGTAGAAGCAAATGTATCACTTTTCTTAAAAGTAATGAATTCATGGACCCTGTGTTAAATTTCATTGAGATAGCATGAAAAATCTACCTGCATAAAATTAATCTTAAGAGACAATGAGAGATGAAAAGAAAGTTTCATTGCCGCTTATTCCATGATCATGCTTACTCAATCAAATTATTGCACACATCCTAGATGGCAATTATAGAATGTAAATACACCCTCCTTGGCTGTCAGCTAAGAATACCTGAGTTTACATGAAATGGAAAATAATTATATAAATCTTTACATATTTCAGGAAACAAAGGTGTTTTACTTACTGATTTTTTTTTTAAAGAAAAATGACAAGGTAAACAGTTTACTAGTTTCTTTAAAAATGGTTAAGAGTTTTGCTAATATTAATATATTGCCCTTTTATATACTGATAATTCTATCTTGTTTTACAGATAGAATGATTGCTAAGTCATTTATCAAAAGAATTTTCAGGACAACATCTTTAGAAAATGAAGTAAATGTTGATATAATAGCTTATTTGTGTAAAGATCCATCACTGATATGTGTCTGCTTTTGATGACTTTTTCTTTCCAATTTCCATTTCTGACTGTATATCTGAAATATGTTCTACTTGGGAGTGAGGTTTGTAGCGCACACTTTATAAGAATATTAAATTTTTAAATGCGGCTGGAAGACCCATCTATTATTTTTAGTACTGAATAGCTCATGAATCAGGCTGCTGTTGACATTAGCAGCTAGCTATATGCAATCGGTCAGATCACATCACCCTCATATGTCACCCCTGAAAGCAAAGCCTTCTTTATAATATAATGGTGTAATTAAAAAATTCCTTTAAAAAGCCTTTAAAAGTTTATTTTTTGAAGTATTGTTGATTTACAATGCTATATTAATTTATGCTGTATAGCAAAGTGATTCATACACACACATATGTATATATATATATATATCAGGAGAAGACTCTTGAGAGTCCCTTGGACTGCAAGGAGATCAAAAGAGTCAATCCTAAAGGAAATCAATCCTGAATATTTATTGGAAGGACTGATGCTGAAGCTAAAGCTCCAATAATTTGGCCACCTGATCCAAAGAGCCAGCTCGTTGGAAAAGACTTTGATGCTGGGAAAGATTGCGGGCAGGAGGAGAAGGGATGACAGAAGATGAGATGGTTGGATGGCATCACCAACTCATGGACGCGCGTTTGAGCGAGCAGCGGGAGACGGTGAAGGACAGGGAAGCCTGGCGTGCTGCAGGTCATGGCGTCACAGAGTCAGACACGACTTAACAGCTGAACAACAACACACACACACACACACTCTCTCTTTCTCTCTTTTTCGTGTTCTCTTCCATTACGGTTTATCGCGGGGCACTGCATGTAGCTCCCTGTGCTGGGCAGGAGGACCTTGCTGTTTATCTGCTCCTTACACAGCAGCTTGCCTCTCCCAAGCCCCGACTCCATCCTCCCCCAGCCCCCTCGCCCTTGGCAACGACAGTTCCGCTCCCTGTGTCTGAGTCTGCTTCTGTTCTGTAGCTAAGCTCAGTTGCGTCATATTGTAGATTCCACATATAAGTGACATCACACGGTATTTGCTGCTTTTTGTGACTTATCTTCACGTGTGTGTGCTTAGTCACGTCTGACTCTTTGTGACCCCGTGGACTGTAGCCCCCGCCATACTCCTCTGTCCATGCAGTTTTCCAGGAAAGAATACTGGAGCGGGTTGTGGTTTCCTACCCCAGGGACTCTCGCTGGCCCAGGGGTCGAGCCCTCCTGCGTCTCTTGTGTCCTCTGCAATGGCGGGTGGAGTCTTTACCACGAGCACGCCTGGGAAGCCCCAACTTCACTTATATAATCATCTCCAGGTCCATCCATGTTGCTGTGAATGGCATCGTTTCATTTTTTTTAAAGGCTGAGTAATACTTCATTGTATATATGGACCACACCTTTAACCACTCACCAACTGATGGACATTTAGGCTGTTTCTGTGTCTTGGCTATTGTCAATAACGCAGCTATGAGCACAGCGGTAAATGTATCTTTTTGAATCACAGTTTCGCTGGATATATGCCCAAGAGTGGGATTACTGAAGCATATGGCAACTCTATATTTAGTTTGGAAAAAAAAAATTTAGTTATAAGTCTATTGCTTGGATTATTCTGGATTGACTCCCAATTTGGGCTTTCATGCCAGTTTAAATTCTGTTAGTGAAAGGTCAAAAAATTTCGAAACTTTATTTCATATTATTTTCTCTAATTGTGAAATCAAGATGAATTATTGAACCATTTCTCTGCATGCCCATAGCTACATTTACTTTCCATCGTCTTCAGCAGGTAGTGTTTAGAAAAGCAGTCTCCCCAAGAAGGAAGATTTCTTTCCTCATATAGGTTTGATATTTGTACCTAAAAGAGTAACGCATGTTTTGTTCCTCTTCCAAGTTTGTCAGTACAAGTAGGACATGTATTAGCGTGGAACATTTTGTACTAAATTTTGTAGGTCACAATGCCCTCTTAATTTTTAAATACAGATTTTATTTTATTTCAGATCTGTCTTCTTGTATCATGTTTTCAATTATATGTACATTCTTTCACATTTGTTGAATTGTCTATTTTAAGGAAATCAAGTTTCCAGATATTTTTTCTCTTTTTTCTTCCTTTGGCAGTCAGTCTTGCATATCATTCAGTTTTCTTCTAGTTATTTTATTTTTTAAAATCTCTTGTTTTTTTCTTATTGTTTTGGTATGTTTTCATAATTGTCATGCCACTTTCTTTCATTTTATTTATATTTTAGGAGCTTGACTGATGCTTTCTTCTGAATTTTTAAAAATTTTGGATACCAGAATTCACACTTTCGGGTATGAAGTGTGCCCCGTCTCTATGATAGATATACCACGCGTACAGCATAGATGACCTAAGCTGTTGTTTCCTTCAGAGAAAGTCACCTCATTTTTTACTTTCTGACATTCTCACTTTCTTCTCTCACCACCATTTATACTTTTCCCCAGGCTGAAGGGGAAAAATAGAGAGAGAAAGCATACTGTTTTCTTTTCTCCTGATTTGGGGATAGAATTGGGTATTTTCAGGATTGCCATCACTTCAGAATACCTTATGGACTAGGAGCAGGAGCAAGGAGCAGAAAGCTCTTGTTTGTGCCTATTAAACAGTTCAGCAAATAGTGACTCTAAAATGGGCCAGGTCATTGATGAACACAAATATATAAAGAATGACAATTACGTTTTAAACTTCATGTACTGCGTGAAAAAGTTAGGCCAACTGTTACATATATTTTATGCAATTTTTGGGCTGTTTTTCAAGTTTAATTAACACCTAAGTTGGATTTGAATCAACTCTCTAACAGCTCAACTTAATATATTTTAAATAAATTAAAAATTTTGATTGATTAATAACTCAAGACTTAGTTCCCTCTATTGAAGAAGAAAATGCAAACTGAAACTAGAACAATCATGCTTGAAATAAAGAGCAAAGAAAGAAAGAAATCAGTGTTGATTAATGGTCATCTTTGTTATATAAGAGGTACTAAAACACAGGATAATCCACAGCAATTTCCCCTGAAGGTCTGCAAGCAGAAAAATCAATTTTCTTAGATCTGTCAAAGAAAAAAAGAGCTTTCATACCTAAATTGAAGTAGACAAGGATTATTTTTTACTTAAAAATTGCTGTAGATTTTTTTACAGTGGTAGAAAATATATTAATAATTAATATATATTAATTTCACCTGCTCTTTATATAAAAAACTTAAATGAGTGCTACTTTGGTTATTTGCAATTCTTCATTTAATTACAGATCTATTTTATCTATGTATAATTTTTTACCTTAACTACTAATTTACTTTTATTTAAAAATCATTAAAGTTGTGTATTGTGACTGTTCAGATAAGAGGATGGTGATTGGAAAAGGGATGGTGAGTGACAGACAGGGAGAGAGAGAAGGCAAAATGGGAGAGGCAGAAAACAACAAAGAAGCAAAGGAAAAGAGCAGAGATCAGAAGGAAAAAGAAGGGACCTTTGCCCGTAAGGAAAAGCTAGAGTAAAAAGCCATCAAGTGCCAAACGTGTGTCGTTTCCTCCATTCACGCTGTTTCAGCTGACACACATTTCTTGGGACCAGTTTGTTGACCTTAGAGGTTACAGCCACTTTTCTCTGTTAAACTCCCTTGGAATTGCTCCTGCGTAACCTGGCACCTTCAAGGTGATAATGCGCAACACTTCCTCAGTGTGAAAACTTTCAAGCTTTCTAAACGCTGTACTTCAGGTCTAATCACATTATTTCTTGGACGGTTTCTCCAGCCTCATTCTGGGAACAGTCATTCTCTGTCTCTGTTACTCTTGTGGCCTCCTTTGGAGTAAAGGGAAAATTTAGTTAACTGTAAATCAGTAACTGGTGCCTCTTTTCTTAGCAGTGGTTTTCTTTTTCCTTCAAGGGCCATTAGTTTTGCTTCCCAACCCCGCCACCTTAGGGACTGGATTCTTAAGAGCTGCTTAGGATACAATTGGAGAAGGCAATGGCAGCCCACTCCAGTACTCTTGCCTGGAAAATCCCATGGACAGAGGAGCCTGGTAGGCTGCAGTCCATCGGGTTGGTGAGGGTTGGACACGACTGAGCGACTTCACTTTCATTTTTCACTTTCATGCATTGGAGAAGGAAATGGCAACCCACTCCAGTGTTCTTGCCTGGAGAATCCCAGGGACGGGGGAGTGTCATGGGCTGCCATCTATGGGGTCGCGCAGAGTCGGACACGACTGAAGCGACTTAGCAGCAGCAGCAACAAACAGAGTTAAGGGATTAGATCTGATAGATGGAGTGCCTGAAGAACTATGGACGGAGGTTTGTGACATTGTATAGGAGGCAGGGATCAAGACCATCCTCAAGAAAAAGAAATGCAAAAAGGCAAAATGGTTGTCTGAGGAGGCCTTGAAAATAGCTGTGAAAAGAAGAGAAGTGAAAAGAAAAGGAGAAAAGGAAAGATATACCCATTTGAATGCAGAGTTTCAAAGAACAGTAAGGAGAGATAAGAAAGCCTTCCTCAGGGATCAATGCAAAGAAATAGAGGAGAACAGCAGAATGGGGAAGACTGGAGATCTCATTAAGAAGATTAGAGATACCAAGGGAACATTTCATGCAAAGACGGGCTCGATAAAGGACAGAAATGGTATGGACCTAACAGAAGCAGAAGATATTAAGAAGAGGTGGCGAGAATACACAGAAGAACTGTATAAAAAAGATCTTCATAACCCAGATAACCATGATGGTGTGATCAGCCACCTAGAACCAGACATCTTGGAATACGAAGTCAAGTGGGCTTTAGGAAACATCACTACAAGCAAACCTAGTGGAAGTGATCGAATTCCAGTTGAGCTATTTCAAATCCTGAAAGATGATGCTGTGAAAGTGCTGCACTCAATATGCCAGCGAATTTGGAAAACTCAGCAGTGGCCACAGGACTGGAAAAGGTCAGTTTTCATTCCAATCCCAAAGAAACACAATGCCAAAGAATGCTCAAACTACCGCACAATTGCACTCATCTCACATGCTAGTAAAGTAATGCTCAAAATTCTCCAAGCCAGGCTTTAGCAATACGTAAACCGTGAACTTCCAGATGTTCAAGCTGGATTTAGAAAAGGTTGAGGAACCTGAGATAAAATTGCCAACATCCGCTGGATCATGGAAAAAGCAAGAGAGTTCCAGAAAAACATCTACATCTGCTTTATTGACTATGCCAAAGTCTTTGTGTGGATGACAATAAACTGTGGAAAATTCTGAAAGAGATGGGAATACCAGTCCACCTGACCTGCCTCCTGAGAAATCTGTATAGTGGTCAGCAAACAACACTTAGAACTGGACATGGAATAGCAGACTGGTTCCAAATTTTGAAAGGAGTACATCAGGGCTGTATTTTTTTACCCTGCTTATTTAACTTCTATGCAGAGTACATCATGAGAAACACTGGGCTGGATGAAACACAAGCTGGAATCAAGATTGCTGAGAGAAATATCGATAACCTCAGATATGCAGATGACACCACTCTATAGCAGAAAGCAAAGAAGAACTAAAGAGCCTCTTGATGAAAGTGAAAGAGGAGAGTGAAAAAATTGGCTTAAAACTCAGCATTCATAAGACTAAGATTATGGCATCTGGTCCCATCACTTCATAGCAAATAGATGGGGAAACAATGAAAACAGGGACAGACTTTTTTTGGGGGGCTCCAAAATCACTGCCGATGGTGACTGCAGCCATGAAATTAAAAGACACTTGCTCCTTGGAAGAAAAGTTATGACCAACCTAGACAGCATATTAAAAAGCAGAGACATTACTTTGCCAATTAAGGTCTGTCTAGTCAAAGCTATAGTTTTTCCAGTAGTCATGTATGGATGTGAGATTTGGACTGTAAAGAAAGCTGAGCTCCGAAGAATTGATGCTTTTGAACTGTGGTGTTGCAGAAGGCTCTTGATAGTCCCTTGAACTGCAAGAAAATCCAACCAGTCCATCCTAAAGGAGATCAGTCCTGAATATTCATTGGAAGGACTGATACTGAAGCTGAAACTCCAATACTTTGGCCACCTGATGCAAAAAACTGACTCATTTGAAAAGACCCTGATGCTGGGAAAGATTGAAGGTGGAAGGAGAAGGGGATGACAGAGGATGAAATGGTTGGATGGCATCACCGACTCAAGGGACATGAGTTTGGGTAAACTCTGGGAGTTGGTGATGGACAGGGAAGCCTGGTATGCTGCAATCCATGGGGTCACAAAGAGTCAGACACGACTGAGCGACTGAACTGACCTGAACTGAACTGGAGAGGGAAAGTCAACTGTGATTTCTGCTGACTCACTTAACTTTTGTTTGAGTACCTTTGCTAGATTCATGGAACCCAGGGTGCCTATGGCATAGTTCACGGCACTAGGCAGTTCACAGAAAAATGGGGAGTGGGAATGAGTATATCATCGTATCAAATTTTCATGCTGTCTTCCAAAACAGGGCATAAAATATCAAAATCATATTTGTTATATTCTTATCCATCTGTACTGTCTCAGATCACTTAATACGCAGACCATTCAGTTATCAAACATTCAGTAAATAAGCTTGCTTCTGTCTAGGTCCTGGTATTCAAAATCATATAAGGCAGGATTCCTTTGCTCGAAATATTCCAAAGGAAAAAAGAAAGTAGAATGTTGCCCTAGTCTATTTGGGCTGCTATGAAAACTATCATAGACTGAATAATTCATAAATAACAGAAATTGATTTCTCATAGTTCTTGAGACTGGAAGTCCAAGGTAAACACACTGACAGGTTAGGTGTCTCTTGGAAGCCTGCTTCCCGGCTGATGGATATATGTCTCTTCTTTGTGTCCTCACGTGGAAGAAAGGGAGAGGGCGCTATATGGGGACATTTTTAAAGACATTCATCCCATTCACGAGGGCTACGCCTTCATGACCTAGTCACCTCCCAAGGACACCTCCTTTAAGTACCATCACACTGGGGTTTCAACATATGAACTCTGGGGAGACACAAACGTTCAGTTCATAGCAAACACAGACTACAGAAGAGAGTGTCTATGGCATTATCTAACCTCAGGCATTTTTTTTTCCCCATCTGTAAGCAGCAAATATCTTAATAGCTTTCCATGGGAATTGAGTAGATTTATGAGCGAAAAAGTTGGCTTAAAGCTCAACATTCAGAAAATGAAGATCATGGCATCCAGTCCCATCACTTCATGGGAAATAGATGGGGAAACAGTGGAAACAGTGTCAGACTTTATTTTTTGGGGCTCCAAAATCACTGCAGATGGTGACTGCAGCCATGAAATTAAAAGATGCTTACTCCTTGGAAGGAGGGTTATGACCAACCTAGATAGCATATTCAAAAGCAGAGACATTACTTTGCCAACACATGTCCGTCTAGTCAAGGCTATGGTTTTTCCAGTGGTCATGTATGGATGTGAGAGTTGGACTGTGAAGAAGGCTGAGCACCGAAGAATTGATGCTTTTGAACCGTGGTGTTGGGGAAGACTCTTGAGAGTCCCTTGGACTGCAAGGAGATCCAACCAGTCCATTCTGAAGGAGATCAGCCCTGGGATTTCTTTGGAAGGAATGATGCTAAAGCTGAAACTCCAGTACTTTGGCCACCTCATGTGAAGAGTTGACTCATTGGAAAAGACTCTGATGCTGGGAGGGATTGGGGGCAGGAGGAGAAGGGGACGACCGAGGATGAGATGGCTGGATGGCATCACGGACTCGATGGATGTGAGTTTGAGCGAACTCCGGGAGTTGGTGATGGACAGGGAGGCCTGGTGTGCTGCGATTCATGGGGTTGCAAAGAGTCGGACATGACTGAGCGACTGAACTGAACTGATGAATCTAAAGCGTTTTGCTCTATTTGTACATAGCAAGATTGGTAAGAAATGGTAGTCATTATTATTATTTTCAGTGGTGTCTACAGGATGCCACACTGAAGAGGGAAATTTGCAAAATAGTTAGAGGGAGACCATGGAAACCTTCAAGGAAGGGAAAATACTTGAGTGTAGAAGGCTTCTGTATCAATTAAGAAAATGAGAAGGAAAAAACATCTTGATAGAAGCAGCATGTAAGCACAGGTTTTGGAGTTAGAATGATTAGAATGAAATCCAGCTCTCACACATCCCAGCATGATCTTTGGAAGTGATAAAACACTCTCTAAATTGCAGTTTTATCTGAAATATAAGGATAATAATACTATTTAAGTCATAGGGTGGTTGGAAAGGTAAATGAGATAAGGTGCTGTGATCTGTCAGCATTGCATGACTGTTGCTATCATTTGTTGCACGTCTATATATGCCAAAACATTTGGACACAGCTTAGCAACTGGACAACAACAATGAAACAAAAAAATTATAGGACTCCATGGAAGGATTTTAAACTGAGGGGGAAGTGACTTTACCTCAACTGTGGAAGAGTCACTGGATGACCAATACAGACACGGGGCTTTGGGGAAGAGGCTGCAGAATTGGAATACAGGGAGAGCTGGTGAGATTATTTTTGGAGGGTAAGAAATATGGGATCAGACTCTTGACTGTAGATATGAAAAGGAAGGGAAAGATAAATGGATCTTAAGAAGGTTAAGAGCACAGTTGTAATAATTAATGTAATATGGAGAGTGCCTGGGTGAGAAAGAGGAGTGGAAACGACCTTCTGTGCATTTGACTTGGTTGACTGAATTAAGTTTAAAGTCATTCATCAATATGGGGGTCCACCAGAACATGGTGCTAGTGATAAAGAATCCGACTGTCAGTGCAGAGACACCAGAGACGCAGGTTCGATCCCTGGGTCAGGAAGATCTCTTGGAGAAGGAAATGGCAACCCACTCCAGTATTCTTGCCTGGAAAATTCCATGGGCAGAGGAGCCTGGTGGGATGCTGTCCGTGGGGTCACAAAGAGTTGGGCTGAGCACTATTCACTTCACATTAGAAAGTTCAAGGGGGAACAAAAGATAGAGACACGCTGCGAGTTGAGGAGGGGAGGCCTTGGGTTATTCATGCAGATACGTGCCACAGATAGTTGGAAACACAGCTCTAGAGTCAGCAGAAGTTTCTAGAATATATATAAGAAATATGAATACGGGTGGAAGGGATAGTTAAAGCATGGAAGAGAATGTGTTCCCTTAGGGAGTTTAGGGTGATGAGAAGAGCTGGAGATGGTGCCATGTGTGAAACCAACTTTCAAAAGTGTAAGCAAAGAAGATTCTTTGAATGAAACGGAGAAGAAAAGTCTGTAGGGGCAGGAGGAAGCCAGAAGCCAGCAATCCCACAGAAGCGTGGCAACCACTTCCAAACCGAGGAAGGAAACCTGTCAGATATTACGCAGAGTGTAGCAAGGCAAAATATCAGCTACTTAGGATGTTTGGGGTGCAAGAAACAGAAAACACAAGTCAAAATAAGTTTGCAAAATCAAATTTCATGGAGAAGACTCTTGAGAATCCCTTGGACTGCAAGGAGATCCAACCAGTCCATCTTACAGGAAATCAGTTCTGAATATTCATTGGAAGGACTGATGCTAAAGCTGAAACTCCAATACTTTGGCCATGTGAAGAACTGACTCACTGGAAAAGACCCTGATGCTGGGAAAGATTGAAGGTGGGAGGAGACTCAGTGGACATGAGTTTGAGTAAGCTCCGGGAGTTGGTGATGGACAGGGAGGCCTGGTGTGCTGCAGTCCATGGGGTCGCAAAGAGTTGGACACGACAGAGCTACTGAACTGAACTGAACAAGAAATAGAGTTAGAATTGGTCTTGGGTTGATTTACTCAGTGTTCATCCTTTTCATAAATATTCATGTGCTCATGAAATGAACGAACCACTGAATCTGTCTATGTATATGATATTGTCATGGCAAATGTTTATCATATAGACCAGGTCATCTTATATTCCTAAAATGATGTCCACAATTCTAGATAGCCCATGCAAACATCAACTGTCAGTGGTAGAAGAAGGAGTGTTTCTTCCCCCACGTTTCTTACATCAGGAAAAGAAATCTTTATCGAAAGCATCCAACAGACTTCCGCGTTTTGTTGTAGGAAGAATAATGGCCCCTTAGATGTCCCTATCTTACTCCCTGGACCACGTGAATGAGTTGGTTTTGAGCAAAGGGGAACTAAAGTTGCGGATAGAATTAAGGTTGCTAATCAGATGATCTTCAGATAGAGATATTATCCTATATTATCTGGGTGGACCCAGCTTACTTACAGAGGATCTTACTCACGGACGTGGGGGAAAGAATAGGGAGAACCAGAGAGATGGGCCTGTGAGAGACCTGGGCCAGTGCTGCTGGCTTTGAAGACGGAGGATTGGGGTGTGAGCCAAGGAATGCGGGTAGCTCCTCAGTGCTGGAAAGGCCAGGAAGCAGACTCTCCTCTGCAGCCTCTGGGAAGTATAGAGCCCTGCTGATATCTTGATTTTAGCCCAGGGAGACCCATTTTGAACTTGTGACTTTCCAGACTACAAGATAATGTTTGTGCTGTGTTAAGCCACCAAATAGGAAAAGGAGTATGTCAAGGCTGTATATAGTCACTCTGCTTATTTAACTTCTATGCAGAGTACATCATGAGAAATGCTGGGCTGGAAGAAGCACAAACTGGAATCAAGATTGCCAGGAGAAATATCAATAACCTCAGTTATGCAGATGACACCAGCCTTATGGCAGAAAGTGAAGAGGAACTAAAAAGCCTCTTGATGAAAGTGAAAGAAGAGAGTGAAAAAGTTGGCTTAAAGCTCAACATTCAGAAAATGAAGATCATGGCATCTGGTCCCATCACTTCATGGGAAATAGATGGGGAAGCAGTGGAAACAGTGTCAGACTTTATTTTTTTGGGCTCTAAAATCACTGCAGATGGTGACTGCAGCCATGAAATTAAAAGATGCTTACTCCTTGGAAGGAGGGTTATGACCAACCTAGATAGCATATTCAAAAGCAGAGACATTACTTTGCCAACACATGTCCGTCTAGTCAAGGCTATGGTTTTTCCAGTGGTCATGTATGGATGTGAGAGTTGGACTGTGAAGAAAGCTGAGCGCTGAAGAATTGATGCTTTTGAACTGTGGTGTTGGAGAAGACCCTTGAGAGTCCCTTGGACTGCAAGGAGATCCAACCAATCCATTCCAAAGGAGATCAGCCTTGGGTGTTCTTTGGAAGGAATGATGCTAAAGCTGAAACTCCAGTACTTTGGACACCTCATGCAAAGAGCTGACTCATTGGAAAAGACGCTGATGCTGGGAGGGATTGGGGGCAGGAGGAGAAGGGGACGACAGAGGATGAGATGGCTGGATGGCATCACTGACTCGATGGATGTGAGCTTGAGTGAACTCCGGGAGTTGGTGATGGACAGGGAGGCCTGGTGTGCTGCGATTCATGGGATCGCAAAGAGTCGGACACGAGTGCAGGGAGCCAGCGTGAGGAATTCCACCCGTGACAAGGTCATGTGGCAGAGCTCTGATGGCGAGGCTAATCAGACCTCAGGTTTTCCCCCTGGAATTTCCTGAGCATCCACCGCCCCCCAAAATAAGAATCTGCCTGCTTTTCCACTTTTCTAATATTCTCTGGAAAAAGTCAAATCAGGGCTTTAGCCTTCTGCATTTAAAAGGGATGTTTCAGTTAAACCCCCTCTGATAACTCTCTAGCTTGCCTAACAGGTTCCCCTGGACCTCTTACAGCTTGTGAATTGCTTACAGCCCCCCAACTGCAAGAGGCACAAAGCTTAAAAGCATCTTAAAGATACAGAGCCTTTTCTAAAGAGTTAAAAATTATATTGGTAGAGGGTTTTCACTGTTGACTCAATGACTGATGCCAGGCCTCCATATTCTTTATCTTTTAGGCACCTGGGAGGATGTTAATCAATGTAAATGGGATATGGAAAAAGATATATAGTAGTTTTGATGTTAGCAACACTAGACTTTTGAGTTAATTACTTCTTTTGTTATACATCACTGCACTCCTCTGTGTCCTTGCTATGTAAGAATGTAACTTTATTTAGTGCTTTCTGAGAGTGGCACCAGACTTTGGGAAGATCAACACAAATAAGTCTTCTGGTTGACAAACCCTTATCCGAAAAAAGGCTGTAAAATGTTAATTGGCCGTTTTTGGCCAGAAGATGATGTAAATCACCTAAGACTTGTGTATACAATTAGGTATGCAGAGAGAAAAGCCTGGTTTTGATAAGAGTCTGGGCTGCTAACACTGCATAATTTTGTATTACCCATTAATCTCTATGTACAAAAAAAGGTATAAAAGGCCTTTCTAGACAATAGGGGAGGGAGCCAGTCACTGGACTGGTTTCCCCCGTGTCTCCTCTTTACTCTAATTTCAGGCTGAATTCCCATCTGGACCGGGGCGGCTCACCATGTCTACTTACTTGTCCCAGCTTTTAAGATCCATGCGAGAGGGAACCCAAGGCAGGGCACCCCACGATATTCAAGTGGGCGCCGGTGGCCCAATGTAGATGGTGCAAGCTTCTTGTCTGGAACGTTATTGGTCTTCCCCGTAAGCCAAGTTATTCAGCCTTCTTTCTCCACTTAATTTTCCTACTACACTATTTCTTCCTAAACTAATCTTATATTAATAAATAAATAAGTTTTTTCCTCGCCGACTCCGTCCACCCTTCGAATTCCCTGGATCCACTGGGGCTGGACCCTGGCAACTGAGCGACTGAACTGAACTGACGCCACCAAGTTTGTGATAATGTGTTCAAGTAGCCATAGAAAATTAACACACATCTCGTTTGCCAGAGGTGCATCAGATACCCATGCCTAGAGTACTCACTGTCGGGGGAAATGGGATTTTCTAAACAGGGTGAGGCCATCAAGAAGCATCTGGTCCCCTGATCTCTGAAAAAAATCTTGAAAGTGGGAAGAGAGGCTGTTGAAATGATAATAAACTTTGTCAGTTGAAGGTAAAGATGGGAAAGTATTAGATTTGACAACCTGGAGGCCAGTAACAATCTAGAGAAGAAATTCGGTGGGCAGTAGGAAATTGGCAGAAGAAAATTTTTTAAAGTAGTTTGTGAGTAAATGAAAGGCAATATGAAAATCTGTTTGTCTGTCTATCTATCCCTCATTCTGTTTACCCATTCATCTGTCTACCAACTCAGGCTCAGTTGCTCAGATATGTATGATTCTTCGTGACTCCATGGGCTATAGCCCCCCAGGCTCCTCTGTTTATGGGATTTTCCAGGAGAAAATACTGGAGTGGGTTGCCCTTTCCTATTCCATGGGATCTTTCCAACCCAGGGCTCAAACCCGTGTCTCCTAAATCTCCTGCACTGGCAGGTGGATTATTTCCCACTGCACCACCTGGAAAGCCCCCCGTCTACCTACCTACCTACCTACCTACCTCTCTATCCGTCTACATAGAAGTCAGATTTTTAGAAGTCAAACATTTTTGTTTGTTGGTTTTACTTTAATACAGGTGATAACTGAACTGCCTTTGTGTGTGTGTGTTTTATAGAAAGGAACACAGCCAGAGGAGAACAAGAACAAGAGGCGTGAAAGATGCAAGAGAAGGGCTGCTGGAGGCTAAAAATTCCCTCAAGAGATTGCATTAGATCCAATCTGCTCACATTTTTACTAAAAGAATATGCTCCTGGGGAAGACCTGTAAAAGGGCAAGCTTTCATTTCACAGGATAAGTAATGATCTTCTAAGTCATTTGTTTTACAAATTCAGATTTTTTTCGATAGTGGTTTTTCCTGAGACATAGATATTTATATTCCATGATTCATTTATTTATAATTCCACTTGTACATAGCATCATTTTGGTGGAAGACATAGTTGAGAAGTTTGAAATTATACTGTCTACTAGAATTGGTGTTGATTTACTAAGTAAAAACTCTTAACTTTATGAAGAAACTCTCATGAGATTTTTTTTTTTTTGCCATGGGACATTTATATTGAACTCTCCTTTGGTAAGATATTTTGGTCTTTCAGAAATTCAGCCTCTTGGATGCACTTTATGAGGCACCTTATATTGATGACCATCTCTTTGAGATGGCAATGGCAGGACAATTGAATTGGCCAAGCTCCACAGTCCCTTGCTGCAACTGTAATTCTGTGAACTCTAGCAACATTATCAACCCGTTTCTTAAACTTAAATTTCCTTTCAGATTTCATGAGGCAGATTTGCCTTGGAGTGTTGTTTCATGTTCATTGATTAAAATAATCTTGGGGTGAGGGATGGGGAACACATGCCACACAAACAAGCTGAGAACACTTGCTGTGACCCACAAAACTCCGCATTCTTTCTGAGATGAGGAGGAAGTGAATAACCAGGGAGCAGAAGGTTTGTCACCAATCACCCAGCAACCCTACTGCGTTTCTCTTACCAACAGCTCTTTTCCCTAATCTCCAGAGCTCCTTTTCAAAACAATCTTCGCTACTTGAGGGGCAGTCAAGCTATCTCTCAGCTGCTGACTTGCTTTCCAACTTTATAGAGATTATAGAGCCCCATACATTGAGCTACTCAGATTTCCTTCTAGACATTAGAACTTGATTCTTCCCACTTTCTCTTTTCCTCTTTCCCATGTTATAATTTAAGACTGTAGTAATTGCATTTTTAATTTTCTGTTTATTCTGGTATTTTCAGTCCAGTTCAGTCTCTCAGTTGTGTCCGACTCTTTGCGACCCCATGGACTGCAGCATGCCAGGCTTCCCTGTCCTTCATCAACTACCGGATCTTAATCAAACTCATGTACATTGAGTCGGTGATGTGATCCAACCATCTCATCCTCTGCCATCTCCTTCTCCTCCTGCCCTCAATCTTTCCCAGCATCAGGGTCTTTTCAAATGAGTCAGCTCTTCGCATCAGGTGGCCAAAGTATTGCAGTTTCAGCTTCAGCATCAGTCCTTTCAATGAATATTCAGGACTGATTTCCTTTTGGATGGACTGGTTGGATCTCCTTGCAGTCCAAGGGACTCTCAAGAGTCTTCTCCAAAAAGAATCAGTTCTTCAGCGCTCAGCTTTCTTTATGGTCCAACTCTCACATCCATACAGGACTACTGGAAAAACCATAGCTTGACTAGATGGACTTTTGTTGGCAAAGTGATGTCTCTGCTTTTTAATATGCTGTCTAGGTTGGTCATAGCTTTTCTTCCAAGGAGCAAGCGTCTTTTAATTTCATGGCTACAGTCACCACCTACAGTGACTTTGGAACTCCCCCAAAATAAAGAAATAAAAAAATTATTTTTAATTTAAAAATGGTGTTTTAACAGCCTCAAAAACGTTTCTGGATGGGGCAGACTGCCCCTGGTAGATCTAGCCAATTCTTAGACCAGGCAAAGGACTCTGCTGTGAGCATGCTTTTGATCTGCAAGTGAACCAGGGCAGGGCCGTGTGTCCTCTGCCTGGCTGGTACACCCCAGAGACAGATATCCTGCCTTACTCACCCCAGAGCCAGGTACCAAGCAACTTGACACCACCCCCAGGGCCCAGAGCCCACTGAGATGATTCCATCCAGCCAGTCCTAAACCATTACTCCACTCTCCCTTGCCTTTTTTTCAACAACCTCAATAAAGGTCCTGACCAAAGTGCTACCCACGCTCCTGTCTTTTGCCTCCTGACCAAAACCTGATGTTCTTCCTGTGGCCTGGCGTGGTAAGTTGTGCCTCTGTTCCTAGGGGAATTGAAACATTAATCTTTCATTTCAATAGTGTTGACCTCTCAGAGTCATCCTTAGGTCACCGCTATCAGTCAAGCCCCAAGTGCAAAGCAGAGGCATGTTGCTCTACTCCAAGAGTCGACCCCTTTGCGTTTGACCTGGGTCTCAGGCCATTTTGCTCTACTCCGAGAGTCACCCCTTCGCGTTTGACCTGGGTCTCAGGCCATTTTGCTCTACTCCGAGAGTCGCCCCTTCGCGTTTGACCTGGGTCTCAGCCTCCCGCGCCTACTCAGGATATTTTGAGTGCTGCCTCTCCAACGGCATCCCAGGTGGCTCCGTGGTAAAGAATCTGCCTGCCACGCAGAAGACGTGGGTTCGATCCCTGGGTTGGAAGATCCCCTGGAGAAGGAACTAGGAACCCACTCCAGTATTCTCACTTGGGAAATCCCATGGACAGAGGAGCCTGGCAGGGTGTATGGTGCAAACCCGTGAGGTCGCAAAGAGTCAGACACGACTGAGGAAGCACGCATGCCCACCATTCGTGATTGTTTGGCCATCTAACTGACTTTCCTCGCTTGAGTTCCTGGCAGGTTCCTGTAGGTACCTCACTTTGGATGACTGCTGCTGGGGGCGTTTCTTAGGAGGAGTGACTGGGGGTCGGGCCTCAACAAAGGCAACACCGAGGAATAGGAGTCAGTGAGAGTTCTATTGAGTTGACTCTTCAATCCTGCTGAGTTGACATTCAACCTTGTTGACTAGATGAAGGGTGTGGAAAAAAATGAGGAAAGGAAGGTTTGCTTTTCAGATAGCAATGAGCAGTTTTACGGGAACTGATTTCATTTTAAACAGTTACTCTACTGACATTTACTAATCACTGAGTGGAGTGTTGGTTTTCTCAAGAGAGACTGTATTCCTTTTACTTGCATATCGCTATAGTGGTTAAGAGCTTTGTATTACAGACAGTTGTTCAGTAAGGTTTGAGAACCCTACAATATTCTTATTCATGCCTCGTACTGAAGCATAACACCATGTAGAGAGTTTCACTTGAATTAAAGAACTTTTTGGTCCACTCAAAGTAAAGCCTTGGGCAATTCAGTACCTTTTGATAACCAAATGTGATTGATAGCTTTTCCATGTGTCATTATTTCAGAGTTTCTTTTACTTCTTTTCTATGAAAACTTTACCAATAGCACTGCCTAATACTCAGATCTGAAACACACATTTCCTAGGTAGACTTTTTTGGTTATCAGCCACACCTCTTATCTTTCCTATTGCAGTGAAATAAATTTCATTATGCCTAGGAATCC
The DNA here is from genome assembly GCF_023091745.1 of Budorcas taxicolor. Classification (NCBI taxonomy): domain Eukaryota; kingdom Metazoa; phylum Chordata; class Mammalia; order Artiodactyla; family Bovidae; genus Budorcas; species Budorcas taxicolor. The sequence continues at coordinate 59,566,161 of NC_068931.1, forward strand.
ACTTTGTTTAGAAGCAAATATATCCACTGTTAAATTCAGGATTAAACAAAACTATTTTGGTAACTTTTCAGGGCAATTTTCTAAGTCTGTTAAGTTGAGTCTGACTCTTTGCAACCCCAGGGACTATAGTCCGCCAGGTTCCTCTGTCCTTGGAATTTCCCAAGTAAGAATACTGGAGTGGATGCCATTCTCTTCTCTAGGGGATCTTCCCAAACCAGGGTTCAAGCCTGTGTCTCCTGCATTGGCAGGCAGATTCTTCACCACTGAGCCTCCTGGGAAGCCATCTAAGTCTGAACTGATATGTATTTGCCCTTAAACAAAAAGACTGTTACAAAGCTGATATTTTGAAGTTGAGCAAACTTTTTTCTGTCATTCACAGATAAAAATATTAATAATAGATTTTGATTTATATAGTACCTCAGTTATTCTTGTATGGATATCTACGTAGTGGTAGTTTAGTCAGTAAGTCATGTCTGACTCTTGCAACCCCATGGACTATACCCTGCCAGGCTCTTCTGCCCATGGGATTCTCCAGGAAAGAATACTGGAATGGGTTGCCATTTCCTTCTCCAGGGGATCTTCATAACCCAGGAATTGAGCCCAGGTCTCCTGCGTTGCAGGCAGACTCTTTAACAACTGAGCTATGAGGGAAACCCTTTGAATCCTATAAAGCTGGTATAATTACAGTTCTTTGCTTTTGTTCCTAAAGGAACACAAAGTTTGAGTAAAATACTTATCCATGATTGCTTTCATAAAAACCTACACTGGAGAACTAGAGCCTGCATCTTGGTGTCTCTTAGCCGCTGCCTCTTCCACTACATTCTTAGATGCAAAAGCACCATTTAAATTCCAAATACACTGAAATGCGTGGGGCTGTGTGTATGTGCCTTTCCTTACCATATTTCTTATGATATATTTCTCCCACCATATACATGCCACTAGAGCATTTAAGGCCAGACTATACCCACTTACTCAGAACTAAAGGTTTATAAAATGAGTATAGCATAAGATAATAAAGAATTAATTATGTTCTATATCAATGTCTATCAGTTCAGTTCATTCGCTCAGTCATGTCCAACTCTTTGCGACCCCATGAATTGCAGCACGCCAGGCCTCCCTGTCCATCACCAACTCCAGGAGTTCACTCAAACTCATATCCATCGAGTCAGTGATGCCATCCAGCCATCTCATCCTCTGTCATCCCCTTCTCCTCCTGCCCCCAATCCCTCCCAGCATCAGAGTTTTTTCCACTGAGTCAACTCTTCGCATGAGGTGGCCAAAGTACTGGAGCTTCAGCTTTAGCATCATTCCTTCCAAAGAAATCCCAGGGCTGATCTCCATTAGAATGGACTGGTTGGATGTCCTTGCAGTCCAAGGGACTCTCAAGAGTCTTCTCCAACACCACGGTTCAAATGCACCAATTCTTCAGCTTTCTTCACATTCTAACTCTCACATCCATACATGACCACTGGAAAAACCATAGCCTTGACTAGACGGACTTTTATTGGCAAAGTAATGTGTCTGCTTTTGAATATGCTATCTAGGTTCGTCATAACTTTCCTTCCAAGGAGAAGGCATCTTTTAATTTCATGGCTGCAATCACCATCTGAAGTGATTTTGGAGCCCCCCAAAATAAAGTCTGACACTGTTTCCACTGTTTCCCCATTTATTTCCCATGAAGTGATGGGACCAGATGCCATGATCTTCATTTTCTGAATGTTGAACTTTCGGCCAGCTTTTTCACTCTCCTCTTTCACTTTCATCAAGAGGCTTTTTAGCTCCTCTTCACTTTCTGCCATAAGGGTGGTGTCATCTGCATATCTGAGGTTATTGATATTTCTCCTGGAAATCTTGATTCCAGCTTGTGTTTCTTCCAGTCCAGCATTTCTCATGATGTACTCGGCATAGAAGTTAAAGAAGCACGGTGACAATATACAGCCTTGACGTACTCCTTTTCCTATTTGGAACCAGTCTGTTGTTCCTTGTCCAGTTCTAACTGCTGCTTCCTGACCTGCATATAGGTTTCTCAAGAGGCAGGTCAGGTGGTCTGGTATTCCCATCTCTTTCAGAATTTTCCACAGTTTGCTGTGATCCACACAGTCAAAGGCTTTGCCATAGTCAATAAAGCAGAAATAGATGTTTTTCTGGAACTCTCTTGCTTCTTCGATGATCCAGCAGATGTTGGCAATTTGATCTCTGGTTCCTCTGCCTTTTCTAAATCCAGCTTGAACATCTGGAGGTTCACCATTCACGTATTGCTGAAGGCTGGCTTGGAGAATTTTGAGCATTACTTTACTAGCATGTGAGATGAGTGCAATTGTGTGGTAGTTTGAGCATTCTTTGGCATTGCCTTTCTTTGGAATTGGAATGAAAACTGACCTTTTCCAGTCCTGTGGCCACCGCTGAGTTTTTCAAATGTGCTGGCATATTGAGTGCAGCACTTTCACAGCATCATCTTTCAGGATTTGTAAGAGCTCCACCGGAATTCCATCACCTCCACTAGCTTTGTTCATAGTTATGCTTTCTAAGGCCCACTTGACTTCACATTCCAGAATGTCTGGCTCTAGATTAGTGATCACATCATCATTATTATCTGGGTCGTGAAGATCTTTTTTGTACAGTTCTTCTGTGTATTCTTGCCACCTCTTCTTAATATCTTCTGCTTCTGTTAGGTCCATACAATTTCTGTCCTTTATCGAGCCCATCTTTGCATGAAATGTTCCCTTGGTATCTCTAATGTTCTTGAAGAGATCTCTAGTCTTTCCCATTCTGTTGTTTTCCTCTATTTCTTTGCATTGATTGCTGAGGAAGGCTTATCTCTTCTTGCTATTCTTTGGAACTCTGCATTCAGGTGCTTGTATCTTTCCTTGTCTCCTTTGCTTTTCACTTCTCTTCTTTTCACAGCTATTTGTAAGGCCTCCCCAGACAGCCATTTTGCTTTTTTGCATTTCTTTTCCATGGGGATGGTCTTGATTCCTGTCTCCTGTACAATGTCACGAACCTCATTCCATAGTTCATCAGGCACTCTATCTATCAGATCTAGGCCCTTAAATCTATTTCTCACTTCCACTGTATAATCATAAGGGATTTGATTTAGGTCATACCTGAATGGTCTAGTGGTTTTCCCTACTTTCTTCAATTTAAGTGTGAATTTGGCAATAAGAAGTTCATGATCTGAGCCACAGTCAGCTCCTGGTCTTGTTTTTGCTGACTGTATAGAGCTTCTCCATCTTTGACTGCAAAGAATATAATCAATCTGATTTCGGTGTTGACCATCTGGTGATGTCCATCTGTAGAGTCTTTTCTTGCGTTGTTGGAAGAGGGTGTTTGGTATGACCAGTGCGTTCTCTTGGCAAAACTCTATTAGCTTTTGCCCTGCTTCATTCCGTATTCCAAGGCCAAATTTGCCTGTTACTCCAGGTGTTTCTTGACTTCCTACTTTTGCATTCCAGTCCCCTATAATGAAAGAAGCAAGATGCGATGCTGGAAAGAGCAATATTGCATAAGAACCTGGAATGTTAAGTCCATGAATCAAGGCAAATTGGAAGTAATCAAACAGGAGATTGCAAGAGTGAATGTCCACATTCTAGGAATCAGTGAACAAAAATGGACTGGAATGGGTGAATTTAACTCAGATGACCATTATATCTACTGCTGTGGGCAGGAATCCCTTAGAAGAAATGGAGTAACCATCATGGTCAACAAAAGAGTCTGAAATGCAGTACTTGGATGCAGTCTCAAAAACGACAGAATGATCTCTGTTCGTTTCCAAGGCAAACCATTCAGTATCACAGTAGTCCAAGTCAATGTCCCAACCAGTAAAGCTGAAGAAGCTGAAGTTGAATGGTTCTATGAAGACCTACAAGACCTTTTAGAACTAACACCCCCACCCCTGCCCATAAAAAGATGGATATCTATAAAAAATGTTAAATCAGCAATTTATATCTTTTCCCAAGAGAGATGCTTTTTAATGCTTTTCTTCATTCAAATTTTGTGTATTGGGTTATGTAAACCAAACCAGATTAAAAACCGAAATTCCATAGTTGGCAAGGTAAGTCTGCAAATATGGTCTCTTCATGTTAAAATGAAGTAGAAACCCATTTCTGATTTGAACACCTTCTGGGTTATTTTTTCTAAGTTATTTTCTTGGCTGCTCTAGGTCTCGGCTGCGGCACGTGGGATCTTTAGTTACGGCATGTGAGCGCTTAGGTGTGGCGTGTGGCATCTGGTTCCCTGGCCAGAGATCGAGCCTGGCCCCCTTGCCTTGGGAGCATGGTGTCTTAGCTACTGGACTACCAGGGAAGTTCCTTGCAGTGATTTATATCAGTGTTTGCCTTCCTTAGGATGCAAATTCAGTATTAGTATTGGAAATCAATTGTAAGTTATAGTACACTTACTTAAGTCAGAATAAAGTAAAGCACTGTGGACTGAAGTCGGCTAAGCCGCAGACAGTTACAGAGCACACAGTGAACAGCAGTGATTTTAGTGAAAGAGGAAAAGGAAGAGCTATTTTGAGTTTAGGCGTAAGGCTCTAAAGAAGTAGCCCACAGGTGGTACAGAACCTGGGAGACCTCTGGAATATTCTTTTGGCTTCTTAGGTTTTCTTTGATGTTGATTCTCTTCAGTTCTTCAACTGATCATAATAGACCAAGCTTCTGGTTTATACTAGGTGAAGCAACCATTTCTGCTTTCATCCCTTAGATATCTTTGGCCATTTACTTGGCTTCAAAGAATTTAGACGGCTCAACTCGAGGCTTCAATACTGCCATTTCTTGGTTCTGAGTGCTTTGGAAGTGGTCAATTCAGACACTCTTTCATAGAAGCTCTTTCTTGTAACAGTTTGCATGGTCAGTACTAGATTGGAAATCTAACATCTCTGTATAACACAGTGAGGAGAAATTCTTAAATTACTATGAATTCAAATAAAAACGTAGGGCCATGGAACAGAAAACAGTAGCAACATCTGTATCAAATGATTTTATCCACTCTAAAATGTCTTTTAGATATTTTCTATAAAAATTTTAAGATCCTCTTGGAAGAACTGAGTTATCTAATTTCTCTTCAGCAAGTGGCAGGATGAAATAATTGATATTTTCTAGGGCAATTTATTCCTAGTTTTCATAAGCTGTTTACACACTGTTACTCTTAAAAGACTGCATAATTCAGTGGTCCTTTAGGAAACTGCAAAGCCTGCGATGCTTAACATATGTCCATAAAGGTATTGACACCCTCACACAGCAAGTGGAACCAAATTCCCCTCTCTTAAGCATCACTAGAATCAATGACTTGCTTGAAGTGAAGTAGTGAAGTGAAAAGTCTCCCAGTTGTGTCCGCCTCTTTGCGACCCCATGGACTGTAGCCCGCTGGGCTCCTCTGTCCATGGAATTCTCCAGGCAAGAATACTGGAGTGGGCTGCTATGCCCTCCTCCAGGGAATCTTCCCGACCCAGGGATCGAACCCTGGTCTCTTTCATTGCAGGCAGATTCTCTACCATCTGAGCCACCAGGGAAGCCCATTGACTTGCCTATAACAAGTAAACTAAAGCAGAAGTGATGGTGTGTGAATTCTGAGACTAGGTCATCAAAGGCACTGGGCTTTGTCCTGGCCTCCTTTCATATCACTTGCTTTGGGAGAAGCCAGGTGCTGTGTCTTGGGTGGCCTTACGAAGGCTCATGCGGTGAGAAACTGAAGCCTTTAGCCAACATCCAGCAAGAAGCTGAGGCCTCCTGCCGATAGCCGTGTGACTGAGCCACAGCAAGTGGATCCTTCAACTCCAATCCAGTCTCCAGAAGATTCCTAATTTGATTTATGTTCTGACGGTGACCTCAGTAGATACTGAGCCACTCAGCTAAAGTGCTCCCAAACTCCCCATCAGCAAACACTTTGAGGTGATAAAGGATTGTTGTTTTGAAGCTACTACTCCTTGGGTAATTTGTTACATAACAATAGATAGCTAATATAAGTGCGTAGACTACTCTGTAATGGCAAAAGTGTGTCTCTTCCAGCTAGAGTTTCACCTGAAAGAAAAATTTTGTACTTTAATAGGTGGTAATTTGATAGGTTGCAAACACTCTTGGTTTTTGTGCTTTGTAAAGGAAAAGGCTCCCTGGTCCCTGACACTTCCTCCTACACTGGCATGGATGTGGTTATACTCCTTGTCCTCAGTCCTTAAATATCTGTGTGTTGCTAAGAAAGTTGCATTTTATCAGAAACAGGATTTGAGTTGTGCATATTTGAGAAGTTTTGTGAAGAAACGAGAGCAAAATATGAAATTTGTTTACATTTGTGGTACGAATGTTCTAGCTTTCCCAGAAAAAGAAGTACCAAGTTTCTGTCAGAAGGGACTTCTTTTTTTGTAATTTTTAAAAGAGAAAAATAGAACGTGCTTAGAACCATTTTCAGGTGAGATTTTTAAAATGATTTGGCCGAATGCCATATGTGTGTAAGAAAAAACAATAGCAATAGTTCAAGGTCCTACATTCTCCTTTATAAATTCTGTTGAAAAGCTACTATTTTAGCTAAGGTGCCATTGTTCTTGAGGAGATTAGCAAGCAAGTATGTATAAAAACTTTTCAACATAATGAAGCTTTTGGAGTATTAAAACTTTAGTTTCACTGCAGGGATAAGTCTGAAAGTATTTAAAACATTTATTTGAAGGTCGTATTGTTCAATTAAGCTGTATATCTCTTTCCTTCGTTTCTTTCTTCCTTTCTCTCTCTTTCTTTCGCATTAATGATAAAGATCTTAGAGATGACTTGATTGCCATGAAGACAAGTGATGTGATGTATTTTCTATTGGAAATATTCTAAATCACAGGGGGCTTCCTTATGTGCCATGCATTCTTCCTGGAGAATCCCATGGACAGAGGAGGCTGGCAGGCTGTAGGGTCCCAAAGAGTCGAACACGACTGCAGTCACTTAGCATAGCATACGCGCCATGTTAACAAAACAAGCTGCTATCAACTATTTTTTTTCTTTAAGATGTCATATATGTGCCACATTACAGTAACCTTTGTGGTTTTGAGTTTTCACTCAAGCCAAAGGCATAGCAACCTTCATTGAGAACTTGACCTTTCAGAATTAAAGTTTTGTTTTAATTTGGATTTTTTTCTCTTTCTGTCACAAAAAAATGGCTTGTTTTATCATGAAAGCTGAGAGAAGCATTAGTTTGGCAAATACTGTCTCCCTGGCTTCTGTGGAATGCATGTCTGACAGAAATAGTTGTTATTCGTGTGTGCGTCGAGATGAAGAGCTCCATTGCTTTCCTCAGTCTCTCAAAGTGGCCTTTAGTAAGGCTTTTGACCCATTTTGTTTCCTCCCTTTTGCTTCTTTGGGGATGACTTTCAGAAGCCACTGAAATTTGACTCAGTCTGCTCCGCTCGTTTTTACATGAATCACTGATTACCTCAGAGTAGTCAGTCGGTAAGTTTTCCCAAGAGCTATTCGCTTTTCTGGTAAACGTTCATGACGCAGATGTGCCAGGTCTAACAGCCTCAAACCCGCCAACTGAGGACTTTGAAACTGTGCCACTAAATATATTAATTTTTGAAAAACAAATGTAACATGGTCTTTAAGAAAATATTATGTCTCTTTCTTTGAGATTAAGGATGAACCCCAGCTACCTCTGTCAGAGATGCTGTAATAATGTCCCAATTTGCCCTCAGATGACTGAGGTGTATATTCCACAGTTTATTATCTTTCCTTCTACGAGTTATCCTCAGAAACCTCACATAGTAAAATATTGGGAGGAATATATTTTAAAAGGAGAACAAATGAAGACACTATGAAACAGTTCATATTGAATGCATAAATTAAATACTGTAAAAAAAAGGCCTAGAGCAAGTTATTGGCAGCAATATTTTAATGATGCATTTATTTAATAGAAATATCCATCATGATAGCTGATGCTTATGTTATGTTATGATGTTTATGTTAAATTAAATTAGAATGGCATGAAACATATTTGCTTATTTCCTTTATTTAGAGAAAGTAATTGGAGAAGATGCCCTCAGAGTCTTTTTGTTGCTCCACAAGAGAAATTCTTGCAACTTAGCAGGGAGCAGGGTTATTCTTCCTTAGGAAACAGCTCTCCTGTAAATTGGATGTTATCAAACAGCTCATCAGTGGTTGTAAAGTAATTAACCTCCTATTAAAATAAATTTATATTAAAAAAAGGAATGCATTTTCTTAAAAAAAAAAAAGTCTAGGCTACTAGTCAGCAATCTTATTTAAACGTGTTTTAATCCAACATTTAAATGAGCTATTCAACTTTAACTATCATTGATAAATAATGGAAATATTTACGTGTGGAAGTTGACATTTTAGCATTCATAGATCACTATTTTATAGAAAGGAATACTATGAATAATGTTTTAAATAATGCTTCCATTCCTGTATACCTTTGCCCTCAAAAGTTCCTAGAAATTGGGATTTTGCTGGTGGTCCCACGGCTGGGGCTCTGCGCCCCCAGTGAAGGGGCTCGGGTTCAACCCCTGATCGGGGAGCTGGGTCCTGGATGCCACAGCAAGGGTCCCCTGGGCTGCAAGGACCCAGCGCAGTCAAGTAAGGAAATAAACGTTTAGACAAAGTTCCCAGGACTCAATCTTTAGCTCTAACAGCCAGTCTGTAACACCTTCGGCCTGCTCTCCTTCTGTGGTCTTTCTATATGTCGCCATTTCACACCTTTATCAAAATCTATGTCGAAACTGGTCATCTTACTTTGGCAACAAATTGCCGAGTGTCTCCCTAATTCTTTTACACTCTGGGGAGTAGCTTGCTCATAAAAGCTTGAATTCATTTAAGGTACTAAATTCACTTAAGGTAACTTGTTGCTCCACAAGAGAAATTCTTGGTAACTTAACAGGGAGCAGGGTTGTTCTTCCTTAGGGTTATTCTTTCTTATCAGAGTACATTAGTTTTTTTTTAAATATGAAAATAGACATACTTCTTTATAGAAACACAAATAGGAAACTAAAAATTGCCGATGGTCATACGGTCCAGAGATGATCATTTCTCACCTTGTTTTGCCCTTTTATTTGCAATCCTTTCTTAAAGGTACCTATACAATTTATTATTAGAGAAAAAATAAGATTCTTTTAAACCATTGAATTCAAGACATGGTCAAATACTAGATACACTTTTTCATGTGCTACAGAGAAAGAAAACATTACCATTAAACTATTTTACAGTGCTTTTAAAATCACTTAAATGTTTTATTTTATACCTTTATTGAAAGAGCTTATTAGTTGGACAAAACTAGTAGATATCATTTTATGATTTAACCTTTTTGTGCTTTTACACTAGGGAAAATATAAGAGAAATAAATTTGGTAAAACAGTTTTAAAACGTCTTCAAATGCCTAGTCCCACATTTAAAATAGCTTTATTTTTTTCATAGAATGCATTCTTTGTGCAGTTGAGGACATTGGTGATGAAACATATTTCCAAGACTTTGACTTTTGATAGGCCTGCACAAGCAATAACAGCTATGTCACTGAAAGTGAAGTTGCTCAGTCGTATCTGACTCTTTGTGACCCCATGGACTGTAGCCTGCCAGGCTCGTCCATCCATGGGATTTTCCAGTCTAGAATACTGGAGTGGGTTGCCATTTCCTTCTCCAGGAGATCTTCCAGACCCAGGGCGGGTCTTCCACACTGTAGGCAGACAATATAAACATATATATACACATACATACATACGGGGCAGGCCCTGGCTGGTGGTGATTATAAACTGTCTCTGGATTTCAGTTATATTAAATTATGAAAAGACATGTATCTCAGAGTTGACTAAATATGGTAACCACTGTAAATATTTGAAGAAATATACATAATCAAAATATTGGCAAGATTAGTAATTATTAATATTCATGGTGTATATATAAATTTATGTAGTCTACTTTCTCTATTATTAAATACTGAGGAACTTTTCAATCTTTCCTTCCAGAAGTGATTCAGCACTGAGAATGCTTCTATATGCATGCCTTCAAATTGCTTCTAGAAAAGTGGCTCCAATTTACCATTTTATTAGGAAAAATACTCATCCTCCATCAGGGACAATGAACATCTTCTAATCCTTGTCTTACTACTTTATATTTCTTTTAGAGTATCCCTTTGTACTGACGCTTGGTGCCATCCTTCCTAGTATGAAAAATTGATCTCTTTATGGAAAGTACAAAAGCCAACCAATTAATTTGTAGCTGGTAGAAATGTTCAGTTGTTCCTCTTCACACTCAAGGGTATGAACCTTTTTCTTCCTTCCTTTTTCTTGTCTTTTTCTTTGCATTGTTTTTCTTTTTTTCACTTCTAGCTTTCCTCTACATTTTTTCATCCCATAGAATCAGACATTAATGTATACTTAAGAAGCAGGTATTATTACAAGAATTTTTTCCCCACAAATATTTAAGAAAAATGGTGAAAATTTTTTAAATGGAGTTAATTTTTATCAATACTATTATGCTTAAGACATGGCAAATAATTTTTTGGTAATTCTGAAATAAGTAAGAAGGTAGCTGTTGTCTAGGGCTGTTCGGTTGCCATGGAATTCTTCAGTTTCAGATGAAAGTGAAAGTCTTAGTCACTCAGTCATGTTTGACTCTTTGCGACCCCCATGGACCACAGCCTGCCAGACTCCTCTGCCCATGGGATTCTCCAGGCAAGAATGCTGGAGTGGGTTGCCGTGCCCTCCTCTAGAGGATCTTCCCAACCCAGGGATCGAACCTGGGTGCCCTGCATTGCAGGTGGATTCTTTACCATGTGAGCTATGAGGGAAGCTTCTTAAAGGGAAATTCAACCTAATTAAGTCAATATGAAATCAAAGTAAATTAAAGTCATGTTAAAGGACTAAGATTTTTTAAAAAAGATTTACCAAAAGCTAAAAATGGCTGAAAAATAAGGTAAGACTCTTGAGAGTCCCTTCTACTGCAAGGAGATCAAATCAGTCCATCCCAAAGGAAATCAGTCCTGAATATTCATTGGAAGGACTGATGCTGAAGCTGAAAGTCCAATACTTTGGCCACCTGATGTGAAGGACTGACTTATTTGAAAAGACCCTGATGCTGGGAAAGATTGAGGGCGGGAGGAGAAGGGGTTGACAGAGGATGAGATGGTTGGATGGCACCACCGACTCAATGGACATGAGTTTGAGCAAGCTCTGGGAGTTGGTGATGGACAGGGAAGCCTGTCATGCTTCAGTCCATGGGGTCACAAAGAGTCAAACCCAACTGAGTGACTGAACTGAAGGTAAGACTGTCTCTACAAATTGTCTCTATATTAATTGTAAATGACAGGAAAACAATACACTTAGTGTACTGTACACAAACACACAAACACATCTCCCCCCACTCCAATACTTGGCTCTGTTTTCAGAATCAGGGAAGGCGATAACACAGCAACCTGGGAGTATCAAATACATTTCAAGTGGTAAAATGAATCCCTAAAGGCGTGTATACGTGGAGTACAACATATTATAATCTGAAATAAATCACTGTGTAAACTCTGGCAAGTAAAGAATCGGGCACCATCTTTAGTGTGTGGGCTATCACCTCGGTTGTGTCTGACTCGCTGTGACCCTGTGGACTATAGCCTGCGAGGCTCCCCTGTCCCTGAGATTCTCCAGACAAGAAAACTCTAACCATGTTGCTCACAGTGAGAACTCTGGAGGTGGGTCTGCATTCAGATATAGGGTCAACCTTCAGTGACCCTGGGCATGACATTTGATCTGTTAAGGCCTCAGGCTTTTCACGTATGCAGAGACCGGGCCAGCATCCCAACAGGGTAACTGGAAAGGTTGATTCTAATGTTTTATACACAGCACTCATTTCAGTGGCCTGTACATAAGAAATGTTCAACTGCTGTGTCTTAACAGAGTGATGGTTATATCATATTAATAATGGAAATACGGGGATAGTGGAATGGGTGTCCCTTCTTGTTTTCTGAGGAAGGAAGCTTGTGTTACGTGTGGTGCTGATATATTTACAGGAACTCTGTAGACCATGAGTGGTCCTACAAATGTGTACTTTGGAAATTCACAGAACCCCATTTCTTCTTTAGTTAGACATTCTGGCAGTATTCCAGACTTGTTTGCTTGGGGAAATGCTCACCTGATAACAAATGTAGTTGATCAAATAACCTATTCCTTACATAAAAGACATGCACACGAGAACCTGGCTAGAAAATTGCTTAAATTAAAAAAAAGAAAAAGAAAAAAACCAAAACCTTAAATTGCTTGCAGCAAAGCTATCAAAAAAAAAAAATAGTTGAAAGAAATGAAGTTATTGTTAACTGGTGGGAAAGTTGAGAAGGGATAGGTTGGGAGTTTGGGATTGACATGTACTCACTGGTGTGTTTAAAATAGGTAACCAACAAGGACCTACTGTATAGCAGAGGGACCTGTCCTCAATGTTTCATAATAATCTAAATGGGAAAAGCATTTAAAAAAGAATAAAAAATTAAAAACAGGACCAAGCTCTCGTTAGCGGTGCATGTGGGCTCAGTTGTGTCTGACTCTTTGCCACCCCGTGGACTGTAGCCTGCCAGGCTCCTCTGTCCATGGCATTCTCCAGGCAAGAATACTGGAGTGGGTTGCCATTTCTCCTCCAGAGAACCTTCCTGACCCAGGAATTGAATCCGGTCTCCTGCGTCTTCTGCACTGGCAGGCAGATTCTCTACCATTGAGCCACTTGGGAGGCCCATGCTCTTATTAGGAGACTATGGCCTCACTCAGGTTTACCAGTCAGCCATTGTTTTACCTCCTTCTGACCAATTTCAACTGCTCTAACAGAAGTTATAGCTGCAAATGAGGTGGACACTTAAAAGTATATTATATTCTAAAAAAATAAACAGTTGAAGGGAGTTACATGAAAGGAGACTTGGATGAAGGAAATATAGTTCATTCATTCCTGTAGGTTTGAGATTTACTAGGTCTGTGCGAGCATGCTACGTTGCTTTAGTCATGCCTGGTTCTTTGTGGCCCCGTGGACTGTAGCCCGCCAGGCTCCTCTGTCCATGGGATTTCCCAGCAAGAATACTGGAGTGGGTTGCCATGCCCTCATCCAGGGGATCTTTCTGACCCAGGGATCAACCTCTTGTCTCCTGTGGCTCCTGCATTGTAGGTGGATTCTCTACCACTGAGCCAGGTCTGTGGATATCAACAAATTGTCCTGATAAACCATGAAGATTCTCCATGGATGGAGGATTTTTTTTGTTTTTTTCATCACTTGTAGCTCTTTTGCCATTAGGTCCAAATTTATTGCCTCAAGAAAGGAACAGCACAGACTGTCTAGGACAAGGAAATAACTGCTCAGTGTTGAGTTTAAAAGCAATTTTGTAAAGTCTACAGTAGGGCAATCACCTTGACAGCCTAGATTACAAGAGAGGAAAAAAGATTTCTCTTAATTGATTTTCATATGTCAATTCAAAGTGTAAATGAATCAGCATAGAGAAAACTATGGAGTAGATAAGATGAGGATGTTACACGAGAGAAGTTTTTGCTACACTGGAAAAGAAAGTATTTCCTGTCCTGGAAGGAATATCCTGAAAGATAGATTGAACAAACAAGGGGTCCTAAATCACCTAAGGGTATCCTAATTCTTACTCAAGAATCAAAATTTCTAGGGGAGAAGTGAAAAAGAAACATCCAGATCCATTATGAGAAATACACAGTATTGCTGTTGGTGAACAATTTCTCTGGGTGTGGCTTCCTAGAGAAGTCCCGTGTTTCATATGGCCCCATGCTCATTATGGTGTCCCGTGTTGCCTGGAAATGGGAGACCAGCTGGAGCAGGACCTGGAATCACGCACTTGAGCATCTCATATTTTCCCACTCACTCAGCCTGGTTCTGAGAATGAAGTGAAGAGTCTCTGGGCTCCCGTGATAGTGTGAGTTCTAGAAGAAGCAGGGACGGAGTCAGCCCAGGGATCTGAGAAGAGGGGACTGCTGTGTGTACGTGTGTGTGTCGGAGAGGGAGGGCATCTGCTGGTTTAGGGGTGCAGAACCAGATATTGTGAGCCTGTGGTCGGCAGTGAACAAGACAGCCTGGGCAGACACACAAGGAGGGCGTGGAGAATGAGAAAAGTCCGATCCAGGACCCTGGAGAACACAAATGTGGAAGGGCTGCGAAGCCACACACAGACGCTAAAGTTGTAGAGGATTTAGACTTAATAGAAAGGGAGTGATAAAGAGTGACATGTCCTTCAATTAAGGGAGTTTCTTCATCATCTCACAAAAGTTGAGCTTTTGTATTTTACTCCTAAACATGCATTAAAGAATCCTACAAGAAACAGCGTCACAAAACCTGCTGATGGATTTACTCTGGGGGCATTGCTGAAGCTATTGACCATTCTCTTTGTGAAAGACAACTTGAGAAAGCATTTTAGAGTAAGTGCACAAAAGCATTATTATCTTGCCACCAGGAACCGACACATTTTCTCCTGACTCAAGAGGCATACTTGAGAGATTTTATTTTTCAGGTTCTTGTCATCTGATTTTACTAATTCATCTATTTTCTGTTATGGCAAAGTAAGGATACTGTTCATGTGATTCTCAAGGCAAGAATATCTGAGGTGGTTTGCCATTCCCTTCTCCAGTGGACCACGTTTTGTCAGAACTCTCCACCATGACCCGTCCGTCTTGGGTGGCCCCACACTCTGTGGCTTGTGGCTTCATTGAGTTTCACAAGGCGACCTGAGATGGGGGGATGGCATCACCGACTCAATGATCATGAGTTTGGGAGATAGTGAGACAAACTCTGGGAGACAGTGAAGGACAGGGAAGCCTGGCGTGCTGCAGTTCATGGGATCACCAAGAGTCAGACCCGGCTTAGCGACCGAACAACGACAAATTAAGGATAGTAGAAAGCTCATCCATCCTAATGTTATTGGAAGTGTGACTTGAGACAGTTCATGTAAAGCACTTAACGTAGTAATGGACACATTGCAAGTATTCAATTAATATTAACTACCGTATGCCTGTGTACAAAGTTATTTCATTCTGGTATTGGTTCAGAAATGCTCAGTAGATCATGGAAGGGAGTGAAAAAAATCATTATTACTGATAGAGGAGTTTTGATCTCTATAGGTAAGATATAGAGAGATCAACCCTACATAATAATCCCATCCCATGTTATTTTCATTGTTAAATAGACTGCTCTAAATGCAGGATGAAGCTCTGTTGCGTCCACAATTTTATAAATGCTAGGTTTAAATTTATAGCAAAGCCTTGGCTGGGAGCTTCACTGGGGATATGAAATGGTTGCCAAATATTTCTGATTACATCATGAGCTCTAAATAGCTTCTCCATCAGAAATGACACCGTTTGCCTTGATACATCCCTCCTCTCACCTCGCCTACCTTGTGAGCAATGGCATGAGATTACGCAGTAGAGAGGTGTGTGATTTGTGGCTGTTTTTCTCTGTGAAATGTTAACAGGGCCATTAAATGATAGTGGCCTCATTTAATTCACAGACAACAAGAATACATTTGTCCTGGCTCCTCACACATATTTTTTCCCTGGGATTAGACTTTCACACAAGTGATTCACCTTATGTGACAATTTATCCGACAAAGGACTGGTATCCAGGAGGCTTGAGTCATGAGTTCCTTTGTTGGCTGAAGTGAACTTTCTGGCTTGGAGTTTGTTTCTATAATCCAGCTTTCTTTGCATTTCGCTTGGGTGGTTCTATCCTCCCATGTACTTTTCTGCTGGAAATAAACATGAGGGAAAAAGAACCAGTCATTGTAGCTGGAGGAAGACAAAAGGGATGAAACTGGTGTCTGAACAGTGGATTTCCCTGAATCTTGATCTCTTAACCTCTTCACTTTAATTAGATTTGATTGCTCCCTAGAGTCACTGGTTCCTTTTCAGACAAATCAAGTTGATGATCTTTTCTTTTTTCCGCCACATCACACAGCCTGTGGGATCTTAGTTTCTTGACCAGGGATCAGACCTGCATCCTCGGCACAGGAAGCATGGACTCTTAACCGCTCAACTGCCGGGGAGGTCCTGATCGTCCTTCTCTTCTAGTTTGTGTTCTTTGGGTCCAGAACCTGGTGGATGGTCTCTTCTCTCGCTTCACCTCCCACCATCCATCATCACCTCCAGGTCATTGCTATTTAAACCTACTTCCCAAACCCTTGCTCATACACTCACGGGTCATGCCTTCCCCATGCATCCCCGTGCCCACCGTCTCACTTTGTCATCCTGTGACCCTTTGGACTTCTCCATTCATTCACTGAAGACTTTGGCTGTAGGTTCTGTCTGCACCTCCAGCCTATTTCCTGTCAACATCCGTGATGATGCCGGTCTTCTTACATTTTTGTTCATCCAGTTTGTTGGCCTCAGCTCCAGGGAATTTCTGTGCAGATTATATCACCCACCCTTTCTCATGGCCATGCAGTTGGCTTTTTCTTTTTAATAAAAAATTTATACCTCTCAAATCTCAAATGCAAGCTTTCTTTTTCTCTTTGGCTCCAAATTCTCACATTTCCAGCCCACGTACACAATCACGAACTCAAACTTCAACCTGACCTACAGTTCTTTGATTCTTCAGACTTTCTCACTCGCAATGTTTATAGCCTTTTGCCTTTGAAGGTTTTTGTTGTTGTTTGTTTTGCATTTCTGTTTTGGGTTCCACTCACTATGTTGATCCATCACTATAATCCTTCCCTTGAGAAAACACACAACTCACTCCTCTGGAGTTCTGATGGTCATGTTTGCCTTGCAACACCCCCCCTTAGATGAACTCAGTCACATGATCTTTTTATGCCCACGCTTGTTCAGTGGCATTCACAGGCTTAATTTCAAGTGTTAGATGTGAAGGATTAATTGGACTCTCAGCCCTGCCAGATAATCCAATATTCTGTCCCTTATAAGCTAAGGTTTCTCACATCCCAAGCCAAGTACTGCAAACATTCTCCTCTCTCCTTAACCTCCTATTGCCATCTATTGGGATACTGTTATACTCAAACTTATGGTTTACTCATATACTAGTGAAAAGGTGATTCATCATTACATGAAATCTCCTCTATTTTCCTACTTATCTTCAAAATTATTTGTATTTACTACTATGTTCCTTCTTTATCTTCTGATACAATTGAGGAATTGACCCTCTTGTTTCAAAGGCCAGTCTTTAAATGTATGTTCTGAAACTCACCTCCCCTCATCTTCTCAAGGCCTTTTACCCCTATACTCTCCCCTTTTTCTTCTGCAGGACCAGGGTTACATGCTGGACTCAGCGTGCAAACACTCTCTAAAATCTCTCCTGCTTAAACAAAGAAAATATCTACAAGCATACCTGCCTTTGCTCCAGATCTGCTTGCAGACATGGCTGCGAGTGGTAAAGAACCTGCCTATCAATGCAGGAGACATGAGACACAGGTTCGATCCCTGGGTTGGGAAGATCCCCTGGAGGAGGGCATGGCAACCCACTCCAGTATTCTTGCCTGGAGAATCCCATGGACAGAAGAGTCTGGCAGGCTGCAGTCCATAGGGTTGCAAAGAGTCAGATGTAGCTGAAGTGACTTAGCACTCACACACAGCAAGATCTCTCAGTAGAGTTGTTTACACGTGTGAACTACACTTCCCCACCCATGCTAGTTTGAGCCCTGCTCAATGACTCCACAATTTTTATAGGTGCCCTTTATCCAACTGAGGAACTTTGGTTCTATCACTAGTTTGTTGAATGCTTACACAAGTTGTTGGATTTTGTGAAACGCTTTTTCTGCATTAGTTGGGATGCCCGTGTTTTTCCTCTTCATTCTGTTAGTACATCATGTTCTTTTGACCCCTACTTCCTCCTGGGACCTTCTGTTTCATTTATGATCCATATCACCACGCATCATTGGCTTGTGGGCAGAAGTGGGCAAGAAGGCCCCATCGTGGCAGGGAGATGTCTGCTCACTCAGGTGAGCCGGGATGTCTAGGAGCCTAAGGCCCATGGCTTCAGCCCCCAGCTGCCTGCCCATCTGTCTTTCAATTTTATTTATGCTTGTGGTGTGTTTGGGGAGCCCTCTTCCAAGCTCCACACTTAAGCTTGCTCCTTCTTATTTTAGAACTCCAATCTTCTTTACAGTACAGGACAGTCTCTCTGAGGACATGATATCTGAGCGGAGAGCTGAATGACGGGAAAGAACCACCATGGGAAGCTGTGGGAACAGATTCCCAGCTACAGTCACTTGGGTGAGAGCTTTGTTCTAAGCTGAGCTTGGAGACGTTTCTTCTTGGGCACTCCCTCATACGCTCTGTGCTCTTCAAGCTTGGTTTGAGGGACCTTCTTGAATCAGTCCATTCAGAAAATGAAAACCTCTTTTGCCACCAGTGAAATGAAACTGCTGGTAGTTCTTTATTGTTTTTTAATCTCTAAGTCATATCCAACTCTTGATGACCCTATGGACTGCAGCACATCAGGCTTCCTTGTGCTTCACTATCTCCTGGAGTTTATTTAAACTCATGTTCATCAAGTCGGTGATGCCATCCAACCATCTCATCCTCTGTCATCCCCTTCTCCTCCTGCCCTCAATCTTGCCCAGCATCAGGGTCTTTTCCAATGAGTCAGCTCTTCGAATCAGGTGGCCAAACTATTGGAGCTTCAGCATCAGTCCTCCCAGTGAATATTCAGGGTTGATCTCCTTTAGGATGGACTGGTTGGGTCTCCTTGCAGTCCAAGGGACTCTCAAGACTCTCCTCCAGCGTCATGATTCGGAAGCATCAGCCCTTTGGCTGTCAGCCTTCTTTATGGTCCATAGGCTACTGGAAAAAACATTGTTTTGACTATTCGGAACTTTCTCAGCAAAGTGATGTAGTTCTTAGGCTTAAACATAAAAAAGGAGCATAGAGAGGGCAAAAGAGTAAGGAAATAATGTTAATTAAAGGAGAAATTAGGAGAATAATAAAAGGTGGAGGAGGGAGAGCAAGAGAGAGAGACCACACTGCGGAGAAGTGGCCACCGGCCAAGATGTCATATTGCAGGTGACGGTCGAGTCCGGCTGGAAACTCCTCTTCTTCCTAAATAAACGTGAGAATTTTTTTAAAAAAGGAATTTTTTTTTTTGCCAGTTGAGTCTTTTACAGATATGGAAAGAAATAAGTTCATTTATAATTTCTAAGCCAACGTTGTGGCATTCTTTCCAATTGAAAAAAGCAGTAAAAAAAAAAGTCATTGTTGCTGTGTGATTGTAAAATTTTCCAACTTGCTGAGATTATTCTCGTTTCAGTTTCCCTTACTGATGAAAGCAATATCTTGAATCTAAGTTGTTCTCAGTCTGCTCAGCAGCTGATAAACAAAGAATAAAAAGGAAACAATTGAAAGACTAATTAATCAGAGTTAAATAACCAAAATTTGAACAAAGTTTATCAAAACCTCTGCCTGTATAAAGAGAGAACTGAGGAAGAAAGTCGACTGGAACTCTTGTGGCTTTTCAACCATTAATTTTCATGATTGTGTATTGCCTTTAACTTTCAAAAGTCTAAAATGTCTTATATCCAAAATCAGTGAAATAATTAAGTAAGCTAAAGGCAAACTCAGGACAATAGGCTGAGAAAAACAAAACAAACACAAACCCCCCCTACTTTCTGATATTCGCAGAATCTTTAGATTTTAAGGTTGGAAGCACCTTGACTGTTTACTAATTTTTCCTTCAGGAAGTTTATGCTGTTTCTGCGATTGAAGCAATTATCTTCACACACTGTAACAAAATGCCTCTGGTCAATCTGCTCTCTTCCTAACTCTCCCCGCCATTTTGATCATGAATTCCATTGACCTAGAGAATGTTTGCAGAGAAGGCGATGGCACCCTACTCCAGTACTCTTGCCTGGAAAATCCCATGGACGGAGGAGCCTGATGGGCTGCAGTCCGTGGGGTAGCACAGAGTCGGACACGACTGAAGCGACTTAGCAGCAGCAGCAGCAGCAGAGAACGTTCGCAGTACTCATATCAGATACTGAACTCGCTTAAGTTCTCTGCTGCTGCTGCTGCTAAGTTGCTTTAGTCGTGCCCAACTCTGTGCGACCCCATAGACTGAAGCCCACCAGGCTCCCCCGTCCCTGGGATTCTCCAGGCAAGAACACTGGAGTGGGTTGCCATTTCCTTCTCCAGTGCCTGAAAGTGAAAAGTGAAAGTGAAGTTGCTCAGTTGTGTCCTACTCTTAGCCACCCCATGGACTGTAGCCCGCCAGGCTCCTCCATCCGTGGGATTTTCCAGGCAAGAGTACTGGAGTGGGTTGCCATTCCCTTCTCTCAGGGATCTTACTGACCCAGGGATCGAACCCACATCTCCTACATTGCAGACATTGGCAGTTGGATTCTTTACCACTCGGCCAAATTACTAATGACAATGAGGGTGGTGAATAATGATGAGTGATGAGCTACACTTCAAATAATGTATTAATCAGTCTTTGTAAGTCATGTATTAAGAACAGGACATGACTGACCACAATTTCAGATTTTTCAGAATGGAAAAATCATGAGAGTGTAAGCAAGAACACTAAACTGTTCTGATTTGGGGGAACTAGTTTCTTGGGATTGGTGTCACTGCTAAATATCTGGAAGTTAGCATCTAGGGACATATTTTGAAACTCATGAAAAGCTCTATACACATAAACATTAAACATCAATAGATAATATATGTGAACTGATAGCTTCTTTCATACATTAAACGGACGAGGCATTTGTTAAAGCATGAGTGGATCTGTAGTAAATGCTGAAAATTTCCCTATTTTGTAAAGATATCCTGTTAGGAAAGTAAATGCAATCAGTCACACATTTCCTAAAGGAGATTTTCCCTTCAAATCAATATTATCTTTCATTAGGAGGATTTTCTTTTTATCACTATATGCATTTTCTTTCAGACACATAATTGAAATGATACTAAGAATCAATGGCAATACATGCTTTTATTTTATATGTATAATTTATAAAAGAAGACCAAGCTTTTCTTTAGTTGGAGATCACTCTTCTTGTCTGATATCTATATCTGTCAAGCCTACTTTAGAAGTATAGCATCCCATTATTTCCATTATTTCATTGCCTATCTCATTTTTCTCTAACTTGACTCATAAATTTTGGCCTGACTTTAATCATACAGCTTCTCATACTCCCTGCTGCTGCTGCTGCTGCTGCTAAGTCACTTTAGTCGTGTTCGAGTCTGTGTGACCCCAGAGACGGCAGCCCTCCAGGCTCCCCCATCCCTGGGATTCTCTAGGCAAGAACACTGGAGTGGGTTGCCATTTCCTTCTCCAATGCATGAAAGTGAAAAGTGAAAGGGAAGTCGCTCAGTCATGTCCGACTCTTAGCGACCCCATGGACTGCAGCCCACCAGGCTCCTCCGTCCATGGGATTTTCCAGGCAAGAGTGCTGGAGTGGGGTGCCATCGCCTTCTCCGCTCACACTCCCTACATAAAAGGAAAAACGTCCTTCCATTGTGTTTCACTTGCTGGAGGCTTACAGGACCCAGCTCTTGATTTTAGAGGATCTGCTGTGGCTGCTGTGTTTATTCTTCTCTCACAGGACTCTGCTGCCACAGATCCCACCTTTAAATGTGAATTTTATCACACATAAGCGTTTAACCTCAGGATTGCCTTCTGTAAGCTCATTCAGTAGGAAAGTGACACAGTGCCACCTTCCATCAAAGCAAATGAGCTAAAACTTCATACATTCAAAGTGTCTGCTTAGACCTTTTGTTTGTAGTAGCTAGCAGAGAACTTGAGCAGGTTCAGTATCTGAAATGAGTACTGGGAACATTCTTTGCTGCTGCTACCGCTAAGTCACTTCAGTCGTGTCCGACTCTGTGCGACCCCAGAGACGGCAGCCCACCAGTAGCTAGCAGAATTCCCTGTTTAATCTGCAGAACATTCACTGCTCTTACTTCGTAGCTATAATAAGCAAGAATATGCGGGACCGACTCATTTCTAGTTAGAAACCTAGAACATGTTTTCCCTATTCATCTGGTAATATGAATATCATCACTTCTTTTTAGTGTCTGAGGAAAAAAGAAAAAAAAAAAAAGAGAGAAGACTTCAAATAGTCAAGATGATTTAGAAGCTAAGAAACTAAGAATGTAAACTGGAGGGAAACTTGCCAAGATTGAGGAGGAAGGGGGGTGGGGGGGTCAGGTAAACTTCTAAAGGGAATGCGAGGTTACCAGTTATACGTCCTGGAATCAAGGTAGAATATGCCCATGGTGTGGCTTCAACATGTTCCTGATGCAGATTCTAGTGACTTGAAAAATCAGAGACTGAAATAGTGGATGCAGATGGGAGGGTATGTGCTTGGCATTTAATGGTGTTGTTGACTTACTCTAACCTGATATTTGAGGCACATAGTCAGTTCTTGGTTGTTTTTGCCCGTAGAGGGAAGCAATGATGTGGATAATCCAAAATATAATTATTTTTGGATTTAATGGGCATTTTTGTTTATAGTATTAAAATAACTCAACATTTTCTGGAATTTGTGACTGTTCAAGTAACATATTTTATTCACCTCTTCTGGCAAAAATAAAATTTTTTTATTTTGAAGAAAGATTTATCCTCTCAGCTTTAATCCTGTTTTCCACCTCAAACATTGGAAATGCTAGGTTTGGAGTGAGTGAATGAGTGAGTGAGGTTGCTCAGTTGTGTCCGACTCTTTGCTAGGTTTGGAGAGTACTGCATTTCACTTACTTTGATTCAATCTATGAGGATATGAGAGCTTAAAATAGTACACTTCACATGAGATCTCAAGAGTTAAGAGGAAAGTTTCTCATTCAGACACCATAGTATATAAACCCCACCACCACCCACCCTGAGGTTTGCCTCCCATTTCCAACAGAATATCTACTTCCCTAAATGTCTCTAAGGGAAATTGTTACTCAGCCCAACTCTCTGCTTTCTTCATCTTGGAAAATCTCTTGAGCTTATAAACTTGGCCTTGGCGTGGGATCACTTATCCTCTATAGTATGTTTCACAAAGACAGAGTGTTTCATTCTTGACCAAAGCAGGGGTGGGAAAGCTCCCAAATTCAACCCATTTTAAGATTTCCCAGCCTCGTTAGTTGAGATTATGATACTCTCTGATCATTGAGAAAGTAAAATTTGGAACTTCCTTGGCATCCGGTGGTTAAGGGGGTGCAGGGACTTCCCTGGTATCCAGCGGTTAAGGAGGTGCAGGTTCGATCCCTGGTTGGGGAGCTATGATCCCACATGCCTTGTGGCCAAAAAACCAAAACATAAAACAGAAGCAATATTGTAACAAAGTCAATAAAGACTTTAAGATTGGTACACCTTAAAAAAAAATCTTTAAAACAAAATGAACTTTTAGCCAGATCTTTCCCAGTAATAGAACCAGTAGTATTTAAATCCATGTAAAATTAAAAACAAACAAACACCCTTGGACTGCAAAGAGATCCAACCGGTCCCTCCTAAAGGAAATCCACCCTGAATATTCACTGGAAGGACTGATGCTGAAGCTGAAGCTCCAGTACTTTGGTCACCTGATGCGAAGAACTGACTCATTTGAAAAGACCCTGATGCTGGGAACGATTGAAGGCAGGAGGAGAAGGGGACAGCAGAGGATGAGATGGTTGGATGGCATTACTGACTCAATGGACATGGATTTGGGTGGACCCCGGAGTTGGTGATGGACAGGGAGGCCTGGCCTGCTTCGATTCCTGGGGTTGCAAAGAGTCGGACATGACTGAGTGACTGAACTGAACTGAACTAAATCTACATAGACTTCTGTATAAATTACCATATTATACTTTTGAGCGATAGCAGTAATTATAATGATTTGTTTGTTGTAACTGAAACTACTAGGGTTCTTGTGGCTCTGACCTTAAAGACTCTGCCTGCAATGCAGGAGACCCAGGTTTGATCCCTGGGCTGGGAAGCTCCCCTGGAGAAGGAAATGGTAATCCACTCCAGTATTCTTGCCTGGAGTATCCCATGGATGGAGGGGCCTGGTGGGCTACAGTCTCTGGGGTCACAAAAACTTGGACACAACTGAGTGACTAACACACACAACTCAAACTACTAAGTAATTTTTATTTGTTTGTTTCCTTTGTAATAAGGAGCCACGGTTCCAATCATACCTGCCGAGTTTCCTGGGCTCCCCGTCTTTGATTTCATTTTCATTTTGCATTGAGTGGGCTTTACGATGTCTGTCTGGAGGGGAAAGAAAAAAATGGCTTAAGTAGAATTTTACTTTGCCTTTTTTGGTTTCAATTTAGCTTCCATAATATTTCAACAATGTCATACCCAAGATGAGTGGAAAAGTAATTATATTTGAGGGTATATACTATTTGCCGAAAACTTTTAAATTTTTTATATGAATTGTATAATTGTATAATTATTATAATATAATTGTACAATTACACAATTGAATAATTGTATAGTTGAATTGTATAATTGTATAATTGGACAATTGAATTGTATAAATGTAAACCGATGACTGAAGTTTATTATTTCCCCTTTATAGATAAGGAAACTGAGGCTTTAAGAGCTAAAGTAACTTACTTAGGGCCTCAGAGCCTGTGAGCAAAAAGAGTGAGGATTTTTTCTAAGAGAGCCTGAGTCAGTTAGATATGTTTTGATGACTGCATTGGGACAGTGCAGATGGTAGAGGCCAGAACCCAGAATCCTGTCACTGAGAGGCTAGGGCCACTGCTGGGGTCAACACACAGGGGGATAGGGCCAGAAAGAGGTGTGATCCAGCAGGCAGAAGAACACCAAAATGGGAGGCCAGTTTGAGTCGGGCCCAGGGTGTGGACCACGTGGCTCAGCAGGTGAGCGGCAGAGCCAGCCCGACGGCAGGGTGTAAGGACCTTCCCTTCCTCAGTGGCGAGCATGGAGTCGGGGCTGCTCACACTGCCATGCAGTTTCTCTGAGACAGGGAGGAATTTCAGGGCAGTCTGTGAGGGGGCAGCATGCCGTACCATCGGAGGACACTTGGACTGTTGCCCTAAATCCTGAAGGCTAGCTCACATGGCAGATAAAAAGGGCAGGAGGCAAGCGAGAAATTGAGTTATCAGTGCTGAGAACTGGGATGCAAAGAAAAAAGAGTCCATCATCAACAACAGCGATTTGACAGAGGGCTTCAGAATCGCTTTCTGAAGCCCTCTTGCCTGAGCTGAGGCTTGTCCTCAAACCTGGGATGCAGCTGGTCCTACATGTGGGCTGTACAAGTGTGTGAAAGAGATGACAGAAGGAGGGAGCTACAGGAATCAGGACACTGGACCCTGACGCGTGAGTGAAGAGAAAGTCAGCACTGAGTAAAAATAGCTTTTAATCACTGCCTTGCAACTCAGTTAGTTATCTGTTCAGACGATGTGGAGAGGCCAACACTGAAATTTGGCCTGCACTGTTTCCAAGGAAAATTCAGCATCTACTCAGACACCTCGCTATGTGCTTTTCAGTTCAATTCAGTCGCTCAGTTGTGTCCGACTCTTTGCGACCCCATGAATCACAGCACACCAGGCCTTCCTGTCCATCACCAACTCCCGGAGTTCACGCAGACTCACGTCCATCAAGTCGGTGATGCCATCCAGCCATCTCATCCTCTGTCGTCCCCTTCTCTTCCTGCCCCTAATCCCTCCCAGCATCAGAGTCTTTTCCAATGAGTCAACTCTTCGCATGAGGTGGCCAAAGTCCTGGAGTTTCAGCTTTAGCATCATTCCTTCCAAAGAAATCCCAGGGCTGATCTCCTTTAAGATGGACTGGTTGGATCTCCTTGCAGTCCAAGGGACTCTCGAGAATCTTCTCCAACACCACAGTTCCAAAGCATCAATTCTTCGGCGCTCAGCCTTCTTCACAGTCCAACTCTCACATCCATACATGACCACAGGAAAAACCATAGCCTTGACTAGACGGACCTTTGTTGGCAAAGTAATGTGTCTGCTTTTGAATATGCTCTCTAGGTTGGCCATAACTTTCCCAAGCAAAAGATCAGAAGTAAGATTCTTGACTCCCCTTCCCAAGGGAATTGTGGCAATGCATCTAACTTGCTTCATGAATATGTAGGGAAACTAAACCTAGTCGCGTACATGCTTGATGGTGGACTTAAGCATTAGAGAAGAGGAAGATTAAACAAAACGGATGGTTAAATTTGTTCAAAAAGACTGAAACCAAGAGCACTGCAGGCTGTGGTTGTCCGCACCTGTTTGCAATTCAGAAAGAGCATCAAGGGGGTAGACGGGGAAGTTTTATGCTGAAATCACAGCTTGGTAAAAGTTAGACAGCCTGAACACTACAGATATAATTAAAACCCACATGCCGTGGATGTTTAAAACCTATCCAGTAAGTACCAAAACATTGTTATACCATTGTTACACCATCCTCTTACACCAAACTGAATCATCACTTTCTTGTTTTCCTGCTAACAGTATGTTCTATGCTTAATGAGTCATGTCTGGCCTTGCTTTGTTCAGCTGAACAGAATAAAACATTATGAATTTTTAATATTTTCATGTTAATTACTTTCTCAATTGTATACCCCAATATGCTTGTGAAGAACTTTAACACCTCAAATAGCCTTTGAATGTTCCTTATTTAATTATAATTTAAACATTACACAGACAGGATAATGGGTTGCTTATGATGAATGTTTCATGGCAAACCAGGCAGAGGGATTAACGATTGTATTTATGATGCCTAAGGAAAGACTGGGGCTTCTCTGGTGGCTCAGTGGTAAAGAATCCTCCCGCAGTGCAGGAGACATGGGTTTGACCCCTGGGTTGGGAAGATCCCCTGGAGGAGGGCATGGCAACCCACTCCAGTATTCTTGCCTGGAGAATCCCATGGACAGAGGAGCCTGGTGGGCTACAGCTTATAGGGTTGCAAAGTATCAGACACGACTGAAGTGATTTAGCACGCACACAAGGAAAGATCTCCTGGAACTCCAGGAGATCTACAATTACCGACCTCAACTAAGGAAGGCATATTTCCTGGAAGGCAGAAGTGTTGGGGTGAGTTAACCCATTTTGCTCTTTGGAAAGAAAGAAAACACCAATTCTGCCACCAGGAATTTCTTTGTTTTTTGGAGGCCACCATGCAAACTGAGAAACTTATAAATTTGATTATGGAAATAATCTGGGGTTTCTAACATCACTTTTGTTGAGGCAAGATATTTTAGAGATTTTCATACTGTTGGGCTCTATCTACCTTTCTCCAGCTATGTAAACTGGGCTATCCACACTCCTTATTGCCAATGTTCATCTTTTGGAAAATGTTTGGAGAAAATATTTATCTCAGGGAAATGATGAAGATTCTATTAGCTCAATCACTGAGTGCTTTATGCTGTCTTAAAGTCACCAGAAGTGCTCAGCAGATTTTCGGCATTTTCAAAATTATTACTGTAATCATCATTAAAGTCATGCGTACAATCAGGCCGTCTTATCCCCTGGTTTCCACATCTGCATATTCAACCAATTGCAAATGAATTGTACTCTGCCATTTTATATAAGGGACTTGAGCACCAGTGGACTTCGGTATTGATAGCGCAGTTGGTAAAGATTCTGCCTGCAACACAGGGGACCCTGGTTCAATTGATGGGTTGGGAAGATCCCCTGGAGAAGGGAAAGGCCACCCACTCCAGAATTCTGGCCTAGAGAATTCCATGGACTGTATCGTCCGTGGGGTCGCAAAGAGTCGGATACGACTGAGCACCTTTCTCTTGGGTACTGGAACCAGTTCCCCGTGGAAACCAGGCGATGATGGTGTGTCCTGTGACTGCATTCAAGCACCTCTTCCATTCTAGGCTCTCATTTTCTGGGATGTAAAAGTTATGACTTTGTCATTTCTTTGGAACTTGTAGCTCTCCAAAGGAAAGCAAAACAATTAAAAATTTAAAAAGGTATGAACTGTGTATGGAAGTAGAGCATAAGCTTCATGAAGGCATATTCTTTGGATCTCTCGATGCTAAACATTGTATATCACACTCTCAGGGGATGCTGCTGGCGACGACGATGCTGTGGCTCCCCTGGGTCCTATCCTGTGACGTCTTTGATTACTTCACATTTATTTGTTTTCCTTGACTTGGAAGAACCAAAATACGATTCTGTTACAGAATAGCAGTGGAATCAATTATCGTATAAATTCAGTGTCTGAGTCTTGCAATCATAATTACCATTGAAAACAAATATTTGAGCTGTCCTGTCTTGTGTGTAAGAGACTTTGTTTTTTACTAAGTAGCAACTTTTAAATTTCAGTAAGTTAATTCAAAATGTAAAATATTGCTCAAAAGGTATTTTGACCTTAAAATATGTATGCAAGCTACGATGGCTTAATTTTTTTCTCCAGCAGAAGGAGCATATAAGACAATGTCTGTGAAGAAAAAGTACCATAACAAGAGTTTTCAAAGGGCATGCACATTTTTCATGCACATTTGAACCACCAGTTTAATCAAATGAATGCATAATCAGTAAGCAATGTGCTGACATAAACAGGGAGGCACAAAATAGCCTTAGGGCAGTAGCCAAGAGTCGAATTCTCGGTGCTCCTACAAGGTTAAAGTATCAGATTCAGCATACTAACTTTCCCTAAACTGACTTAATTGTGGATTGAATGTTTGTGAGGAATAAATTATTGTTGTTCATAAATTACATAGCTTTTGGTATTTTGTTATAACATCCTGAGCTGACTAAGGCAGGCTTCATAAATTTGGTAACCACTGGCAATGGAGGAACCAATTTTTAAGTCTCCAGAAGTTTTTGTTGGTAGGATGGACTCTCCAACATATAAAATATAATAACATCTTTGTGTTATTTGTGGGACTATAGATAAACTCAAATTTGTACTGCCAAGGCTTATCCCATACCTGATAGAAGGATTCTGGATTTATAGGTGGAAAATTACCTTTGAGTGCTTCACTATAACCAAAGGTAGAGTGAGCAAACACTGACTTTTATTTAACTAGGGTTTATCATTTATTTAACTAGAGCATTTGTTTATCATTTATTTAACTAGAGCATTTGTATCACTATACCTTACTCAACGAAACTATGGACATAATATTCTCTTCTAAAAGAACACATTGAGAAGACCCTCAATACTTACACATGCAAATTTAGGTAAATTCAACAAGTATTAATTATATAAAAGCCAAGAAAAGTCAAAATTAAATAATAGGACCTGGGGAGTTCAAGGGCTTTTACAGAATTTTAGTTCACTGATTTTCATTTTCCTTGGAAACTACCTTTTTATCAATTTCAACTTCAGAGCTCTCTGAGTACAAAATTTCTTTTCCTTCACTTTTATGTCATCACTGCTTTTCCAAGTTCATCTTAAGCCAAAGATTCTAGTTTGGCCTCTTGGGCTTGGCCTTTGGAGGTGCTAGGAGGAAAGAGCAATTTTGAAAGTTCAAAGAGTTTAAAACCCAGTACTGAGAATTTTCAAGAAAAAGTCAGTCATTGCTACAGACCTTGGGTTGTCTGACTACCACGCATGATGGATTTTCCAGGGTAGTTCCAATTTCGAGACTGTACTTTGTAGCTTAAAACTTCTTTCCTATGTTTCCCAGTTTCCTTTGTTAGTACTATGCTGTCAAAGCCTGATAAAGGTATTATTAAAACAATTTTAGTGGTTAACCCTGATAACATTTCTGATGACAAGAGTTTTGCTAGAACCCAGAGCATAAGAACTTTTCAGCAATTTGTTTTCTTTCAGATGCCAGAGCATTCCAGTTTGACACATTGAGGCTTGAATGAAAGTTCAGTTGGTTACAGTTATAGAATTCATTTTTTCTTTGACTTCCTAAAGCTTAGATTTCTAAATATGCCCCTAACCTCTTGGAAGAAAAAAATGAGAAAGTCCAGTATTATAGACTTGATAAAAAGAAAGTAGATAAATGATTTGTCATTGTACTTAAAGCTGGAACGGATCTTAGGAATTCCAGTTCAAACTCATAAAGTGAATTTGCTTTCTCACTTATAAGTGGTTTACCATAAATAGAATAAACAATGAATGAAATAACTACTTTTTAGGGGTATGTAGTGCTCTGACCTACACAGTTTATTTTAGTAATCAAAAATGGAATGCATACTTCTAAAACATGACCTCAGCTGGGTTAAGACAAAATGTGAAGTGAAAAGCAAACACCATCTTTTAAAGATCATTTCATTATTTGTGAAAGCTGCATCAGGAAACAGCGTATGCAAAAAACAGGATATGGCTTTCAACTAGAGTACACGTATTTGAGTGGCTTTTCTCACTCTGACTGAATCAGAATTTGTAAAGCTTCTGTCATCTGTGCTTAAAATATTTAAAAGAATTGTAAACATAAAATGTTAACTCTCTTCTCATTCTATTTAGGATGTCGTAGAATGAGAAGAGGCCCATCTAGGAACGCTGAGTCAGAGCACAGTTCCAGTAATTTGCCTCTGCAGTGTTAGCAGCAACTCTTAGGCCCTGATTCTTACTTCTCTCCTATTGATGACTGTGCAGAATCCATTTATCACTTATGCCACCTGCATGCTTTTTGTTTTTTCACTCTCCTTTGTCCCAGGAGTCTGCCATCCTTAACCTGGAATGCCTTTTGGTTGGATAGGTCATCTCTTAAAATGCTCTTATTCAAAAGAGCATCTCACTTTCTTTTCAAAGCAGTGTCTTCCTTCCTTCCTTCCTTCCCTCCCTTTCCCCCTCTTTTTCTCCTTTTCCCTCTTTCTTTCTGAGCTGTGAGTAAGCTAGATATTAGAAAATTGTTCTTATTAAATTAATGTTAAAATGAAATGTGAATGACACATCATTTACCTAGCTGTTCTCTCTTCAAAAGGTTTTTCTCTAATAAAATATAATTATAAACAGAATTTTGGGTAGAGAGAAATCTTGGGATGGAAGCTTTTAAGTGACACCACTTAGTTTTCAGCTAATATTTGGCGTTGACGCTGAGAGCGCCAAGTCACGTTGGCAATCTTCAGAAAGCGCTGTCCTTCCTTCCCCATCTCCTCATGGCTGCCTTAGCCTTTCTCAGATGCTAATTAAAGCGGAAGAGCCTATGTAAGAGCTGTCCAGAGGAAAATAAGTATGACTTGGAACTTTATTCTCTTTTCCAGCCTTGTTTACTTGGGAATAAATATACTGTATAGGTAAGACACTCTCTGCTGTAACCAACAGGACGTTCTTTGGTTAAAAGAAAGTCCCAACTACTAAAAAGTCCTGACTACTAACGCTTATTAAGTGGCGAACATACTATCTCACACCGAAGAGTTGATGAGTGCCGGAGAACTGATTCTTTTGACCTGTGGTGTTGGAAACGACTCTTGAGAGTCCCTTGGACAGCAAGGAGATCCAACCAGTCCATGCTAAAGGATATCAGTCCTGAATTTTCATTGGAAGGACTGATGCTGAAGCTGAAGCTCTGATACTTTGGCCACCTCATGCAAAGAGCAGACTCATTTGAAAAGACCCTGATGCTGGGAAAGATGGAAGGCAGGAGGAGAAGGGGTTGGATGGCATCACTGACTCAGTGCACATGACTTTGAGCAGCTCCAGGATATGGCGAAGGGCAGGGAAGCCTGCTGTGCTGCAGTCCGTGGGCTTACAAAGAGTCCGACATGACTGAGTGACTGAAAAAGGGAACAGCAACATTATCTCACAGAATTGTTGTTATATAATTAGGGTGAGAGTAATAGGTATTCTTTATTGAGTTTGTGTTGTATGTCAGATATTATTCTAAATACTTTACGTATTCTGACTCATTCTTGATAAGATCAAGGCAAGTATTATAATTTTCTCCATTTTACAAGGAAAGCACTGGGCTGTTCAGCCTCCAGATAGGTTAGTTCTGTGGTCCACTGGTGTCACCGAGGACCAGTTTCTTTCCATCTCTCGTATCTGTCATCTTTAAGGTATCAGTGGTTTCTCACACTGACTAACCTAGTTATTGCAAAATGAGTCTAACTATTCAAGGCATTATGTTCAGACAAAAATATATCAACAGTAAAATGAAGGGCCCTTGTGACTTTATGCCTATCATTTTAATAGGGAAGAGATTCCTGTTCGTCAGGACAGGATCACTTGTCTCTATTAGTCTTGGATGAGAGAACGCAATTTCTGTAACTTGCTTAGACTGATTGTTTGGAATAAAATGGATGTTGGGAATGAATTACTATGATAACTGTGCAATCTTCCATTGTAAGCTCTCAGAATAAGATTTCCAAATAGTGGGAAATCACTGTGGGAAAGGCAGAAATCTACAACCTCTTGGGTATAAATTCAGAATATTTAGAGAATTTCAAGGCTACTTTCAGCAAATTTTGATTTCATTTTACCTTGAGGCTCTTACTCAACTTAGTTTTGTTTGGTAACAGTTGCATGTATAAGGGTTTATTTGAACTGCATTCTGTTAATGGTGTAGTTGGCATGCAACATAAATATTGTGTGTTATAAAAACTTAGATCACATTGTGCTGAGATGAAGTGTATGTTGCCTTGCACTATACCCAGCTAACAGTCTGACGCTCCCGTAGTTCAGTCATCTTCTTGTAGCAAACTAATTTAGGAGTGCTGTGATGAGGAATCTTCATTTTGGCGTACGGCAGTTAGTGGATCATTTGAGATTTCAGGGTGTGTGATTCATAAAGATGGATTAAGATGCAACTTGCACCGAATTCAATATACGGACATTTTTACAACACAGTTCAAACTCAGAAAACCTGAATTCTGTAATATTAGCTCTTTCCTTGGAGTTAGAACATTCACATCTATGTGTGGTAGAAAAGAAAATTAGACTGACTACGGTTGAATTCCAACTGTCTTTAAATTAAACCAATGACCTCATTTGAAACTTCATGGGAAAAATTATAGAACTTTCTTGGACTTCCTACAATGACGAGAAGTCTGGGCAGGTGCTGTGCCTGTGAAACACGGAGGCATACAACCTGTTCTTTACAGGAGCCGCAGCCCAATGGGACCATCACACTTCGATTTCCCCAAGATGATGACCGTATTTTACTATCATCTTCAAGTGTTTCCTCTCCTATAGTTTGTATTCCTCCAGGCAGAATACATTTTGTAAGTTGGTTCCCAGTGTTCTCTCTTCAGTTCTTAAAAGCTCCTGTATTAAAAAAAATGTTTGTTTTTGAGAGTGGTAATGAATAGGGAAAGAGTTTGGCCAACTGAATAAAAATTTGGATTTATTAAGACCATTGGTCACAAGTTCAAAGGAAGAGATAAATAATTGGCTCCAAGGAGACAGGAAAGCATAGACGTCTGCCCCAGGGCCGTTATTAAGGTGATTAGGCTTCATGACTTGTGGTCCTATATGGCCGTGTTCGTTTTCAGGTTCGGAGAAGGCAATGGCACCCCACTCCAGTACTCTTGCCTGGAGAATCCCATGGACGGAGGAGCCTGATAGGCTGCAGTCCATGGGGCCGCTAGGAGTCGGACACGACTGAGCGACTTCACTTTCACTCTTCACTTTCATGCATTGGAGAAGGAAATGGCAGCCCACTCCAGTGTTCTTGCCTGGAGAATCCCAGGGACGGGGGAGCCTGGTGGGCTGCCGTTTATGGGGTCGCACAGAGTCGGACACGACTGAAGCGACTTTGCAGCAGCAGCAGCATTTTCAGTTTCCAGGAGAGAAAACCTAATGTGTCTGAGTTATAGCAGCCGTGCCCATCTCCAGGCTTAATAGGGGTAGCCAGTAGCATTACTAAATGGTCGTTAAGGAAATCTAATGTGTGGCATTTTATCATCAACCATCCCGGGACACCACTTTTTGTTACAGAGTCTTCTTTCTTTTTCATCTTCTCTCCTTTTCCTCTTTGCTTTTCTTCTTTCTTCTTTTACTTTTGGTAATTCCTCACTTCCTTCTTTCTTATGTTGACTTTCATGCTGAAATCCCTCTCTACATTTTGAAACTATTAGAGCATGTGATGGCATCAACTTTTAATTAGCTTGGAAATAGCTTCAAATATCCCAGCTATGGTCCCAGGACCCAGAGCTATGGTCCTGGCTGGTTTTAGCTCAGTGAGACCCTGAGCACAGAATTGAGCTACATTGTGCCCTGACCTCCAGAATGGTGTGATAGGAAATGAGTGTGGGTTGTTTTATTGTTGTTGGAGGATAATTGCTTTACAATGTTGTGTTAGTTTCCGCTGTTCAGCAACACGAACAGGACAATATGCACACAGGTACACGTATATCCCCTCCCTCTTGAACCTCCCTTCCCCCCATCCCACCCCTCTAGTCATCACTGCAGAAGGAGGTGGCAACGGGCTCCAGTCTGCCTTTTCTGTACAGCAGCTTCCCACTCGCTGTCTGCTTTACACATGGTGGTGGGCACGTCAGCGTGCCCCACCCCCTCCTCTCCTCACCTCCGCCCACAAGCCTGTTGTCCACCTTTGCGCCTCTGTCTGTGCCCTGCAAATACGTTCATCGGTACCATTTTCTGGATTCCGTGTATATGTGTTAATGTACGATATTTGCTTTTCTCTCTCTGAATGCGTGTGGTTTTGAGTCACTAAAATTTTGGTCATGCATTTGCTGCGATATAAAACCAAACACATGCCCTTGAGCTCTCTGGTTTGTTCTTCCTCTAAACGGGGATTTGTCGATTTTCTTGTTTGTGCCTTTGTCTACTGTTGCTCGTCACTACCCTTGTCTTTATTTTTCCCTTCTGTCTACTTACTTTGGACTGGAATGCCTCTCTTTCCCTAGCTCCTCAAGATGGAGACTTCGATTAAAGCTCTTCTTCCCGTCTATTATTAAGACTCTTTTATTTGGTTTTCAATTACTTGGAATTCAAGGCTTCCTAGGGTTTCCCTGGTGGCTCAGATGGTGAAGAACCCACCTGAAATACAGAAGATGTGGGTTCAACCCCTGTGTTGGGAAGATCTCTTGGAGAAGGGAATGGCAACCCACTGCAGTCTTCTTGCCTGGAGAATCCCACGGAGAGAGGAGCCTGGCGGGCTACAGTCCACGGGGTTGCAAAGAGGCAGACACGACTGGGTCTCTAACACTTTCTTTTCAAAGGTGCACTAATGGATAGATGCCAGCTGCGCAGCTTCCCAGTTTCCAGTGTGCATGCGATTCACGTGGACACCTCGTTAAAACGCAGGTTCTGACTCAGTTTGGCGTGGGACCTAAGATTCTGTTTTCAACAAGCTCTCAGGAGATTCTGGTAATGTTGACTTGAGGGCTAAGCTTTGAAAGTCAAGGGTCTCATAGCAGAAAAATCTACCAACAGCAAAAGGCAGAATTGCTTGTGTCAGAAGGTAATTAGCTATACATAATTATATGAATCATCTTTTGGTTTTTATTTTTCATGACGTAATTATTTTCTAGCTATTTCTATTTGGTTTTTTAAACTAGAATTTTAATGCATTAACTTAGCTTTGCCTTCAAAATATATTTTGAAAATTCACTGGGCTGACTTTTGTAACTGTGTTCTGGGTGGCCAGGAGCCCTAGAGCTCAGTTTCTTTCTCTCTTATCATGTTCAGCTCAGAAGACTAAAAAGGAAACCCCAGGGCCCATGGGCCCTACTGCTAAGAATAAAATGTTGTGTGGGGTAGAAATGAACAATTGTCTTTTCTCTTCTTTTGTTATGGTAAGAGCATTTAACATGAAATTTACCCTCCTAACAAATTTTTAAGTGCATAGTACATTATTGTTAACTAGAGACCCAACAGTGTATAGCTATTATTAATGAATACTGTAAGTTATAATCCTTATTTAATGGCCAAAAATCACTAATGAACATGAATAAGTGCTTGGACAGGTGGAGAAGTAGGACCTCAGAGGGTCATTCCTTAATCTTATTAGTGGGTGATTAAAAGCATGAGAGCTGATGTTCAGTGTTTGCTGCAATGCTGCACCCGTAAGGGAAAACTGAAATTTAAAGGAATTGAGCAAAGGAGGTTGAAATGCATAAAACTCCGTGGATTCACTCTTGAGAGTACTTGTGTATGCAGGAGATGTTATAGCGAATGTGCAAATATTCTGTAAATGTTCCCCAAGCTGCCATTTCCCCGATTCTCACTAATACTGCTCTAATATCTTTTGGGGGAATTCACCCACTTATCTTGGATTGGTGCTGCTTGGTGGAAGCCAATGGATGCATCCCATGAGCCTGGCTGCACTGAGTCATTTAGAGATGATTCCAGAGGATGAATCCTACTACCTGGGCAGGAGACGCCTCTTCTTTCTCCCACAATACGATGTGAGAAGGAGGACTCTGAAACAATGGCAGCCAGATTTGGGGTTATGAATGGACACCTTAGAGCCTCTTGAAGACCACTGTAGCAGAGACCGTGGATGGAGCTCACTGTGTAGAAAGGAGATGAGAGAAACAGAGAGAAATAGAGTCCCAAATATATTACTTGAATTTCTGGAAAAAGTCTCACCGGAAACCATTCCTGTTTGTAAAATTTTAAAATAAGTGAGCAATAAATTGTCTTCATTTTAAAACAGTTTAAGGTTGTAATTCCCATTTATCATCGTTGTCATTCATTCAGTCGTGTCCGACTCTTTGCAACCCCATGGATGGCAACACGCCAGGCCTCCCTGTCTACGGGATTTTCCAGGCAAGAATACTGGGGTCAGTTGCCATTTCCTTCTCCAGGGGATCTTCCTGATCCAGAGATTGAACCCGAGTTTCCTGCATTGCAGGCAGATTCTTTACCATATGAGCCACTAGGGAATCCCACTGTAGTCATAAATGATAAGAATTGTTACAGTAGGTAAACTATAAGAGGAGATAATGCATCTAACTCTGTATTGTGAAATTTTTGCATTTTTTCATGGAATAAGTTAGATGAAAAAAATATCAAGAAGAATCTAATGATAACAGAATTTCCCAGAGAATGTTACAGGTGGCCTGGCTTAACAGGAAGGAGACTGGCTAGAAAAGATCTGAACTTTATAAGAGAAGAATGACTCGGGATTAAAGGATGTGAAGGGATGAAGGCATCCAAGGGCAAGACGTCTGCAGCAGAAGGCACCTCGTGGCAGGAACAGCATCGGCCAGCACGCTCGCCCGTCGTTCTCTGTAACCTGAGGCTCTTTAAATCTTCAGGATGCTGAATTTGCCTATCTATCACTTTAAAACATTAAAGAAATAAAATTTGCCAGGCGTGGAGTTGGTACCAAGTTATTGGAGAGTCCTGGATGAAGATTTTCTCTGGTTACTGGATGAAGGCAAGATCCTACAGAATTACAACACACTCAAAATAATCCAGGTGCTTCAAGGCAAAGATCTTTCAAATACTGTTTCACAACATGATGTGACTTACTTTCAGAAAGTGCTACGAAAGTCTGGCCTCCTAGGGAAGGCCTGGGATATTGAGAGAATCATCTCTTGGGGCAGAGAATCGTCTCCTGCTGCTATAAAAATGTTCCCCCCGTTTTCATGATGTACTGGGAACTGTGAGTATAGAACGCTCTTCAAGAAGTAAAGTTTCACAGGCATCTAGCTGTGCTTTCCTGTGTGATAAATATTTTACCTGAAAACAATGGGAAAGGAATGTTGTTGGCAAGTACCCTAGTGTTTCTAAATAAGTAGCCCTTGTTTTAGTCAGTTCAGTTCAGTTGCTCAGTCGAGTCTGACTCTTTTCGACCCCATGGACTGCAGCACGCCAGGCCTCCCTGTCCATCACCAACTCCCAGAATTTGCCCAAATTCATGTCCATCGAGTCAGTGATGCCATCCAACCATCTCCGTCACCCTCTTCTCCTCCCGCCTTCCATCTTTCCCAGCATCAGGGTCTTTTCCAATGAGCCCTTGTTTAGAAAGGACCATTTTTATCATCTATGTTTCTGTGAAAAACCAATAAACAAACAAACAAAATGAGAGGAGAAACATGTCCCAGTGAGTTTATACCATCCTTGCAAAGGAAAGGGAAAAAGGAAGGAAAAGCCTGGTACAGTGATGGTCAGGAATAGCCTGCAGAAACCCTTCTGTAGGTTAAGGGAACCCTGCACTGATCTACCTTCTCTCTGAAGGGACACATGCCGACTCTGAAGCCCAGAATAACTGGGTAATTGGAGGACGTGGCCATTAGAGCAAGGCCAGCGCTGGTCACTGACATCGTCTCTGCAACATACACTCAGCAACCCTCGTGTGCCATACTCTGCCTTCTGTTGCTCTAAAGTCTCCATCCCCTTGCGGTTAGAATCATCAAATTACGGCCTGGCATCCCCCATTTCCTCCATCCTTAGGTTAACTTAATCCAGATAGCCTTGATTCATAAAGTTCCTTGACATTTTCAATTAATTTGCCCACTATGGTGCTTCCTGCCAAGTGATATGTGCCCTTCTATTCAACTTCTGACCACTCACTGATATTTGTGACTTGTTTCAAAAAATGACAGACTGCTGTGAAGAGTCTATATTGAAGTTTTTCTGGCTAATTGATCATTCTTCCTCTTAATGAGTCACTTTTTTAAAAATGGAAGCTACCTGGTTTATAAATCCCCAGTTGACACTTTCTCCCAGACCTGTGATATCAATGGACCACCTCTGCTAACTAGGCTTCTTAGGAACTTACCTCCTTGCAACCTGTTTACTCTTGTTTTGAAGGTAATGACAAAACATTTCAGTGTATCCATGAATAGCAGGATAAGTGTAATGGTTCACAACCCCATTTTGGGAAACTGCTGACTTAAATGACATAAACTCGTCTCAGCTGGCCCATTTTCCATACCTCTGGACACCAGTTTGGTTTGTGTATTTAGTAGTATAGGGATTTCCTTGGTGACTCAGCTGTAAAGAATCTGCTTGCCAATGCAGCAAATGTGGGTTCCATCCCAGGTTGAGAAGATCCTCTGGAGAAGTAAATGGCAACTCACTCCAGTTATCTTGCCTGGAGAACCCCATGGACAGAGGAGCCTGGCAGGCTACAGTCCACGGGGTCACAAAAGAATCAGACACGACTTAGGGAATAAACAGCAACAGCATTTAATGGTGTACTTTAGAATTTTCTGTCACATTCTTTCATATTTTCCTTTAAAGATGAAACCTTCCTTAATATTCAGTGTTTAACTTAATTTTAGTCTCTGAATTTGATTAACTTCCTTTTATCTAAAGTAATTACATGAAGGTGAGATCGTATTTTCAAATGTTTACAATAAAATGCATTATGTATTTAGCAAGATATCTAAATACAAAATGTAGCAATATAATGCAGGACCAATTACCAAAGTGTCAAAATGAATAAATAAAGCAAAAAGAAGCAGCCTGATGACGTCAGCTGAGGCCGTCTCTGGGCTAATAGAGAAAGAGATGGGAAATGATGATGCCCACCAGTGTTTGTTGGGTGTGGTTATGTGTCGAGCCTTCTGCTTTCATTCTGGGGGAGAATTTTAGTAAAAGGGCAGTTAAGCCGGGATCTTATCTAAGTGCTATCTTCTGTCATGCTTGGCCACGTGTGTGTGTGTGTGTGTGTGTGTGTATGTCTGTGCGTGCATGCTGACATACCCTTACTTTGTCACATGCATTTCTTGGAGTCGCGTTGGTTCTCACCAATGCCTGAGAAGGCTGATCCTCCCTTTTCTGCTGCAGAAAATACAGAGCAGCGGGTGATTTCTGCAGCCTCTGCAGGGTCCTGAAATTTACCGTCCCTGGCAGCTGGGCTCAGCTCTCTGGTTTGATATGTAGGCTGGCCGTCCTGAGTCAGAGAGATGTTCACTCCAGCCAGGAATGATGGACTTGTCCTCAGGGATGTTAGCTCTACACAGAGAAGGGTGAGTCTGCCCAGATCTTACTAACATCGCTGACCCCAGATGGGTGCTCAGCTGGTCACTTTCCCTCTGAGGTAAGGGAGGTGTTGGCATTTCAAATTCACCTCCTGAAGATTGGGAATGTACAGTTCTGAAGTAGAGCTCTTCACAGTTACTTCTTGGTGTAACTAGGAAAAAAAAAATGACTCAGAAGAAAAGGCAACCATTTACGGAAAATCATGAGAAAATGATTTAGTTGTACTACTGCGAGTTTTCGGGAAATACTCGGTGCTTTCAGCCTGTTAGTCTGTTTTGGTTCTTTGCCCCTGCGTAGGATCTTCCTTGACTGAAGCGAGTCCATTTTGAGGAAATTGTCTCTTGGTTCCATGTGCCCTGTTCTCTTCCCTACAGCTTGCTGGTAGAAGAGTCTGTGCTGTTTCTATACTCCGTGCTCTCTCATTCTACTTCTGTGTCTCCATGTGAGAAGAAAAACATCTGGTATCTGCTTCAGTACTTTCACTGGAAATTCGCTCTTCCCCTCGTCTCTTCTATTTTTTCATCTTGTCATCAAAACCTTCGTCATCTTTGCAATTCTTTTCTCAAATGAAATATACTAGATTTCTAGTTGAACACATTTCTGAACAGCGTTTCATGTCTTCCTTTACTGAAATGATGGACAAATTGTCCCTTAAACTCCCTCCTCCGTTGACTTCAGTTGTATCTCCTTTTGTAGTTTTTCTTTTACCCCTGTGATTATGACTTCGTGACCTATTCCTTGTTAACTAGCCCCTTAAGTGGGCTTCCCTGGTGGCTCAGATGGTAAAGAACCTGCCTGCAAAACAGAAGACCCAGGTTTTGTCCCTGGGTTGGGAAGATCCTCTGGAGAAGGAAAGAGCAACCCACTCCAGTATTCTTGCTTGGGAAATCCCACAGATATAGAGGAGCCTAGCGGGCTGCAGTCCACGGGGTCACAGAGGGTCAGAAACAGCTAAGCACAAACACAAAGCACGGAACCCCTTAAATACTCCTAGGATAATAACAGGGGGTCCAGGCTTAGCTTTTTTCCTACTATTTTTATATATTCCTTCATTTCTTCACCAAATATATACTGAGCTCTTTTTATAGATGTGCTCCGGGATATGTACTAGGGAGAAGTTACTGGATACATTTTAATGATAAGGCCAATAATATATCCTGCTGGATCCAAAAGGGGGTGTAAGACAAAAAGAAATTAACTAGTGGTGACTCCAGAGGTTTTGGTCTGATCAAGTGGAGGGACCACGTTGTCATCATCTGATGTTGGCGAAGCAGTGAAAGGAGATGTCTTAGGCAGGCAAACTAGCGGTTCCAAATAGACTTGTAAGTTTAGGATCCGCTATGGTTTGCGTTGTGCTTCCCAGGTGGCTCAGAGATACAGAATCTGCCTGCCAATGCAGCAGATGGGGGTTCTATCCCAGCATCGGGAAGATCCCCTGGAGGAGGAAATGGCAACCCTCTCCAGTATTCTTGTCTTCGAAATCCCATGGACAGAGGAACCTGGTGGGCTACAGCCCATGGAGGTCTCAGAGAGTCAGACCTGACCATCTACAGAGCAGGCATGCCTGCAAAATCCACATGGTGGAGCCCTGTGGAGGCATTTAGAGAGGGAAGCTTTGGGAGGTAAATAAGTGGGGAAAGCAGAGCTTCCACAATGGGCTTAGTGTCCTTATAAAGAGAGAAGAGGGCTAGTTCTTTCTCTCTCTTCCATGTGATGATACAGGTAGGAAGAAGCCGTTGGCAACCAAGAAGGATGCTCTCAGCAGGAGCTGAACTGGCTGGCACTGTTATTTTGGGCTTCTCAGCCTCCAGAAGCATGAAAAATGAATGTCTGTTGTTCAGGTTACCCAGTCTATGGTAGTTTATTAGAACAGCCTCAACTGAGACAGAATTTGTTTTAGAAAGCCAGGCATAGATGTTCAAAAAATAGTCGAAGTGATCTAAATCGAAGATATATGGTTGGGGGCCTTCAGAATAGTCTATCACTATTCAATGCTTTGAGACTGGTTGAAATGACCAAAGAGAACAGTACGAAATACTAAGTTATGGAGGGTTCCGCTTTTAGGGGCGGGGGGGAAAAAAGGAGAAATCTGCAAAAGAGACTGAGAAGATACTTTTGAGGTAGGAGGAAAACCAAGGGTTTTGCTGACCTGTGAGCCAAATACTGTAGGGAAGAGGAAGTTATCTACAAGTTAAAGTTTGTGCTGGTCTAAATAAAATCAGGAAAAAAAAACCTCTGATAATTGGATTTAATCATTAGCAGCATCTTGGTTATATTAGTAGGAACAGGTTTAGTGCAGATGTTGTGGATGAAGGCTCCACCAGAATGAGGTTAGGAGACAACGGGGGGAAGGGATTGCAGGATTGCAAGACATATTGAGGAATCACTCACGTCCTTATCTTCCACCATCTCTATACCTGCTCATGATTATCACAGTTATATGCATATCCTTTGGTGGGATATTACCCAGCCACAAAACAGAATGAGATAATACCATTTGCAGTAACATGTACGGACCTAGAGATTAGCATACTCAGCGAAATAACTGAGAGAAAGACAAATATCATATTGTATCACTTGCAGGTGGAATCTAAAAAAGTGATAAACTTATTCCGTAGCCTGCCAGGCTCCTCTGTCTATGGGGATTCTCCAGGTGAGAATAACTGGCATGTGTTGCCATGCCCTCCTCCAGAGAACATTCCCAACCCAGGGGTCGAACCCAGGTCTCCCGCACTGCAGGTGGATTCTTTACCATCTGAGCCACCAGGGAAGCCCATTTGAGAAAACAGAGCTAGACCTACAGACAGAGAAAGTAAATTTGTGATT
This sequence comes from Budorcas taxicolor, assembly GCF_023091745.1. NCBI lineage: Eukaryota > Metazoa > Chordata > Mammalia > Artiodactyla > Bovidae > Budorcas > Budorcas taxicolor. The sequence goes on from NC_068931.1 coordinate 59,608,631, forward strand.
ACCAAAGCAGAAAAACTTAGGGGAGGGAGGAATAAGTTAGGAGTTAGGAGTAACAGGTACACACTGCTGTATATCAACTAGATAAGCAACAAAGACCTACTGTACGGCACAGGGAACAATATTCCCTATCTCGTAATAACCTACAATGGAAAAAAAATCTGTTTTACTGAATCACTTTGTTGTCTACCTGAAACTAGTTCAACATTATACATCAACTATACTTCAACTTAAAAAATTTATATGTATTTTCCAGACTTCTCTGAGCCTGGTTTTTATGTAGGTTTCTCAAAAAAGCCCACCAAATCCAAATAAATCAATCATGTCTTCGTCTTCCTAGTTTGTTCAACAAGAACTGTAAATCCGTGAGTCAGCTTTCTTTCCATTTTGCTCCTTTGTACAAACGGGCAGGCCATTCCCCTGTGTCAGCCTTCACGTACCTAGAGTTTTTTCAAAATCTCACTTGTTTCCTTTAATCTTGGAAGTAAAAGCACAATGTGACTGAACTTTTGAGTTTCTGTTCCCAAGAGAGTGATGAATGATGAAAAGGTACAGAGAGTAAAAAGAAGTTAGATCTGTGTCGGTGAACACTTTGTTTCAGCCACATTGAGCTTCAGGTGAAAATACATTGATGTAGGACGCTGCAGTGTGACGGCTTAGAGGGGGAGATGAGAGGTCGGGCAGAGGCGGAAAATGCAGAGGTTTTCCTTCTGATATTGACGGTAATTAGCTAACAGCTATGGCTGGTAGGCGGGCTTCCTGGTGGCTCAGGGTTAAGGAGTCCACCTGCAGTGTAGGAGATGCAGATTTGATCGCTGGGTCAGGAAGATCCCCCGGAGTAGGAGAGGGCAACCGGTATTCTTGCCTGCACAGTTCCATGGACAGAAGAGCCTGGTGGGCTCTAGTCCATGGGGGTGGCAAAAGAGTCAGACATGACTTAGTGACCAAACAACAACGGCAGCGTAGCTGGTAGGTACAAATCGTGACCGGAGCATAATTTTCGATACAGAAACAAAAATCACACACAGAATTACTCTCAAGCCTTCTTGCTTTCTTCCTGGTAGAATGAAATCCCCAGGGTGCTATGAGATTCATAGAAAACCCACATGTGTTGTTTTTTAATGGGGTCATTTTGAAACTTCCACATTGCAAATAAAATGTATTTTAAATTGAGGAGTTAAACTTTTCACAGATAAAATTTTAGCCCAAGTGTTTTCTTTTCCCTCAAGTGGAATCATGGCCAAATTTATTGTTTTATGACCAAATGTATTGTTTTATTTTCCCTTTTAAATTTCATTCAATGTTGGTTTAAATTTAAAAGTGAAATTTCTAACTCCGTTTAGAATGTTAGGTTTAGAAATCAGATCATAACAGTGTCATTAGCAGCTGAGCCCCATATAAAACCTCACTGAATACTTCAGTGATTGAGTTGCTGAAATCTTCCATTTGTCTCTATTTGAGGGGCTTCCAGGTGTCTCTTGTCAGTGAAAACACAGTTAATAATAGTACATTCTGATTACTAACTTCATTAACCCAGGACCCAATTCAACCACGACGATCACAGATCAAAGCTCTTCTCTTTTTCTCCTCCCTGAAGTGGCAGCATTCAATTGTGCTAGAAATCCTTTATGTGAATTATACAAATATAGTTTTACATGTTCCCTCTCAGTAGGCACATCACAAAGTAAATGCATTGTATTCATTTAATTTTCTTAAAATATTGAAAATTTAGAAAATATCATATGTCATTTATTTCTAAGTTTGAAGCATGTGGGAAACCCTTATAAAGTATACATTAAACCATTATTCAACACAAGAATTAGAATAGTACTGAAGCCATCGAAAAAACGTGCGTCTTCCTGCCCAAATCCACCCACTAGCTGCCTTGAATTATTTTAGAGTGTTCAAAATTTCTTTATACCTAAACTAATAAACATAGAGATGTATTTTTATTTGCTTCACTTGAGAAATAAATAAATGAAATGGTGAAAGCAGATTTGAATGGATCCTTGCCTCTCCGTGCTGGGACAACGAGGCTAGCCAAGTGAATACCATAGTTTCCTTTCTAGGGTTTAAGCTCCGATAACCTTTTAAGCGCAGTTTGAATAACAGATACCCACAGTGACAAGCTCTTTAGTACCAGATCATTTCAATAGATTATGTACTTGTCATTAACTATGAGATGGGGCTTCCCAGGGGACGCTAGTGGTAAAGAACCCCCGTGCCAGTACAGGAGACGTGAGAGATGGCAGGGACACAGGTTTGATCCCTGGGTCTCCGGATCCCCTGGAGGAGGGCATGGCAGCCCACTCCAGTATTCTCTCTTGGAGAATCCCACGGACAGAGGAGCCTGGCAGGCTACAGTCCATAGGGTCGCAAAGAGTTGGAAACGACTGAAGTGTCTCATCACCCACACATATGATGAGACGATGGGTGTTGTCTTCATTTCACTGTTTGGACTATAGATGCTCAGGAAACCTGCTCAAAGTTCTGGAGCTGGTAAATCAAGTTTGAACCCAGGGTTCCCCTAGTCCAGATGCCGTGTGCTCGTTTTATTTGCAAGCATACGCTTGGATCAATGCATGATAAACTGATAACTGAGCGTCAAGATGTGACTATACTTAAAAAAAAGATGTGACTATAACTTAATCACTTATGATTCTTTTTAAAGGGTTTACATTTAATATCAACAATATCAGTTTAGATAATGTTATTCTACTAACAGAGATTGATGGCATAAAATTTAACCAGTTAATCTTTGAAGAAATGGGCTGATTGGTTATTTCATGTTTAGAATATTATCTTTCTATTTAGCCTTTTCCAGTATTGAATGTGGCCCTGCAAATTTTAAAACAATTAGTACTATTAAGGATAAAAAATTAGCTTTTAAAAATACAGGTATGCCTGTGTATTCTCTATGTTTAAATATACCCATTTATACACCCCCCCCCCCCCAAATTCTGTCAAATTCAAGAAAACTATAAAATTTAAAACAAATTAAAAAAAAGTTATTTGGCTGCATTGGGTCCTAGTTTCAGCATGTGGGATCCAGTTCCCTGACTAGGAATCGAACCTGGGCTCCCTGCATTAGGTGCCTGGAATTTAACCCCTGCACCACCAGGGAAGTTCCTCAAAGATAGTTTAAGAAAACATATGATTAAGCCCAAAGCATATGTGTATTTTCTAATAATGCTGAGAGAGAGCAAAACCGACAAGTCTTCATTCATCCATGAATTTGTTCCTATACTTGGTATTCCTAAAAGTACTAATAATCACTGTTTTTGAGTGCCTATATTTATTGGGCACTGTTGTGTTGAGCTTTAATCTTTGATCTGATAATTGTCTTTTCTCCTTTGAAAAGACAGGTATTATTTTGCACATTAACAATGAGAAAGCTAACCCAACACAATCTCACAGCTAAAAAGTGATGTAACCATAATTCAGCCATAGGTTATATGATTGAGGAAACTGTCCTTGTCTACAAAAGAAGGCTCGTAAAATTTGATGCAGGAAAATCCAGAGTCAGGAACTGGCTCTTAAGTTTTGATGCTGCCAGTGATTTCACAGGTGAGGTCAGACAGTCTCTCTGAGTCTTAGAGGGTTAGGTGAGATGGTATCTAATATCTGTGCTGGCTCAAAACTAACTTCTCTTCTATCTACTCTCGCTCCACAAATCCCTGGTAATTTGGCGATTACACTGTCATCAGCACCTCTTTGTTGGAATGCTTATGTGTACTTCTAAAAAACTAATCATCAAAATATGCTCATTGTAGCAAATTTACATAATAGAAACGCCCTCCGTAAAGAAAGTAAACAAGCTCCTTCATATTATTGCCCAAGAATAATGACTACCGATTGCTCATGAGTTACTGGAAGTAATACACAGGGGGTATAGAAGTATACTGGTGGGACTTTAGATAGTTGGTATCATAGTAAATGTTCTTTTTTGTGTATTCCTTGGAGGAGCCTGGTGGGCTGCAGTCCATGGGGTCGCCAAGAGTCAGACACGACTGAGCGACTTCCCTTTCCCTTGTAACACAAAACAGAAGTCGGTACTTATTTACATGTTATTAAATAATTCTTCAGAAATGTTTTAGTAATTTCAAAATATTTAGTTTGGGCCAGAAAGACTTTTTTTCTGAAGTAGGTGATGACTATTTGTAGCCCGGAGTCATGGTAGGTATCTGCCAGGTGAACAAAAGTGCATGATAAAAACCTTGTTCACGCAAGTTATGGCAATTGTTATTTGACTTTTTAAATCAACGTCTTGAAAATCATTTCTATCACTAATGAAAAATTATTTCTAATAGGATTTATACTTCATTGAATTTTCTGGTGAAAATTTCAATAAAGGTATCTGACGCTGCTCACTATTTACATTTGGAGTATATACTCCTGACCAGCATTTGGTAAATGCTAACTAACCCCCCTTAGCAAAATATTAAAGGATCAACACATATATCACAGTATTTATACTGAAGCTTTTTAAAGGTTCATTCCTGCTCCTTGGTGTAAAATAAAGACTTATGTCCAAACACAAGTGTTTGTAGCAGCTTTATTCACAATGGCCAAAATCTGGAAGCAACCAAGATGTTCTTCAGTAGGCAAACAGAGAAACTATATGACATTCAAACAACTAAATACTATTCAATACCAAAAAGAAATCAGCTACCAAACCATAAACATATCTGAAGGACTCTTAAATGCATATTATCAAGTGAAAGAAGCCAGTCTGAAGGTTATATAGTGCATGGTCACAACTATAGGACATTCTGGAAAAGGCAAAACTATTGCAACAGTAAAAAGGTCACAGGTAGCCAGCGGGTAGGAGGAAAAGAGGGGGGAACAGGTGGAACACAGAGGATTCTCCAGGCAGTGAAACAATTGCCACTGACATTGTCTGCCAAAGCACATGGAATAGACAATACTTGAGAATGAACCCCAGTGTAAACTATGGACTTCGAGTGATCATGATGTGTCCCTCTGGGAGAATCTTGGTTTTACTGGAGAAAGAAGAAGAAACATCACAGAGGAAAGTTTGGAGAACAGGAAAAAGTGAGAAAGGCATGGTCTTAGCACTTAAAGAAACAGAAGCCTGATACTGGGCCCTGGGCGTGTAGGGGAGGGGGGCCGGGCACACGGCTCTTGACTAACACTCCCCCCAACCCTGCAAACTGCTCCAGGAGGAAGTGCTGGAGGCAAGATGCGGGAGGCTGATTTCCTGCCAGTGGCAGAAGTGGGCTGGTCCTCAATGGGCCAGGCAGCGTCTGAAATGACCCCTGCTGGAGAGCAGAGGGGGCTGGAAGCACAGCCCCCGCAGAAGGTGGGGGTGCTCCTAGCTCTCTTCCATGCCCCCAGTTTCCGGAGTTCCTCACAATCACGTGAAAGAATGGACAGGAAGAGTAGCAAAGACAGAAACACCTACCGCGTCCTGCCACGACGTGGGGTCTCTTTAAATATAATTTAAAGCCTCGCACATTTTTATGTCAAAATAGAGGCATGGCAGTGAATCAGGCTTCAGTATCAGCTTTCATGTGTAAGCTTTAATCTTACTGTTACATTTTCAAGTAGTGTTTCCTCATCAGTACTGACAGTGCTTCTCAGGACTTGCTGTCAATATGCAAAACATTCAGAAATTTGAATTAAGCAGTACCTTGTCATGTTTTCTCTGCCCATGAGCATCTGAGGAGACTCTAAAGTAAATCAAAAGGTAATTCACTGGTACATTTCTCAAAATACATGCAAATTGGAAAGTACAGATTTTATTGTTCAGTAGACAAATCTGTGGCATTATTTTGGAGCAAAGCAAGTATTTCTCTCTAAAATATAGTTGTGGAAGGCTAGTTTATGTCATGATGTCCTCTGGGGTTCAGGTCAGGCTTTTTTCCCTATTTATAACATTCTAGCACCAAGAGTTCCCTTCTTTTAGATTTTTACAAATATTGCCTAAAATCCTTATGCTATCGATTTAGTCTTTAAAGCTAAAAGCATTGCTAATGAGTACGTAAAGTCCAGTTCAAAAAATAAGTAATAGGGAAATAGTAAGTCACTTGCATGTGGAAAGTGAAAGAACTCAGCATGAATTGTGTAGTTCTTTAGGGAGCAGAAGCTGGATCTCAGTGGGGCATCACCTGTTCTAGACATTTCAGCAGGCTCTGGGGCCCCGGTTAAAGGGGCAGGAAGACCTTGTTCTCTGTCTTTATTAGAGGCAGTGGTACACAGTTTGATATCAGGAAGTTTAGCTTGCCTTGTTAATTTAGATTTCCCAGAACACTTGGATCCTCCTAGCTGCTATTTTTTTTTTTTAATCCCAAACTGAATTGCCTGTGAGGCATATCAGACTCTTTGCTTGAGCAAATTAATCTCTCTGTCTCTGAGAAACACACAGAGTTTTCTGACTCAAAATATCCCTCCTCCTTTTTTTTTTTTTTTTTTAAGTCACCGTTTTTGTCCCAGTAGAAGTTTCATTTCAACTTCTGCACAGGAAGAATGAATGAGCAAGTCTTATTAAATTACCTGAAATTTCAGCTTGGTTTTTTTTTTTTTATGATTAAGCAATATGTTCTCAATATTTCTCCCCTAAATACTAGAATCAAATTTTATACTTCAGTGTTGTAAAGTATAACATAAAATCCACTTATGAGAATATACTTAATGAAGCTGTGATTTCCATGTTACAAAAACAAGCAAACTGTCACACCCTTGTAAATCACAAGAAGGAAACACTGTTAAACTCCTCATAAGGACTTTGTTTCTTTTTCTTTATAACTCCATAGTGCCTATAACATTTCACAGCCAGAAAGTAGCATGATATTAAAAGTACAGCAAGACTGGGCACTGCTTCACGTCAGAAAAAGTCACAAGCTTCAACTGGTACAATAGAATTTTTCACTCCATGCCCTACACAGAAGAGGAAGCTGTGGCTGATACAGACTGTTCAGACTGTAGATAGGAGGAGAAGGTCTCTTGAGCTTGTGTTCAGCAACGCAGTTGGTCCCCGTTTAATATCTGCTGGACAAATCACAGAGGCCACCTAGAGGAGAGCAGCAAATGATCTCTTTGAAGGTTTTCCTCAGTTCCTGGCTCCGCAGGGCGTAGATCAGAGGGTCGATGACGGAATTGCACATGATCAGGATGAGATACAGGTTAAAGTGAGACATGAAGCACACGCAGTAGGGGTTCTGGGGGCAGGAGATGTAGAATATCAGGTGCAGGAAGAAGGGGGCCCAGCAGACAACGAAGACCCCGATCAGGATGGTCAGCGTGATCGCCCCCTTCATGTTGGCGCCCTGGCGGATGGCGCCGGTACCCGGCAGGACCGCGACCCTCTTGATGTGGAGCCTGGCCGTGAGGAACATGTGAACATAGAGGGAGGCCATGAGAGCCAGCATGGTGAAGAACACGGCGATGAGGCAGATGATGACAGCGCTGCTGTCCGAGTAAATGATGAACAGGACGCCGGACACCGTGCAGGCCGCCCAGATGGCACTGATGGTGATCGCCACCCGCCTCACCGTCATGATGCTATGGTACTGGAGCGCATAGAAGATGGTGAAGTACCTGTCCACCGCGATCGACAGCAAGCTGCAGATGGAGGCGAGCAAGGAGCTGCAGATCACCGAGTCGATGACATTGTCAATATTCACCGTGAAGCTCTGCGCGTCCGTGTCTGTGCTGTTCAGCAGGGTGATGACAATGGTTTCCGACCCGTTGGAAACGCTCACCAACATGTCAGCCACAGCCAGGCTGCAGATGAAAAAGTACATGGGTGAATGCAGATTCTTATTCTTGGCGATGGCCACAATCACCAGAATATTCTCCAACAAGCTGATGACCCCCAGAGTCACAAACACCTCGGGAGAGACAAAGAGCTGCTCATAGCACCCCCCGTCCGAGTAGCCTTTTGCCGGGGACTCACTGACATTGGCGGGCAGCCCGTGGCCACTGCGGTTCCAGGAGTGGAGAGAGGTGTGCATTCCATGGGGCTGGGTAGAGTTCATCTTGGATTCAGGTCCCCTCTGAACTGACTGAACCTCCCGGGTCCGGCAGCCTCAGCGCCTTTCTCCAGTCTTGACTTGCCCCAAACGAAAGTTAGGCGGCCGAGAGTGGCATGCCTGCTGTGAATAAACGTCCCGTGCTCCGGAGCTGGAGAGGAAGTTTTCAGTCTCTTTCAGGTGCGGCTCTGGTCGGCATCACTTGGAAATCTTAGGCTGCAAGATACTCCTTCTCCGTCGAGCCTGCCGCTGGCTTTTTTGTTCTCCCTTCCACTTCAACTTGAGTCGGAGGCATGCAGGTCTTTGCAGAATGATTTGCCTGGTGGCTGCGCTACGGCTGGGAGCCGGCTCTGTGTGCGCATGCTCTCATCAGCTGCCTCGCAGAGGTGCCGGTTCCGAACCTGAAGCTTTGCTTTGAGCGTCAGAAGCTGCTGCTGATTTTTATGGTGTGTGAAGGGGGGGAAAAAAATGCTCAGAGTGACTCCTCCTCTGCTTCCTTCTGACCAATCCGAGTCCAGTGGGGTCTGTGAGACACCCGCGATGGTCCAGAGACACAAACTGCAGGCAACCTCAATTCAGAGGCAGAAGCCTGTGGAGTCAGGCAGCCAGCAGGATGTGAGAGGCTAAATTTCCCCTGCAAGTTCTCAAGGAAAGCAACTTGGTTCCCAGACGACATTCTCTGAGATCACAACAAGCCTTCCTGAGGTACCCAGGTTTATCCTGCTTAAAGGAGGGGTGTGTGTGTGTTCCTGAATTAGATGCACTGCCTTTTTTTTTTTTTTGCACAGGGAACGCTCCCTAATGCTCTATGGTAACCAAAATGGGAAGTAAATATGAAAAAGAGGGGGTATATGTATACATGTCTGATTTGCTTTGCTGCACAGCAAAAAAAAAAAAACAAAAGAAACACCAAAAAAACCCAACATTGTTAAAAAGAAACAAAACCTGACTCCAATAAAAATGAAAAAAGAGAAGACATACACTGCCTTTTTGACCAGGACATTGAATTTATTTACCCTCTCAATTTCTCTGAATTGAGAAGAAAGGCAGTCACGCTTCAGTCTGAGACAGCTGACACACAGAACGTTTAATAACGCAGGAGACTATGCTGTGGGTGCAAGGACTAGACAGGCAGTCGCAGTTTATACCAGGGCTCAGAAGGAGTTAATTTCTTATGCACTAAGATCAGCTATTTCTCCATTGCAGAATTTCTTTGTATCATAGCTGGAAAAGTTTTGTTTTCATTTATGACATTTAAAAACCATATAGTATTAATGTAAACAATGATTACTCTGAACTCAGAAAAAGATCAATAGCTAGGCAACACTCAGGTTTTTAAAGCATTATTAAGGTGTAATTGAAATACAAAACTTACACATATTTAAGGTATACATTTTAATGAGTTTGGACTCATTAAAATGAGCATGTATCTCCATGATACATCACAGTCAAGGTACTCAGCATATTCATCACCTCCAAAATTTCCTTGTATTCTTTTGTGTTTTTAGGTGTGTGATAACACTTAATGTGAGCTCTACATAATATATTTTAAAGTGCACAATTTATACAATTAACTATAAGCATTGTGTTATACAGCAGATCTCTAAAACTTGTTCATCTTGCATAACTGAAAGTTTATACCCTTGGGGCAGCAGTTCCTTGGCAGCGGTCTTGGCAATGATTTCTTGGAATTAACAGCCAAATTATAGGCAACAAAACCAAAAAGAGACAAGTGAGATTACATCAAACTGAAAAGTTCCTGAACAGCAAAGGAAATAATCAACAGCGCGAAAAGACGATCTATAAAATGGGGGGAAATATTTGCAAACCATCTATCTGATTTGGGCTTAATATACAAAATATGTAACTGAATAGCAAAAAAGGTAAATAACCTGATTAAAAAATAGGCAAAGGGCTCGAACAGACATTTCTCCCAAGAAGACCTAGAAATCGCTACCAGATATAAGAAAAGGTGCTCAGCAACACTCATCATAAGGCAAACGCAGATCAAAACTGCGATGAAGTATCACCTCACACCTGTCAGGATGCTGCTGCTGCTGCTGCTAAGTCGCTTCAGTCGTTTCCGACTCTTAGCAACCCCATGGATTGCAGCCCACCAGGCTCCTCTGTCCATGGGGTTTTCCAGGCAAGAGTACTGGAGTGGGGTGCCATTACCTTCACCACCTGTCAGGATGGCTGTTATCCAAAAAAGAAAAGATAACAAGTGTTGGCTAAGATGTGGAGAATTTGGAATTCAGGTGTTTTTTTTTTTGAAAACAATCTATCTACTTCATTGGAGCGTCCCAGGTGGCTCAGTGGTAAAGAATCTGCCTGCCAGTGCAGGAGACACAGGTTCGATCCCTGCATCAGGAAGATCCCCTGGAGAAGGAAATGGCACCCCACTCCAGTATCCTTGCCTGGGACATCCCATGGACAGAGGAGCCTGGTGCACAATGGAGTCCATGGGGTTGCAGAGTCAGATGCAGCTAAACAACAGCAACTCTGCATCCAGGACAAAACGGCAAGCACGCACCTGGACAGGACAGCTGGCACGTCTCTTCTGATATTTGCCTTGTCTGCTATGCCATCCCTTTGTTCTCATGGACAATCAATCCTAACTACAAGAGTGATAACAAGAACTCAGCATTATTTTTGGTGTGGAGTTTAGACAATAGCTGTAGGTCCAATCTCGATAAAACAGAGGAAGAAGTAACTTTGGCTTTCTCTGTGTCCCACTTTGGGGCTTCCCAAGTGGCTCAGATGGTAAGGAATCTGCCTGTCAAGGCAGGAGACGTGGGTTCGATCCCCGGGTAGGGAAGATCCCCTGGAGGAGGAAATGGCAACTCGCTCCAGTATTCTTGCCTGGGAAAGCACGTGGACAGAGGAGCCTGGTGGGCTCCAACACACGGGGTTGCAAAAGAATTAGGCACAGCTTAGTGACTAAACAACAAACCTGCTTCAATAATTGAAGGCTTCTAAATACAACTCACACATTCCTTGGTAACTTTGTTCAAGCCAAGATGAGTGAATGCTAGTTATACATCAGAATTTCTGAATGTTTTGAAAGATTGTGAGGAAGTTACTTTTCAAATTTAAACTCCAAGTTATGAAATTTTATATAGTACATTTTATTGCCATGACTACTTTTGGTTTTATCTCTGTAGAGTTTGTGGCTATTGATAATAAGGGACAATAAAAAAATACTTATTTTAAAGTTGAAGTCTTCAGTTACTTAGGTAAGGGCTTTATCTTCTTTCCCTTTGGTGACAGAGGCAACGGTAAGTATGATTCCTGAGCACTGAGTGAAATTAACATCTTTCATCTATCACTGAGATTGTGTGGGGCCGAATCCTAACTAATGGAATGTGGGTAGAAGTGAGAGTGGTGTTGTCTCCTTTGTAAGATTCTACACGTTTTCCCTCTGATCTCCTCGTGGATGACTCTAGAATGTCTTTGAAGCTTCATGTTATAGATGTTAGAACCATATCATGAAGGACCCTGGTCTCTGAATGACTGCACAGAACACAACTTACATCTCCAACTCCCTCCATGCCCTGGCCCGCCAACTGCACTGAACCTTGATACAAGCAAGCAATAATTATTACTGTATTAAGCTGCCAAAATATTGGTGTTACCTATCACAGCAGCTAGCATTAATTGCCTTGATTTTGAAACTTATTTTGGGCTTCCCTGGTGGCTCAGACAGTAAAGAATCTGCCTGCAAGGTAGGAGACGCAGGTTCGATTCCCGGGTGGGGAAGATCCCCTGGACAAAGGAATGGCAACCCACTCCAGTATTCTTGCCTGGAGAATCCCCATGGACAGAGGAGCCTGGCAGGCTACAGCCCATGAGGTCGCAAAGAGTTGGACACGGTGGAGTGACTAAGCACACACACATGCACATATTTACAAGCAGCATATCCGAATTACCTGAAAATTCTTTCCTTCTCCCATTTTGGATTTGTGTGAGTGGTGAAATACCTAATAAGCAAGTAATAGGGAAAACATCTCTTGAAATGTTTAAGCATAAATATCCAACTCTATATAAACTTCCTGAGTCAGCCCTTGACTTTACACTCCCTACTTCTGGTGACATGGTTGTTCCATTTCCTAAGGCTGAAAATTCAGAATATCTTTGACTTGTCCATCTTTCTCAAAATGAAATCACTTGTAAAATACCTTCATTTCTGTCAGTGTGTCTAACTCTTCTTTTTCTCCTTAAAAAACTCACTTGTCACTATTCTCCTTCATGGAAACTTCATTGCAGTCAAGATTCAATGTCATGAGTCTACTCAATTCTCCCTGCTTATAATGCGCTTTGCCCATATTTGTGACTGCATAGTCATCATTATGTTGTAAGATTATTAACAGGCATATTATATATATAATTACATAATAGATAAAATTAGTATTGAAGATAAAACTCTGTTTATTTTGGCTTTTCACCAAAAAAAAAAAAGATTTAATTTATAGGCATTTTAATCACATTGAAATCCCAGAAAACCATATACATTTAAAATCTCAAATTCAATTACTTGATGTAGATTTTATAAAACCTTGATTATATGGTTAATCATGCTGGAAAGATTTTTGTCATCTCAAGGAGGAATTTTAATTGTGTGACAGAGTTTAGTTTTGTAGAAGCCAAAAGAAATGCTAGAGCCATTAGTGGTATTTTTGAAAATTTATTGCAGATTTCTTTTTTCTAAGTACACACTAAATTGAGTTAATCATAATATATTTCTCCTCTGAGCATAGTCCTTGTTTTACATTTTATAACAATAAATATGAATCATTGCTAAAGAGAAGTATTTATCAAACTGTGCTACACAGACCACTATTTTTAGATGTTACTGTTATTCCTACCACAGAATAAAAAGTCATAGAATTTTGGAAAGAACTAAGAACTCATTGCCTTCTTGAAATTGCAGAGTTTACATTAGTACGTAAACTTTCTGAAATTTCTGACTAGAAAAAAATTCAGTGTTGCTTACTCCACTTATTTCCTGAATACAGAAAACTACTATTGTGTGTGTGTGTGTGTGTGTGTGTGTGCTAAGTTGCTTCAGTCATGTCCGACTCTTTGCCACCCTATGGACCACAGCCTGCCAGGCTCCTCTGTCCATGGGATTCTCCAGGCAGGAATACTGGAGTGGGCTGCTATGTCCTCCTCCTGAGGATCTTCCCCACCCAGGGATTGAACCCGCGTCTCTTCTGTCTCTTGCATTGACAGGCAGGTTCTTTACCACTAATGCCACGTCGGAATCCCAAGATACTATGACAGCAGCCCACAGAAGAGTCTGTGAAGGCCTGAGGTCAGCCAGTACTTGCTTTGCTGCAGGGGAGAATACTAATCAGTCATGAACAGAATGAGGAAGAGAAAGCAATCTTCCATGACCTCCACTTTTTGCCTTCAGGGAATGGGTAGATGTTGGTGCCGTTTTTCTGGTACACACATGGATTGGCTCTCTCAGTCTCCATTTAAACATCCATCAGTTCAGGCTTCAGCAAGCTGAAGTCTATGTTGCTCAGATTTCCTTGCAGCCTGCATTCTGTATGTGAATTAGTTTTTCCCAATTAGATATATTCTCAAGAGATTTGGAAAGCATAAGGTGAGACAGAAGTCACCTTCCTGTGGCCATAGCAGCTGGCCGACAGGATCTACAGGCTGTCAACTCTGGCACCAGCGACTGAAGCGACTCCAGCTTTAGGCATCAGGTCACCCTCTTTGTGAATCAGAGATAACAAGACCAGCAGCATCTCCTCGTCTGTGGACTGCAGCTCGGGTGGTGTAAAACTGGAATGAAGTAAAATAGTTGAAGGTCCATGGCTACTCCAAAATTTTGTAAGCACCTGTTTCCTGTATTAAGTCCCTTTCTGCCTGACATACTGACAGTGTGTCTGTCTTTCACACTGAACTATGATTTTTATACCTGATTAAGGAATCCTTTTAAGAGACAAGATACATTTAGTTTTTAACAATTTTGAAATTTGTATTTTTGAGACATCTACATGGAAGCTGAAGCTCTGATACTTCGACCAAATGATGCAAAGAGCCAACTCCTTGGAAAAGAGTTCCCTGATTCTGGGAAAGATAGACGGCAGGAGGAGAAGGGGATGACGGAGGATGAGATGGTTGGATGGCATCACCGACTCAATGGATATGAGTTTGAGCAAGCTCTGGGAGATAGTGAAGGAAGGGAAGCCTGGCATACTGCAGTCTATGGGGCTGGATGGAAATATCTGTTTAGCAAAGATGAATATACAGCCCAAAGGAACACTCTGGTAAAAAGACACATATTTTGGTTGTGGTAGATACAAGCTGTACTGAAAGCTGTAGGTTTCTACTCAGATGGAAGGAAAAGGGAAATTGTGAACAGAATCGTGAGGAACACAACGTATTGGAGCGGCAAATGCAAGGGAAAAAATAGGCAAATGAATAAATAATGTTGGTGTTAGTCTAGGTCTTCTGGAAGGAAGATACCAAGTTAGGATTGTGTGTATGACTTTACTGAGGAGAAGTCTATGAGGGAAAAAAAAAGTGGAGGAGGAATTGAGCCAGGAAAAGCTGAAAGAGGTGTCAAATCACAGTCTGAGCTTGACCTTGAGTGAGGGTGGAGGGAAGAAAGGCCGAAGGGGAAGGTCCTTGACCTGAGGTGACGTCATTCCTGCTGCGCACGGTGATTGGCTGGGGAAGCCTGGTCCTGCAGCAAGTGTGGCGATGAATTTCAGAGAGCAATGAGCGGAGGTCTGTGGAGGAGCCCGATAGGCTGCAGTCCATGGGGTCGCGAAGAGTCGGACACGACTGAGCCACTTCACTTTCACTTTTCACTTTCATGCATTGGAGAAGGAAATGGCAACCCACTCCAGTGTTCTTGCCTAGAGAATCCCAGGGACGGGGGAGCCTGGTGGGCTGCCGTCTATGGGGTCACACAGAGTCGGACACAACTGAAGCGACTTAGCAGCAGCAGCAGCAGTGGTCAGTTAGCTCCCTGAAGCTGGAGGTTTGCTGGCACATTTTCACCGCCGTCACAGTCTGAGAAATGGTCAGTGCGGTAGCAAGAGCCAGGAGCGGGTCATTGGACGGTCAAAGAATAAAGAGAATAACGAGAATGCAGCAGATAAAATGGGCAGAGCTGGTCAGTGAAATCAGAATTGGTTCTTTTTTTTTTTTACTGAAGTCAGTGTGACCCTTTTTGGAGCATATTTTGTTCATAGTATCTTTACTGGTCAAAATGTGACTTAAAAATATAAATACATGGTTCGTATCAGATCAGTAAATTCTTAGTACCCCCAATTACACTTAGAAATAAAGTAGCGTACTGCTAGATATATTGTAATAATTTCATATTTGTGTGTATGGGTGAACATTTTAATGCATATGCATCAATTTCTTCTTTTATATTATGATAATAACAATAATAACTACAAAGCTTACTTAAGAATTAAATGCTTTAATATGTATTAAACACTTTGACTAGTGCCTTGAACAGAGTAAATACTATATAAACCTTAGTTGTATTTATTTTGTATTTTTCTAACCTAAGCCTTTTTTAAAGCTCTGTAGTCTTTCTGGGGATTGTATACCCTATAGAATTCACCAATTTTTCACACTCTGATCATGGGAGTAGTTCTTAAAGATACTTTGAAATTTGATTTCTTATTGTGTAGGCACTGAAAACAACATTTTGTGTGTACGAACACTCTGTGATACTTCATGTGTCATTGAACTCGTATTTTCAGCACAGCAATGCTTCAGAGTGGCACGATTTAGTCACATCGTGCCCAGTAACATGTAGGTTACAGTTCTAAATGTGCTCATTTGCTTATTTATTAGAGGAGAGCTGGAGTAAAAACTTTGTAGATAAATTTTCCTTTTCAGTGAACTTGATGTGGTCTTTATCCCAATGAGTCGTTTGAGAAAACCTAGATTTTGCTTTTTAATGGGTTTTTCTTAAATCTGGGCTTTGGGAAAAGAGGATGCTTAACATCTTTATTGCCTTTGTAGGGAGACTGAGAATACCTTGCTTCATTAAGCCACCAATAAATATTCTAAACATCTAGTATGTATTTAGAGTTACAGTTCTCTGTTATGAATAGAGCATATAGTCTTAGAAAATTTCTTATAAATTTAATCTTTGAATTACGTTCTGTTTCTGAAATGTAATTGCTTTTCAATTGAAAAATACTTCTGCCATTTCCTGCCCCCAATTTTCTGTCAATCAATAATCTGTTTGGATATTATAGCTTGTGTTGTGCTGTGCTTACTTGCTCAGTCATGTCTGACTGTTTGGACCCCACGGAATGTGGCTCGTGAGGCTCCTCCGTGCTTGGGATTCTCCAGGCAAGAATACTGGAATGGGTTGCCATGCCCTCCTCCAGGGGATCTTCAAGACCCAGGGATTGAACCAGGTCTCCCGCATTGCAAGTGGATTCTTTACCATCTGAGCCACCAGGGAAGCCCATGAATACTGGAGTGGGGAGCCTGCACCTCCTCCAAGGGATCTTCTTAACCCAGGAATCAAACAGGGGTCTCCTGCATTACAGGCAGATTCTTTACCAGCTGAGCTACCAGGGAAGCCCCACTTTATAGTTTAACTTCTACTTCAATAAAATTATGATAAACAAATTTGCATTAAAACTTGGCATTCCTCCTTTTCTGATTCTACAAACTTAGACTTTCTTATGTAACATGCCTCTGAAGGTATTTGTGCTATTTCCCTGCTTTTGATTTCATCTGGTGTTAGAGAGTTGATAGTTTCATGCCATATCACACCTCAGGATTTCAGTTTTTCTAATAACTTGCAAAATAAGGGGCTTCCTTCATAACTCAGTTGGTAAAGAATCTGCCTGGAATCCAGGAGACCCAAGTTTGATTCCTGGGTTGGGAAGATCCCCTGGAGAAGGGATAGGCTATCCACTCCAGTATTTTTGGGCTTCCCTTGTGGCTCAGCTGGTAAAGAATCCACCTGTAATGAGGGAGACCTGGGTTTGATCCCTGGGCTGGGAAGATCCCCTGGAGAAGGGAAAGGCTACCCACTCCAGTATTCTGGCCTGGAGAATTCCATGGACTGCATAGTTAGTCCATGGTTGCAAAGATTTGGATGTAAAATAAGAGACTGCAAAATAACTAAGTTCTGCTTACCTTAGTTTATCCAATATTATAAAGAAGAGAAGCAGAGAAAGTATCTCACAGTTACTGTGATTTTAAAAAAAATGTCTGTAAATGCTCGTGGAATGTTTTATAAAATCAGTGCTTATAAGTGTTGAGTTTTGTCATTTAATGTATCTGAGAGATTTTAGATTCCCTGAGCAGAGAAGGCAATGGCACCCTACTCCAGTACTCTTGCCTGGAAAATCCCATGGACGGAGGAGCCTGGTAGGCTACAGTCCATGGGGTCGCTAAGAGTTGGACATGACTGAGCGACTTCACTTTCACTTTTCTCTTTCATGCATTGGAGAAGGAAATGGCAACCCACTCCAATGTTCTTGCCAAGAGAATCCCAGGGATGGTGGAGTCTGATGGGCTGCCGTCTATGGGGTTGCACAGAGTCGGACACGACTGAAGCAACTTAGCAGCAGCAGCAGATTCCCTGAGACGTTTTATAATATCTAATAAACAGGTCTTAAAAATCCTTTCATGAATTATTTTTTATTTAAGTTGCTTTTGCTTTTGGCCAGAAGTCTTCACTTCATTAAACTTTCAGGAGAAACTTTAAGGAGATATGAACTCTTCTCCGATTTGAGCTCGATATGTGTTTAACTGTACCCCTGAGCAGATTTAGGAGGTAGTATTGCTTCTGCACAACTTCAGCCTGAGTTTTTCATGGATGAAAGGGAAAAAAAATCATGACACAGCTTGGTTTTTTAGCGAGGTGTGTTGTGTCAGGAAAGACCATTTCCGTGCTCCTGTGTGTGAGGCAACGGGAGGCCGGGCTAAGCTGGTTACTGCCACTCTCCTTTTCAAGCGGGCTGCTGGGTGAAAGTGAAAGTGAAGTCGCTCAGTTGTGTCCGACTCTTTGCGACCCGTGGACTGTAGCCCACCAAGCTCCTCCGTCCATGGGGTTCTCCAGGCAAGAATACTGGAGTGAGTTGCCATTTCCTTCTCCAGGGAAGGAAATGTTGGGTAGCCAGGAGGAAAATACTAGCCAAATGACCTCAAGTCAGGGACTTTAACTGTGAGGCTGTATCTTTAACTGAAACGCCTGTTCAGCTGTTACCCTAGCCCTTCGTAGCATCTTCCTTTATGTCCTCCTTTTTCTTCTCTATTTATGTTTTCCTGTTTTCTTTTCTACCCACATTTCTAATTCTGCACCTCTGTCTTCTATATGACCAAACATCAGCCTGCCTTGGGCTCTGTCGGAATCCAGCACTACCTGATGGAGTTGGCACGGTCAGCACCCACTGGTAACTGTCCAGGCCTTTTCACGCCTCAGTTCGGCTCCCTGAGGAGGTATCGGTTGCCACAGCATGTCGCAGGCCACAAGCCGGCACACGCAGGGGCTCGTCTGCTGTCAGGCGCCATCTCCAGGTCCATGTAGCTGTGATGAGCACAGGGCCCACATGATACGAGGTGGGCTTCCGTTCACATAAGGGTGGTGGCCTGGACAGCCTCACTTAAAGGGATGGTTGTGGGTGATGTACTAAACGGCTGGTGCCCGGTACAGATGTCCTGGCTACAGCCTCTGCTCTGCCCTCTTTCGGTAGCTGTTCAGGTTGTCAAAGAGCCAAGGAAAGGGAGTTTTGATCTTTCAGGGTCATAGTTTTAAATGATAAATAGCCTAATTCCGGGAGTTCTCTTTGCAGTAACAATGGTAACCTGAGTGCAAGAAATATACAAGGTGAGTCGAATCTCAGCAAATTATTGTCCCTAAGTGAATTTACCTTGCCCTATATGCTGTTCCTCTTTCTCGGGAATTTGCTTTCCGACTATTAAAAATAGAGAATAGATAGGTGGGCACGGTGGGGGGAGGTGGGGGGTGGGGAGAACTGGGAGGTTAGGATGGACATACACACACCACCATCTGAAAGACAGACAGCGGTGGGAAGCTGCAGTGCGGCAAAAGGAGCTCAGCTCCGGGCTCTGGGATGACCTGGGGGGCGGGGCGGGGCAGGGCGGGGCGGGGCGGGGCGGGGCAGGGCGGGGCGGGGCGGGGCGGGGCGGGGCGGGGCGGGGCGGGGGCTGGGGCGGGGATCTGTGTGTGTTTATAACCGATTCACGTTGTTGTACAGCAGAGACTAACACGGCTCTGCAAACCAATTATATTCCAATAAAAATAGTTTCTGCAACATCTGCAAAAAAAAAAGTAAAAAAAAAAAGTCTATACTTACAGAGTAGATTACTGCTAGTATACCTGTCACATTTTACACTCTTAATAATCTACTCTGTAGGTATTTAGAAGAGTGAGCCCAAGTGTGGCAGCAGATACTGTGAACTTTTTAAGCACCAACTTATTAAGAGATACAATAAGATTTTGAATAGCAGTCTATCTTAAAATAGCTGTTATATCATAGAAAACTTAATCAAAATGAGAATTTTAAAAAATGATGTGACGTTATAGTAATGTAATATTCACTGTCTTCTTTAACCTCAGAAAGCCATATATTTTTGAACAGCTATTCTAGGTTGCTGCTGCTAAGTCACTTCAGTCGTGTCCGACTCTGTGCGACCCCAGAGACGGCAGCCCACCAGGCTCCCCTGTCCCTGGGATTCTCCAGGCAAGAACACTGGAGTGGGTTGCCATTTCTTTCTCCAATGCATGAAAGTGAAAAGTGAAAGTGAAGTCGCTCAGTCGTGTCTGACTCTTGGTGACCCCGTGGACTGCAGCCCTCCAGGCTCCTCCATCCATGGGATTTTCCAGGCAAGAGTACTGGAGTGGGGTGCCATTGCCTTCTCCGATTCTAGGTTAGTGTCTTCTAAAACTCTTTCCAAATATCTGTTAAACTTTTAGGAGGCTATGTTTTTGGCTTAAAATGTGCATAGCAAGTTTTACAGAAGGACTGTTTTCTCTGTAGACGCAATTAGATTATCTTTTGTTGGTACGGTATTTGTTTGGAAAGATAGAAAATATGGCTAATTACTGTCTGGAAAGATGAACTAGGGCCCAAGACCTGTGGGTGGCGCAGGATTCTGAGGGGACAGGCTGCAAGTCTACTGGAAACATTTCAGATTTGGAGTAAACTTTCCTTTAACCCTTAACTAGGCTAACTACCCCCAAACATTTGTAAGATTTTTAACAGACATCTTTCTGTTTAATATATGTATAGCTCTGAAACTGACTTGATTATTGAAAAAAAAATTTTGTACAGTTGAAGAGAACTTCCAAAGACATAATGTCCCAACATTTTAGTGTGGTTTTAAACTATAACACTGGAAACAGAACTGCAACAAGCATACAAAAAATCATTTGAAAGATTAATTATTTATTGTCTTTATTTTGGTGAATTTTGAATGACAACATTTATGTTAATGTTTCTCAGTGAATTCTATCTTTAAAGAGAAGGACTAAAATAAAAAAGAAACACAATTAAAAAGTATTTGTTTCCTCAAAAAATAGATAAATTGGTCAGCCTTATCTTTGTTTACCAACTAATGAGCATGTCTGCTTGTAGAAAACTAATGAGACTCAAGTTAATTAGAATAAATTAAAAAAAAAACGTGAAAGTGTTAGTCCCTCCATCATGTCTGACTCTTTGCAACCCCGTGGACTGTAGCCCACCAGGCTCCTCTGTCCATGGGGTTCTCCAGGCAAGAATACTGGGGTGGGTTGCCATGCCCTCCTCCAGGGGATCTTCCTGACCCAGGGACGGAACCCAGGTCTCCCACATTGCAGGCAGATTCTTTGCCGTCTGAGCCACCAAAGACAACCTAGAATGAACATTTAGCCCAATCTATTAGAAGTTTTTCAGGTTACCAGTTGTTTTAATAATCTTCATCGGTTGAAGGTTAATACATAACCATACAGTATGTCCTGGTCTTTCACTTAGATGTAGGTGGGCCCAAATGTGTGAGTTTAGGCAAAGATCCATACAACTTAGAGAAAAAAATAAGTTTCTTGTTGGAAATCAAGGAGAGTGAATATGATCTCATCCATAACAATTGTGTCTCTTTTCTTAAGCCATTCATTCATTCATCGTCTGCTATTTCTGATAGGCAAGGCATCGTGTTAATAGCTTCAGGAGAAGCTTAAGTAAGTAAGTTACAGTCCCTTCTTTCAAGCTATTCTTATATGAATGAAGAACAGCTGCCTGAGGATGTTTAACATTATTCTGTAAAGATATGGTTTAAGATGAAGTTGTTGGATGCTAGGTAGCTTAAGAGAACTAGGTAGTAGGATTAGAGCTAAGAGGACACTTTGCATAAATATTAACATAATTATATCTGCGTCTCTACTCCTGCCCTACAAATAACTTCATCAGTCCCTCTTTTCCTAGACTCCATATATATGTGTTGATACACGATATTTGTTTTTCTCTTTCTGACTTACTTCACTCTGTATAACAGGATCTAGGTTTATCCGCCTCTCTAGAATTGACTCAAATGTGCTCCACTTTATGGCCGAGACTTATTCCATTGTTTATGTGTACCATGACTTTGGACACAGCACGGTAATGAGAGGTTGGGACAAATGGAGAGAATACCATGTGTAAACTGATAGGTAATAGGAAGTCGCTGTATAACACAGGGCGCCCCCCCCCCCCCCCACCCAGTGATCCATGACAACCTAGACGGGTGGGATGGGTGGGGAGTGGGAAGGAGGTTCAACAGGGAGGAAACACATGGATACTTATGGCTGATTCATGCTGTTGTACGGCAGAAGCCAACACAGTATTGTAAAGAGATTATCCTTCAATTTAAAGTAAATTAAAAAGGATTATAACCATAAGCATATTCAGTGCAGTTCAGTCACTCAGTTGTGTCTGACTCTTTGCAACCCCAGGAATCGCAGCACGCCAAGCCTCCCTGTTCATCACCATCTCCCGGAGTTCACTCAGGCTCATGTCCATCAAGTCAGTGATGCCATCCAGCCATCTCATCCTCGGTCATCCGCTTCTCCTCCTGCCCCCAATCCCTCCCAGCATCAGAGTCTTTTCCAATGAGTCAACTCTTCACATGAGATGGCCAAAGTACTGGAGCTTCAGCTTTAGCATCATTCCTTCCAAAGAAATCCCAGGGCTGATCTCCCTTAGAATGGACTGGTTGGATCTCCTTGTAGTCCAAGGGACTCTCAAGAGTGTTCTCCAACACCACGGTTCAAATGCACCAATTCTTCAGCACTCAGCCTTCTTCACAGTCCAACTCTCACATCCATACATGACCATAGGAAAAACCATAGCCTTGACTAGACGAACCTTAGTAGGCAAAGTAATGTCTCTGCTTTTGAATATGCTATCTAGGTTGGTCATAACTTTTCTTCCAAGGAGAAAGCATCTTTTAATTTCAGGGCTGCAGTCACCATCTGCAGTGATTTTGGAGCCCCCAAAAATAAAGTCTGATACTGTTTCCACTGTTTCCCCATCTATTTCCCATGAAGTGATGGGACTGGATGCCATGATCTTTGTTTTCTGAATGTTGAGGTTTCAGGCAACTTTTTCGCTCTCCTCTTTCACTTTCATCAAGAGGCTTTTTAGCTCCTCTTCGCTTTCTGCCATAAGGGTGGTGTCATCTGCATTTCTGAGGTGATTGATATTTCTCCCGGCAATCTTGATTCCAGCTTGTGTTTCTTCCAGTCCAGCACTTCTCATGATGTACTCTGCATATAAGTTAAATAAGCAGGGTGACAATATACAGCCTTGACGGACTCCTTTTCCTATTTGGAACCAGTCTGTTGTTCCATGTCCAGTTCGAACTCTTGCTTCCTGACCTGCATACAGATTTCTCAAGAGGCAGGTTAGGTGGTCTGGTATTCCCATCTCTTTCAGAATTTCCCACAGTTTATTGTGATCCACACAGTCAAAGGCTTTGGCATAGTCAATAAAGCAGAAATAGATGTTTTTCTGGAACTCTTGCTTTTTCCTTGATCTAGAGGATGTTGGCAATTTGATCTCTGGTTCCTCTGCCTTTTCTGAAACCAGCTTGAACATCAGGGAGTTCGTGATTCACATATTGCTGAAGCCTGGCTTGGAGAATTTTGAGCATTACTTTACTAGCATGTGAGATGAGTGCAACTGTGCGGTAGTTTGAGCATTCTTTGGCATTGCCTTTCTTTGGGATTGGAATCAAAACTGACCTTTTCCAGTCCTGTGGCCACTGCTGAGTTTTCCAAATGTGCTGGCATATTGAGTGCAGCACTTTCACAGCATCATCTTTCAGGATTTGAAATAGCTCAACTGGAATTCCATCACCTCCACTAGCTTTGTTCGTAGTGATGCTTTCTAAGGCCCGCTTGACTTCACATTCCAAGATGTCTGGCTCTAGATTAGTGATCACATCATCATGATTATCTGGGTCGTGAAGATCTTTTTTGTACAGTTCTTCCATGTATTCTTGCCACCTCTTCTTAATATCTTCTGCTTCTGTTAGGTCCATACCATTTCTGTCCTTTATCGAGCCCATCTTTGCATGAAATGTTCCCTTGGTATCTCTAATGTTCTTGAAGAGATCTCTATTCTCTCCCATTCTGTTCTTTTCCTCTGTTTGCACTGATCACTGAAGAAGGCTTTCTTAGCTCTTCTTGCTATTCTTTGGAACTCTGCATTCAGATGCTTATATCTTTCCTTTTCTCCTTTGCTTTTCACCTCTCTTCTTTTCACAGCTATTTGTAAAGCCTCCCCAGACAGCCATTTTGCTTTTCTGCATTTCTTTTCCATGGGGATGGTCTTGATTCCTGTCTCCTGTACAATGTCACGAACCTCATTCCATAGTTCATCAGGTACTCTATCTATCAGATCTAGGCCCTTAAATCTATTTCTCACTTCCACTGTATAATCATAAGGGATTTGATTTAGGTCATACCTGAATGGTCTAGCGGTTTTCCCTACTTTCTTCAATTTGAGTCTGAATTTGGCAATAAGAAGTTCATGATCTGAGCCACAGTCAGCTCCTGGTCTTGTTTTTGCTGACTGTATAGAGCTTTTCCATCTTTGGCTGCAGAGAATATAATCAATCTGATTTTGGTGTTGACCATCTGGTGATGTCCATGTGTAGGGTCTTCTCTTATGTTGTTGGAAGAGGGTGTTTGCTATGACCAGTGCATTTTCTTGGCAAAACTCTATTAGTCTTTGCCCTGCTTCATTCCGTATTCCAAGGCCAAATTTGCCTGTTACTCCAGGTGTTTCTTGACTTCTTATTTTTGCATTCCAGTCCCCTATAATGAAAAGGACATCTTTTTTGGGTGTGAGTTCTAAAAGGTCTTGTAGGTCTTCATAAAACCGTTCAACTTCAGTTTCTTCAGCGTTACTGGTTGGGGCATAGACTTGGATAACTGTGATATTGAATGGTTTGCCTTGGAGACGAACAGAGATCATTCTGTCGTTTTTGAGACTGCATCCAAGTACTGCATTTCAGACTCTTTTGTTGACCATGATGGCTACTCCATTTCTTCTGAGGGATTCCTGCCCGCAGTAGTAGATATAATGGTCATCTGAGTTAAATTCACCCATTCCAGTCCATTTTAGTTCGCTGATTCCTAGAATGTCGACGTTCACCGTTGCCATCTCTTGTTTGACCACTTCCAATTTGCCTTGATTCATGGACCTGACATTCCAGCTTCCTATGCAATATTGCTCTTTACAGTATCGGATCTTACTTCTATCACCAGTCACATCCACAACTGGGTATTGTTTTTGCTTTGGCTCCATACCTTCATTCTTTCTGGAGTTATTTCTCCACTGATCTCCAGTAGCATATTGGGCACCTACTGACCTGGGGAGTTCCTCTTTTGGTATCCTATCAATTGCTTAGATATGAAGAGTGTGGGGAGAAAGGAGTCAGGGATAAATCCACGTTTCTATTTTGTGTGAGCAATGATTGAACGTGTTATCATTTTACAGGAGTAAGAGCCAGTTTGAGAAAAGAGGAACACTTCAGGCTTGGACATGAGAAGTCTGATGTGGCTGTGGGTCATGGTCAAGAGGTAGAGAGGTCCATAAGCTAGTGATTATGTATCCGCATGGAGGTGAAGTCTGGAATACAGATTTGAGAGTTGGTGGAATGGTGATTTAACTCTCTAGATTATATAAATTGAGAGAACTAGTATTCAGATAATAAAAGCAGGTGATCACATATTCGGTTGGCAGCCAAAATGTTGACTGGGTCAAGGATATGCTGATATGTAAACAAATTGTTGCAACATATTTTAGGGACATTAGCACAATGAAGAAGATTCCCAGGTCAGTGTACAACAGGCCAATATCATGGTGATTCATGCTCTAAATTTCCTGAGATGCAAAACACAACAATATGCCTAGAATATGTTTCATATTATCCATATTATTTGAATTAGACTTTAAGTTTGCACCTCAACTTGAAAACTCAAGAATGACTGCAAATGGCTTTTTTTTTTTAACCAACATTTTCATTCAGTTCAGTTCAGTCCTCAGTCATGTCCAACCCTTTGCGATCCCATGGACTGCAGCACACCAGGCTTCCCGGTCCATCACCAACTCCCAGAGCTTGCTCAGACTCATGTCCATTGAGTCAGTGATGCCATCCAACCATCTCATCCTCTGTCATGCCCTTCTCCTGCCTTCAATCTTTCCCAGCATCAGGGTCTTTTCCAATGAGTCAGTTCTTCGCATCAGGTGGCCAAAGTATTGGAGTTTCAGCTTCAGCATAGGTCCTTCCAATGAATATTCAGGACTGATTTCCTTTAGGATGGACTGGTTTGATCTCCTTGCAGTCCAAGGGACTCTCAGGAGTCTTTTCCAACACCACAGTTCAATTCTTCAGCTCTCAGCTTTCTTATAGTCCAACTCTCACATCCATACATGACTACTGGAAAAACCATAGCTTTGCCTAGATGGACCTTTGTCGGCAAAGTAACGTCTCTACTTTTCAATATGCTGTCTAAGTTGTTCAGAGCTTTTTTTCCAAGGAGCAAGTGTCTTTTCATTTCATGGCTGCAGTCACCATCTGCAGTGATTTTGAAGCCCAAGACAATAAAGTCTAACACTGTTTCCATTGTTTACCCATCTATTGCTGTGAAGCGATGGGACCAGATGCCATGATCTTTGCTTTCTGAATGTTGAGTTTTAAGCCAACTTTTTCACTCTCCTGTTTCACTTTCACCAAGAGGCTCTTTAGTTCTTCTTTGCTTTCTGCCATAAGGGTGGTCTCATCTGCATATCTGAGGTTATGTAGCAATCTTTATTCCAGCGTGTGCTTCATCCAGCCTGGCATTTCCCATGATGTACTTTGCACATAAGTTAAATAAACATTTTCATTACTATATGCCTGTCATAAGTGCAATATCTCTATTTAAATCTTTTACATACATTGCATTTCCCACCTTCATGTCTTTAGTTTTTTGTCATTATATGCACCATTTGTATCTTGATATGATTATTAGCTAATGAACTGAGAAAAAATTAAGCAGTTATTTCTGAACAAGTCAGATATAGTCAACTATGTATGGAGTTCTTATACAGAATTTCAATGAGTTTTTTTTTTTAACATTATGTAAGTGTAATAAATGTTGGGCATTTGGACTTTAATCAATAGAAAACTTTTGTTTTACTACACTGTTATATGAGGGGAAAATACACTGGTTTTTTTTTTTTTCTTCACTACTTGCTTTATTCTCCTTTGGTTTCCTAACAGCCCCTCTGGTAGCGAACAAAGACATCTTAACTTTTTTTTTTTAGATTAGCGCCTCAAATTTAATTGTTCTTTTCAAATGTGGCAAACCCACAATCTTCTGAAGCAAGCGCACCACTCTATTTATAGATTTTCTGTCTAGTTCAATCACTGGGATCTAGTCTCAATAAGATGATTCTAACAGTAGACTCAATACTCTCAAACAAGATTAATAACAGATTTTAGATTTCTGGCAATTAAATAATATCCTTTGGCTTCAATTACTTCTCACACTTTTCCAGTAAACAGTGCCATTCAAAGTGAATTTTATTGCTCTAGGATGTATGGCTCTCATTTATCTTTAAAGTTCAGAACTTTAAAAACACATTACTCTGTAACTGGATTTTGTGGTTATTCATGGCTTTTGGGGGACAGGGATGTCTTCATACATAATATTATAATATTAAACAGCTTTGTCTCTTTCAAAATAAAGGGTATATTGAACATTTATATAGTCTTTAATATTTTAACCTCTGTACACTCACTGGATATAAAATCGCTGAGGATTTTTTAACAACAGCCATAAAAATCATGCATGGGTATCCTAAGTCTTTCTCCTTCATCAGCCATAAAAATTTTTATTTATATATAAGTGGAATAACTGCATTTTCTATGAAAAACAACCTTGGTCACAGTCCATCTGATTGCTTCTCAGGAATCTAAGTAGTCTGGTACCCTAGCAATCCTGGTTTGATGAATTATCATCCATGTGATAACCTTTGCCTGTATTTGAGATCTAATAATCACTGGTACTGAATCAGGCAACTAAAACGAACAAGGTAACACTTTATTTAAAAATTATCATTGGTAGTTTCCATAAGGACTATAAGGTTTGGCACAGTTTCACAGATGTTATTTTAATATCATGGAAGGTGGAAGCTGAAGCTCCAATACCTTGGCCACCTAATGTGAAGAGCTGACTCATTGGAAAAGACTGATGCTGGGAAAGATTGAAGGCAAAAGGAGAAGGGGGTGACAGAGGATGAGATGGTCAGATTGCATTGCTGATTCAATGGACATGACTTTGAGCAAACTCTGGGAGATGGTAGCGGACAGAGGAGCCTGGCATGCTAGAATCCATGTGGTCACAAAGATTCGGACAAAAGTGAGCAACAACAAAAACTAAGACGCAAAACCATTTTAATTAGCCATTGGGGGACCACGTCAAGCTTCATGATTACAGCCGCATGATGAATTTTAACATTAAAAATTACATCTTTTGGTAAAATTCTATGCATTTATTATATACATATATATATATATATTTTTTTTTTTTTTCCTGTCAGTCCGGAAAGTTAATTATGTACCTTGTATTGACCCAGTGGACATGAGTTTGAGCAAACTCTGGGAGACAGTGAAGGACAGAAACTGGAACAGAAGACATTTTCTCAGTCTTGGAGGCTAGAAGTCCCAGTCAAGGTTTAGCAGGATTGGTTTTTGTTCCTGAGGCCTGTCTCCTTGACTTGTAGATATTTGTCATCTCCCTGAGTCTTCCCACGTTTTCTTCCCCTCTGTACATGTCTGTATCCAAATTTCCTCCTCTTGGCAGGATACTAACCATATTGGATTAGGGCCCACTCTGATGACCTCTTTTTAATTTAATTACCTCTTTAAAGGTCCAATTTTCAACTAGTCACATTCAGAGGAAGTAGGGTTAGGACTTCACCTTGGGGATGGGGTACAAATCAGTTTATAAAAGTACCTTCTCTGTACTTGGCACTGGACTAATACCAGTCAAATATTTACTTTTTAATTCAAGGTATGTTTAGTAAGCCAGGGATTATTCCAGGTGCTGGGGGTACAGTGAAGATCAAAACAGAAATAATATTCTAGTGAGTAACTGAATTGATGATACTCAGAATTCACTTTCTTTTTACATGAAATTCCGAAGGCATGTGGATCAGTATGGAAAGATTTTATGAGAATTTGTAAGCAGATCAATCTGGGTTCCAAAAAGGAATAGATTTGAGGAGATATTTCAAATCTGTCACCAGTAACAAAATACGTATTTTAGGGAAATGTAATTTTAACAAAAATTCCAGCAGGCCCATTGTTGGGCCTGCTGGAACTTTCTAAATTTCTTTGTGTTTCTTAGGAGTACAAACTATAGTGAAGTTAGTTTTGCTGCTGCTGCTGCTAAATCGCTTCAGTCGCGTCTGTGTGACCCCATAGACGGCAGCCCACCAGGCTCCCCTGTCCCTGGGTTTCTCTAGGCAAGAATACTGGAGTGGGTTGCCATTTCCTTCTCCAATGCATGAAAGTGAAAAGTCAAAGTGAAGTTGCTCAGCTGTGTCCGACTCTTAGCAACCCCATGGACTGCAGCCTACCGGGCTCCTCTGTCCATGGGATTTTCCAGGCAAGACTACTGGAGTGGGGTGCCATTTCCTTCTCCGAAGTTAGTTTTAAGCCAATGTAAAATAACTTTGAAGACTGAGAGCTATTACCTTGATTTGACTATTGTATAACTGTAAAACCTGAGGCATTTGGCAGAACTTAAGAATCTAAAGTGCAGTTTTGTTAAAATTACATTTCCCTAAAATACGTATTTTGTTACTGGTGACAGATTTGAAATATCTCCTCAAATCTATTGCTATTATCACAGAACAAACATTTCTTGCTTGTTGGGTTTTGCTTTGTTATGTGTATAAACCCTCTATATATTAATATAAAGTACTAATGAAATACGTGAATTTCAAGCAGAAGCTCAGATATTTGTGCATGTGTCTATATTTGTATAACTCCATTTCAGGTTTTTATCTCTTGTCATTGTTGATAAAATTGAGAAGTTGTGTATAAATGAAAACATCCGAAGATTCACCAGTTACTGTCATTGAAGAATTGATTCCTATTCAATGGTCACCTTTCCTTCTCAAGGTTCTCTACTTTCTCATCTATCTAGTCTTGGCCCCAAATTCCCTTATGTACTTGTCAGTTGTCACACTCTGTTATTAGGGAAGAAACAGCCCTCTTTTAAGCTCATTTGGCCAAGACCTATCCTGACACTGGATGCTGGTATCCTGGTTCTATCTGTTTCTGAGCAGGAAGGATGTTTGAAGCTCAGGCCAGTGGTGACTCAACAAGCTACATGCATCCGTCAGCCCTCCCAGGGAGCCCTCTGACCCCGCATACTTGGTGGGCAGATCAGGCCAACATCTTGATGTTGGGTAACCTTCTGATAGTCATTTGCAGCTCATCGCTTCACCTCACTGGGACTCCTCCAATTTTTGGATTCTTTCTCATTCTAGGAATTGCATTTCTCTCCTTTGTCACTGGTTTTCTGTTCATAGAGCTTGGGAGTGGCAGATGATGTTTGGGTGAAGGGAAGCCTTTGGCCTTTTGGTAAGATCTGGAAAGACTGTATGGCTCCTAGTTGTTTGAAGTGTTCTTTAGAAAATGAAATATTGACCCTTTCTGTACCCAGCATTTTGTTCAAGTTCCAGAAACACAGGAAATATTCCATGCAGTTTTATGTTCTTGAGCATTTCTTTTGTTACTGAATTTGCTTTACAGAGGCATCATTTGACATCTTAAAAATGTGTCAGAGTTTGTGGATTTGTGTCAAAGCTGGAACACCTGTTCTATCAGTAGAAGCATCTATCAGTAGAAGCATTATGTGCTGTTGATCAGAACAAAAGGCTTCAGAAGTTGGAGGTTATGGATATGCAGTATGATTTAAATGAGTAAGTCAATCTACTGATCCATAAATTTGTAATTCTTCAGGTATTTATTGACAGAAGATGATTGGAATGAAGATTAAAAATGATGGATTGTGAAATCATTGAAAAAGCATTTCCATTAAATTTGCAAGATTTGTTTATTACCAAATAGCTTCTAAGGACAAGTTTAACTGGTCAGAGTATGCTTTTATCTTATTTTGGTCAGTGTACCAAGCCTTTCCGTTGTGGGAAAAATGACATGGTTTATTCTCCAGATACTAGTCTTAAGTCAATAAAATTATAAGCCTAATGATACTTATCCTAAGAATCTCATAGATCTTCATTGCACAGAAGAATTCATAGTCCCATAGTG
The DNA here is from genome assembly GCF_023091745.1 of Budorcas taxicolor. Classification (NCBI taxonomy): domain Eukaryota; kingdom Metazoa; phylum Chordata; class Mammalia; order Artiodactyla; family Bovidae; genus Budorcas; species Budorcas taxicolor. The sequence continues at coordinate 59,639,446 of NC_068931.1, forward strand.
TTATGAGGAGGGCAAAAATAATTAAACTGAAAAAGCATAGTCTAATTAAAAATAAATCTACTTTATAACTGCCACAGAGGTAGTTAAGAATGCTGCTTGCTTAACTATATGATGAAAGCACTGGTTTAAGAGAAATGAAAATACGTAGCTGAAAAAACTCAACCATTCTTTTTCTGCCTTTTGATCTTATGGTGTGGACTAAAATATAAATGACTCTACCCTCACAGTGCACTATCAATATAAATGCATTAGCCAATTAAAATGTTCATAAAATGTGCTGGAATTATTACTTAATATTATGCCATAGTTAAAAGCACATACTTATTTTTTATCATCACTTTTTAGAAAGCATCTAGTGATGGTATTAGGGCTTAAATCACCAGTATTATTTGTTCCCTAATAAATTACCAGGCCAACTCATGTATCTCTTTGGATTAGTTGAGATCCTTTTAAGGGTCTCCCCTAGTAATTGTCTTTTTGTTGTTGTTAATAAGCTTGTTTTGAGCAGTGCATCCTAACTAGACCTTGACAAAAATGACTTTGGGAATTTTATTATTCTTGGCTTCATCATTGGAAATTCTTTAACTTTGGAGAAGGCAGTTTATCAGAGCATTTCTTCATCTGCAAATGGAGAAGGCTAGTCTCTGGGTCAGGAAGATCCCCTGGAGAAGGAAATGGCAACTCACTGCAGTATTGTTGCCTGGGAAATCCCATGGATAGAGGATCCTGGTGGGCCACAGTCCATGGGGTCTCAAGAGTCAGACAGGACTGAGTGACTCAACAACAAAAAGCTATGTAGTGGTTATTGTGAGGCTGAAATATAATGTATGTGTGTTGAGATGCACCCTGCAGGTCTGCAAACCCTGGTACTTGCCCCACCTCAGCACTGAGGAAAGAGCTTGGAGTCAGTGACAGGGCCATCAGTGGGCGGTCTTACACCTCTGGAGGGACACTGCACCGTGGGTGCAGAAGGCAGGAAGGGAAAGGCGGCAGCAGCCTTTGGTCCCAGGGGAATAAGGAGACTCTCACTCCTATGGTGCCTTGAACTCAGATTAGATCTTCAGTTGCCAGGGAAACCACCTAGGAAGTAGTCCCTCGTTAGCCCTTGGGCTACTACATACCTTGGAGAGAAAGGCAGGGGTCTTCCCTCTGAATAGCTGTATAAGAGGAGCCATTCTGATCTAAAGATTAGAGCAATCTCTAGCTGGGGCCAGGGGCAAGAATGCAGGGATTTGCTACTGATCATTGCTGCTGTTTAGTAGCTAAGTTGTGTCTGACTCGTTGCAACCCCATGGACTGCAGCTGGAAGGTTGTTGCTGAACGAAAAGAGACAGGCGGGATTCTTGGCTCCCGGAGGAGAAGAATTCAATCTGGGGCCAGAGACGAGGCTTGGTCACTCAGAGCTTTGCGTAATAAAGCTTTATTAAAGTGTAAAGGACTGAAATGGTATGGACCTAACAGAAGCAGAAGATATTAAGAAGAGGTGGCAAGAATACACGGAAGAACTGTACAAAAAAGATCTTCACGACCCAGATAATCATGATGATGTGATCACTAATCTAGAGCCAGACATCTTGGAATGTGAAGTCAAGTGGGCCTTAGAAAGCATCACTACGAACAAAGCTACTGGAGGTGATGGAATTCCAGTTGAGCTGTTTCAAATCCTGAAAGATGATGCTGTGAAAGTGCTGCACTCAATATGCCAGCACATTTGGAAAACTCAGCAGTGGCCACAGGACTGGAAAAGGTCAGTTTTGATTCCAATCCCAAAGAAAGGCAATGCCAAAGGATGCTCAAACTACCGCATAATTGCACTCATCTCACATGCTAATAAAGTAATGCTCAAAATTCTCCAAGCCAGGCTTCAGCAATACATGAACCGTGAACTCCCTGATGTTCAAGCTGGATTTAGAAAAGGCAGAGGAACCAGAGATAAAATTGCCACCATCCGCTGGATCATGGAAAAAGCAAGAGAGTTCCAGAAAAACATCTATTTCTGCTTTATTGACTATGCCAAAGCCTTTGACTGTGTGAATCACAATAAACTGTGGACAATTCTGAAAGAGATGGGAATACCAGACCACCTGACCTGCCTCTTGAGCAATCTGTATGCAGGTCAGGAAGCAACAGTTAGAACCGGACATGGAACAACAGACTGGTTCCAAATAGGAAAAGGAGTCCGTCAAGGCTGTATATTGTCACCCTGCTTATTTAACTTCTATGCAGAGTACATCATGAGAAATGCTGGACTGGAAGAAACACAAGCTGGAATCAAGATTGCCGGGAGGAATATCAATCACCTCAGATATGCAGATGACACCACCCTTATGGCAGAAAGCGAAGAGGAGCTAAAAAGCCTCTTGATGAAAGTGAAAGAGGAGAGCGAAAAAGTTGCCTGAAACCTCAACATTCAGAAAACGAAGATCATGGCATCTGGTTCCATCACTTCATGGGAAATAGATGGGGAAGCAGTGGAAACAGTGTCAGACTTTATTTTTTTTGGCTCCAAAATTACTGCAGATGGTGATTGCAGCCCTGAAATTAAAAGATGCTTTCTCCTTGGAAGAAAAGTTATGACCAACCTAGACAGTATATTCAAAAGCAGAGGCATTACTTTGCCGACTAAGGTCCGTCTAGTCAAGGCTATGGTTTTTCCTGTGGTCATGTATGGATGTGAGAGTTGGACTGTGAAGAAGGCTGAGTGCCTAAGAATTGATGCTTTTGAACTGTGGTGTTGGAGAAGACTCTTGAGAGTCCCTTGGACTACAAGGAAATCAAACCAGTCCATCCCAAAGGAGATCAGTCCTGGGTGTTCATTGCAAGGACTGATGCTAAAGCTGAAGCTCCAGTACTTTGGCCATCTCATATGAAGAGTTGACTCATTGGAAAAGACTCTGATGCTGGGAGGGATTGGGGGCAGGAGGAGAAGGGGACGACTGAGGATGAGATGGCTGGATGGCATCACTGACTTGATGGACATGAGTCTGAGTGAACTCCGGGAGATGGTGATGAACAGGGAGGCCTGGCGTGCTGTGATTCATGGGGTCGCGAAGAGACGGACACAACTGAGCGACTGAACTGACTGAACTGAAAGTGTAAAGGAGATAGAGAAAGCTTCTGACACAGGCATCAGAAGGGGGCAGAAAGAGTACCCCCCTGCTAGTCTTCAGCTGAATGTTATATAGTCACTAGCATCTGTTAATGAAAGAAAGGAATGTCATAAAACTCAGAATGGCACCAGGCCCCTCACCCATAAGATGCATTTTGGGGTAATCTTGGCACCAAATGGTTCATCCTGGGCCATAAAGTGATTAACTTGAATCTTGTAGAAGGATAGATTACCATGTAAATAGTTTCGTTTACATAGATTAGGGGAACAATATCTGAGTATAACGTACTGGTTTGTCAAGTAGGTTCTGAGCCATTAGGTGGGACCGACTTGAAAACAAAGTTTGGGGTAAATGCATAGTACATTAGCATAGCTTAAGACAAACATTTCCGTAAGAGAAATGCATTGGTTATCTCAAGGTTTGAGAATAGTTAACTTCAGGTGAAACCAGGTGTCATTATGGCAACACAGTATTTTAAGAGAAACCTCCTTTTAAATTTCTGTAGAGAAGAAAAAAATATCACTAGTTTGTTTCCTCCTGCTGCTTAAGAGAGATAAAAATGTCTGATACTTGCAGGCTGTTTCCTCCATTTGGAGACCCCTGGCCTTCCTGCCTGTTACCCTCTCACAGCCTACCAGGCTCCTCTGTCCACGGGATTTCTCAGCAAGAATACTGGAGTGGGTTGCCGTTTCCTTCTCCAATATACTGAATAGGCTCTACATTAGGAACAAAGGCCAGTCTTGTGAGTGACACCGAGGTGAAGTAGGGACTGGTAGAGCCGGGGATGTAGAGAGAGCAAGCAAACAGCCATCTTGAATGTCCTGACTATCCAACATGACAGCCCAGTTTTAATCACAAAGCACTCTATAAGAGGTGGATTTTCTTAAGGTACGTTCATTACCTTTAAGGAATGTGGAGTTTCCTCTCACATATCTTCAGAATATCTGTCTTATAACTATGACACACCAGAAGGCATTTCTGAACCAGACCTTCCCTGCCACTTACGAGACTTTTTCTTTTTGTGTGTGTGGTATTTGGTCTTTACACTGATTCCACACTTAAGCCAACATACTTTTCCATTTGTCCACAAAGGCAAAATGAAGGGGGTAGTTTCTCAATTATATAGTGAATCTCATTAATGTAGGTAGTTAACTTGAATGCTTATGACTCAAAACTTTCAGTTTCAAATCTTTTTTTTTTAATCTTCAGTTCAGTTCAGCTGCTCAGAAGTGTCAGACTCTTTATGACCCCATGAACCGCAGCACGCCAGGCCTCCCCATCCATCATCAACTCCCGGAGTTTACCCAAACTCACGTCCATTGAGTCAGTGATGCCATCCAGCCATCTCATCCTCTGTCGTCCCCTTCTCCTCCTGCCTTCAATCGTTCCCAGCATCAGGGTCTTTTCAAATGAGTCAGCTCTTCGCATCAGGTGGCTAAAGTATTGTAGCTTCAGTTTCAACATCAGTCCTTCCAGTAAACACTCAGGACTGACTTCCTTTAGGAAATGGTTGGATCTCCTTGCAGTCCAAGGGACTCCCAAGAGTCTTCTCCAACACCGCAGTTCAAAAGCATCAATTCTTCAGTGCTCAGCTATCTTTATAGTCCAACTCTCACATCCACACATGACCACTGGAAAAACCATAGCCTTGACTAGATGGACCTTTGTTGACAAAGTAATGTCTCTGTTTTTTAATATGCTGTCTAGGTTGGTGATAACTTTCCTTCCAAACAGTAAGCGGCTTTTAATTTCACAGCTGCAATCACCATCTGCAGTGATTTTGGCGCCCCCAAAATAAAGTCAGCCACTGTTTCCACTGTTTCCCCATCTATTTGCCATGAAGTGATGGGACTGGATGCCTTGATTTTAGTTTTCTGAATGTTGAGCTTTAAGCCAACTTTTTCACTCTCCTCTTTCACTTTCATCAAGAGGCTGTTTAGTTCTTCACTTTCTGCCATAAGGGTGGTGTCATCTGCATATCTGAGGTTATTGATATTCCTCCCGGCAATCTTGATTCCAGCTTGTGCTTCCTCCAGCCCAGCGTTTCTCATGATGTACTCTGCATATAAGTTAAGTAAGCAGGGTGACAATATACAACCTTGATGTACTCCTTTTCCTATTTGGAACCAGTCTGTTATTCCATGTCCTTAGTAACTATTTATGCATCATTATACTTATTAAGTGATGAGTTAATAAAAGAAGATAAACCACATTTTAGCTCTATAAAAATCAGCCTTTTTGTTTATAGTCACATTTTAAATAAATCGAGTATATGCTATTTTATCTTTTGCCTGGAAAATTGATTTTTAGAAATGGTAAATTGCTATATTCATTTAGAACTACCAAATGAAATATTTAAATTGGAAAAAATAAAAATAGTAAGAGAATAATCTTTAAGACAAGAAGTTAGAAGAAAGTTTCCCAATATACATTAAGCTTTTCATTATTAATTTTTTGAAAATATTTGAAATTGTAAGGAAATAGAATTCAGATGTTCAAGTTAAGTTCACAAATTTCTTTTTTAAATAGACTGTATTTTTTTAGAGCATGAATTTCTTTTTTACAAAAATACCGCATTCTTAAAAGTTTGCAATCATCAAATACCAACAAAGGGTATTAATTAAGACATTGTCTCAGGGGATTTCCCTGGTGGTCCAGTGGTTAAGAATCCACCTTACAATGCTGGAGAGCTGGGTTTGATTTCTGATCAGGGAACTAAGATTTCACATGCTATGTGGTGTAGCCAAGAAAGTGTTTCATGTGGCAGTGATGCAACAGGTATATAAAGAAATAAATTATGTGAATGTTTCCTTACTTTTGATTGTGTGACATAAGTTTTAGAACTTACAATCAAGGAAATTTTGATCAAGCAAAAATATTATTTGGTGTCTCCAGTAGAAAACTGCATGCTTCAGAGCATAGCTCTCTGTGTTATCTGAATCTAATTCTATGGGTGATCCTAATTCTATGGGTGATCTGAACCTTTTGTTGACTTTATGCTATTTTAGAACTCTGTAAGTTGCAGATAAAGGATAGCAATACAAATACTTCTCATTTATAAACATGCAAATAAAGTCTGTCAGATGGAGTTTTAATATATTTTCTTCCCCTCCTGGAAGAAGATGGTTTTGAGTCCTTTTATAAATTCAAGTTACTCCTGATCTATACATGTGTCTGTTCTTTGGATCTCCCTTTGAACTGGTGTTAACATCTGTCTGGATCAAGGCTATGGTTTTTCCAGTGGTCATGTATGGATGTGAGAGTTGGATTGTGAAGAAGGCTGAGTGCCAAAGAATTGATGCTTTTGAACTGTGGTGTTGGAGAAGACTCTTGAGGGTCCCTTGGACTGCAAGGAGATCCAACCAGTCCATTCTAAAGGAGATCAACCCTGGGATTTCTTTGGAAGGAATGATGCTAAAGCCGAAACTGCAGTACTCATGCGAAGAGTTGACTCATTGGAAAAGACGCTGATGCTGGGAGGGATTGGGGGCAGGAGAAGAAGGGGACAACCGAGGATGAGATGGCTGGATGGCATCACGGACTCGATGGACGTGAATCTGAGTGAACTCTGGGAGTTGGTGATGGACCGGGAGGCCTGGCGTGCTGCGATTCCTGGGGCCACAGATTCGGACACGACTGAGCAACTGAACTGAACTGGACTGAATCCCTCATTAATAATGAGTTAGCAAAGTCTTTAATAAATGCTTTATATTTGTGTGAAAGTCATGATTTTGCCTTCATCTGAAAAATTTCCGTTGATGCCGAATACAGAAGTAATCAGTGCAATTCATATTATTTAACAAACGCATAGTATCATCACCTCCCGCTCCTCTTGGGAACGTTTTGTAGCGGATTTAAAGGAAGCTTGGACTAAACTCCTATTCAGTGTCCTTGGTGATTTTATGTTCTCCCGTGGTCACTTTGGTGGCTAATGGACACTGAGCTCCCAGTTACAGAGTATTTTTTAATGACAGCTTTGGCTATTGGAAAGTACCTTCTTATATCAAGTCAAAATCTTCATACAACTTCTAACTGTTGGGTCAAGTTATATTTCTTTATCATACAGAATGAATATAATCCCACTGCCCTAAAATTGTCCTTCAAATATAGAAAATAGTTATATTCACTGTTACCGTTTTTTTCCCTTCGCAGGAAAAATTTCCTGAGGTCTTTAGCCTTCCTGAGATGTATTCTGAGATGGATTAATAATCCCTAATTATCTTAGACACTCTGATATGATACTACTTCCCAATAGGCCCTATCATTCTATAAATATACATCAAAGTTTCATTAGCAATTTTGGCTATAACATTGCTCTGTTTTTTCATATAGAGATAAAATCATAATATATGCTTCTGCCCATCTGTATTTTCTGTACACAACCTTTAAACATTTTTTTTTTTCAGGTCTTATATTTACTACTATTCAAGTTGACCATATTAAACAGCCCATTGTTTAAATCTCTTAAGAATGTTTTAGACCATTCTTCTTTCTTTTTTTAAAATTTAGTCATTCTCCCAACATTTTTTTATGTCTATTTGATATCTTATACTGCCCTGAGGGACAAAAAGATAAGAACATAACTGATCTCTTTTTTTGAAGTTCGAAGGAAGCAGACATTTAAAAGTGAATTATTAGAAACTAGACTCTTTAATACTCAAACAGAGCAATGTTGCTGTATGAGCATAGGAATGACATTATTCTTCCCTTTGGGTAACAAAGATGACTATTAGGTTTTCTTACTATGTTTATGCAGATTCTAACTCTTTGTGTACAGGTTTAAAAATAAATATATTAATATTTTGAGGGACCCACTGTTGTAAATTGTAGGGCTCTTCAAGTTTAGACTTGAATGAAACTGAAAAGTTGAATAAAATTTTCTGAAAATATTGATATATCAAGAATTATTTAATGAGAACAAGGCAAAGAGTTGCTTGAATAAAATGCAGCTTAATTAGTTGTTTATTTGTCTACCTATTTGAATCAACTGTGTCAGAATATGCTATTATGAGTTGGCATTTAACTACTGAAGTCCTAACTACCTTTGCCTCACTTTCCTCTTTGTAGACTGTCATTAACTCAATTCAATTTGAGGTTGACTTGAATAAAATCTTACTTGGAATGAACCCAAATTATTTTTTCCCATTTGGATTAACAAGCTAAAAGCATAGACTCATGATAACACTATGCAGACAATTTTTTATACTCTTCTTAACCTACAAAAGGTAATTTGAAAAAAAAAATACATGGTACTTTACTGTCCTGTAGTGTAATCCAAGCTTATTCATGCTATTTGGCTTTGAGCACTTCTACTTATTTTTTAACCAACTTTCCACTTATTTTCTTGAACCAGAAAGGGCACTTCATGTTGTTTCCCCTTATATTCTTTTATTTGTCTTATATTTTGGCATTGGTACGATTTTGCCATGATTTGCATTTCCCCTGACTAGAATGCCAGTTGAAGCACTCAGAGGCTGGTAAATGCTTTCTTAAGTCATGTAATCTTAGTCAGCTCAAGCTGCCGTAACAAAGTACCATAGACTAGGTGGCTTGAACAATAGAAACTTATTTCATCACGGTTCTGGGACCGGGAGCTCAGTGTCAGGCTGCTGCACACAGGTTCTGCTGAGAGCCCCCTCCTGGGCCTGCGGACGGCTGCCTTCCCGCTCTGTCCTCACAGGGAGAGAGAGCGCTTTTCCTCTTCTAAGGTCTCCCAAGGTCTCCAGTCACCCCTCCACTCTTGAGACTTCATCTAACCCTGATTACTTCCTGAAAGTCCTGGTGCTAAACACAGTCACATTGGTGGTGAGGGTTTCAGCAGATGACTTCTCACCCCACAGCACTCCCGGTCTCACAGGTTGGGGGCATGCCCACGTATTGATCACATGGTGCTCAGCTCATTATCTGAACACGTAGCACTTCTGTGCCAGGATTTTAAAGGACTCCTAATAATTTTCTGTGCAGCAATAAGCAGCTGCTGCTGGTTTACTGGAGCCTAATACAGCATCGTGAAACAGGTGAGTGTGGGATTAAGGAAACGCAGAATCATAGCTCTGCCACTTGTGAGCCGAGTGCCCTCAGCTAAGGTATAAGGTTAAATGAGGTCATATTAGTTCAGGGCTGTAGACAAGACCTGGAACATAGTAAATATTATATAGGTGTGAGTTTTGATTATCATTAGTATCACTCATCTACTTCTGTAGGCAAAACCTATTTCACTGTCATTTCCTACATGAGTAAGAACCTCTTTGGTATTCTAGTCTCTCACTTTTGGAGGCTTTGTAGTTTGTTTATGTTACTTTCGGTATGCGCTGTCCCAGAACTAAAGAGGCAATAGTGTATTTCACAAGACAGCTAAAAATTCAGAATTGTTCAGTCGCAAAGCAACAGTAGTTCATGGGTGGACAAGTTACTAATGTGATTTTTCCTGATTTTATTTAATTTTTGTAAAATTCTCATCACTGAAATGAAATAGAAACTGCTTTTTAACTACTGACTTTGGAGATCAAATTTGATCACTCATTTTGTATACTTAAATTTTTATTTTAATAAGAGACCTGTGATATCACATGGGTGGAAGTTTTAAGAAAATTCAATCAATTGATTAAAATATTCATTAAATTATGTAAGTATATGTCTGGATATACTTGGGATAATTCAGTATGAGTGTTGAAGTCTGTTATTTCTTTGGACTCAGTACATAAACTCCATGAGAACAGCAATTTGCATTCTCAACTGCTGTATTTTTGCTGCTTGTCACAGAGTCTGGACCATACTATGATTTATAAATAGTTATCGAATAATTAACTGGTCAATAGTCCACAATAACTACTGTGCATGTGCCCAAGCCGGTGACATGTTCTAGACGTATAAAGAATAGATCATCTCTGTCCATGGGGGCACAGCTCAGTGGGAAAGAAAAATGTGATGAGTAAACAGGCACTTAGTTCTTGTCACTTAACTTGTGACGTAACAGAAGATGAGCTAGGTGCAGCAAGATCAGGACAGAAGGCATCTGCTGAAACGTGATCCAGAAAGTCGGGAAGCAGCTCAGAGAAGAGGTGGTGGTCTGATAGAGCTGGGAAGATATGTTGAAAGATACGTGAAATATTACTAGTATTCAAGGGTATGGGGATAATGGAGAATTATTCAATGTAACAAAGAAGAAACAAGAAACCTTAGAAATGGAAAGCTAATAGGCGCTGAGGAGCTTCATTTACTGAAGAGCTTAAGACGCTGACAGATTTAAACAGCATGTGTTTAGAAAGGTCGCTCTAGCCATAGAGTAGACAACAGCTTGGAATATATGAGTTCCAGAACGGTGTAACTCTTCAGAAGTGTAATGGAATATTCTAATCCTCCAATTGCATAGATTTCAGATAAGGCAGTCAAAGGCAGGGTGCAAGGGAGGGGTGTTTTGCTACTGCAGGACTCATATGCTGGAATTGAACAAGGCCACTGAAACACGAGGAAAACTGTTCAATGTTTCTGAGATTTCTAATCTAGGGAATGGAGTGTATGGAGGTGTCAACAACTGCAAATATAAGCTAAGTCCAAGAGGGCAAATTTAGTGTGCAAGTCGGTTGGTTAACATGGTTGGTTTTGCTGAGTTGAAGTACTGGTGGAAACTTCTGGATACAAGACTGAGGGTCAGAAGGGAGAAAAAGCTTGAATATTCAAAAAATCTAGGTCCCTGGTGAAGGCACATGTCTAGATAAGAATGTCCGTGGAAAGTGGGAAGGGCTTGGAGGCAAAGATGAAGCACTGTGGAAAACCAACAGTTGCTCTCCATGCGGGAGAACCCACAGAGTAGGGAGGAAGGGGAGGGGCCAGGAACAGATGGCAGGGTGAGATGCAGACGAAAGGGCAAAGGCGTTGGAGAAATCAAGTGAGATGTGGTTTGCAGGGTCTGCCCCGACCTGACTGGGAAAGATGGCGTGCAGACAGAAGCCCCACACAGGTTCACCTGTGACTGGAAGACAAGGAGAGGTGGGGCTTTGGTAGTCATCTCTGAACCTTTGGATCCAGCCTTTCTGAAAGATGAGTCTTAATTCTGGATGGGTTAGCAATATAAATGAATGAATTCCCTCTTTTCATTTTAATCTGAGCTGAGCATAAGGGTTATTCACTGGGAAGAGGAGAGATTTATAGAGATAAAAGAGAAGGAAACCAGAGGCAAGAGTAAGGACAGCGTATTTAGGGCCAAGAAGGAGAAAGAACAGCCATCCATGTGGAATCTACTTGGAGACCCTGGGATGGCCTAGACTATAGACTCGTGAAAAATGGGCAACACTCTGGAGGACCAGGATATCTGTCTATTTTGTTAACTCAGCAATAGGCACTCAACAAATACTCATGCAATGAACAAATGTAGGATCTGGTGTGTTTGGGTGCAGTGAGTGGGGGCAGTCATTTTTTGTTAGAAATGTGGTGATGAAAGTTTCAACTTCAGAAATGCTGAACCTGAGATCACTATCTGATATCTGAGTAAAAACACCTCCTGAGTTGATGGGAAACCATGGATGAATCTTAAGTAAGAAATTCTACACGGAGAAGAGAGATGAATCCACATATAGAAAACCTCCTGGAATAGAAGTTGGGTTGCCAGGTTTACCAAATAAAAATATGGGATACACTGTGGAGTTTGAATTTCAGATAAACAGCAAACAATTTTCAGCAAAAGTATGTCCCATGCCGTATTTGGCAGCCCCAGGGAGAGAAAATATAAAGAGAGAAGAAAGTACAGCTCATCTACCTTTATAAACATATCCTGAGTTCAGAGGAAACTCCTGTATCAACTCTTGAAAGTTCATAACACAGAGGAAAAAAAAATGAAGGTGACCGGAGTATTGAGACAATCATTCTCTTGAAAGGCTATTTTGAAATAAAAGGAGAATAAAGCACAATTGTTCTTGGCCATGTTTAGAGGAAATGGATTTCTTTCGTGGTTTTTAGAAACAACAAAAACGCCTCCACAGCTTTGCTACTTTAGCAGAAGAAACTGTTCTAGGGAATATTTGGGCACAGACTGGTCAATAATTTAATTTTAAGAAGCATTGCCTTTCGCTAAACCCTTTGTCCTTTGTCTTGGTCAGACCCTGCTATCCTGTGCAAACCACAAATCATATATCATGTATAAATAAAACAAGTGATAGAAGACCTTTTGGTTACCTAAAATATTTATGTTGGCTGAATAGTTAATGAAAGAAGGAGTGTAACGGTGTGACTGCAGGACCTCCCGTGAGGACCGAACGCATGCATAGAAGTGAATGTAACTTTCACTTGCCTGGGACAAGCATTTGATTTGTACATTACCATTTGTTTTGTGGATTCCTTGTGATTTATCTATTGCTGAGCAAGTCATAATTTGTGTAGAGCGGGGAGTCTTTTTTGCTAATTAGTTTTTTTCTCCATTTATCTGAATTGCTTTTAAAATGACTTTAACTGTTTTATGCAACTACACAGACACATACTGTTAGGTAATACACAGTCGTAATTGTAATAGACTGTATTTTTGATGTTTGATGTCTGACAATTTTCAATCCCCTCTTCCCTTTTTCCTTTGCCAGACTCTGTGAAGTTTGATTAAAAAAAAAAAAAAAAAAGCCCATGGCCTTCCTTCCCTTGACGCTGGTGGAAATTTCAAACCAGGCTAGTTCCTGGGGCTGCCTCATCCTAGCTCCACTCAGTAACCACTGCAAAACAGACCACCACCGTTTTTTGTTCTCGTTTGCCTTCCGGTAGAACCGGAGCCCTCCCTGGGGAATCCTTCTGTTGTTTGTTATGTGAATGATAAACTGTATCACATGTATGGGAAGCTCCCCTGGAGAAGGAAATGGCAACCCACTCCAGTATTCTTGCCTGAAGAATCCCATGGACGGAGGAGCCTGGTGGGGTACAGGCCACGGGGTCGCAAAGAGTCGGGCATGACTGAGCGACTTCACTTTTTTTCGCTATTATGCCTGGGTGCCCACGTGTCATTTGTCCAGACATCTGTAAATGTCTGCAGAGGTTGTGATGGGAGATGAAGGGCTGCTCAGCCCCCAGCAGGGAAAGCTAAGGGCCCAGATCAAATCATGATCATAGACGTCTCTTCTTAGTGCCATTATTTTGTACCGCCTCCCACTCGGCTCCTTCTCGTATCAGCAGCCCCCACGTGAGGTCCTTACCATCTTGACATTAAACACCAGGGATGACTTTTAGCAATTTAAAATTATATATACATAGAATAATACCGTATGTATTCTGCTGATGATACTCAACATTTTTTTCGAGAGCTTTATTGCCTTCAGAATAGTTAGCTGACTTTCATTGCTCTATAGTATCCCAATGACTGTCCCACAGTTTATTTAATAGTGTGTCTGTTATGAACAGTGCATCTATCAGCATTATTCTCCACATATTTTGGTGCACGTTTCAACAGGATATTTACCCAGGAGTGGGATCACTGGATCATTAGATATGTCTACAGCTTGTAATCGCTGGAGGAGGGCATGGCACCCACTCCAGTGCTCTTGCCTGGAGAATCCATGGACAGAGGGGCCTGGAGGGCTACAGCCCAGGTGGTCACAAAGAGTCGGACACGACTGAGCAACTGAGCACAGCACGACTGGTAATAGGTACAGACTCCTATTTGCAGGGCGAGAAGAGAGACACAGACGCAGAGAGGAGATGTGGATATGGGAGGGGGCCGAGGAGGCTGGGACAAACTGGGAGAGCAGCCTCGACAAATACATACCACCACGTGTATCACAAATCAGTTCAGTTCAGTTCAGTCCGACTCTTTGCGACCCCATGGACCGCAGCACGCCAGGCCTCCCTGTCCATCACCAACTCCCGGATATGTATACGGTCTAATAAATAGCTAGTGGGAAGCCGCTGTATAGCATAGGGCGCTCAGCTTGGTGCTCTGTGACGACCTAAAGGGGTGGGATTGGGGTGAGGGCGGCTCAAGGGGGAGGGGGGTGTATGTACACATACAGCTGATTCACGTGTTTGCACAGCAGAAACTAACACACCATTGTAAAGCAGTTATGCTTGAATAAAAAGGAAGACAGTAAGAAAAACAAAACAGAACAAAAAAAAACCCCCAAACCCCAAAATACCCCAAATAGTTCTTTAAGACTGTTACACCGATTTATAGCTAGTGTGAGGTGCTTTGTAATTTATTACTTATACTCCTAGCCAGAATCAATCTTTTTCATACATTTAAGGCCATTAAGGAATATTTTATATAATTCCAGTATCTTAAATTATTTTAGTGTTGATTCAAAGTTTAGATTTTTTGTTATACACATAAAATGTATTAACTGATAGAAAGTCTTTAAAGTGCTATGACAGTTTCTCAGAATCCTTGTAATTATTTATATATAGCATAGTTTTTAATAGAAGAGTTTTGATCTTGCCTTTAGGCCAGAAATTGGAGTTGTTCCCAGGAAAGGTTGAGAAGGAACTGATGGTTCAACTAAGCCTCATGTCTATCAGAAAATGAATTTTGTGTGTTATGTTGGCTCTTTACCCAGAATTTTTTGCTTGCATATATTGAAATTCATTTATATTAGAATTTTTTTTTTTTTTTTTAAAGCAGGGACTTTTTCTTCTGCTGTAATGAGAAAAAGGTCAGACACTTCATTTTCACCTCCTACTTGGGGACTTTCTTAGTTATGATCATCACTTATATATAAAGTTTTGAGAATGCACAGCTCTTCCAATTAAATGCCAGTTGCTACATTAGGCTGTTTATTCATCTTGCAAAGCATTAAATGCTAACCATAAAGTGATGATGTTGGTAATAAGCACAACCTCTATTATTACATGAATGCATCAATTTAATCTAATTTATGACAAAATAAACAAAATGATGATTTAGTGATGATTCAGTGGCTCCATGGATGATTCAATGATCATTCAATTAAATGTGTTAAGAAAATTGGCAAGTGAACTGTGAAGGAAGTATTTAATTTTTCTCTCTCTCTCTCTTTTTTGTTCATACCCTATTTCAAAATCAATTCAAGATGGATTAAGTAGTCAGATGTTTAAAAAAAGAGAAGAGAGAAAAAGCAAAAATTCTTTGAAAGATGAAATTTCATCTTGAGATAAGATGCTATTGCCTAGATCATTTTCTTTGTGATTTCTTCCATTGTGCTTATGTATTTATATGTGTGACTGTTTACTGCATTAGAGATTTTCAGATAAGCAGAAGGAAAAGGGTGTGTGTGTGTGCATTTTTATATACGTGCATCATACATATAATATAACATATAAAATGGTGAGTAGACTCATTAAATGATTGTCAGTTCAGGCGCTCAGTCGTGTCTGACTCTTTGTGACCCAATGGACTGCATCACGCCAGGCCTCCCTGTCCATCACCATCTCCCGGAGCTTGCTCAAACTCATGTCCTTTTAGTCAGTGATGCCATCCAACCATCTCATCCTCTGTTATCCCCTTCTCCTCCTGCCTTCAACCTTTCCCAGCATCAGGGTCTTTTCCAATGAGTCAGAAATGATCATAGAGGCTGTGAAATCCCAAGATCTGCTGTCTGTAATCTGAAGACCCAGAAAAACACTGGTGTTATTCAGTTCAAATTCAGTGTCCTGAGAACCAGGGAAATCTCAGTCCAAGGGCAAGAAAAGAAGAGATGAAATGTTCTAGCTCCTGCAGTGAGACAAGAAAAAAGGTTGAATTCCTCCTTCCTTTGACTTTTTTCCAGGCTTTCAACTGATTAGATGATACCCACCCACCCAGGGAAGGGAAATCTACTATGGCGAGTGTTCAAATGTTGATCTCATCTATAAACATCCTCACAGATACCTAGAAACAATATTTAATCAGGGCATCACGTGGCAGGTCAAGTTCACTCATAAAATTAACAATCACACTTACCAAATGGAAAATTCACGAAATTAAAAAATAAAAAATATCTGATTGAAATTTTGATACAAACATGGCATAAAATTTAGGAGGTTTACAGCTTTAATATATAAATAGTGCAGATAAAATTGATTTTCTTATTCAAAATATATTAATAGACGATAATTAGGACATAAGAAAAGAAACATACAAAAGAGGAAACACAAATGCAAAGAAACCTATGAAAACATATTTAACCACCCTAAAAAAATCAATGGAATGTATTTTCAACTGTTATTTTTGATGGCTGTTTTGTTTATTAAAATGGCACATTTGAATGAGATGGTTTCAATCAATACCAGTGAGGTTATTGATTGAAACCATCAACCTCCTCATGTTCTTCCTATGGAAATGTAAATTGGTCCAATCTTTCTGGAAAGCAATTTGCAAGATTATCAAGACACTTTAAAGTGTCTGTAGACTTTGGTTTCCTCTTTTGTACATTTTGTCTGAGGAAATAGTCTATGATAAGTCATAATTTATGTATAAAAGTGTTAATTGCAGTGTCATTTGTAACACCTCTAAACTTGATAAACTGCTAACTGAGAAAATAGCTCAGTACATTACTGTGTGTTCATATGATAGGATATTGTGAAGCTACTGAATCTGCTGCAAATAAAATTTGCAAAAGAATGTGATAAACTAAGTGGGAAAAAACAGTATAAATTTATGATAACATCTGCTAAGTGTTGACCAAAACCCACTTCCTCCTTTTTTTCTGGTGATAAATAGGTTATGTTTGTAGTTGGGTAGGGTCGAGTGGTAGGCCTCGCTGGTGGCTCAGAGTCTAAAGAATCTGCCTTTAGTGCAGGAGACCTGGGTTCAATCCTTGGGTTGGGAAGATCCCCTGAAGAAGGGAAAGGCTACCCACTCCAGTATTCTTGCCTGGGGAATTCCACGGATAGAGGAGCCTGGCAGGCTGCAGTCCACGGGGTTGCAGAGAGTCAGATATGACTGACCGACTAAGACACACAGGGTTAGGTGACTAAATTCTAATGGAATATTTGTAGAAATTTCCTTATCCCAAAAGACATCCCAGGAAAGATAATCTGTGCTTGTCCCCCTTCCACTGAGTACGGCCGTGGTGACATTAGAATGAACTGGTTAATGGCTCAGAAACTTCTCCCTGAATGAACACTCGCCCCATTCCTAAAGCACACACGTGCAGTCATGCAAAACGCAGAGTGAAAAATACACTTTATGTGGTTGTTACACATTTATGTTTTGCTTTTGTTTAGATAGCACTGGTTTTGCTAAAACTTACCAAGGATACACATGGGGAGATAACATTAAGAATAATAACATAATTCTCATGGATTCTTTCCATAACTGCACATGAGAAGTAGGATGCTGCTCAGGCCTTTTTTTGTCTCCTGGCGCTGTCCTCCCCTGCGTCTTGTGCATAAGCTGCTCCTTCACCTGTAGTAGCATCCTCCATTTAGGCCCTTTCTGGAGCTCTGAGAATCCTCCAGTGTGCATCGCCATGGCTACCAGGTACCCTCCTCTCTCTTGGCGCATCTCTGAGGTCCAAGAGAGTGAGAAAAACTGAAACGATACTCAAGCAAAATCTGTTTTATTTTTTCAGTGTCAACACTGCAAACGAAAAAAGAAGTGTTTACTTGTTTGAAGATGTATCTTCTTCGGTGCAGTGAGATGTTCCCTTTGTTAAGGAATTAATTTTGCCATATAATTATTTTAATCAAATTAGGCTGCTCAATTAATATAGTGTGGTGATTTCATGGAAACATATCCAAGATTTCATTATTTCTACTTGAAATTAAAATGATAATTAAAAACATCAGTATTAAAAGTCCTTTTAATGAAGTGGGATGAGAAAATTTTATTGTGTTCATTTTGTTCTTCAAGTAATTAATATCTATGTTTTATTACATTTTATCACATTTGATCTGTATAATCAAATTTGGCAACATTACAATATTAATTTTATATATTCCTAATGATAATATATAATACATTAAAAATTTTTGATATTTATTATAACTTGAATAACCATATTCTTCAGCAGCACAATTATTCATATTGTTCACATTTCATAGAGAACCAAAGTCAAATAGTTTTTTACTTAACCAAGGCCATGTAATTTTGGTGAAGTCAAGACATGATCTGTATTGTCCAGGCTCCCAAGAGGAAGCAGTTGGCATACTTGGAATAGGGTAATTCACAGAGAAGTTAATCATTAAAGAGGCTTTTTACAAAGACCTGCGCGTGGATAATGCAGGAACTGGCATTGTTACTTCCTGGAGACCTGCAGGGATAATAGGAGGGAAGAATTACCGGAGCCTGGAGGGCGAGCTTCCTAAGGGGTCAGCTGCCTTGAGAGAATCACTGACTTTTAGAGAAGACAACTAGGACACTCACAGGGAAGGGGGTGGGAAATAAGTGCGCAAACCTCATCTCCTTCTGTCTGATCTCCTGCCAAGGTGGTCTTTGACCAAACCCAGCCAAAGCCAAGGGGAGCTTTCACAGGGTTCCTGGAAGTTCGCCCACCGACCCAGGGGGCGCGAGAAGCAGGGCGGGCATCCGAGACTGGAGCTCCGGCTGCTTCTGACGCGGTTGCTCCTCCTGCCTTCCCAGCAAGGAGGACCTGTCTTGTTCACTCTCAGAGATTAACTGATGACTCAGAAACGCTCTATTTCTGTCCTTTCTCCTCAGCGCGTTACGGCACAGCCGTTGGTAGAAGAGGAGATGGAGACTATACTCGTGGTTTCTGAGGATTCTACTGAATCCAGTGAGTTATAAATAAAACTCAGGAACTAGAGATTGAAGAGAACTCTGTGCTGTCTATTTGTTATCTGACAGCTCTGCCTAGGGCCTCCCTGGTGGCCTCCCTGGCTCCCAGTGCGGGAGACCCGGGTTCGATCCCTGGGTTGGGAAGGTCCCCTGGAGAAGGGAATGGCAACCCACTCCAGTGTTCTTGCCTGGAGAATCCCAGGGACACAGGAGCTGGTGGGCTATAGTCCACGGGATTGCAGTCATGACTGAGCGACACACACACACAGTCTATTGTAACTCAAATACATGTTTCCACTTAGAGTCTACAACTGAAGGAGGAGGACACACACACACACACACACACACACACACACACACACACACACACGCAAAGCCCACTGCAGTGGAGTCAGTCCTGCCTGTTGCTGTGGCTGTGCAACGATGTTCCCACCAACAAACGGCCACCAGGGGGCGCCACGGCAGCTGTACCTTATCCAGACAGGGGCCCTGGCATGACCCTGGCTTTCTTCCGGGAAGACCATTTCCGTTACTTCGCCGATGGGAAAAGTATCTTCTCAATGCAAGCATTATTCTTCAAACCGCAGGTCACAACCAGTAGTGAAATAATAGGTAATCAGCAACAGTTTTAAAAAAAAGGATTAGAATGTGACAGAGGAGAAAAAAATATCACTTCTATTAAATTTACGTATTATTTCATGAGAACTTTAGAGTTTGTGTATGTTCGTTATTGTCTGTATATATGTGGTAGATTCGATGTAAAATCAAATTTTAATATGGAAAATGATGAAAGAACCTTGAAAAACATTCTGAAGTGTATTTTGAGAGTCTGGTTGTCCTTTTTATTCACATGACAGGTTAAGGAATCCATGGACTCACTACAATAAAGACATAACATCAATAATTTTTGAATGGGTTCTATAAGCTTGATGTTAAGAACAAAAATTATGTTTTTTTTTATTAAGAACAAAAACCATATTCACCATGAACCAAACTGAAGTCTTAGATTATGTGCTTAAAAAAACCTGTATCCTAAGCTTTCACGTGGCATGGTAATTTTCTCTCCATCAAAAACTTTGAAAATAGGCAGAGAGGAAAATATAAGAGAATGTGTGAATATTAAGAAGGAAATCAACAACTGATACTGGTACTGTGTTATTCAGTTTACAAGCCATTGTCAGGTCCACTGGATCATTTGATTTTCTAAACAAACCTGTAAATAAGTAATGTTATCTGATATTTATGACAAAGCTAGGATTCAGAGGTTATACCTTGCCCAACTTATGTATAACATATGTAGAGATCAGAAGTGGCTTAGCTGGACTTCAAATCATGGTCATATGACTATTCAATGAATAATTATTATCTTTAGAAATTGAGATGTATTCTTTCCTTTATTATCTTAAATTGAGTGTCATATGGACCAATTCATTCATTTTAATGATCTCTTCTCTAAGTCTGTTGTAACTCAGAAAATGATTAATTTGATTTAGACGTTTCAGTGTTACTCTTTTGTATTGTGTCTCTCAGCAGTTCATGCCGATATTTAGATATATCTGGATTGCAGATGATTGAAGAAAGATTTATTTATGATGAGACATGTAGAATTTCCTTAACATAATGTATTAAAGAGCATGAAAAATACAGATGCACAAACTTGGTCCAAAGAAGATGAGCTCATGTTGGAGGGAAGTGTGGATTCTGACTACACGACCATGGGTGTCACTGAGGATTTCCTTTATTCCAGCCTGTTTAAACCCGTGTCGTAATCCCAGGGTTAAGGAGCTTCATTGATGAGTGCATTAAAGATAAGGTCACTTGAGAGTTTTGCTTTCCTCTCTGTGATATAGGAAATACATAGGTTCTGTGTAGGAGTGTGTAACCCTGTCCTTAATGTGGGGCAACTGCTGGAGCCCATTGGGTGCCATCAGGCTTCCCAGGTGGCTCGGTGGCAGAGAATCCGCCTGCAGTGTTGGAGATGTGAGTTCGATTCCCTGGGTCAGGAAGATCCCCTGGAGAAGGAGATGGCAACCCACTCCAGTGTCCTTGCCTGGAGAATCCCACGGACGGAGGAACCCGGCCGGCTACAGTCCACGGGGTCGCAACTAGTCTGACACAACTTAGCGGCTGGGCATGCATTGGGTTTACTAGTTTAAGCCGATTCACGTGGGGTGAAAACAGAGAGAGACTATCAGCTTGTGTTGAAAGGCGTCCACAAGAGCAGGGCGGCTGCTCTCAGCACGAGCACCTGCCGTGAACCGGGAGACTCGCCGCGGCCGCCGGAGCGCAGGCTGGGAGCGCGGGGAGCCGCACGGTGCGGAGCGCAGCTCCCGGGAGTCAGGCGCCTCAGGACTCCAGATGCGCGGTGCGCTGGCTTATTCAGCAGGTGCTACAACCGCAATGCCGCGTTAGCTGCTACGGATATAAGGATAAGTCAGACAGGGCTACTGCCTCCTCACCTCCAAACCGATGCGGATTAGAGTCTCTCCAAGAAAACAGAAGTGAGGAAATAATGGCACCCCCAGAGTTGTTTGTGCATAATTGGGGTTGAGTGGATGGAGGAGCCTGGTGGGCTGCAGTCCATGGGGTCGCTAGGAGTCGGACACGACTGAGTGACTTCACTTTCACTTTTCACTTTCGTGCATTGGAGAAGGAAATGGCAACCCGCTCCAGTATTCTTGCCTGGAGAATCCCAGGGACGGGGGATCCTGGTGGGCTGCCGTCTATGGGGTCGCACAGAGTCGGACACGACTGAAGCGACTTCGCAGCAGCAGCAGCAGCAGAATAGACTTCCTGTAATCAAGGGTCGGAGCAGAGGTGGAAGAGAGTGGTTTCTTCCTGGTAATATGGTCCTGGTGTGCTCTCCAGATTAGTGTGACCAAGGAGAGTTATTACAGTTCTGTTGCAGTGCTTGCTTCGTTCTGCATTTTACTATGGTGGTTTCTGTGTAGGTATTTTCTCCCCACTTATTTTGAATGTAGTTATGGGAAATAGATGGGGAAACAGTGGAAACAGTGTCAGACTTTTTTGGGGGGGCTCCAAAATCACTGCAGATGGTGACTGCAGCCATGAAATTAAAAGACTCTTACTCCTTGGAAGAAAAGTTATGATCAACCTAGATAGCATATTCAAAAGCAGAGAGACATTATTTTGCTGACTAAGGTCCATCTAGTCAAGGCTATGGTTTTTCCAGTGGTCATGTATGGATGTGAGAGTTGGACTGTGAAGAAGGCTGAGCGCCTAAGAATTGATGCTTTGGAACTGTGGTGTTGGAGAAGACTCTTGAGAGTCCCTTGGACTGCAAGGAGATCCAACCAGTCCATTCTGAAGGAGATCAACCCTGGGATTTCTTTGGAAGGAATGATGCTAAAGCTGAAACTCCAGGACTTTGGCCACCTCATACGAAGAGTTGACTCATTGGAAAAGACTCTGATGCTGGGAAGGACTGGGGGCAGGAGGAGAAGGGGATGACAGAGGATGAGATGGCTGGATGGCATCACTGACTTGATGGACGTGAGTCTGAGTGAACTCCGGGAGTTGGTGATGGACAGGGAGGCCTGGCGTGCTGCGATTCATGGGGTCGCAAAGAGTCGGAGACAACTGAGAGACTGAACTGAACTGAAACATAGGAAAGAATATCTGCTTTAAAGTCTCTGTGTTTCCCGCAGCAGGATGCCTAGGATAACTTAGTGCAATGGAGTTTTCTTCAGTTAAGTGATGGATGTTGTAAAGTGTGATCTCAGCAGTGTGTGCCTTTGAAGTGGACTTTAAAATTGTATCTTGATTATTTATATACCTGGTATAAGAAGATTATTGCAGAGATGAAAAATGAGGCATCTCTTCCCAGGCTAGGATTCCTGGAGGACATGAAACTCAGTGCTTACATCCTTCCGTAAGAGAAGCAATTTTGCCATTGTTGTGATTAAGAGAAACTAGTTTTAAATGAAAAAATTCACAACATACAGAGGACTCACCTAATCTAAGTTGGAATTTGTTGTGCTTTATAGATGAGTCACTGAAGGTCCTGGTAAGTAAGATATTACAAGATCTTTGGAACACTTAAATTCACAGAGATAATGCCTAGAGTATTCTTTAGCACAGGCTTCCCTGGTGGCTGAGATGATAAAGAATCTGCCTGCAATGCAGGAGACCTGGGTTCGATCCCTGGGTTGAGAAGATCCCCCGGAGAAGGGAATGGCTGCCCACTTCAGTATTCTTGTCTGGATAATTGCATGGACAGAGGAGCCTGGCAGGCTACAGTCCATGGGGTCACAAACAGTTGGACATGACTGAGTGACTAACACTTTCACTCCACTTTCATCCTTTAGCACACCCTACCTGTTTAACCAGAAAATGAGCTTTCCTTTAAAAACTTGTGGTCTGAAAAGATTTGGACATATTTTGAATGAAGCCATTGGAGTAGGTATTACATTTCAATGAGCTATGTCATAATTTAGTTTTATTTACTTTAGTTTTATTTAGACCTTATTATTTTTCCCTTGAGAAAAATCTTGATTCACTCAACAAAATTTATCACACGGCTTCTTTTTTTTTTTCCTGCAATTTCAGTTGAGGCAATCATTTTCTTGAAATTTTGGCTATTATTTCTGAGTATATTGTCAATAAAGGCTATTTCATTTGAACGTTAGATTTTTATGTGTTAAGAATTGCCTTACTATTTCTCTTAGTTTAGTCAGTTTAATGATAGCTTACTGGGCTTTGATTTTTAAACCTAAGGAGTTCAGTTCAATGTGTTCTTGTTAATGTTCTTAACCATTAGTGAATAAATTCACTTATCAAAATTTTCTTTGTAAATTAGGTAAAGAATAATATGATTTAAAAACTGTAGCTACTTTTTATAACCTCTCCAGAAACACATCATTACTTGCCAGATAATGTTGATTTGAAATTTCTTAGTTATGAACGTACTTTCACATGGATATTATTCTTGGTTCCATTTCAGTGATTTGATGTATGAACTCACTGAATTCTATTGTACATCTCCTATGCACAAAGACTGTGGGATTTTCTTTTCCATAGTGAGGTTTTATCCCATTACATTTTATCCTCATGAGCGGCAAATGCCGTGAGGAAAGCACAAAGAAAAAGCTAATAGGAGTTCAAGGAGCTAAGATTCGTTTCAGTGAACAGTTTAGACACTAGGAGGTGTTTGATGCGGGTCTTATGAAGTGTCAGATTAAAACTGGCGGAGTTTAGGGGAGGCTGGGTCCCTCTAGTGAGAACAGTGTTACACCCTCTCCCGAATCAGCTGCTATTTCTCAAAGTATCATCAGCATTCCAGCCACCTCGTTTGGGATATTACCTGGTTCTCAAGTGTATTTCGGAGAAGGCAATGGCACCCCACTCCAGTGCGCTTGCCTGGACGATCCCATGGATGGAGGAGCCTGGTGGGCTGCAGTCCATAGGGTCACAAAGAGTCGGACACGACTGAGCGACCTCACTTTCACTTTTCACTTTCATGCATTGGAGAAGGAAATGGCAGCCCACTCCAGTGTTCTTGCCTGGAGAATCCCGGGGACGAAGGAGCCTGGTGGGCTGCCGTCTGTGGGGTCGCACAGAGTCGGACACGACTGAAGCGACTTAGCAGCAGCAAGTGTATTTTTAACTTCACAGTTTCTGTGCTTCTGTTTATTTTTATTTATTTTCTTTATTTTTTTCTATAGTATTCATCATCTGTTGTTGCTGTTATGATTCCCTAACCTGTCTAGAATTCTTGTAATTTTTCTTTACTCCAGCGACGCCTGTTTGTATCTCCCATATGGCATTTTAATTCCAATATATATTTTTTTATTTGCTAATTTGACTAAGTCTGTTTTTCTACAAACTCTTAATTCAATTCTAAGCTATAAATATTATGACTTTATCTCTGCACTGTGTTTGTACAGTATCTAATATGTAGTACACATTTGATAAATTGGATAAATATAATTTTATCTTAAGTTGTTTGCTTAGGAGACCATCAGAATTTTAGAATGGTGTCATCTCATACACAATACTTACTCTAATATGGGGCCAAACAACTTGATATGATGGAGGAAGAGACATAAAAACTCTCTTGGACACAATCATTTCCTACTATAGTGCTTTAAAATAACCATAAGAATTCATTCCAAAATCTACAATTAATGCATTAAACATACTATGTCCTCAACCTATAATTGATAGGTAACTTATAATTGAGGTAAGATAGCTTCAAAGGAGTCATGTTTTCTTGAGGGGACTATATGTATATAGAAATTCTAGAGCTAGTGATTTAGTCTTCAGAATATATAAATAACTCTTGCAACTCAACAACAATGCAATTAAAAAATGGGCAGAGAAATTTAACAGATATTTCTCCAAATAAATCATGCAAATGGCCAATAAACATGTGAAAATATGCTCAATATCTTTAGTCACTGGGGAAATGAAAATTAAACCCACAATGATATATCACTTTATTCCTGCTATGATGACTGCTATTCGAAAGTAATACTTACTTTCGAAACCCTGGAAAATAAAAGAGTATTGGCAAGTGTGTGCAGAAATTGGAAACTTCCTACATGGATGGTGGGAAAATAAAATAGTCTACTTGCTGTGGAAAACAGCTTGGCCATATCTCTAAAAGGAAAACAGAATTATCATATGACCCAGATGTTCCAGTCTTAACTTTATACCAAAAAAATTTGTAAAGACATGCCAATCATAAACTAGCCAAAATTCAGAAACAACCAAGTGCCTACCAACTGATAACCGAATAAATTAAAATGATATACCCACTGGATGGAATGTTATACAACTATAAAAAGGAAGTACTGATACATGCTACAGTGTGAATGAACTTTGGAAACATTATGCTAAATGAAAGAAGCTAGACCCAAAGGGCCACATATTGGATAATCCCATTTAAATGAAATGTCCAGAATAGGAAAATTCATGAACACTGAACACAGATTAGTAATTGCCAGAGACTGGGGGAAGGAGGAAATGGGACGTGACTGCTTAATGAGCATGTGATTTCTCTTTTGGCACAATGAAAATATTCTTAAATTAGAAAGTGATGATGCTTGTATAGCATTTTGAGTGTACTAAATGCCACTAAATCACACACTTTGCGATGGCTGGAATGGGGAGGTTTATTTTACATCAATAAAGAAAATAAATTTGAAAACCAGTCGAAACACCTTGCCTAGTTACCTTGAAGAGGTAAGTGTGCTAAGATGGAGATTTTCATCACATGGGCTCTTAAAGAAATATACTAGGTTCCAATTCCCATGTTCAAACTCACTCCAAAGTGAATCCTAATAATCCTAATGAAAATATTCTTTTGTAATGTTGGCAGAATTTTTTTTTTTTTAAATAGTGAAAACTTTTATATTTGGAATTAGCCAGCTGGACTCAGTTTAGATGATCCCAATTTTGTGGGCAACATCCAAAGCATCATAGTCAGGAGCGAGTTGAACATATGCTTTCTTCTCTCCATTGGGCCAATCAGAGTATTGACCTTAGCCATATCAACTGGCAGAATTTTTATGACTTGTGTGTAACCAATAGATTATGTCAAACATACAGCCTTGTAGGACAGTGAGAAGACATGGATAAGCCTTTGAGAATAAAAAGGGATTAATCATTATGTGACAACTGGTGGAAACTGGACTGTCCTGAGCAAACTGGAATGTGTTGTTGGCCCTAAGACTGCGTATTATCTGAACTCTGACATTAGTTCAGTTCAGTTCAGATGCTCAGTCGTGTCCGACTCTTTGCAACCCCATGAATCGCAGCACACCAGGCCTCCCTGTCCATCACCAACTCCCGGAGTTCACTCAGACTCACTTCCATCGAGTCTGTGATGCCATCCAGCCATCTCATCCTCTGTCATCCCCTTCTCCTCCTGCCCCCATTCCCTCCCAGCATCAGAGTCTTTTCCAATGAGGCAACTCTTCGCATGAGGTGGCCAAAGTCCTGGAGTTTCAGCTTCAACATCATTCCTTCCAAAGAAATCCCAGGGCTGATCTCCTTCAGAATGGACTGGTTGGATCTCCTTGCAGTCCAAGGGACTCTCAAGAGTCTTCTCCAACACCACAGTTCCAAAGCATCAATTCTTCAGTGCTCAGCTTTCTTCACAGTCCAACTCTCATGTCCATACATGACCACTGGAAAAACCATAGCCTTGACTAGATGGACCTTAGTTGGCAAAGTAATGTCTCTGCTTTTGAATATGCTATCTAGGTTGGTCATAACTTTTCTTCCAAGGAGTAAGCGTCTTTCAATTCCATGGCTCTGACATAGATGAGATAAAATTATAGAGTAGACTTCAACCCGAATTTCATGCCTTCAATCCTTTTGCTTCATGGTTGTTTTAGTCATTTGTTCATTCATTCAATAAATATCTATCTAGCCTCTATTTAGTGCTGTGTGTGGTGTGTGGGTGTGATCAGCCATGTCCGACTCTTTGTGACCACATGAACTGTAGTCCACCAGGCTCCTCTGTCCACAGAGTTTTCCAGACAAGGATACTGGAGTAGGCTGCCATTTCCTACTCCAGGGATCTTGCCAACACAGGGACAGAACCCTCTGTCTATTGTGTTTCCTGCTTCGGTAGGTGAATTCCTTACCACTGAACCACCTGGGAAGCCTCAATTAAATGCTAGACAGTCAATGTATTCTTCAGCGGTAAGAAACCTTCAGTGCTTCTGGACCTTATATTCCACCCAAAGATTAAAGTGTCCGTCATAAAGTAATTCCAACAATACACAGCTCCCTAACTTCACACACACAGCTCTGCCGATGGGCGTAGGATGTAGTAGAGGTCTCTGCAGTTTCAGCTCGATTGTAACTTTGAAGGGTGCTTGTCAGTCCTGTATTGAGATGCGTGTAGTAGAGTTTCGGGGCTCTGTTTTGCCTTACGTTTGCAATTGTCCTTTAATTGTTTGCCTATCAATGGCTCTCACCGTCTCTGCTCTGAGAGAGTCTATTGTTTGAGGAGTTACTATATTTTTGACTTTTCCTCTTTCATCTTCTCATTTCTGTCTTTCACATTGCTTGTGTATTCTGCCTCTTGTTGCATCTTTAAAGTGTGCTTTTGAGTGCTTCTGGGCTAGAGTAGTTCTAACAGTCTGAGATTTCTGGGCGTTTTTCTCTGTGGATCCTATTTTATTTGTATCTGGGGGGAATGATCTAACATGCAAGCATTCGCATATTCCATACGATCCAGGCACCGCAGTGCTTTACATACATCATCTCATGACAGTTTTTTAAAATAAGATCATCATTTTTCAGATGAAGAACTTGCAGATCTAAGAATTAAATACATTGCAAAAAATTAAGTCCAAACTCAAATCCCAGTCTCGTTTGATGTTAGAGTCGTGCCTCCCACAATGCCTTGCTTTAAATACTAAGAAATCTAAGAACTCTCATGTTAACTCTATGCTTTCTTGAGTAAAGATTATTAACATTTTTTTATAAGATTTTCCTGGGATCAAAATCAGAAAAATAATAAAAGAACATTAATTTAATATAATAAGTCTTTAAATTTCATTGAAGAATGTCTTGCCTTTTCACTTTTGTTTTTTTATGTTTGGAAATCCATGAATAGGTTTTAACATACTTTCGTATGCTATTTTTTTGTGACAGCAAGTTATGTGTTGCACTTTTTGAATGGCCTGTACTCTATTACTTTTTTTTTTTTTATGGAAAAGTTAAAAATGTAGTTTACTGAAAGATATGTATCTTTACGAAGAGTAATAGCAAACAATCCCATCTAGAAGTTTAAATAAATGTAGATGATTTTAAAACTAACAATATATATAAAGCTGAAGTCACTGCCTTGGATAATTTATACACTGCATCCAATATTTTATATAGGACATTCATTCCTAAGGCAGAAAAATTGAATCTGACATGTAATGACTTGGCTGTTACATCCAAGGGTCAAACTGGGAGTAGACGTGAGCAGACAGATTCCTTGCTAATAAGGACATACCTGTGGTGACAACTTCATCCTTAGAGTAGGTTATGTAAGACACATACATTTGGGAGAACAGAAAAAGTTGAAGTCTAAGACACATAAATATGTGTTTCCCACATGAGGTCAATGAGACTAGGCTTTCTATTATGAGGTGAAACTACTCCCATAACAAACTAACAAACTTCAACATAGTCTTTCTGGTAGGGAACATAAAATGCTTAAAATATCCAAGTATTCACTTTTTGGGAAAGTGTTCGTTTAGACTCTAGTTTTCAAGATGTAGTATAAAAGGTAGCCTTAATAGTTAAAAGCAGTTGAATGTCAACTCACACTGCTACTCAGAAGGCTACCACTTAGGATACTCCTGCCCCACGTACAAAATCCTGTGCAGGGAGGATACCGATATATACTAAAATAAAAATGAAGCCCCCCCCACCCCCCCAATGCATGTGCAAAAACACTTGTTACCAGCAAGAATATCTTTAACGAAAAACATCTTACTTACAGAATCAGAGGCATCGAGGCCAGATTGACATGAGAGTGCACCACCCCGTTGAGGTGGACGGATATTTGGGATGAAAGCAACCGTTCAGCGGGAACCTTGGGAGACGTGCTACTTGGAGTGGAAGGCGCGCTAAGAGCACCTGGGCTCGGGCACCTCTCACGCAGACCAAGGTCCTGAGCCCTTAGGGCTGTGTGTGCTCCTTACCTCTGTGCATCCTGGTGCCCAAAGGGTAACAAGAACAAAGACAAACCTAAAAGACCATTCTTAAGCAGGTCACGGCGACTCTCACTGTGTGAGTACCTTCCTCTGTGCCTATGACGTATGCCGGGCAAGAGTCAGAAGTGTACAAAGATTACCTGCCTAAGTTCTGAAGACATGATTTTCTTCTTTCACGGTGGCAGAAGTCCATGCAAGATTTGTAAACAGTGATACAAAATAGTGTAAACATAACAGAGCTTGTATAAAACAGAAGAAGTAAATCCAAATTGACAAGTGGGTAAAAAAAACAGAGGGCAGCTTCATACAAAGTTCTCCCTCCTGCGCCAAGTGATTTATTTTTTGTTTTGTTTTGTTTTTGATTACAAATATAATCCTGAGCTGAAAAACTGGGATTCGGAGGGAGAGCCATCTTTGCATACAAAATATCCAAAGGACGTTTATTCTTTTACTTTTCTCTAGTGATAGTCAACTGCCACAGACAGTTCTGAATGTGTGACTTTGGAGACGTTTATAGTTTGGTGTGGCGTCCAGGTCTGGAGCCTGCGGGGGTGCTGGCCATGGAGGCCGAGGCTGCAGCGTCCTCCGCTTCCTCCAGTTCGTCCTGGAGCTCCTGCGGGCGTGAGCCACTCCTTTGGGAGGCAACTCTGTAGAAAAGGTATACAGGAGCTGAAGTAAGCAAGCCGATTGATCCAGCGAGGAATCTTTTTCCCACAGAGAATCTCTGACAAAGCCGAAGAAAAGTGATTGCAATTTTATGCATCAAATGATAGGCATTGCCTTTGTATTCTTTTCCCAATTCTTCCACAGTTTTTTCTATATCATCTTCTAGGAAGTCAGTGCTCCCTAAAACAACAGCTTCTTTAAATTTAAATGTTTCTCCTAGTTCAGAAGCATTTCCTGGGGAAATTTCAAATATTCCAGAAAAGGGATGAGGATGGCCACCATAAGCAAATTCTCTGCCATATACTTCAATTCCTGAATGGAAAACTCCAATTCCGATGGAAGAGGTGTATTCGTTCATCCAGTACATGTCGTACACGTTGAGCACCACTAACTGTTAGCCCCCATCCTGCTCCCGCGGGCCGCCGCCTCGCGCTCCAGCCGCTCCGTTCCGCGGGGCCGAAGCCGTTGTCACCCACGCGGACGCCTCAGGGGGCCGGAGCCGGGTCCTAAACGCACAGCCCGGCCGGCGGGAGCCAGGGCGGAAGCATCGGGAAGCTAGTCGCTCCGGGCGCCGCCGACAGGACCCTCTGCGCCTACCGGGCCGGACCGCTGGCGGCCCGCTCCGGCTCAAGCGCCTATTACTTTCTCTATGCTGATTTTCACTTGGTCCAATTCTAGGTCATTGCCAAAAAGATAAGAATTGCTTTTCTTTCTAAATTTTAATGTATGATGGAATCTCAAACTTTAAAATTAATATGGTATTTGTTGGGGTAGTGGGATACTAAACTAAGAGGCTAGCCATTAAAAAACCCCATGAGTTACAGCAGATCTGTAGAATTCAAGGATATATTGTTTAATCCAAAAAATTTATTGAGCACCTATTATATGCCAGGAGCTGGAGATAGGGAAATTCTAGCACTGGAAATAGGAACATTTCTTGGAAATGTCCTTCTCACTCTGCCCACCACCACCACGAAAAAGACCATGGACTGGGGGAATATTTTGCAATACATGTAGTGACCACAGGTTATCTTCCAGAGGACCTAAGGAACTTCAATGAATTAATAAAAGAAGGGAAACGATGCATTTAAAAAATGGCTAAAAGACATGGAGTAATTCACAGAGGAAGAAATCTCAAAGGTTTATAAAATAATCTCACAAGAAATTGAAGTGCAAATCAAAACTACAAAATACAATTTCACACCCACTGTATTAGCAAGAGTTTCAAAAATGTATCTTACAAATGGTGGCTAGAAAGGAGAGGAATGGGAATTGCTGGTTGAAGTATGAAGTGACAAGATGACACAGAGTACTTTGGCAGACACTTTGTCAATAGTCTTTCTAGGTGAAAATAAAAGTAGACTTCCGCAAAGAATTCAGCTTTTAGATACATATTCTGATTCACATGCATAAAAATACACCGTAAAGCAGAAATAAAGATCACCCTGAGACACCAACAAGAAAATGGACAAATACATCAGAACATGTTTTTTCATTGAAATAGTACATGTCAAGTAATGTAAAGAAATTAGAACTACATGTATCATCATGGAAAAAATCTTAGGAACCTAATATTATATGAAAATGAATTGCAGAAAGATAAATATGGTGGGATATCATTCATGAGGCACAAAACAATTCATTGCAGTTTTTAAGAGTGCATATATTCATGGGAATGTCTCAGGAGAAGAGTCCTTGGTAGAGAATGGACTGGGAGGGCGTACACGGGCAGTCTGCAGTCACACTGCAGGGCTTTGCTCCTCGGCCTGGCTGAACAAAAACGTTCATTTCATTATTCATTATGCATTGGCATATGTGAAGTATCACTAATAAAAATGGGAAAGTAGTGCTCAGATGATCTCTTTTCTGGTAGTATGATTTTGTATCTAGAAAACTCAAAAGACTACAGTAAGGCTATTATACTTACACAGTTTTGTAAAGTTGTCTGGGACCAGATAAACTTTATTCAACTCTAACAGTTAATTACTCGAAGTGGAAATAGAAAAAAATTTCCATTCCCAGTGGTAACAACACTCGAAATTTAACAGGAAAGAAGAAATCTTAACAGGAAATTTAACAAGAGAAGAAATTTAACAGGAAAAAAATCAGAGCCTTTAGGTAGAAAGCTATTAAATTGAACTGATGGCTATAAACTATTATATAAACACATGTAAGGACATGATGTGCTGTTAATAGGCGGTTTTATCGCCATTAAAATATTAATTCTCCAAAATTGATATATTAAATAATGAAATTGCAATTATAACCCCAATTGATTTTTTTACTGGAAAATTATATTACATTTTATATAAGTAACAAATGCTTTAAAGTATCCAAAAAAAGTATGAAAAAAAAACCTGGTGGTTGACTTCCATTTTAGACATTCAGTTCAGTTCAGTTCAGTTGCTTAGTCAAGTCTGAATCTTTGCAACCCCATGGACTGCAGCATGCAAGGCCTCCATGTCCATCACCAACTCCCGGAGTTTACCCCAACTCATGTCCATTGAGTCGGTGATGCCATCCAACCATCTCACCCTCTGTCGTCCGCTTCTCCTTCCACCTTTAATCTTCCCCAGCATCAGGGTCTAGACATTAGATCATGTTATAAAATCAGTGTAATTAAGTCTCTTTTGTCTTGGTCTTTAAATAAGCAAACTCATTGCAGAAAAAAAACGAGTATTTAGAAATTAATTTCAGTGTAGATCAAAATTTGATATATGTAAAATGATGATTACATGTATTCATAATAGAATGTTTGAGTCATTAAATGGTGCTGGCATAGCTGGCTATGCTTCTGGAAGAATAAAAGTGCACACCTGGCTTTACTACACATGAAAACAAGTTCTGGATGAATTAAAGTTTTAATTGTTCAAAACATATATTAGAAAATACCTAAAAACATAGATTAGAAGATATCATCTGTAGGTGAAGGACGTCTTCTTTCTCCAAACTGGAAATCTAGACTCTATTAAACAAAATGACAGACATTTAAATCCCAAAAGATTTTTTTCTTAAATCCTGGGTACAGCAAAGGAATATATAACCTAGACCAAGAGAGAAATAGTAGGTTTTGAAAAAAAAGATAACCAAAACTAATACTAGGAGCTGTTGCAAAATGGGAAGAAACAAACTCTAATATCAAATTAAAGATGTGCAAAGAATTGTATAAGTCCAGCATATAAACATAAGGATGCTCAGATTCTCTAGCAGTCAGGGCAGGACTAGTGAATGTTACCATGAGCTATTTCTTTAAAACCAATTATACTGAGAAAACCTGAAGGAGCTTATGTGGATGTCTTCTGTTTGGCCTTCCGAATCTTCTCCATCCTTCTCCAGCACGCTCTGTGCCCCGACAGCCTTGTGTGAATTGGTGGATTTTTGACTCCATTGTCTTCCGGTCTCCAGTTGGGTTTGTCCAATGGGAAGCAGTAGCAGCAGACGTTGAGCGACAGAGAGCAAGGCTGGGTGTTTATTTTCCAACTCCCTTCACCGAAGTGAAAGTGTTAGTCTCACAGTCGTGTCCGACTCTTTGCAACCCCATGGACTGTAGCCGGCCCGGCTCCTCTGTCCATGGAATTCTCTAGGCAAGAATACTGCAGTGGGTTGCCATGCCTTTCTCCAGGCAATCTTCCTGACCCAGGGATCAACACTGAGTCTCCTGCGTTGCTCGCCCTTTATCAAAGTCAAGTACTAATCATATGGCCTTTTCTGCTCCCTCCTTTTGCTTCATCACTTTTAAAGGCGATAAAACAATCTACCTCTAACAAATTCTGGTTACAATTTCTTGTGAGTTCCCTTTCCTCCTGCCAACATCCTTGAAAATATCTCTTTACTATATTCTCCTCAAATGACCAAATTTGCAAGTGACATCTGCTTGCTATTAAGCCCTTGGCTGATGGCTGGCTATAACACTTGTTGCAAGGACCAAGCTGGGGAAGAGCACTTGCGTTTGCTGAGCAGAAAGGGAAGGAGAGATGGAGAGATTTACAGGCAAGAAAAGCTGAGAGTTCACACCAGGAAACCAGCTCTATGAGAAGGGTTAAAGGGACTTCTCTAAACCCAAAGAAAAAGACAAAACACCAGAAATAAGAAAATGATAAGAGAAAATCTCATTGGTAAAGGCAGATACACTGTCAAGTTACTACGGCAATCACTCACAAAGCCAGCATGAAAGTTAAAGAGAGAGTAATGTAATCCTTTCTCTCCGTAATATGTTGCTTAGGGATACACAGAATAAACAGATGTAAAAGGTGTAAAACATGATGTCAACAGAGAGTGAAAATGCAAGATGGTAAAATAAGCAGCTAAGAGATCAGCAATATATTGTATATAATTGTATTTTTGCATACTGTTTCGTTTGCATAGTCACTTAGTCATGTCTCACTCTTCGTGACCCCTTGGACTATAGCCCGTCAGGCTCCTCTGTCCATGGGATTTCCCAGGCAAGAATACTGGGATTGTGTTGCCGTTCTCTTCTCCAGGGGATCTTCCTGACCCAGGGGTTGAACCCAGGTTTCCTGCATTGCAGGCAAATTCTTTACCATCTGAGCCACCAGGGAAGATGCTATATATAAACCTCATGGTACCCATAAATCAAAAATCTATGACAGATTCATATACAATTGAAAGAGGAATTCAAACATAACACTAAAGAGTCGTCAAGTCACAAGGGAAGAGAGCAAAGCAAGAATAAAGGAATGAAAGAACTACAAAAGCAACCTTCAAACAGTGAGCAAAATGGCAATAAACACTGTCAATAGTTGCTTCAAAGGTGGGTGGACTAAATGTTCCAATCAAAAGACAGACTGGCCGGTCTTTGTATGAACTGGACTTATTGTGGCGATCATTTTGAAGTGTACAGAGATATCAAATCAGCATATTGTGTATCAGGAACTAACATAGGGGCTGTAGGTCAACTTCATGAGGTTGGCCAAAAAGTTTGCTTGGCTTTTTCCATAACACCATATGGAAAAACCCAGATGAACTTTTTGGACAATACAATACTTCAAAAGCAAACTCATGAAAAGAGACCATATTTGTGGTTACCAGAGGCTGTTTGTTGACAGATAAATCTTGAATTAAGTAGCACCCAGGACAGCCTCAGGGGTGAATAATAAGACGTATCCTTCTTTCATGGTACTTTTGAAATTTAGTTTGAGAAGTCCTATGTTAATTTTTATGTTTCTCCATATGCCCAATCTTATTACTAATCACCCTACTTAATTGCATGCTAAGTCACCTCAGTCATGTCTGACTCTTTGTGACCCCATGCACTGTAGCCCACCAGGCTCCTCTGTTCATGGGATTCTCCAGGTAAGAATACTGGGGTGGATTGCAATACTAGCTTTAATTTAGAAGGAATTATCTAAAAATGATGCACTATTCCTGGGGATGTTATGCTTCAGGTGAGAATCCTCTGGGAAGTGAACGTCTGCAAGCTGGGGGAAGGTCTTTTAATTCCACTGTGCTCCACTACCTGGAACAGGCAGTGTAGATTCGAAGTATTTTAGAGAAGTCAGACTTAAACCCTGAGGCTTCCCTGGTGGCTCAGATGGTAAAGAACCTGCTTGCAATTTGGGAGATTTGGGTTCGATCCCTGGGTTGGGAAGATCCCCTGGAGGAGGGTGTGGCAACCCACTCCAGTATTCTTGCCTGGAGAATCTCATGGACAGAGGAGCCTGGGGGGGCTACAGTCCATGGGGTCAAAAAGAGTTGGATATGATTGAGCAACTAAGCACACTACTGAGGCTAATTGATCAATAATTATTAAATCACCAAATTTAATAGCTGTTTAATCTAAAAAAATTTCCTCTCTTAAAAGTTTCCTGAATTTCAGTCCAATAACTGGTAATTCAGTCTGAGTAAATTATCTGAATATACAGAGAGTAATTTATAAGAAAGAATAATTTCCACATTCTTTATTTCTGTACTTGTTCTACATAAAACATCCATTATCACCTTACGTATTTTGTAAAATTTGTTTTTTTTTAACATGAATCTTCCTTTTTTCTTTTTCCACTTTTGTTCTTTTCATTTTTTCTTTTCTTTTGTAAAAGAACATGTAGAAGGTAGGTATTTTCTCTTGATTTGGATTTAACAGTAGAAAAGTTTTTCACAGGGATAAAATGAATGAGAGAGAGATAACACTGCCGATACCTCTGAGACATTGCTGGGTGATGTTAGCCATAACATTTTATTTTCTGGCTTGCCTTGGGTTGGAAAATCACTTTCAGACCGCTAACACTAAAGATGTGAAGATGGTTATGGAAATTGCAACTGTATATTACACATTCCTTCACGGTCCATTGAATTTCTGGTTTTTATGCTCTGAGACATTTTCTCTGCATATTCTCAGATTGGAGGGCAAAGGAATTATAGGGTTTTATCTTCTGATAATGCTAAGCTATAATACTGACCCTTATCTGCTGTCTTGAAACTCAAAGTAGACTTCCATAGTCAAAGCTATGGTTTTTTCCAGGAGTCATGCATGAATGTGAGAGTTGGACCGTAAAGAAGGCTGAGCACTGAAGAATGGATGCTTTTGAACTGTGGTATTGGAGAAGATTCTTGAGAGTTCCTTGGACAGCAAGGAGATCAAACCAATCAGTCCTAAAGGAAATCAAGCCTGAATATTCATTGGAAGGACTGATGCTGAAGCTGAGGCTCCAATAGTTTGGCCACCTGATGTGAAAAGCCGACTCACTGGAAAAGACCCTGATACTGGGAAAGATTAAGGGCAGGCGGAGAAGGGAGCGGCAGAGGATGAGATGGTTGAATGGCATCACCAACTCAATGGACATGAGTTTGAGCAAGCTCCAAGTGAAGGAAGGGAGGGCCTGATGTGCTGCAGTCCATTGGGTCACAAAAAGTCAGACACAACTCAGTGACTTGACAACATCTGCTATCTTGAAACTCAAGTAGACTTCCTAAAATGCCTATCTTTGATATATTCTGTGTCTTTTTGATATCATAAATCAAGTGTGTTCCATTTTGATAGGTAGACAAAATGATCTCTTTAAATAGTAGGATAGAGGTACCAGCTACAATATAGAACTGTTTTATTGGCTTATACACTTTATATCAGTGTAATTCTATTATGGAAACTTACATAGCAAAATGGCTGTCTGAGGAGGCATTACAAATAGCTGTGAAAAGAAGAGAAGTGAAAAGCAAAGGAGAAAAGGAAAGATTTTCCCATTTGAATGCAGAGTTCCAAAGACTAGCAAGGAGAGATAAGAAAACCTTCCTCAGTGATCAATGCAAAGAAATACAGGAAAACAACAGAATGGGAATGACTAGAGATCTCTTCAAGAAAATTAGAGATACCAAGGGAACATTTCATGCAAAGATGGGCACAAGAAAGGACAGAAATGGTATGGACCTAACGGAAGCAGAAGATATTAAGAAGAGGTGGCAAGAATACACAGAATTGTACAAAAAAGATCTTCATGACCAAGATAATCACAATGGTGTGATCACTCACCTAGAGCCAGACATTCTGGAATGT
Source organism: Budorcas taxicolor (assembly GCF_023091745.1). Lineage (NCBI taxonomy): Eukaryota > Metazoa > Chordata > Mammalia > Artiodactyla > Bovidae > Budorcas > Budorcas taxicolor. The sequence continues at coordinate 59,677,078 of NC_068931.1, forward strand.
GAAGTCAAGTGGGCCTTAGAAAGCATCACTACAAACAAAGCTAGTGGTGGTGATGGAATTCCAGTAGAACTATTTCAAATCCTGAAAGATGATGCTGTGAAAGTGCTGCACTCAATACGCCAGCAAATTTGGAAAACTCAGCAGTGGCCACAGGACTGTAAAAGGTCAGTTTTCATTCCAATCCCAAAGAAAAGCAATGCCAAAGAATGCTCAAACTACCACACAATTATACTCATCTCACATGCTAGCAAAGTAATGCTCAAAATTCTCCAAGCCAGGCTTCAACAATATGTGAACCATGAACTTTCAGATGTTCAGGCTGGCTGTAGGAAAGACAGAGGAACCAGAGATTAGATTGCCAACATCCTCTGGATCATGGAAAAAGCAAGAGAGTTCCAGAAAAACATCTATTTCTGCTTTATTGATTATGCCAAAGCCTTTGACTGTGTGGATCACAAGAAACTGTGGAAAATTCTGAAAGAGATGGGAATACCAGACCACCTCACCTGCCTCTTGAGAAACCTATATGCAGGTCAGGAAGCAACAGTTAGAACTGGACATGGAACAACAGACTGGTTCCAAATAGGAAAAGGAGTCTGTCAAGGCTGTATATTGTCACCCTGCTTATTTAACTTCTATGCAGAGTACATCATGAGAAACGCTGGACTGGAAGAAGCACAAGCTGGAATCAAGATTGCCGGGAGGAATATCAATAACCTCAGATATGCAGATGACACCACCCTTATGGCAGAAAGTGAAGAGGAACTAAAAAGCCTTTTGATGAAAGTGAAAGAGGAGAGTGAAAAAGCTGGCTTAAAACTCAACATTCAGAAAACGAAGATCATGGCATCTGGTCCCATCACTCCATGGGAAATAGATGGGGAAACAGTGGAAACAGTGTCAGACTTTATTTTTTGGGCTCCAAAATTACTGCAGATGGTGATTGCAACCATGAAATTAAAAGCTTACTCCTTGGAAGGAAAGTTATGACCAACCTAAAAAACAGAGGTATTACTTTGCCGACTAAGGTCCGTCTAGTCAAGGCTATGGTTTTTCCCGTGGTCATGTATGGATGTGAGAGTTGGACTGTGAAGAAAGCTGAGTGCCGAAGAATTGATGCTTTTGAACTGTGGTGTTGGAGAAGACTCTTGAGAGTCCCTTGGACTGCAAGGAGATCCAACCAGTCCATCCTAAAGAAGACCAGTCCTGGGTGTTCATTGAAAGAACTGATACTGAGGCTGAGACTCCAGTACTTTGGCCACCTGATGTGAAGAGCTGACTCACTGGAAAAGACCCTGATACTGGGAGGGACTGGGGGCAGGAGGAGAAGGGGACGACAGAGGATGAGATGGCTGGATGGCATCACCGACTCGATGGACATGAGTTTGGGTGAACTCCGGGAATTGGTGATGGACAGGGAGGCCTGGTGTGCTGCGATTCATGGGGTTGCAGAGAGTCAGACACGACTGAGCGACTGAACTGAATTGAACTGTTACTACAAACTCTGAAAGGAAATTAGTTTCAAAGAAATTAAAATTAGTATAAAGTTAATAAGTACAGATAATAAGCCCAGCATCCTATCTTGTTCCAAAAATTTTATTTATTGTTTATTATCAGTGTAGTTCTACTTAAGAATTGGGAGAAAAAGAAAAAAAGCTAGCACTGATTTGGTGGGAGGAGAAGGGGATGACTGAGGATGAGATGGTTGGATGACATTATCAACTCGATGGGCAAGAGTTTGAGCAAGCTCTGGGAGTTGGTGATGGACAGGGAAGCCTGGTGTGCTGCAGTCCATGGGGTCACGAAGAGTCAGACATGACTGAGCGACTATACTGACTGACTGACTGATTTTCCCAGGCAGATGTATTTTCAGAGCACAGATATGACACTGCTATAATTGGAAGATTCTCACGGGGAATGCATCTGAAGTCACGTCTACAGAACACCAGGTTCACGGGACTCAGAAAATGACTGGCCTTTCCCAGAAGCTAACAGACCAGATAAAAGGACTAATGTGTCCTGCTTCTCCAAGAATAAAAGATGCTTTATTGAAAGACAGATCAATTCATAATCTTTCACTTCCTATTCCTTAACTACATGTTCAGTTGACATCTACAATTTTTTTTTTTTACTTTACAATATTACATTGGTTTTGCCATACATCAACACGAATCTGCCACAGGTATACACGTGTTCCCCATCCTGAACCCCCCTCCCACTTCCCTCCCCGTACCATCCCTCTGGGTCATCCCGGTGCACCAGCCCCAAGCATCCTGTATCCTGCATCGAACCTGGACTGGCGATTCATTTCTTATATGATATTACACATGTTTCAATGCCATTCTCCCAAATCATCCCACCCTCTCCCTCTCCCACAGAGTCCAAAAGACTGTTCTATATATCTGTGTCTCTTTTGTTCTCTTGCATACAGGGTTATCGTTACTGTCTTTCTAAATTCCATATATATGCGTTAGTATACTGTATTGCTGTTTTTCTTTCTGGCTTACTTCACTCTGTCTAATAGGCTCCAGTTTCATCCACCTCATTAGAACTGATTCAAATGTATTCTTTTTAATGGCTGAGACCTACAATTTTAAGTTAATCAAAACTTTAATTTCTCTAACTTTACATAATTAGGCAATATCTCCAACTTTGGCTAAGACAACTAGAGAATTCTCCAAAAATGTATTATTACTTAAATAATATTATAAACAATAATTATGTGATTATTGTGTGCAATGTATGAAAATTATATGGTATTAAGAACTAGCGTATGATCTTTGCTAACCATCTTGAATGCAGTGAAGACTGCTGTGTTAAGACATCACGGACAAGCACGTTAGCGAGTGTACTGCTTTACCAGAGATATATTTTCTCTTACATGTGTGAGACTGCTTAGTTTAACCTACCTATTAGTAGGAATGCTCTACTCATCTCAGCACTGTGTTCCACTGATGGTTCATGATTATGATTAGGACTACATTTGTCTTAAAATCATTAGACTAGTTAAAGTATGTAGGCAGTTTTGGCTTGGATCAGACTATCATTCTGGAGCTGGGTTTTCATCTCTACATGAAATAGTGCTATAGCCACACGTGGAAGAGGGCAATCATGCTTTTGCTCCCATTCTCCTGAGTGACATCAATTATTTCCCATCTCTTCTCTGCTTCCAGTAAATTTCACATTCAGTTCCAAAGCAGATTTTGTCAAGTTCAGACGGAAGAAGAACAAGGACGCTAATGATGGGGAGCAGAAGCAGAAGCGTGGCACAATCAGCCCTGCCGTGATTGGGGCTCTCAGGCTCCAGCTGCGCCTTCTTTTGAACCTGGCTTGCAGACTCCAGAGGACACTCGAATAGCGGGTACTTAAAACTGTACGTCAAAAAGCTTCATGAACCACAAACGTGCATGTAGATAGCCATGCACAATAAATAATATTTTATTCAGAAAATAATGCTGGGGCCAAAAACAAAAATTGATCTTCGACCTATGCCAAGAAATGGCATTTACATGTGAGTCTATTTGTGGTTGAAGATTTTAGAGGTCTGTAGGTTGCAAAATAAGTTCTTTAACATTTTTTTCATCACTTTATGTGCCTAGGTATTTATTATTTCACATCCCTGTTTTTCCCTCATCTGTCTTTTAAAAATTTTTTATTCTTCATTTTCTCTCTAAAATTGGTCACAATGCAGAAATAAAGTAGCATTTAAGTTATTTTGATTTTGTTCATTAAAAACACATTTATGTGCCCCTAAGAGTTACTACTTCCTTTTGCGCTGCTTATTATTTTGTTCAGCATACATGAGAAATAAATATCTTCCATAGCTATTGTACGTACAAATTTTTGTTTCAGATTATCTCTCTGCCCTAGACAGACACATTCACACACATAAGGAGACATAAGAGACGTGGGTTCGATCCCTGGGTGGGGAAGATTTCCCTGGAGGAGGGCATGGCAACCCACTCCAGTATTCTTGCCTGGAGAATCCAAAGGACAGAGGAGCCTGGTGGGCTACAGTCCGTAGGGTCAAAAAGAGTAAGACATGACTGAAGTGATTTAGCACACACACACACACACACACGCATGCACAAGCACAAGCAAAATGCAACTCCAAGTGTATTTTATTTTATTTTAATTATTTGTTTTCATTGGAGGCTAATTACTTTATAATGTTGTGGTGGTTTTCACTATACAGTGACATGAGTCAGTCTCGGGTGTTCAAATGTATTTTCATCTAAATGTGTTGCACCCAGCGATAAGACTCTAGTGCAGCTTTGCTGGATTGGTCATGTTTGGCATACAAAAACTTGAAAAACTAAAATTATTTTGGTATAATCTCTGTGATACCAATTCCTAGTTGGATTTCTGTAACTACACCAGTAACTATTTATCAGCTACTCACTATGTGCCCTTGTTAAGCTAAGATTTGTGAAGAATAAGAGAGTTTTCTTAGGGTGTGTATTAAACGTTAGAAAGATTTTCTAATACTAATTTCCTCAAGTATGTCAGAACTGCCCATAGTTATGCAAATGATGGTAAAATCGATCTATCTTAATATCTATCTACCCATCTATTATCTGTGTATCACACCACACAATATACCGCTCCATAATCCAGGTTTGAAAATTAATGACTGAAATTGATGTAATAAAATCCCACTGTGAGTTCTGTAATCAGCTTCAGTGATCTGCATTGGGTTATTTAAAAAAAAATTTTTTTTGCATTGGATTATTGACGTGCTGAGAGAACTAAATACAACATCCTTCATTTAATGACCCAGATATTCTTAACACATTTTAGTCAAGGAAAAACTACTACACTTATGTGTTTTTAAAAATAAACTCTCTTCAGGCTTTGTGAGTTTCCAGACCCTTCAAGAGCATATTCTAATATGTTCGTTTCAATAAGGGAAGTGTATGCTTTTTATGGTTTTTGAGTATAGGTTGTGCAGCCTTGCATATTAAGATAAGCCTAGAATCCTTCCAAAATCAGTATGAATCCTGAGGTAAACTCAGAATTATAAGAATTATGGTGATTTTAATGAGTCCAAGCAGAGACCGTTATATCTGAAATGGTCTAGGGAACATTTTGGGTTTCCCAGGTAGCTCAGTGGTAAAGAATCCACCTGCCAATGCAGGAGACTCGAATTTGACCCCTGGGTCAGGAAGATCCCCTGGAGAAGGAAATGGCAACCCACTGCAGTATTCTTGCCGGGGCAATCCTACAGACAGAGGAGCCTGGTGGGCTATGATCCAATCAGACACCATTTAGCCCTAAAACAGCAGGGAAACTCTTCACTGTTGAGCAGGAAAGCAGCAAGGGTGGCCTGTTTGTGTCAGGCACCACTTCCTCCCTGACGTAGGTGTGAGATATAAACTTAGCAAGGTTGTTATTTTTTATTTTTACTTTTAATTTTATGTTGGAGAGTAGCTGATTTGTCACCATTTTCAGAGTCTACAAATTGTGCCTTAATACAGCTAAAATTATTCACATAGGAAAGGTTTGTGTATGTTTAAGATTATGGGGACGTTTCCATTGAGAAAGAATAGTTGAATAGCCAGGAAGTAAAGGGGTTCCATGAGGTATAAGGTTCCTAAGAAGACGAGTAGCAGGATGATCAGGAAAACTTTCATGGGGACAAGACCTAATTAGGATGAAAAAGCTCTGATGGAATGTGTTAGGGTTACACAAGTTTACATGTGGGTTTGGGGGAAAGTGTATAAGATCTCATCCTTTATTTCCTCTGAGGATTAAAAGTTTTAATCTGTGAGTTTAAGTTTAAGTTGGTATTTAATCCAGGGAGCAGGCATTGGCTAGAAAAAATAATTATACTGGAAACTGAGCCAGTTTTGAAAGTCTGTTTGGAATGGGTGACTACAAATATCTTACTGTATGATTATTTCAGAGGGTGCTCAACTTCCCAATTGCATATCTGGAAAATTCATTGTCTATATGAAAAAGAAAACAGAAAAGATCAAGGGGTTTAGTTTTAAGAGTTATGATAAACAATGCATCGCAGAATTTCATGGAGGGGAGAAAGCAAAGGGCTAATGAGTTAAAAGAATTAAGAATCAGTAATAGAGGCCCAGGAGTTAAAGGATAGTCAGAGTATGTTGCTAAAGAATTGGGCTAGAAGGAGAGGAAGGTGTAGTCAGGGCCCGAGATGTTCAGATTAGCGTTGGTGACTGTGGAACAATATTGGGAAACTGGGCTGTGTCTTAGTCGTAGGGTGAAGAGGAAGAGAGGAGAAGCTTGCAGGAGATGACAGAAATAAAAAGCAGCTCAGGGCCAGGGTGCTGTGTGGCCCTCTACGTTGTGTTGAGTCACCCGAGGTGATGACAGAGCTTGGAACAAAAGAAAACTCTGAGTTACCATCACATGCATGGATGCGGGGGTGGGACCATCAGATTGAACGTGACCACGAAGAGGGGTTGGTGGTGAAGACCACAAAGGCAGGGTGTTCTCTTTTTCTGTAAAGACGTATTAGAGAGTTACCTGTTTCATACGAGAGTTGTAGTGATTTATCTTGCAATTCAAGAAAAAGAAGAGACGCAACACATAGATCCTACCTTCTGATCTTGAGACCCAAGGGTATGACTCGACCAAATTTAAGAGGATACTGTGTTCGCAGGTTCAGCTGAAACAAACCAGTAGAGGGGGTACTCGGTGAAAGACGAGGATATTAGGGGAGTTTGCTGATGACGGAACTACACCGGCCAAGGCACAGTGAAAAACCTTCCGAAGGGGAGGGTGAGTCCGAAGCAAGGCCTGCAGGACTTAGTGAGAACGAAGGAATGGGTAAGATGGAATGACCCGCAGGTTACTATACGTGTTGATGGATGAAACTCCTGAGGCTGGTGAAGTGGTTTCAGTAAATCCTTGAGAGAGAATAAGCCCTGCACCAGGGTTAGCTAGAAGATGACCAGGGCATAAAATGCTTTAAGGAGGCTCTTTCTGGCAGGGTCCTGACATCCAGAGTTGGCGCCTGCAGAGCCCTGAGAGTGAGTGGCTCCTTAAATATTAGGCTCGAGACTCCAACTCTTCCTTCACCCTAATCTTGGTCAAGTTGACGTCAGAAGAATGATGGCACTTGAGCAACTGGGGTAAGTATCTGTCACAGTGGTTACAGTCTCTGCACACAAATGTTTGCTCAATTATGTGCAAGTACAACCATGTGTGTATTTATTTTCTGGGTTTTGCCATTGATGTTTGTGTGTGCGCTAATATTACACTCTTAGCTTCTGTAGATTTTAGAATCATTCATGGACTGGTGCAAATGAATTTCTATCACTATTCTTCAAAAATGTTTGTGGCCAGGCTGATTCTTCTCAATTCCAATTATCTTTAAAATGGTTTTGCCAAGACATAAGTGCAATACCAGTGAGGGTATTGATTGGACTCACAATGAATTTATAAACAATTTTGTAAAAATGTTTCTCTTGCCAAGTCTTCCCATCAAACATGACTTGGTTCTCCATTTATTTAGGTGGGGTTTTTTTTGCCTTTAATAAAGTTTCATAATATGCTTTACATGGGTCCTGAACATTTCCAGTTGAATTGATTTCTAGACATTTTATATATTTTGTTGTTCATATGATGGAATAATTTTCTATTATATTTTGAACAGCTTTGGTCACTATGTAAATAAACATTGTTGCTGTTTAATTGTACCAATTCCCATTATTGAACCATCTTATCCAGATTAATAAGGCATAAGTAGATTTTCTTGTATTTTCTCCACAGACAATAGTTTTTGTCTTTTTCCAATATTTGTACCAATTATTCAATTTTGTTTTCTTTTTGCCCTGGACAGAATGTCTAGTAAGATTCTAAATAGTAATGGCAATACAATATATTTTGTGCTTCTCTTGATTTTATGCAAAAATTTCTACTTATCTAAGTTATATGTCTCTGATTTTTTTTTATTTTAGTGCTCTTTTCAAGTTGCTATCTAGAGAATCCAGTCATTTTTAAGTGACAGCCTCATATTCTATGATATGGAAGTGCTAAGACTGAACTCTCTGATCTTTCTATGTCCTTTAAAGCTTATGTAGCTGTTGCTGTTTAGTCGCTAAGTCACATCTGACTATTTTGTGACTCTATGGACTATAGGAGATCAGTCCTGGGCGTTCACTGGAAGGACTGATGCTGAAGCTGAAGCTCCAGTATTTTGGCCACCTGAGGCAGAGGGCTGACTCATTTGAAAAGACCCTGATGCTGGGAAAGATTGAGGGCAGGAGGAGAAGGGGAAGACAGAGGACGAGATGGTTGGATGGCATCACCGACTCAATGGACATGGGTTTGAGTGAACTCTGGGAGTTGGTGATAGACAGGGAGGCCTGGTCTGCTGCAGTCCATGGGGTCACAAAGAGTCAGACACGTCTGAGCGACTGAACTGATAGACTGTAGCCCACTAGGCTCCTCTGTCCATGGAATTCTCCAGGCAAGAATACTGAGCGGGTTGCCATTTCCTTCTTCAGGGGCTCTTCCTGGCCCAGGGATCAAAGCTGCATCTCCTACACTTCAGGTGAATGTTTTGCCACTGAACTACCTGGAACTCTTATGTAGCTACCAATGATAATTCAGGGCAGAGCCATCGTAAAAACAAACAAACCACTCAGCACTGCATGCTCATTTTTCTCTCCTGTGCTGTGTTTGACAAGCCAACGATAAGCTGTTCTTCATCTTTTAAAGGCATTACTTTATTTCTGGTGAAAAAAAATCAAAATGTTCCCAATAATGAATGATGTAAAGTGGGAAAAACTTTTCTCTGTAGTAAAAGCAGCAAAGACTTTAGGATTTTAAAACTATGCTGTTGCTGCTTATATAACTGCAGAATTTTTGTATATGACTACTGAACTTTTCCTTCTCTCTGTCAGAGTAAAATAAAGCAGTTCTTTGCAAGGAGACCCACGAAAATTACACACAAGTGCAGAGTGATTGGGTTGCCTGATATTTTGTGTAATTTCATGAGCATCAGAGCAGAGTAGCCTCCAAAGATGTCCTAGTACTGGTCATCTATGAAGGATAATTCTTCATATCTCCTTCTCTCACGTGCTGTGCATTCTCAGACTCTCTCTCCTCTCTCTCTCCTTGCCCCACCCCACTCTCTAAAACTCCTGTGAGTATACCATTGCTACTATTACTAACGAAATAAAAACTGTAAAGAATAAGCTTGCCATACATTTTGTGAAAGTGAAAGTGAAGTCGCTCAGTCGTGTCCGACTCTTTGCGACCTCGTGGACTGTAGCCCACCAGGCTCCTCTGTCCATGGGATTCTCCAGGCAAGAACACTGGAGTGGGTTGCCATTTCCTTCTCCAGGGGATCTTCCCAACCCAGGGATCGAACTCAGGCCTCCCACATTGCAGGGAGACGCTTTAACCTCTGAGCATACCTTCTGCACTTAGTCATTAAATAGATGTCTATTTAAAAATGTGGTGGTAATCCTTAGAAAATCATGTAACCATTTATTTAATCAGCTCAGTTATCTTCACTTTGGAACTTTGGGGAGTAATAGTAGCTAGCACTGATTTAGTGTTTTCTGTGCACCGAGTGTTGTCACAGTAACCCTGTGAATAGGTCTTGACAGCCTCCATAAATCATAGATTAAATAAATGAAGTGCAGATTGGTTAAACAACTTAAGGGCACACATCTAATAAGTGGTAAAGTTAATACTGAAAATTGCTTTGTTACTCTATATGGGTCAAAACTTATGGATGGAGACATTCCTTGGAAATGTAGATGCATAAATCTGTGCTTCTTTTCTCCATGGAAGGGCCATATAATACAGATATAAAATTTTATAATATTCTCCCAGACTCTTGCCAGTTTAACAACCCATGAATACCTTTCTCAAAGACCTGGCTGTCATCTCTATGGCATGTAATCACTAGAAAAGATAGGACCTTTCTTTCCAGTCCCTGCACTGGGGTAGGAGCTGAAACTTTGATAAGTGGCAATTTTGCAAACACAAATGGCCTCCACAATGAATAACATCCTCCAATGCGTCCCCATGAGCTCACCTCAGGATTTAAAATTCCTCCTGCCTTTTGTTTTAGCAGAGTGAAGTTTCATCTCTCTCCCTGTGGCAATTGTTTTGAATCATTGCAATGTTCTTGTATAAAGTCTTCTTGCCTCTTTAACTCTATCTGTTATAATTTTCCTTGACACCCGAAGAATCTTCTTTTTGAGAGACGTTGTAACAAAATATGGATGAAAATCTTCCACTCTCTTCTGTCATCTGTTGAGGAATCTGGGCAACGTCAGCAAATCCACTGGCCCTGGCAGAGTGCATCTCATCCTGTACTTCTAGGATTCATTTTTTCCACCAAAACTTTAAATTCAAGGCTGGTGGATGCACTAAACAGGTGCCTATAAAAGATAATGTGGTGTGATTAGCGATAGAATCAAAGGTTTCAGCTCCATCAAATATTCTATTCTCTAGACTTTCCTTTTCTCTGCAGTTGGCTGGAGTGGGAACAAAGTAGTCTCAACTGCTTTCTGTGTAATATTGATTGCTATTCTGATGTCTGTCTCACCATAGGCTTTTTATATCCTTCACTTTCTAAATCCTCTGTAGTTTCCCTGAAAATTGGAAAGAATATGATGATCCTGTGGTTACTGCTGCGGATTACCGATGATGGTAATGAGACCTATCATATAATAAAAACTGTGCCAGTCAAATGCTAACCACTGTATGCAAATTAGCACATTTAATTCTCACAAAACCATTTGAAGAAAATACTATCATTCCCTTCACTTTACAGCTGATGAAACAGAGATAATGGAAAGTAAATAACTTGCTTAGAATTATAGTTAGAAAGTGGTCCTTTTCTGTCCATCAGGATCTTTCTTTGTCTAATTTTCTTGCAAAGAAACAGTCTATTTCAAATCCTGACTTACCAATTATGAAAGTTTTGAAGGGTGGTATTTATTTCTCTGTCTCCGTTTCTTCATCTTTAAATGTGCATAAGAAACGCCACACAAGATCTTGTTACCTTTAAAGGAATGATGCCTATTAAGCTTTCAGCACAGAAATCAACCAAAATAAATATTAACGGTACCATTTAACCTTTCAGTGTTTGTATGTATTTGTTAAACCCTGAGTTGTGTCCAACTCTTTGCCATTCTATAGACTGTAGCCTGCCAGGCTTCTCTGTCCATGGAATTCTGTATTTTGGCTTATTTAGCATATTTGCTGCAAAATACTATAGTATTTTCCCCATAAGATATTAGAGATCCAAAAACCATACACTCATATACTGTTATTCAGCTGACCCTCATTAACCAGGATGAGCTTAATCTATAAAAATAGTTTTAATATTTGAGTTCACAAGCAATGTAGAAAACTTGATGAGGGAAATGAGAATTTTTAAAAATATACTGTTCTTGAGAAGGCAGTCAAGTGAAGACTGGGATACTGCAGAGGGGAGATCAGGACAGAAAGTCACACACAGTCCAGCAGGTAACAAAATTCAGTGGACCCAGTCCTGGTGTTTGTGATTCCTGTCTTCCAGGACGCAAATGGGGAACTGCCCACATTAATTGATGGAGGGGTTCCTCCTCATTTTGCTGAATTCCCCATTGTTGTTGTTCAGTTGCTGAATCGTGTCTGATTTTGTGACTCCATGGACTGTAGCCTACCAGGCTGCTCTGTCCATGGGATTTCCCAGGCAAAAATCCTGGAGTGGGCTGCCCTTTCCTTCTCCAGGGGATCTTCCCGACCAAGGGGTCAAACCCTATCTCTTGCATTGGCTTCTTTACCATCTGAGTCACCAGGGAAGCCCCTCGCTTTGGCAGGTGGAATCTTGACCACTGAGTCACCAGGCAAGGGAAGGTTTGATATTAACTCAGATCAGAAGTTTCAGAGAGTTTAAGAACTAGGGAAATGTTTGATCTTTTACCAAATGTCGAGCCTCTTGCTGATATGTGAATTCGAGTTTTTCAAAGCTCATTTTCCTCTTCCTTTCTCAGTAGAGTCATTCCAAAGAAAGTACTTCTGATTTTCAGTGCTGCTAAAATGCCACTCTGAAGGAAATGGGGACAGCATCATTTCAAATAGCATGAATATTACATCAGAATAGCATTGCACAAATGGGTTTTTCTCAAAGCTTTCTTTTCGTTTGTTTGGGAACTGAATCTCTGCTTGATTTTTTTTTAAACATCTGTGAGCTACTTCAATAATTAAATAACCTTTCTTTGATTTTGTAATGTAGGAGATATTTGACACTCAGCTGTTCTTCAGTAGCACTCTGCTTCCCTTGTGTCTGGTCATTGAAAGAAGGCGATCACTGATCCAACACTGTTCTGCTTATCTGTTATGAAAAAACATTGTACATAAATGGATTTGAAAATGTTTTTATCTTCAAAACACACATACATCTGTTAAAATAACCTGCTTTTATACACACCTGCATGTATACATAAAGAAAACAAGTAGGAAAAGTAAGGACAGAAGCTATCTTATTATCTTGTATTCTCTTGCCCTCATATAGTCTACAGGACCTTTGCTTTCTGAGAATTTTGGTCTCAGGACATTAATGTTTGTGCATATACATAATTATATATATTCGCATAGGTATATACACACATACATTTGTGTATATAATGTGTGCTTATATATGATTCATATATTCCTACATGTTTGCACACATGCCTAATTCTTCAAAATATGTTTCCTTTTATCCATAAAAGTAATACATATTCAGATACACAATTCAGTTATTAGTTAACCAAATACTCTTTGGAATCAAGCTGACTTCATCTAGAGTCTAAGCTCTGACCGTCACTAGCTAGGTGACTTTGAGAAAGTCACTTAATATCCCTTAGACTTAGTTTCCTCATCAAAATGCAAAGAAGAACAGAACCTATCTAATATAGTTATTGGGAAGATTAGTTAAGACATTGTAATTAGATTACCAGTAAAATTATGGTATTCAGTGCATGCTAGCTGTTAAAATCACCCTTAATCCCACATTCATAGATAGCTACTGTTCATATTGGGTAGGGATATAGTTATAGCAGTAATACAAACATGGATATAGTGATAGATTGTTTCAACTGTTTCAGACTTCCCTGGTGGCTCAGACGGTAAATTAGCGTCTGCCTACAATGTGGGAGACCAGGGTTCGATCCCTGGGTCGGGAAGATCCCCTGGAGAAGGCAATGGCAACCCACTCCAGTACTCTTGCCTGGAGAATCCTATGGACGGAGGAGCCTGGTAGACTACAGTCCATGGGGTCACAGAGTCGGACACGACTGAGTGACTTCACTCACTTGTTTCAACTGTATTTCCTTTTGTATTTGTCTGTTTGGCATTCATTCATCACAGGGCCAATTATATTATCTATGTGTGTGCATGTTCAGTCAGGTCCAAATCTATGAGAGCCCATGGACTGTAGCCCACCGGGCTCCTCTCTCCGTGGGATTTTCCAGGCAAGAACACTGGAGTGGCTGCCATTTCCTCCTCCAGGGATAGGGATTGAACCCGCCTCTCCTGTGTCTCCTGCATTGCAGGCAGATTCTTTACCGCTTGAGCCACTGGGGAAGCCCATTTTATCTATATTTTCTTATTTTCTGTATTCTTGAGATTCTGGCATCTGTGGCCTCCTTGACATCAGAGAGTCTGCTTCTCCCAGAGCTAGCCAATTCTTAGAGATAGTGAAGGGTTAAACACAGAGCATGCCTTTTGTCTGCAAACCAACCACTAGTGTGATGCTAAGCTTCACTTTCATAATAATTTCTGTACCTCTGTCCGTGCAAGTTCAAGCTCAGTGACCTGGAAATTGTTCCAGAGGTTGAGAATCAGAAAACATTTTCCACCAGGCTTGTGTATGTACGAGTGTGCACTCTTTAATAATTCTGCCTTGGAAACATAGGCTGCTCCAGAGCTGTTGATATCTAGATAATTCTGAAGGCGCCATGTGGCAGCGTACCCAAATCAGTGTTGTTGTATATATATGGTCTTCAAATCTAATAATAGGACTTAGAGACATAAAATTCCATTTTTTGATATATAAATTTCATTGTGATTGTTATTGTTATTTTTGGTCGGTGATAGCAGGAGTCATTTAACCTAGTGCTATTGCAGAAAGAAAGGCATAAAGCACCAAGCAAATGTTTCGGAGAGCATGTCCTATAACAAACTGTATGCTGACCTGGGTGGACACTTATTTGGGAACTCTGACACTGGGCACCTCCGTGACTGTAATCAGCCTGAGTACGTGGCAGTCATCGTGTCCAGGTCCTATGCTGGAGAAGCTGTTGAAGGGGTCATTCCCCAGAAAGCAACGAGATCATGTCCTTTTTGCAGGCATGATTACTTGGAAATGGCGAAGAGGAAGTTCACACACAGTTTTACTTTTGCCACTAGAATTTAAATATGCTATGATGATTTTTTTTGAAATTAGAAAAGAAAGGGTCTTTTTTTTTCTTACTTTGGAATTCCTTCACTTACTTCATGCTTTGCTTCAGCATGAGTCACAAGAACAATCAACTCATACAGTTTGGAAGTAATTTTGCAGCATTTTAATGATTCATACTTTGGTTTCTCTTATCTCTGTTTTTATTCTCTACTCTTTCATTCATTGACCCTTTGCTTAAAACATAGCTCTCAGGCCCTGCCGAGACTGGGAGAAACGTAATTCAAAACACCTGACAGGCAGGGTGATCATGCATTCATCCACAGACTCAGTTTATTCTCATAGGGAATAAGGGGTGTTTTAGCAAAGTGCAAAAACAAAGTTGTTTTGATTATTTATTAATAGCTGCCTCTTCTGTAAAGTATTTATGGGAGCATACACAAGAACATAAATACTAAAACACAGCTAAGAATACAGAATCAGACTGAGGGCAGAAATAAGATCCGGGGAAAAGGTGCATATATGGCAGCCATGAATTTCACATGACTGCTACAGTGAACTTCAAATTTATTTTTGGAGAAATGGGAACATTATTGTCAAAGTCTCTTTATCACAGAAGAAGCAACATGCGAGTTCATCTGATGCTGTAAATTATTTTAAAAGCTCTTGACTCTCTGAAGAAAAAACTCGAACCAAGCCTCTGGCTGAAGCAGTGTTGAGAAGATGGCTTGCATAGTGCAGAGACATATTGGAATTAGCAACGTGAACGTTTTGTCATTAGGCTGGCAAAATTGTGACACACAGTTGACACACACACTGAGGCATTTTGGTATTCTTAATGAACATGATAATAGCATAACAAGACCACACTAGTGACAATAGCCCTTTCATAACAATTAGTCTTCTAACACACTATTTTAAAGCACTTTACATTTTAAAATTTGTCAAACTCTCACAGTGATCCTCTGATCCAAATATGATTTACAGTCTCTTGTTTTATGGGGAAGAAAACTGAGACCCAGAAAGGTCACGTATCTTGCAGGGATGATCACTCAGGAAGTGACAGAGCTGAATCATTATTTATCCTGTCTATGATTCACAGAACCACTATCTGGAAGATGCTTGACTTTTACGGAATGGAGATGAAAGCATACATTACTGTGTACGTTATTATAGTTACTACTTTATAGGAAAAAAAACTGAGAGCAGAAAAGTGAAGGTAAAGCCATCGTCACTCTGCTTAGGCGCACAGAACACAGACTGTAAGGCCTACACTTGTTTGGACCAGTTATTTTTGTTTCATTTTCCAACCTGCCCTGGATTTATAGAGTGAACAAACACCAGTGTGGATAGAGCATCCCCAAGAAGGAAGAGTAGCTTGAACTACATGCCTGGCTGTGAGGAGGCGGCGTCTTCCCTGGGGCTGCAGGAGCACCAGCTATGGCCTTGTGTCTTCTGTGTAATGCTGCCCAATCTTTTGTCCACAGGTGAGCATTGTTGCTCTTACAGCAGTGCTGAGACAGTGGGCTTCGTGAAAGTTAGACTATAGGATGAGAAAATATGTTTGCAATAGGATACTAAGAAATTTTTTATTAACTAGTTTGTAGGTGGCTCTTTAAAATGAAGCTAGATCCATATTAAAGAGCACTGGGCTTTTTGCTTAATTAAGCCTAGATTTGCCTCTCTTAAAGAAATGAGGTTGTGGGTTATTTCCGTTATTATTCTACCACTAAACAGGTTATATAAATTAAACATAATGCCTCCCATTTAGTTTTCCACTTTCATTTTCTTTTCTATCTT
Organism: Budorcas taxicolor; assembly: GCF_023091745.1. Taxonomy (NCBI): domain Eukaryota; kingdom Metazoa; phylum Chordata; class Mammalia; order Artiodactyla; family Bovidae; genus Budorcas; species Budorcas taxicolor. Next base: position 59,693,240 of record NC_068931.1, read on the forward strand.
TTAATACTCCCTTATTAGACTATATCAATCCATGTGTTTATGAAATGTAATATCATTACTAAATACTGATGATTTTGTCCTGTAACTGTAAAAGAAGTTTAAAGAAGCAGGAAGTATCTTGTAAATTTTTTATAAATTTCATATTTTTAATGCAGTGCTTTAACTTTTTTATTTAATGGGAAAGGAAGATATATGATAGGATGAATTGAAGAGTATAAAAGAGATAAAGTAAGATTGAGGGGAAGAAGAAGCAATTATGCCTCTGGTAAATGTTAATGTTGCTGTAATTGAGCACAAATTTAGTTCTTATCTCCTGTAGCTATGGCAAAAATGGAAAGTAATTACTAACGGAACTTATCTTCTTGTTTCCATAGCAACTTATGTATATCTCTAGCATTCAGTTTATTGCAGTGTTTTAGAATTAGCTTTCCCGCTAGACTGAGTTCCTTGAGGTCACAGACTCTGCTTACCCAAAATAATTTCTCCAAGAAATACCTATGATTTTACCACCACAAACTGAAACTCATTGTCTATAAAGACAGCTTATTTCTGTCTTCACTTCCAAGTTTTCACAACTATATAAATTTTTCTTACTAAATCTGAAGGGGAGTTTGCTGCTTGGAATATTATGAGAGGTCCATTGGGTAGATGGTTGGATGGCATTACCAACTAGATGGACATGAGTCTGAGCAGGCTCCGGGAGTTGGTGATGGACAGGGAAGCCTGGCATGATACAGCCCACGGGATTGCAAAGAGTTGGACACGACTGAGTGACTGAACTGACCGATTGGGTAGAACATCAGAGTGTGTCCTCAACAAGTTTTATAGCAAATCCAGTATTTGGAAGTGAAATCCAAATATTCATTTCCCATGGTGAAATGTAATTGATTTGAGAACCTAATATTAAAGCACCCATCAGAGTAGTGACTTACAAGAAGCACACTTAGGAGCTGCACACACGGAGATGTTGGGCAGTTTTAGTTAACTCAGAGGTGGAACTGTATACTTAGAGAACTGTGGGTTATGGGTTTACATGTGTGTTCCATGAACCTTGAGGGTTCTGTAGGACTTCAGAATTCACTAAAGAGTAAGGAAGAGATGGGAGCGTTTGATGTTCCAGATGACAAGTCATTTTCAAACAGAAGATGTATTCTGCAGTCAAGTCCAGCTCTTAGCGATGCCATGGACTGTAGCCCACTAGGCTCCTCTGTCTAATGACTTCTCCAGGAAAGAATACCAAAATGGTTGCCATTCCCTTCTCCAGGGGATCTTCCTGACCCAGGGATCAAACCTGGGTCTCCTACTTACAGGCAGACTCTTTACCACCGGAGCCACCAGGAAGTCCTCAATCTTACGAATGTATTGTTTCTGTATGAACTGCATTGCTAAACTGCATTGCTAAACAAACATACAGGCAAATGAGTTTGAAAGATAATGAGTCTAAATATTTAGATGGTTGCTATATACCCTGCAGGAGTGATTCTCAAACCTGGCTGGTCAATCTGTTCACTTGGGGGTCTTTCTATATCTACACGTATGAAGGTCCTGCCCCTTAGAAATTCTGATCTATTAAGTACAAGTTAGAGCACAAAAATTTGTTCTAAAAAATTAAAAAACAAAACAAAACAAAAAACTCTTCAGAGGGTTCTGTGATCACTCAGCTTCGTGGAACCCACTGCTTCTACCACTTCCAAATCCGTAGTCTCTATGGACAGCTGTTAAGAGGTGAAAGGCTGGATTGTGTTCATTTAAAACATAGTCACAACCAAAAGCTGAGGTATGTTTTATTCAGCAGAAAATTGTAAAACTTAGGCCCCGGAGGCAGCATCTCAAGTAGCCTTGAGAGAACTGCTCTAGGAGGTGAGGGGAGGAGCCAGGCTACTTAGAAGTTTTGCAACAAAGGACAGGTAGTCTGAACATCAAAAGATTATTGCTCATTAAAGAACACCAGGTATCCCAAGTTAGGGAATTGGGCGCTTTTCTGTGTGTGGGAAGATACAGGAGTCTGGGCTTACTGGAGTTGTTCCTTTCCTGAGCATCTCACGTGCATCTCTGCTATCTGGGGCCAGGATCTTGTGTTTTTCACATCCTGTGCTCCCTTGGGGCTCACCACAGGGAGTGGCTGCAGTCGGCTCAGTCACAAGTATTCCTCTCCTTCCTGAGTGCCCTTAGGGCTCACCTGCTCACATTGGAGGACCACAGTTGACTGTGACATCTGTGTTTGCTGATATGGCAGGAAATATTCCATTTCCCAACTGTATGTGTTAATACCATCCCCAAATAGCACATGTATGGTATTTAGTATTAATTTTTAAGGAGGAAAACCATTAGTTTTGAATCAAATGGAGACCGTTTCCAAAAGGCACAATGCAAATGAAACATGGTAACTACCACATGAGAAAATGGAGCTAGGAGACTAAGCTCTGTCCTTTTTCTCTCATGACAAAGTTGTTTATTTCTATCTTAGGGAAGTGAGCCAAAACTTAAGTTGGCTTGCATTGTCAGGAAAAACTGTAAATAATCAAAATAAAAGATGTGAAGATAGTAAGATTGCACTAAAAGTAGGAAGGATTTTCATCTGTAACATAAATGTTATTTTCAACATAATGTTGTATAGTGTTTATCATTGTTCTGTATAATTAAGAGTTCTAATATTCTAAATATTTTAAAGGCATTGGTATAACATTTCTGCTCTTGACAAAGTCTAACCCAAGGACCAGTTGGTGAGTTAGCATCAGTAATCAACATTTCTACAATGAATATGTGTGCAGGTATAAGTGTCTTCTGTAAGAAGCAGGTGTAGATAGAGCAAATGAACATTGCTTTATGAAACCATGCAGGAAATTTAAAATGTAGGAATACCAGCCTCTAACTCCTAGGAGCCTAATGACTGAGCATTACCCAAAAAGATGGGGCAAATGTTGTAGTAACACATGATCAGTAATAATAATGGCTAACGTCTCCTGAGTTCTTACTGTGTGACCAACACCATGCTAAGTGATACAGATATACTCATCCCTTGGTATCCTCAGGCATAGTGCCTCCAGATCTCTCACAGATATCAACATCGGTGGATGCTCAAGTCCCTCATATAACATAAAATGGCAGAGTACTTGCAGATAACCTATGCATGTTCTCCTCTGCACTTTAAATTATCTCTAGAATATTTATACCTGACTAAAGTAAATGCTATGTAAATAGTTGTAAATACAATGTAAATGCTATGGAAATGGTTGCTGATGCACAACAAATTTAACTTTTGCTTTTTTAAAACTGTTTGGAATTTGTTTTAGAATATTTTTTATTATTGTTCATTGAATCCAAAGGTGCGGAACCCTGGGGTTACAGAGGGCTGACTGCACAGGCTATCTTTAATATCACAATGACCAGATGACATAGATATAGTATAATTCTACTGGCTGCTTAAATGGTAAAAAATCTGCCTGCAATGCAGGAGGTCTGGTTTCGATCCCTGGGTCAGGAAGATCCTCTGCTGGAGGAAATGGCAACCCACTTCAGTATTCTTGCCTGGAGAATTCCATGGGGGATTCCTGGACAGAGGAGCCTGGTAGGCTACAGTCCATGGGGTCACAGTCAGACACAACTGAGTGACTTACAGACACCCACACAATGATAAGAAGTCAATCTTTATAGAAGCTAGTCGATAAATAGTAGGCTGGAACTTGAACCCTTGCAGTGACTTAAAACTCTTTGATCAGCTCCTGGGGGGAAAATGAACACCTGAATTAGACACTTTCATTACTGCTGTGGTTGAAAAACACACATGAAATGGCCTAAGATGTTGTAGGTGCCCCCAGAATACTGCTCTGTGCAATAGCAATAATAGATTGAGAAAGATTTGCTGTGTTTTTTAAAAAGATGATTCTGTCATATATATGTAATAGTGAGCAGTCCAATCCTTCACTGAGTGTTTATTATTTGATTTTTTTTTCAGCACTTCAGAAAAATATAATTTATAGTCCTGAAAACCATTTGATGTCAAGTTTCTTTAAAATAAACTTAAAAGTAATCTTCTTTTCACTTTTGATCTTAAATTTTTAAATGCCCTTGGAATGAAAACACAACAGTTTTGACTACATGAGACACACAGTCAATTGAATCTAACGTGGTTTTTAAACTTCCCTTCTCAAAAGGGAAAACTAATTTAATCATTCAAAGTGGGCCAATTTTGTGTTGAGACAAACTTTAATCTTTAATAGATTGAAATAAGTGTTCTGATGAACAAAAACCAGTGTGTCAGTATAAGACCAGTTATAAAAGAGGTGCATACATAGAGGATCTGTCTGATCAAGAAAATCAACAAGGAAAAATAAACAATCTAGCCTGTAGAAGGTACTTAATAAATATTTGTTGGATGATGAATTATTTATTTTATATGCGTGAATCAACTATGTGATGTCAAATTTTTTCCTACAAGGTCATACTACTGATGTTAACATAATACAGCTACTAACTTGGGCTTTCCTGATACAAGGAAGATGGAAAAAATTAAAAATAGTGTAGAAGAATTGAAAAAAAATAAAGGAAAAAAAAGCCAGGGAATTTAAAGATTTGGTATGTTTCTGCAACCTCAGGTGCTTAGTTATGCCTAACCCTCTGCGACCCCGTGGACTGTAACACTCCAGGCTCCTCTGTCCCTGGGGATTCTCCCGGCGAGAATAACTGGAGTGGGTTGCCATTTCCTCCTCCAGGAGATCTTCCAGACCCAGGGATCCAAGGCTAGTTTCTTTCATCTCCTGCATTAGCAGTCAGACTCTTTATCACTAGTGCCTCCTGGAAAGCCCTAGCTATGTATGGTGAATTTGAAAGTCAAAAGTCATATTCTCTAAACTTGGAAAGCTGCTTCCAGTCTGGGAGATGGTCAGTTTCCGTAATAAGCGCAGTGCAGGGGTGAGTGAGTAGCATGGGAAGGGCTGAGTAGTGGCAGCAAACTCTTGATCAGTGATCAGGAGAGCCTTGCAAACAATGAAGTTGTTGGATTTTCTGACTGGGATGATACCTACCAGAGTGATTTGGATGTTTGGAGAGTTGGTAAACATATAATGTGTTTCGTCCACCTCCATACCCCATCAGTGAGCGGGAGATTCCTTCACTAGACATATGGGGATGGCTAACGCTTGACACCCAACACTTGACAGATGAGATCACACCAGCTTGTTAGTCACATATACTCACAGCCTCGGGGAGGACCGCTATTCCATGCAAGGCCACCCTGGGGCTGCTCTTGGGAACAGAGCTATCAACCGGGGGCTGGGGAGGCAGGTTTTGAACCATCAAGAAGGTGAGGTGACCCCTGGTTCTCACTCGAGGATGTGACTGGCTTCTTTGAATAATGCCCAGCTAGCAGCGAACTAAAATACCCTAATCTGGAACTAAGCAGGAACTGCTCCAGGCCCCTTTGATAAGGAAGGTCATTCAGCTAAGGGGCCTTATTCTTAGGAACAGAGTCAGGAGACACTGGGCCATTCAAAGCCCTCTCAGTTTCTCCAGGGATCACGGCAGCACTCAGTGTGTTGCTGCTCAGTCACTAAGTCGTGTTCGAAGTTTTGCGACCCCAGGGACTGTAGCCGCCAAGCTCCTCTGCCCATAGGATTTCCTAGGGAAGAATACTGGAGTGGGTTGCTACTTATTTCTCCAGGAGATCTTCCCAATCCAGGGACTGAACCCTAGTCTCCTGCATTGGCAGGTGGATTCCTCACTGCTGAGCCGCCAAGGACGCCTAGCACTAGTGAGTCTTAATTTTAGTCTTTATACCATATGATGATATAAAGCATCCTCAGAGAATGGACACTTTATTCCACATTTTACTAACAGAGTGAATTGCGAAGAGGCCTTAGTTGGGTAGGAAACATTTCTTTCTCCCCTTGAACAGAGGTGAAGTGAAGGGAAGTAAATAGAGCTTTTGGCACGCTGTACCCAGAGCTTCCCCAGTGCCTCAACTGTAAAGAAGCCCCCTGCGGTGCAGGAGACGCAGGGGACTCAGCTTCAGTCTCTTGGGCGGGAAGATCCCCTGGAGAAAGGCGTGGCCACCCACTCCAGTACTCTTGCCTGGAGAATCCCATGGGCAGAGGAGCCTGGCGGGCTGCAGTCCATGGGGTCGCTAAGAGTCAGACAGGACTGAGCAGACGTGTGCATTTCCCATCTCTGTGCCCCTTTGACCTGCTGTCGTCTTCTTGAACTGTTTTCGTCGTGTTTTCGTGCTATTTCTCTGGTTTACTTTGGCCCCTGAGAAGAGCTAGCTTTAATCAGATGTTTGTCTTTCATTCAAATGCTGGTCCATTCTTTGTGCTCATCAGAACTCGGTTTCTCTTGGGTCAGTATCTTCCATGTACGTGCTGTGGCATAAGGAGAGGGAGCTTTTGAACAGCTAGACCTGGTCTCTGGTGTCGAGTCTGCTATTCACTGTGTGGACTTAAGCAACCTCCCTCATTGCTCTGGCGCTGAGTGCTTCCATTTGTCGGACTAATTAGCTGAACTGTGATCTCTAAGGTATCTTTCAGTTTCTCTATCTCATGCCTCTGAATCTGTTCATCAGAGGCCTGGGCCTCAGGCATAGTTTAAGATAAATTAAAAAGTTGGTTCCTATTCTATAAAGAATGAATGTAAGAGGCTTCCTTCTTGAGCTGAGGCTGACTCCAGTTTTGAAGTCTATGTACCCAGGGGATATCACCTGCTTCTACTGACTATTTGGACCTCATTTCGGATTTCATTCCAGATTTTCTATTCTGCCTTTGACAGACTCTAGCTTTGGTTTTTCTTCTGGAATGGTTCTCTCCCCACTCAACTCCCACTCATTAAAAAAAAAAAAAAGATTCTCTTTCTTCCTGCTCAGGTTTCCAGTCTGAGAGTTTATTTGGGGTTTGTATTAGGAAAGGCAACTGTATTAACTGGTGGCTGGAAGGAAAGTCTCTAATTAAGCCTTGAGGGGATGAATAGACCTTGAATTGGATATAATTTGGAATAGCATCACATAGGTGCCTGCCTGCTTTGCGTCCTGATAAATTCATTTGTACTGGCAGTCATTATGGGGGGGACCAGTTTTCTTTCTTTTTCTCCACAATTACCATTCCCTGGTATCTCAGCTGGTAAAGAACCCGTCTGCAATGCAGGAGACCCCAGTTTGATTCCTGAGTCCGGAAGATCCCCTGGAGAAGAGATAGGCTACCCACTCCAGTATTCTTGGGTTTCCTTGGTGGCTCAGCTGCTAAAGAATCTGCCTGCAATGTGGGAGATCTGGGTCCAATCCCTGGGTTGGGAAGATCCCCCGGAGAAGGGAAAGGCTACCCACTCCAGTATTCTGGCCTGGAGAATTCCATGGACTGTATAGTTCATGGGGTCACAAAGAGTCAGACATGACTGAGCAACTTTCACTTCATTTTGCTTCACCATTCCTGAAAGATTTCACTAAATAGTCCTGGTTGGATGTAGTAAAAATCAGCCTTGGTGTCTACTATTACTGATACTTAATTTTATTCAGCCTCGACTTCAAAGTAGATGGTTTCAAAGGGTCTTGTATAAGGAACTAGTCTTGTTTAATATTCTTTTTATCTTTTGTTGATACAGAGGAGAAACCCATAAGGGAAAAAACTAAATGTGATTAAATGAATTCTCATGGGAAACAATTTAAAAAACTGACCTTTTTAAAAAATAAACTGTTGAGATGTAATTGTATGTGTTTAATATTGTTGTTGTTGTTCAGTTGCTAATTTGTGTCTGACTCTTTGCTACCCCATGGATTGCAGTGTGCCAGGATTCCCTGTTCTTCACTATTCCTGGAGTTTGCTCCAACCCATGTCCATTGAGTCGGTGATGCCATCCAACCATCTCATCCTCTGTCACCCCCTTCTCCTCCTGCCCTCCATCTTTCCCAGCATCAGGTTCTTTCCTAGTAAGTCGGCTCTTTCCATGAGGTAGCCAAAATATTGGACTTTCAGCTTCAACATCAGTCCTTCCAATGAATATTCAGGGTTGACTGGTTTGATCTCCTTACAGTCCAAGGGACTCTCAAGAGTCTTCTCCAGCACCACAATTTGAAAACAGCAATTCTTTGACACTCAACCTTCTTAACTCATTATAACTGGTACAATGGGATTGTTAATTGGATATAACCGATATTTAAAATTTAGCAGTGTTATTGAATAATTGTAAAACTTTTTAATGATATGAATGTAATAACATGATAATTTAATAATAAATTTCATCATTATTTAAGCTCCCAATAGAAAAATTAAACCTTGACTTGGTTTGGTAAGGCCTTTCTATAAAATTCAAAGCTAAGGAAAAGAGAGAAGTTTTAACAAGGGCAATGAAGAGCTTTGGAAATGCAGACCATTATTCTGATCAATACAGCTGACAACTTCCTGTTCTGAGAGGAAGGCAGAAGCAGTGTTAAGTGAGTAGTTTGATGACTTGTTGAGACTTCCAGGTGAATCAGTCAAGGGGCACTATAGGTATAAAGTCATTCAAAATATTGCACATTAGATTCTAATTTGCCTATCCCACTTTGGATCAGCTGGTGGAAAATGTACACATATTTTGATTTCAGAACAATTCAGAAGAACAAAACTCATGCTTCTCAAGGGAAAGATTTGACTGTCTCTGTGACACTTGAGGTTTCTGTTGCTGGTTTGCATTCCTGCTGCGCTTGCCTCAGGAAGTCACGGCAGGACTAGAAATATACATCACTGTGCCAAGCAGCCAGGATAGGAATAAAGAGTATGAGCTTCGCAGTTAAACAGATACATGTGAAATCTGTCTTCTCTGTTTACTGTGTGCCTTTAAAACTTTTGCTTGACCTCTCTGAGTTCTGGGTATCTCATGATACTTACCAATACCATAACTTTGGCCCATGAGAGAAATACTGTAAAAGGCAGTGTCTAGAATATTTTAAGGCTTTACAAATGCTACTTAATATTATTTTACTCAAAGAAATTCTATCTATGATACTCCTCTCCATGAAAAACTTAGTCTAATTATCTTGTATTATGAGAATAATCTTAGCCTGCTGTGAAGCAATAACTTAGCATGAAACCCAATGGAGTTAATCATTACTAGACTGCTAGACTGGTTTTCTCCTTTATTCAAAATTTGATCCCCAAGATCACCTGGGAGGCAGCCCAAACGAAGGCTGAGGTTAGAGACTCTTAAGTTACTTTGATTTTGAAAAAGGGCAAGTTATAACTTTATAAATTTATGAAGACCAAGAAAATAAATATTTTTATAATACAACAATTGTTTACTTCTCTGGCCTTTTTATGCTTCTAGATGTTAATTTAACAAATATGCTTTGCATTTAGGGTCCATGCTACATCAGTATTTTTCTTTTCTAAACAGATTAATGCTATATTAGGAGTTGAAAAAAGTCATAAACATTTATATCAAGCATACTGTAATAAAAACCATCATCTTGTGGGTCACTTTTTAAAATTACTATTTTATAGAATAAATTCATTTATGAAAAGTTGACTGCTAATCTTTTTAAATTAAGTGATACCCCGTAGATAAAAGTCATCTGTAGCTGTTTAGTTTGTCCACTGAAAGGTTAAGATAATGACCCACTGCAATGAAACATGTTCACAACCCTAGGTTATCCAAAAATCTGTTTTCCTTCTTCAACCTTTCCCTTGAGGTAAAGGACTATATTTTTAAACTGAAGACTAGAGTACAAAAGTGGGTACTGAAGTTTGGTGTTATAGCTGAGTGTTAGAGATAAGCGAGGAAGCATAATTTGGATGCAGAAAAAAAAAAAAAAGAGCATTTTTTAGGATATTTCTGGTTGTAGGACAAATGTTATATGAAATCTTTTAGATCAAAAGTATTCCAGGACTTCCCTGCTGGAGCAGTGGGAAAGCACCCGCCTGCCAACACAGGGTACGTGGGTTTGGTCCCTGGTCTGGGAAGATTCCACTTGCCTCGGAGCAACTGTAGCCCACCTGCCACAGCCGCTGAGCTGGCGCTCTAGAGCCCAGGCTCTGCACTCAGGGAAGCCACTGCAAGGACAGCCCTCTCCCAACTAGTGAGCAGGCCCCACCGGCCACAACTGGAGAAAGCCCACATGCAGCCACAAAGAGCCAGAGCAGCCAGAAACAGATACGTAAATAGATGAAAGTCAGCTTCCTAGAAAGAAAAGCAGCTGTGAGTGGGTGTTCAGAGACGTGGAGGTGAGCGCGGGGGAGGGGAAGCCTTCTGTGGTCCTGATCGATCAGGTCTCCATCTTTAGGGAGCTTATGCCTCTGGACTGTGCGCTTTACAAGTATTTCAGAGTTTTTTTCCCTCTCCCCTCTGGTGAGGTAGGATGGCTGCATTAGATTAGTGTTGGGAACAGGCATACCTCAGAGACCCTGGAGTTGGTTCCTACCACTGTGATAGAGTGAATATTTTAATGAAAAAGCCACATGAGTTTTTTTTCTTTTTTGACTTCTCAGTGCATATGCAAGGTATACTGCTGTATTATATTATTCAATAGCATTGATTTACTGGATTTGATGGGATTAGAGAATGTGATAAATATATACACATGTATGTACATTCCATTGACATGCATATCTCCATGTGCACATTGTGACTTGCTCCTGCACACACACCACGATTCGCCCAGACATGTCACATGCCACAGTACAGGGCCCGTGTCACTGCCTGGACACACCACCACAGGAGTGCCCCTGCGTCTAGATACACCAGGTGTGTGGGGACACAACCGGGCACACCAAGGGGCCGTCGCGACATGACTGGATGTTGAGCCGCTGCCTGGATTGAGGTGCACAAGGATGAGCCCCTGTCGGAAACGCCCGCCTCTCGACACACCAGGGAACGTCTCGACACCGCGCCCATGCAGACGCGCAGCTGTGAAAGCCTTGGTGTCGCAACCCATTCCTCCTATCGTGACAGAAGGAGCCGTCCTGAGATGCATGAACGTGTTTCGAGGCCTCTCCAATCGCCGACACGTGACCACACCACGTGTGGTCCCTTCTCCTGGACCCGAGTGCCCCCTGGCCCGACCCCAGGCCAGGCAGGCCCCCCATCGGGACACAATGCGTATGGAGCCCGTGCAGCATGTCAAGACAGAAAACCACACCGCGGCCAAACCCTTTCTGCAGCGGCACGCTCACTATTGCAACCCACCACCCCGTGCTACAGCACGCCCTCTTGTGCTGTGACCCAAGGGGGCCGCGAAACAGGGAGATGCCGCGACACAAAGCGTGTCACAACACGCACGCAGAGCCACGCCGGAGACGCCCGCACACCGCGATGTGTCAGAGCGCGCCGCGCGGATTGCGAGAGCGTGGCACAACGGAGGGAGTGTCGCAAGCGCCCCCTGGGAGGTCAGCATGGATTTTCTATGTTGTGACACGCACCAATGTGATTTTTCCTTCTGGAAAAATGCGGTCTTACAGACTAGGGGATTAGGTCCAGGCAGAACCCAGCTAGGTCACCTGGCCCAGCTACGTCTGCCCTGTAAAGGCCAGCGAACTGCCCTGGGAGCCTGAATGCTGCGGGTACAGCTCACACAGAGAGGAGCTTACCAGTGCCTCTCCTCCTGGCTCAGCTGGTAAAGCATCCGCCTGCAATACGGGAGACCTGAGTTCCATCCCTAGGTTGGGAAGATTCCCCTGGAGAAGGGAAAGGCTCCCCACTCTAGTACTCTGGCCTGGAGAAGTCCATGGACTGTAACCCATGCCGTTGCAAAGAGTCAGACATGACTGAGGGATTTTCACTTTCAGTAATGGGTAAGAAAGACAGTGAACGCTTGTCCCAGAATGTCACGAGAAGTTTGCCTTGGAGTTCCTCACTGCCTCCAGCCTGTTAACAAATAGAGTGAACGGCTTTGTTAAATGATTCACCCATTGGGCAACATCTCATATAGCATGCAGAGAGGTTTCCTGGTTTGGAAATTTATATTTACCATCATAAGGTAGAGAAGGGCCGTGTAACATCTATTATATCCCAAGTCTTAATTCTACTAAGACATTTTATTCTTATTTAAATACAGTCTCAGAAAGACTTTATTATTTTTATCAAGTTTGTTTTTCACCAGCGTCTCGGGAGAAGTCCACTGGGAAGAGTGGCTTCATTGGATTGGTGGTGTTGCTGTTTAGTCCCTCAGTTGTGTCTGACTCCTTTCCCACCCCTGCCAGGCTCCTTTGTCCATGGGATTTCCCAGACAGAGATACTGGAGTGGGGTGCCGTTCCTTTTCCAGGAGGTCTTCCTGACCCAGGGAAGGAACCTGCATCTCCTGCACTGGCAAGTTAGTTCTTTACCACTGAACCACGTGGCAAGGCCTTTATCTAGACTGCAACTCCATATTCTTGATTATCTGCAGAGGTCACCTTCTTTTTCCTTAACAATTTATACCAATACCTTATATATAAATATATAAGTCCTTGGTTAAAGGGGTGATAATTACAGTTTCTGAGTCCATAGCATAGGTTTTAGAGTAATTCATAAATGTGTTCAGTTAATCTCTGAAAATTAACTAGGTCTGTGATCTTGTGTAATTTATTTAATTTCAATGAAGCTGAGTATATTTATGTGCAAAATGTGTCTAAAAGTGTCAGAGTTTTTTTAGGGTGAAATTAGATTAACATAGTAGACAGGCAGACGCTTTAACCTCTGCACCACCAGGGAAGCCCCAGTAAATATTTAAATGGGATTAACTAATCTTTTTATTGGATTTATTAATATATGTCATAATATATTTTTAATAAAAGGGTGGATTCATTTCCCTGTATGTTCCTCGTGAAGCCAAACATCCCATGGCTTAGATCTGATACTTTGTCTTGGTGAGTTAAAGCATTTCATAACCTCTTATGCTTTTTATTAAAAAAATATTAAAAACCTACAAATTGAATTCATTTAAGATAGTATAATAGAAAGCTAGTTGAAATTATTATGCCATTTCCAAATATAAAATGCTTGTGAAAGCACAAAATTAAATCAAAGGGAAATTTTGCTTTCTACCATAATGGAATCATCGGAGCTAGGTTAGCCCTATTGTCATAATTCTATTAATATAAAATAGGGGGAAAAATGCTGGTTTTGAGCAACAGGCAAAGCAAGTCTGTGGTAGGAGAAGCTGAGTTTGGAGGATATGGAAACTGTACTGTACTTGAAATTCTCCTATAAATCCAAAATTGGTCTAAAATTTTTAAAAAAATGATTGAAAAACACAATTCTCTCTTACATACTACTTTGCAACTTGCTATTCCCATTATTTATAATACAGAGTAATTTATTATATAATGTAACCAAATTTATTGAACAACCCTTTATTGAACTTTATAGTATCTGAAATAATGTTATAATGCAATTTGTTGCACAAGCTTTTTTTTGGCCTAGTGGTTTGAAAGGATATACTTCAAAATGTCACCAGTAGTAACTGATGGATGGACAGGTGGAAGTGATTTTTTTATATGTTTATGATTTTACATCGCTTCTCAATTTTCTTTCTTTGTTTTGAAGATGTATTATTTCTATAATGAGAAGATTTTGTCTTGGTTTCCTCAAGTTTTTCCTCTTTCTTTTCTTTTCTAAAATTCGTTTATTAGATAGAGCAGTACCATTTTAAGAAATATTATATAATTATAAAAATCCAGGAGAAAAAAATCAGAACAATGTACTAGATGTATTGGGATTAAGGCAATCAAGTACAATAAGCCCATCCATTACAGTTTCTGAGTTTATTGTAGCCCATGGCATGGTTTTGCAGTCTTTTTTCAGGTAACCCTGAAGGTCCATCGGATCCTTTCAGGGGGAATGGGAGGTCAGCCCCACTTTTATAATAAAACTAGTAAGTTATTTTTCTTTTTCACTGTGTTCACATTTGCACCGGTGGTACAAAGGCAAAGAAGAAGAACATTAGTGGTTCCTCAGCACAAATTGAGTTACGCCGAGCTGGCCTCCTAGACATGAAGACTTTGCTCTCGCAGTCAACCCAAACCAACCCCAACGCACACACACAGCTTCACAAAAGCCCAAAGCAGAACCAAGGAAGCAAACAAAAGCCTAGTTTTGCTTAGGAATGTGCGGGAGGCCGAAGTGGAGACTCTTTGCTTAGCAGACGCTGGTCTTTGAATGCCACGCCGTGCTCACTCCCCTCCGCGAGTGTGCCCCGGAGACGAGACGGCCTGCTCTGCAGGTCTCCCGGCGCCTCTCTCCTCTCTCACTGGAGCAGGTTGCCTTCCCCTGCTCCAGGCGATCTGCATGGCCCAGGGATGGAACCCCTGTACCTTGCTTCTCCTGCAAGGCAAGCGGGTTCTCTACCACTTTGTTGCCTGGGAGAAATAGTCTATATAAGGCAATAGGAAATACACGTAAAGCAGCTGCTGGGCAGCGAACCACCAAGCTTGTCCTAAGGAGAAGCACCCGTTCCACTGAATGCTGAGCTGAACTGGCACCTTTTTTTCATCTAACACTGTTTTCACTTTAAAGAATGACTGACAATCTATGGTTCTTTTAGACGTGGGTATTTGGCAGACATTTTATTACCAATGAACAGAATGAGTCTGCCATTTAGAGGAAAACAATTAAAAAACATTCTCCTACATACGTTTAGGAGCCAGTCTTTCAATGTGTTAATTTTCTTATCTGGAATATTCAAAGACTGGCTCCTAAAGGTATGTAGGAGAATTTATTATTTTTTTTTTAATTTTGAGGATAAAAAAGGAACTGCTAGAAAGAAAACGCACACACAAACACACAGGCACGCATAGACACAAACTAGTTGCAAAGGAAGAAATAAGAGGCTTCTTGAACTGTGAGTTACACAAGCAACAAACACGAAGAAGCAACAGATAGTTTTCACAGGACATATTGTGACAAACATCTCTCGTGCATCAAGCTGGGTTATTATGATATTGCAGTGTGAAGACATTTTTTGTTATTCAAAGACTCAGATAATATATTACTTTTATTATTTTCACAAAAACAACGACACAGCAGCAAGCACAGCACTCAGAGACTGAATGAAGATAGAGAGAAACAAATGCAGATGTAGGCAGAGGCATAGAGGCAGACGCAGAGGCAGGTACGGACAGAGGCCCGCGGCAGCTGCTGGGGAGACGAGGAGCTGACTGCTCTCCGACAGTCCTTCTTAAAACCAATTCATACAGTGAAAACCAGAGTAAAACCAGTCAAGAAAGACAGTTCATACAGTAAAAGACAGAGAGGACAGAAAACAAGGTACCATGAAATACGAAGACAGCATAAGACAATTAAACAACAGGAATGAGACCGAATACGTTCTTTTAAAATTTAGGTGTAAGAAAATAAAACATACCTGTTAAAAGATAAATGTTATTAGTGCCATGTAACAAAATCCAGATATTTGAGTGTTTGCCAAGAAACATTCCTCAAATAAAGTGCTACAGAAAGTTACCACGAGGCATAGTTGCAGTGTAAGAGGTTAATGAGAAGAAATTGGATTTGGGATGTATGGGAACTCTTTGTACGATGCTTGTTATTTTTCTGTAAATCCAAACTTGGTCTAAAATTAAAAGTTTATTTTAAAAAATAGAACACTACTCCATAGACTGCTTTGCAACTTGCCCTCGTTTTGTATAGGTGTATGTTGCAGAAGGTTTCCCATATTAACAATGGTAGATTTACAGTAGTATTTGTAATCTTTGCAGACTAATCCATCATGTAATACAATAGCGTTTCTTTTAAAAATCCTTTGCTGAATTTTATATATCTGAAGCAGTGTTGTAATGCTCCACATTCTCCAAGCCAGGCTTCAACAGTATGTGAACCGTGAACTTCTGGATGTTCAAGCTGGATTTAGAAAAGGCAGAGGAACCAGAGATCAAGTTGCCAAAGTCCGCATCTTTTTATATATATTTTTTTCTTTTTCACTGTGGTTCCTCACAGGACACTGAATACAGTCCCTGTGCTACGCAGGAGGACCCTGTGTATGCGTTCTATGTATGATGCTTTGCATCGGCTGTTCCCAAACTCCCAGTTCTTCCCTCCTCCATCCCCCACCTTGGCAACCCCGTCTGTTCTCTATGTCTGTGAGTCTGTATTTCATAGGTATATTCATTTGTGTTGTAGTTTAGATTCCATGTACAAGTGATATCATATGGTACTTGTCTCTTTCTGACTTTCTTTGCTTAATATGATAATCTGTAGCTCCAGCCATGTTGCTCCAAATAGCATTATTCATTCTTCTCACACTAAGCTGTTTCAATATCCTATATGTAATTCATAGTTTTAAATGCTGTTATTAAATCAGAAAAATCAGAAAATCAATATCCAATTAAAAATTAGGAAAAAGTAAAATAAGTGTAAGGAAATCACATCAAAACCATGAATGCTACCTAATAGTAAAAATGCTATTCAATAAGTAAGTGAAATTGCTCGTCTTTGAAAACACCATTACAGTACACATCCTTCAGTGAGGGTAATTAAGAGAAAAAGACAGCAAGTCTGAATTCAAGTTTTAGATTAAAAAATATATTTCCCAGAATATAGAGTATCTAACATATTAATTAATATCAATGAGAATATCTTGGTGGAATTACTATCCTGCACTCTTCAAATATGGCTTCATTTACCAAATTAGAGTTAAGTAAAACAGTATCAGAGTAGACTACTTTTCCATTTTAAATGACTTTGTAAACTGGACTTATGAAGTTCTATATTTAAGTTTACACAGACCTATAAGACTCTTTTCTTTTTTTAAAATTTATTTTATTAAAGTATTGTTGATTTACAATGATGTGTTAATTTCTCTTTCACGCAAAGTCATTCAGTTACATATATGTGTCAATGCACACTTGCATGCACACACATATACATACACGTATATATTCAGTTATGTGTGAATGAATATATGTTATATACACATACTTTTTCATATTCTTTTCCATTATGGTTTATCACAGAATACTGAATATAATTCTCTGTGCTGTACAGTGGGACCTTGTTATGAGACTGTCCTTTCTATATATTTACTGTTCTAGATCTTAAAGGAAGAATGCTTCCCAATTTTTTCCATTAAAGTAATATAACACTGATTTCCAAACTGCAAAAGACATAGTTATCTGGCATCCCATTTTCTTTACACAGCCGTGAATCAAGGCTCACGTGTATCCCCAAAGTGTGCTCTCTGCAGACCAGCTCGAGGGCAAGCCAGTTCGTAAACTTCTGTCATCCGGTGGGTTGTGACCACACTTTTTCCAATGACGTGTAATTCCTAACATCGGAAGGAGGGTCTCCTTTCAAGATTTCCCCTTCTAGAGTGTGTGCCCTTAGTCCCTGCATGCTGTACAGAATTCTCTTACATTTAATAGTTACTCTTAAAGTGTTAATTGCTCAGTCATATCCGACTCTTGGCGACCCCATGGACTGCAGTCCACCAGGTCCCCTGTCCATGGAATTCTTCAGGCAACAATGTTGGTGTGGGTAGCTGTTCCCTTCTCCAGGAGATCTTCCTGACCCAGGGATTGAACCCAGGTCTCCTGCACTGCCGACAGATTCTTTACCATCTGAGCCACCAAGGAAGCCCCACTCTTAAATCACGGTTTAATAATTCTTTATATTTAACTTCTCAGTAATATTAAATCACTACATGGCTTCACGGAAGAACTGTACAAAAAAGATCTTCACGACCCAGATAGTCATGATGATGTGATCACTAATCTAGAACCAGACATCTTGGAATGTGAAGTCAAGTGGGCCTTAGAAAGCATCACTACGAACAAAGCTACTGGAGGTGATGAAATTCCAATTGAGCTGTTTCAAATCCTGAAAGATGATGCTGTGAAAGTGCTGCCCTCAATATGCCAGCAAATTTGGAAAACTCAGCAGTGGCCACAGGACTGGAAAAGGTCAGTTTTCATTCCAATTCCAAAGAAAGGCAATGCCAAAGAATGCTCAAACTACCGCACAATTGCACTCATCTCACATGCTAGTAAAGTAATGCTCAAAATTCTCCAAGCCAGGCTTCAGCAATACATGAACTGTGAACTCCCTGGAGTTCAAGCTGGTTTTAGAAAAGGCAGAGGAACCAGGGATCAAATTGCCACCATCTGCTGGATCATGGAAAAAGCAAGAGAGTTCCAGAAAAACATCTATTTCTGCTTTATTGACTATGCCAAAGCCTTTGACTGTGTGAATCACAAGAAACTGGAAAATTCTGAAAGAGATGGGAATACCAGACCACCTCACCTGCCTCTTGAGAAACCTATGTGCAGGTCAGGAAGCAACAGTTAGAACTGGACATGGAACAACAGACTGGTTCCAAATAGGAAAAGGAGTATGTCAAGCTGTATATTGTCACCCTGCTTATTTAACTTCTATGCAGAGTACGTCATGAGAAACGCTGGGCTGGAAGAAATACAAGCTGGAATCAAGATTGCCAGGAGAAATATCAATAACCTCAGAAATGCAGATGACACCACCCTTATGGCAGAAAGTGAAGAGGAACTAAAAAGCCTCTTGATGAAAGTGAAAGAGGAGAGTGAAAAAGTTGGCTTAAAGCTCAACATTCAGAAAACGAAGATCATGGCATCCAGTCCCATCACTTCATGGGAAATAGATGGGGAAACAGTGGAAACAGTGTCAGACTTTATTTTTTGGGGCTCCAGAATCACTGCAGATGGTGACTGCAACCATGAAATTAAAAGACGCTTACTCCTTGGAAGAAAAGTTGTGATCAACCTAGATAACATATTCAAAAGCAGAGGCATTACTTTGCCGACTAAGGTCCGTCTAGTCAAGGCTATGGTTTTTCCTGTGGTCATGTATGGATGTGAGAGTTGGACTGTGAAGAAGACTGAGCACCGAAGAATTGATGCGTTTGAACTGTGGTGTTGGAGAAGACTCTTGAGAGTCTCTTGGACTGCAAGGAGATCCAACCAGTCCAATCTGAAGGAGATCAACCCTGGGATTTCTTTGGAAGGAATGATGCTAAAGCTGAGACTCCAGTACTTTGGCCACCTCATGTGAAGAGTTGACTCATTGGAAAAGACTCTGATGCTGGGAGGGATTGGGGGCAGGAGGAGAAGGGGACGACCGAGGATGAGATGGCTGGATGGCATCACTGACTCGATGGACGTGAGTCTGAGTGAACTCCGGGAGCTGATGATGGACAGGGAGGCCTGGCGTGCTGCGATTCATGGGGTTGCAAAGAGTCGGACACGACTGAGCGACTGAACTGAACTGAACTGACGTGCCTTCTGTCTCCTGATTGGACCCAGACTGATACTAGCTTCCTTGGTTTTGATATATCATTCAATGGACCCTGTGAAAATGAGTGGGCAGCATTGCTTCCACCACAGGCTTTTTCTTAAAAGACAGCTTTATTGAGGTTATAACAGACATACGAATATCATATATGTTTAAGCTGTGTGACTTGATGTTTTGATATGTATACATTGTTAAATGATCACCACATCAGGCTAATTATTACATCCATCACCTCTATATAGTTACCATTTCCTTTTCATGTGTGATTGAAAATTTAATTTCATAGATACCCTGTTAGCAAATTTAAAGTATGCAATATAGTATTAATGATAGATACCAGGCCACCAGGCTGTATATAAGATCTCAAGAACTCACCTTCCGTAACTAACCTTTTGCCCTTTGAACAGTGTCACCCTTTCCTGCGAGTCTTTGGGAACCACTATTCTACTCTCTGCTTGTATGAATTTGTCTACCCCAGTGCCCCCTTGGGCTTCCCAGGTGGCTTAGTGGCAAAGAATAGGTCTACCAATGCAAGAAGTGCAGGAGGCCCAGATTCCATCCCTGGGTCACGAAGGCCCCTTGGAGAAGGAAATGGCAACCCACTCTATTATTCCTACCTGAAAAATTCCATGGATGGAGGAGCCTGGCAGGGTACAGTCTATAGAGTCATGAAGAGTCTGACGTGCCTGAAGCGACTAGGCATGCAGTCCCCGCTTGTCTGAGGCCACTCTGTCTGCAGTTTCAGTGACTCTCAATGAACCGTGATGTGATGATATTAAATGGAAGATTCCAGGAACAAATGATTCCTAAGTTTTGTATTGCACCCCATTATGAGTAGTGTGATGAAATCTTGCGCTGACCAGCTCCATCTCTTGGTGTGAATCTCCCCTTTGTCTGAAGTCTCCAGGCTCTTAAATGCTTGTTATCAGATTGACTGTCAATGTATCAGTTTTTTTGTACAAGTAACCCTTATTTTACTTAATATTGGCCCCTAAAAGCAAGAGTAGTGATGCTGGCAAGTTGGATATTGTCTTATTTTACCTAATTTATAAATGAAACTTTATCATAAGTAAGGACTTCCCTGGTGGCTCAGACAGTAAAGCGTCTGCCTACAATGCGGGAGACCTGGGTTCAATCCCTGGGTTGGGAAGATCTCCTGGAGAAGGAAATGGCAACCCACTCCAGTATTCTTGCCTGGAAAATCCCATGGATGGAGGAGCCTGGTGGGCTACACAGTTCATGGGGTCGCAAAGAGTCAGGCACGACTGAGCGACACTCACTCACTCGTGCACGTATAAAGAAAAACACAACACACGTAGGGTTCGGTATTATCTATGGTTTCAGATATACAGTGGGGGTCTTGGAAGGAATTTTCTGTGGTTAAGGGGAGACTACTCTATTTTAGATTCCGTATCTAAAATGAGACCATGCAGTATTTGTCTCTTTAAAGTTAGCTACAAAAAGGGACTATAATTTATCACAAAATATGTCTTGAATTAATTGACTCTTGAGATTGCCTCTCTTCTAACTTCCAAATTTCAATCCGTTTCAATTTCATACTGTTCTCAGTTGGCAGGAATCTCAAAGTTAACTTCTCAGTATTTCCAGCCCAAGTGTGTTCAAGGTCCCTGGCAGAAGGTGGGGCTATAGTGGAGGGTCTTATGGACACAGGGCTTCTACTATTACATCAGTGTCTTCATAACCTATATGATATTTCAGAACTGATTGAATATAAGCCCTGATGATCACCAATATTATCCCTGTAGGGAAATGCATGAATTTGGAACTAGCAGCAGGAAAGCCACTGAAGCTTACATTTGTTTAAATAAACCTCAAATATACGAGATTGGGTTTCAGGCATGAGCTGGGGATCCTGTAGTCCATCGGGCTGCAAAGAGTCAGACACGGCTGAGTGACAAGAAAGCCTAATGAGCAGTAAATGGAGGAAGAGAAAATATCTGTCCAGATGAATGAAATCTTTTCTCATTCCTATCTTAAGATTATAAGCTATATTTATATTTTCTAAACTTTAGTCTTTATAAGGAGAAGCCAACAAATGTTTTTCAGTAGAAGAATTGAACTATCTCACAAGAACAGAGGAAATCCTGATCTATACAAACATGCTTTTTTGATTTATCCTTCTGGAATCCAAAAACATCAAGTGCTTAACATGTCGAATCCAGGAAACTAAAAGAAGAAAATCTCTGTTGTTTAGTAGAAAAAAAAATCAGTGCTTATAAGAGAAAAGTGGTTGGTGATTTGCTACCATGAAATCAGAAATTTCTTTGTTCAAAGATGGAAGGTAGAAAATAATTGATTGTATCATCAATAATAAGACTCACAATTTTCCATTTTATTATCTTCAGACTACTGAGAGTCAGAAAGTTGATTCATAGGACGAAGCCCATAAATGACACAAATGTCTCTAACAAAGGAAAACACCAGTCTCCCCTTCTTCAAAATTCAGTATCACCCTTTGATTGAACTGAACATTCTTGTAAGTGAATAGAAAATAAGCAAAGTGATTCTATTCTTGAGGTTTCTACTATGTCCTTCAATTGAAATCAACTAAAGGCCAGTTTATCACTGACATAAAGCAACCAAGAAACCATGCAACCGGAAATAAAGAGCACATTTCCAATAATGTTATCTATCACACACATTGTTTCAGAAATCAAGATTCTTACTAGAAGACAGAAATGTCGGCAGGCGGTCAGCATGGGCATGTTCTGGGGATAGAAGAGTACCCTCATGCTCTGCACTATTAACTCACATACCCCATTTCTTGGAACCGCGTAAATGCTATGTATTTACCGCCTTTGAAGGTGGTTTTGCAAGTTGTCATCACGTGATGTTCCCTGAGATTCAGTCTTAACATCATCAGTTTCACCACATTAGAGTGATAAAATCGTTTCTGCTACATCTCATCCTATTGCTTTGCCCAGGTGCATTCCCCGAGGGTGACTTGGCTTATTTATGAATTTATCTACTCATAGAAACCATCAGCCATTGAGATAAAATGATTAGTCTTAGCACAGTCCTACTCACTCACTTCATGGAGTTTTAGGTCCTGTAAACATCAAACTGTTTCCCTTATATATATATACTTGTGACGTTTAGAGAGGCAAAGCATTTTTATTATCACTGACCCTCCCAAAGAGTTACCAATTTCTTTAAGCTTTGGCAGGTGTACCTCCCGTAAAGGGAAACGTCCCAGGCATTCACAATCGCTTAGAAGAAAGAGTGTGTGACTTCATGCACGTGAGAACCCTGAGCATGCACTCATGAAGACAACTGTTTCTTTTTCAAGACATCACTGCTGCACAAAGAACACTAGAAATGTGCTCTCCTTTAACAGTGTGCACATTACAATGCTTTGAAATTAAGTAAAGCCTGATTTTAATCCAAGCTCCACGTCTTACTTACACGAATAGGTTCATCTTTGAGCCTCATCTTCAAAGTGAAGAAAAACGGCCCCACTGTTACAGGGCTGTTTTGAAGCCCTGTAAACGAGAAGCCTAGGGCGTGTGAATGGATTCATGTCTCAATGGACATGAGTTTGAGCAAGCTCTGGGAGATGGTGAGGGACAGGGAGGGCTGGCATGCTGCAGTCCCCGGGGTCACAGAGAGTCAGACACGCCTGGGTGAATGAGCAGCAGCAACAGGGGCATGTGAAAGATACATTCCTGCAAGTAGTGATGGGAGATTAGACACAGTGTCCGTGCATCAGTAATATCACTACAAAAATGTATCCACATTATCCCTGAGGCAATGAACGTAAGCAGTTGCCACAGGCCATTTCTCCTGTTCTATACCCAACTGATGTGCAAAGACTTAGCGTATAATGATAGTTACTGTAACTAGGGAGAACAAAGGTAGGAAACTGAACTCCTGCTCTGTGCCAGGCATTTTTCAAGGCTTATTCTGTTAAAAGTACAGTTATAATGAACTTCCATGACTTTTTTAGAGAAACCATTTCCTGTCGAGAGAACTCCAGCTCTTCACGAGGAAACTGTTGTTGTTTGATCACGTAGTCGTGTCCAACTCTTTTGTGACCCCATGGACTGTGGCCTGCCGCATTCCTCTGTCCATGGGATTGCCCAGGCAAGAATACTGGAGTGGGTTGCCATTTCCTTCTCCAGAGGACCTTCCCAACCCAAGGAGCAAACCCACACCTTCTGCATTGACAGGCGGATTCATCACCACTGAGCCCCCGGGGGCGCTCATGACGAAGAAGTGCCTTTTATTTCTCTGCAGACTTTAGCTCTCTCCTTCACCTGGTGTATGCCCAGGAAGATCCTGCAAGAGTTCCCAGACGGGGCAAGACTTCAGGCTTTGCGTTTCTTTCCTCTAGAGAACCATACAGAGAGGACTGAGGCACGATGTGAACGAGCGTGATAATGTCTGGGGTGTGCGTAACCGTGCGGTGAAGCTTGGTAGCACTCACGTGACATTCCTCTTTCCTAAGATTTGCGGGATCTTTTCATTGTCCCTCTATCTTCTTGCCCTTGAATATCACACTTATAGGCATATATTCAAATATAAGGATGATTTTGTTTCAATTGAGTAGAATGGAAGAAAAAATAAATCCTCACACACTGTCCATTTGAGTCATAGAAGAGTATTCAAATTTGCACTTTTCTTTACTGGATTGTGTTTCTTGGCTTCTCATAAAAAAAGAGTTCTAAGATATAAGGTGACGATCTCATGTTACATTGTACGATTTTTACTATTAACTAATATAACTATTTGCTAATAACTAATTGTTATTAGTTATTATATTGTAACTATAATATAATACATTTTCCAGGACTTGAAAAGGTCAGTTTTCATTCCAATCTCAAAGACAGGCAATGCCAAAGAATGCTCAAACTGCCGCACAATTGCACTCATCTCACACGCTAGTAAAGTAATGCTCAAAATTCTCCAAGCCAGGCTTCAGCAATACTTCCATATGTTCAAGCTGGTTTTAGAAAAGACAGAGGAACCAGAGATCAAATTGCCAACATCCTCTGGATCATGGAAAAAGCAAGAGAGTTACAAAAAAACATCTATTTCTGCTTTATTGATTATGCCAAAGCCTTTGACTGTGTGGATCACAAGAAACTGTGGAAAATTCTGAAAGAGATGGGAATACCAGAGCACTTGACCTGCCTCTTGAGAAACCTATATGCAGGTCAGGAAGCAACAGTTAGAACTGGACATGGAACAACAGACTGGTTCCAAATAGGAAAAGGAGTCCGTCAAGGCTGTATATTGTCACCCTGCTTATTTAACTTCTATGCAGAGTCCATCATGAGAAACGCTGGGCTGGAAGAAGCACAAGCTGGAATCAAGATTGCCGGGAGAAATATCAAGAACCTCAGATATGCAGATGACACCACCCTTATGGCAGAAAGTGAACAAGAACTCAAGAGCCTCTTGATGAAAGTGAAAGAGGAGAGTAAAAATGTTGGCTTAAAGCTCAACATTCAGAAAACGAAGATCATGGCATTTGGTCCCATCACTTCATGGCAAATAGATGGGGAAACAGTAGAAACAATGGCTGACTTTATTTTTTTGGGCTCCAAAATCACTGCAGATGGTGACTGCAGCCATGAAATTAAAAGACACTTACTCTTTGGAAGGAAAATTATGACCAACCTAGATAGCATACTCAAAAGCAGAGACATTACTTTGCCAACAAAAGTCCGTCTAGTCGAGGCTACGGTTTTTCCAGTAGTCATGTATGGATATGAGAGTTGGACTATAAAGAAAGCTGAGCACTGAAGAATTGATGCTTATGAACTGTGGTGTTTGAGAAGACTCTTGAGAGTCCCTTGGACTGCAAGGAGATCCAACCAGTCTATCCTAAAGGAGATTAGTCCTGGGTGTTCATTGGAAGGACTGATGTTGAAGCTGAAACTCCAATACTTTGGCCACCTGATGCGGAGAGCTGACTCATTTGAAAAGACCCTGATGCTGGGAAAGATTGAAGGCAGGAGAAGGGGATGACAGAGGATGCAATGGTTGGATGGCATTACCAACTTGATGGACATGGGTTTGGGTGGACTCTGGGAATTGGTGATGGACAGGGAGGCCTGGTGTGCTGTGGTGCATGGGGTTGCAAAGAGTCGGACACGAATGAGTGACAGAACTGAATAACTAATTGCTATTTATTAATAATAAATATTGCTATTTAAAGAATCAATGATTTAGTTTTTTGTTACTGTTGCTGATATTCACTAGAATGTGAGATAATAAATATCAATGTCTCCAGCAAAACATAAGACAGCGCCAAAATGGATCCTTTCCATTATAAATAATAAAATGTTGAATAAAATATAAGAACACTTAAAATATACAGATGAGGTGTAAAGAAAAAAATTTTGAGTACTAGAAATAGACAAGACCCTCTATGCCAAGTCAAGAGACTAAAACTGACGATTTTGAAAACTCCAAAAATGGGAAGAGGGGACAACAAGACCAGATGTAAAGCCTAGAAATTTGGAGCAGAGGTTCTGGCTCCACATGGAGCCTTGGACTTTTAATTAAGTCTTATAAATAGATTTAAAAATTCTCAATAATACCACAAGACTAGGACCTTGAGGTGTTCTCTCTTCAGTGAAAACGAAACAGGAAAAAATCTTTTAACCAACCTTGAAAAGTAGAAAGAAGCTTGTAATTTGCCCCAGGTATAGGCTGGCCTATTGGGGTGGAGTATGCCTTTTAAAATTGAAAACAAAAAATGTGACCCATGCGTGATGTTCAAATTAACTATCAAATGCTACAGCATATTTAATCATTAGAATAAAGAAGAGAAACACACGATCATCTCAAAAGCTGCAGAAAAAAGCATTTGTGAAAGACAAGCACCTTTCATAGTAAAAACAGTCAGCACGCTAGGCTTAGAAGAGAACTTCGTCAAACTGATGAGTGCCATAAATGAAGAAAAACCCACAAAAAGTATAGCTAGCATCGTACTTACACATAAAAGACCGGATGTTTTCCACCAAATCAGGGGTAAGACGAGGGTGCTCCCTGTCCTACCTCTACTCAACAAGATACTGTAAGGGTGCAGTCAGTACAAGAAAAAACAAAGGCATGTGGACTGGAAAGAACAAAGATTTTCTCTACTTGCAGATGACATGCCATGATTTTGGAGCTAGAAAATACAAGTGAATCTACCCCCACAAGTCTGTTAGAATTAATGAGAGAATTAAGCAGAGCAGCATGACATGAGATCCACATGAAGAAAATCAATTGCATTTCTATAAAATAGCAATCAGAAATCCAAAAATAAAATTTAGGAAATGATTAAATTTACAATGCTATTAAAAGGAATCACATATCAATACTTGAAAATAAATTTAACAGAGTGAACGCAAGATTTTACATTGAAAATTGCAAACCCTTGTTGAAAGACATTAAAATAGGTCTAAATAAATGAAAAGATATTGTGTGTTCATGGATTGAAAGACCTAATATTGTTAATAAGGCAAATCAAATCCCTATAAAAATGCCAGTTTTTTTTTGTTGTTGTTGTTGTTGTGAAAATTAACATTCAGATCCTAAAAATTCACATGAAAAGGCTGGGAACATAAATTAGAGCATAAACAATCTTGGAAAAGAATGCAGAGGGAAGCCCCACATAAACAAGGATGAAGGCTAGAAAATAGTTTTGAATATATATGGGAATTTTTTAATGTAATAGAGATAGCAGTATAAAAAACAATGGAAAAGTGAAAATGTTAGGGGAAGCACACTGATTGAAGCCGCCTGCCCTGGCCAGGCACCACAGTAACCATCTGCATGAGTTGTTTTATGACAGGAGGTCTGGGTGAGGAACACGGAACTAATAAGCCTCCACCACACGGAAGAGTTCAGGAAAGGTTAAAAGGAGACACCACCTCCCAGAATCCTTCACTCTGGCATCCATCTTGGCTGAACAAGGCGTGCACCACCAGGAAGGACTCTGAGTCAGAATGATTGGCTAAAGACAACCCAGAAACTAATCCCATCACCATAAAACCCGAGACTGTGAGCCATGTGGCAGAGCTGATCTCCTGGGTTCTCTTCCCCAACTTCTCTCCACCCGGGTGCCCTTTCCTAATAAAATCTCTTGCTTGGTCAGTACATGTGTCTCCTCGGACAGTTCATTTCTGAGTGTTAGACAAGAGCCCAGTTTTGGGTTCTGGAAGGGGTCCCCCTTCCTTCAGCAAAAAGATGGATTGCTTTATAAGAGTGATGTTTGCCATTCAGCTATATATATGTTTAAAAGCTTAGATTCCTGCTCATAGCATAGAGAACACTGAAAATCTGAAAGTAAACAGTGAAAGTTTAAAACTTAGAAAAGTACAGATAAACTAGCAAGAGAAAGTAAGTCGATTATGGAATCAATAAAAAACACAGGCGTTCACTGAAGGGGAGCCCCAAGAGCCAATAGACAGATGAGAAACACCCAATCTTACGGCTTACTAGGGAAATGGAAGACATGACAGCAGGAAAATACCGTTTTCACATAATCGGCACACCTTAAAACTCTGATAATGTCAAGTCTCAGCTAGAACATGGTGAAACAAAGCCTCTCCCACTGGGCTTGTAGGAATATAAATGTTTGCACTGTTTAGAGGAGGAACTGGCAATTTCTAGTAAAGCTGAGCTCTGCCTGTGTTTTGATCCTGCCATTCTACTTACAGAATTAAAATCTATTTAAAAGACCTGAACACGTGTGCAGGTGAGCATATTAATATAATCATTCTAGCCTTATTTGGAAAAGCAAAAACAAATGAAAAAATAAATGTTTACCAATATATACAAGGAACACCTTACTATGGTGCTTTTATACAGTAGAAAGAAATTTAATTAGTTCCATTCAGAATTGATAAATCTTAAAACCTAACATTGGGGTTACAAAAGGAAGGTAAATCATATTATGGTGTAAATTTTAGAAATACACAGAGGAATTGTGTTTGTTATTTATAGATAGTGAATATGTTACGACGTTATAAATCATAAAGAGAAGGGTGTGCGTGGTTTACTCACGAGAGGACAGGTTGATGGTGAGATAGACATTTTTAATCCTTTTTGTAACACTTTATATAAATTGTATTTTTATATATTCAAAAATCTGTATATAATAGAGTATATTATTGTTCACATATACACATTTTATAGTAAATGTGTATATATAAAATCCCTAAGTAAATACAGTAAAGCAATTTTAAAATCTGGGTAGTCTGGGAGTTGGTGATGGACAGGGAGGCCTGGTGTGCTGTGATTCACGGGGTCGCAAAGAGCCGGGCACGACTGAGCGGCTGAACTGAACTGAGTGAGTACATTGCTTCATTGTTCTCTGTACTTTTATTATGTTTGAAACCTTTCATAATTAAAAAAATATATATGAAAGACTTCTTTTGGAAGTAAATCACTTGCTTCTGGTTCTATCAAGAACTGAGTAAGCATACGGCATGTTTTAGTTTAGCATATATATGTAATAAAAGGCAGAGCTTCTTTTCTCCCAGCTCTGAGGAAGCAGTTAGAAACCAAACTGAGTAATAATATGTTCTTACCATCTTAAGTTGCTTCTAAAATACTGAAAACCAAATATCTTTAAAATGGCCATGTCTAAAATAATATTCACCTTTTCTTTCATATGTGTAAGATTTAATTTGGATTTACCCCTCTACTAAATCGGTGGTCCTGGGTTTATGAAGTAAAGATTATGAATTTATGCTTTGTATATACGAGAAGAAATGTAAGCATTCTAGGGAAACAAATGTGGGCCTATAAATCACTGCTATTACAGAAAGAATACTATTCATTAGTAACTCAGTGGTCAGTACACTAATACCAATTTTTTTTTAAAGATAATATCCTTAATGCT
The DNA here is from genome assembly GCF_023091745.1 of Budorcas taxicolor. Classification (NCBI taxonomy): domain Eukaryota; kingdom Metazoa; phylum Chordata; class Mammalia; order Artiodactyla; family Bovidae; genus Budorcas; species Budorcas taxicolor. The sequence goes on from NC_068931.1 coordinate 59,722,312, forward strand.
TAGAATGGTAAATAGCACTTAGTAATCAATTAGTTATTAATTTTTTATCAAGTAAGTGAGAGAATGAGTGAGTGGAAACATTATCACCTTCAGAATGATCTTAATGAAGGTATTGATCTCTATGAAGTTAATGAGGTTATCTAACTTACCCAAATTCACACCATAAATCACTGCTTCTTTCACAGTGTCCCTTGAGCCATCCTCCAAGAGAGGAATAAGGATTCCCCTCCTACAGAACAGGGTTCCTGTGGATATATTAGCAGTAAAATCTCTGATCGGGCTGTTTTTATAGCAGGTAGACATACTGTGACCTCCAGAAGTGGGTTCTCCTGCCTCTTTCCTACAAATTAGCGGTGGGAGAATCGGAAGATTTCCTCTTTGGAGAGAAAGCCTGCCCTCATCTCTGTATTCTGTTCTTCTTCTCAGTTAAGAGAAAACTAAACTCAAAATTCAATCGCTTCTATCTTCCATCATTTCATAGAAATATATCTCCCTGAGGACCTCTGTGTATGCACATAGTGGGTAATTGAGGCTGTATGATGATGGACCAATAACTTCTCTTTCTCTCATATGTGAAATTATCCTGCTAAACGTCATTCAGTTTGTTAATGCAAGTTTCAGGCCTGTGTATTTTAGTAGTAATCTTTCTATTCTCAAGCTTTTAAACAGAAAATTTTATATTTACCTTGGTCAAGAAGCAATGTAGTTCAGTCTGTAAAGAATCCGCCTGCCAATGCAGGAGACCAGGGTTCGATTCCTGGGTCGGGAAAATCCCCTGAAGAAGGAAAAATCTACCCACTCCTGTCTTCTTGCCTGGAGAATCCTATGGACAGAGGAGCCTGGCAGGCTACAATCTATGGGTCGCAAGAGTCAAACACGACTGAGCGACTCAGCACACACACATATGTTTACCTTGTCTAGGGAGGACCAGCCCAAGTGACACGGCAGGGTGAGATAAAGGCTTCTCACCTGCTGGGGGAGAGAGGAGAATGTGATCACGGGTGGGGGAAAGGGGGCTGAAGATGGAAGCTGCGCAAATGGTTCCACTTCTCCAAGTAGGCCCTTGCTGGGCCTTTGGTTGGAGGCCTCTCACCTATGACCAAGAAGGACAGGTGGATGGCTTTGGTTCTGGGGTCTCTAGACTGGGGCTTCATGACCATGGGTCTCGAGAGTCTAGCAAGGGGATAACACATGCTCACAAGCGACTGTGATATGAGGTGTGATATGGCAGGATACAGAATGTCCCTGTGGGGAGAGGAAGAAAATGATTAGATTTCCTTTCAGGAGAGAATGTGTGGGTCACAGGTACCAAAAGACTTGGAGATTAAGGTGAAATTTCTCATGACTGCTAACAGTTTGGCAGCATTTTTGATGGAAGGAGAAGAAATGGGATAAAAAATGCACTTATCTCAATCAAAAGAGGCAATTAAATATATATGGCCTGCATCAAAAAATGAGTGCTATGAACAAACTGAGGATTATTGAGTGTGGATAAAGAAATACTTTCTCTTATTATGGAAATCCTGGATAATCACATCTAAAGCATACTTTTTCTGTAAATGTGATCTCTCTAAGCCAACACATATGTTCCCCAGAACTGAAAAACGTGTACCACTTGACCCATTATAAATTTCTCCACTTCATTTTAAGTAATTTTATTAATAATTTTGCTATATTTGTAAAACAAATTCCTGTATGAATAATTCAGCAATATGATTTTCTTAATGCACTGAGAAAGGGAAAAGCTCAGGTTGGACTATCAATAGTTAAAAGATACTTTTGTCTCTTAATACACTGTGAGAGGGGGAAGCAGCATGTAGTAGAAGCTATTAAATGGTTTTAAAAAGTAGTTTTGGTAAACAAAGTGAGGGAAGTGGACCTTGCCGAGCTAACTGCTTGAATTCCATCCTGCACAGGCTTCCCACATCTGATTGCAAGTCCAAGAGTGCCATCTACTTCCCATTTTCTGTACAAAATTCCAGCATTTGGCAAACAACACAGAATGATCAAGAAAACAAAACTCTGACCTCAGATTTATGATTTACATCTGCAAAATAAAATAGGTATAGCAAGAAAAATTTAGTCATATAATCTTTCATATAAAATACATAACTCTCAATGTTTTCTATTTCTAAATCAGCAATATCTTTTGCTCTTTTAAGAAGATAGGTGTCTGGTACAGGTTGCTGGAAAAAATTAAATCTTGCATATTATGACAGTTTTAAAGCCATATCTGAATTTTAAGTAATTTTGGAATTTCTTTTTTTTTGTTTTTAATGTGATCTCTAAAGGTTGTCACTGCTTGGAATTAGATTTCCGGAAAACTTGCTCCTGTACTATGTTTATCTTTGAGATCAAATAACTCTTCAGTTGCCAGCTGTTAATTGTCATTAGTCATCTTTACTTGATAGCTTCATATGTTTAGAGACAGCACCCTTTTCTAGATGATTTCTCCTAATAAAAGTAACACAGCAATTTCTTTTGAGGGACTCCACTTTTGTTAATCAGTGTTCTTATTCAATCTGATGGTTAAGGGTACGGACATGTGAGGAAGCGGTTTGTTGAGCAGGGCTGACTCAGTTACCTCTGAGCTTGGTACATGGTCACTGTGGCCTAATTAATATGAATCAACAGTTTTCATTAGATGGAATATTTTAGTTTGTCATTAAAGGTATTATTTCACAGGTAAACATTTTGAGTCCCGACGAAGAAGTTCAGGACTGTCAATGTTTTTAAGGAAAAAACAATAATTGATTTCTTCCAGATCATGATTAGCTAATTAATAAATAACACTGGGAGGAGGGCACAGCAACCCACGCCAATCTTCTTGCCTGGAGAATTCCCATGGACAGAGGAGCCTGGTGGGCAACAGTCCAAAGTGAAGTCACTTGGTCGTATCCAACTCTTTGCGACCCCATGGACTGTAGCCTACCAGGCTTCTCCGTCCACGGGATTTCCCAGGCAAGAGTACTGGAGTGGGGTGCCATTTCCTTCTGGGTCACAAAGAGTCAGACAGACTGAGCAACTAAGCACAGCACAGCATATACCACTGGGCTTCCCTGGTGGCTCAGCGGTGAAGAGTCTGCCTGCAGTACAGGAGGCGTGGGTTCAGTCCCTGGGTTGGCGAGATCCCCTGGAGGGGGAAATGGCAACCCACTCCAGTGCTCTTGCCTGGGAAATCCTAAGGACAGAAAATCCTGGCGAGCTACAGTCCATAGGGTCGCAAAAGAGTCGGACACGACTCAGTGACTAAACAACAATATACGCCGTCCCATCTTGGGAACCAGGGGTACAGAAGTGAGAACATTGAGAGCCTCGTTCTCATGGGGACGTTAGAGAGGGTGTTCAGACAAGCAAATGGTCAACAATTGAATGAATTTTACACTTTCAGATAGTTTTGACTGCTCTGAGAAATCACAGCCCAGTGACATGAGAGTTACAGGTCAGAACGATGAGGAATGGCCAGTCTACAGAGGGAGCTCTCACTGACTTGTCTGAGAATATGAGGCAGTATCAATATTCAGGATTGCACCAAACCTCATACAACTAACACCGCTGGTGTGAGAACGCAGACTTCTTATTCTCGTCTCTACAGCATGAAGGCAAGAAAAAAAAAAGGGAACTGACATCAGGAAAATTCGGGATTATAGCTTGGTGCTATTTTTGCATTGGATTGAACACTTGACACAATTTGGAATTAGAATGTTTTAGCAGTCCACAGGATAGAGTCAGACACGACTGAGCGATTTCACTTTGACTTTTCACTTTCATGCATTGGAGAAGGAAATGGCAACCCACTCCAGTGATTTTGCCTGGAGAATCCCAGGGATGGGGGAGCCTGGTGGGCTGCCGTCTCTGGGGTCGCACAGAGTTGGACACAACTGAAGTGACTTAGCAGCAGCAGCAGTCTTTCAATTACCTTTTTTGGGGTGTGAAACAATTCTTAATTATTATTAAGAAGTAACAATTCTTAATTATTTAAATCACATGTAAGTGGCTAGTCTGAGGTCTTTGCTTTATACTGACTTTGTGTTTTAACTAAAAGTCTGATACTGTAACATACTTAAAGTTAGGTGAATTTAGATAATCGATATTAAAACATATGTGCTATTTATTTTTCTTGTTTTAGTTACCTAATATTTATGCTTTCCTTCAAAACAGTCTTTTACCCTGACTATTTTTTGAGCATAAAAAACAAACTGAAATTAATTGCTATTGACCACACCTACTCCCTGATAAGGCTATAAGGAAGGTTCTACTGTTCATATGCAAACATTGAGCTTGATATCTGTGAAGTTTCTAAGTAAAGCAATTTGCTGTTCAGTTGCTAAGTTCTGGACTCTTTGTGACCTCACACACTGTAGCACGCCTGTCTCCCATCCTTCACTATCTCCCATGGATTGCTGAAACTCAAGTTCACTGAGTCAGTGACAATATCCAACCATCTCATTCTCTGTCACCCGCTTCTCCTTCTGCCCTCAATCTTTCCCAGCATCAGGGATTTTTCCAATGAGTCATCTCTTCACATCACATGGCCAAAGTATTGGAGCTTCAGCATTAGCAACAGACCTTCTAGTGAATAATGGCTGCTTGTAAATACAATTCTGTAAGATTCCTGGTTTGTATTCTAAGGCAGGAGAAGTCTAAATTAAGCCCCAGCATTTTTAATAGATGTTGAAATTACAGGTTTATAGAAATCATGCCGCAGTCCTTTCATGAAAACCAATAACACATTCTATATTTTTCTTGGCTGATAAGAAAATTGTTGCTAGTCTCCAAAATAACTGTAATCCATCATGTGGAAATTGGAGGTTTCAAAGGGAAGATTGATCCAGTATTTTCACTTTTGCAGGCAGGATGAAGTTATTCGGATCCCAGAGAAACTAATACGAAGGCAGATTCTAGTTTAAGAGAATATGATGTATCATTTGACACAGATATTTCAGAAGAGATGCTCTACCTTTGGTAGAGTAATTAAATGAGATGACCTCATGATGAAATGTATTGCTAACCTATTTATACTATAGATGATTGCTATAAAAAATTAAGTTGAAAAACTTGCTGAGTTCTTTGCTAACATCTTGGCTTTCTGTGCCTCTGTGCTAAACAGAAATACAGAAACAGTTACAGAGGAGAAGGAAAGAATGGCTTCATTACTTTC